>NC_090438.1:864859205-865459205 GCF_031143425.1 Pleurodeles waltl
TTCTCTCTCATGCAGTCGAAGAGTCCATTAGGGCAGTCCTTTTTCTCTTGATATTTCCAGGCAGTGATCCGACTTGCTGGGCAGCTTTTCCATTTTAATCCAGGTTTCTGGGCTGGCAAGCAGGCTGTCCCTACTCAATATTGATTCCTATGGGCGATGAGTAGTACTGGTTGGCCTCATCTTATTCCTTCCCCTTTGGCACCTTTCTGTCTTGGGTACTCCATGGTTTCCACTCACCCGAACTCCTGAATATTAGCCCTTCAGTTCCATTGCTATGCACATTTACACAAGTTAGCACCTGCAGACATTACATGCGCTTTTAAGATAGTCACATTTCCACTGCGAATCATTGGGTTGTACCATCATGCAACTGGGTTCCCTTGTACCTGTTGTTGTTGTCAATTACTGTTTGCACCAGCTACATGTTAAACCATATCCCTTTGTATGTAACATGTAATTTTTCCCAGGTTCCTTTGGAAGCCTCCATGTGATAAATGTGCCATTCTGGAACACTCTTGTCTACTTGCATAAATAGCCTCTTTGTACTTGCCTCAGGGCTTGGCCTCACACCTGCATCCTGACCGGCACCAGCTCCTGTCAAGCAGTGTCCCTGCACTCACTTCTTAAGTTTTGCCAAAAATTTATTTGTACCTCTCCAGCGCAAGCATCATTCCTCCACTCATCTCCTGAGTTGCCCAGACTTTCATCAACCCAGTCGTACTTAACTTCTGTTGGAATGCATCTTCGGAACCTCCTGGAAACCTTCCTGTGCTCTAGTTTTCCAAATCTGTTCTAATGACTCAGTGATGCTCATTTCTTCAGTGCCTCCAGTGTCTCCCTCTTTGAACTATGATTCTGCCTCTTCTCGAACTTCTTACGATGCCTCGCCTGCTTCATTCCACCTCCAGCCTAAATGCTAATCCAGGCTAAGCACTTGCCCTCAGGTTAGTGTGCACTAATCCTTAGTAGTAATTGCTGGCCTCCTGCTATCTACTTGCTTGTCCTGGCCTGTTTCAAGCCCAACCTTAAGAGTGTCAGTAACTCCAACCTTGTGCCGGGAAGTAACCTTGTTTTATGTATAGCCTTGTTTCTGAGTTTAGCCAATGAACAAGCACAACACTGAGAATGTCAGTAACTCTAACCTTGTGCAAAGAAGTAATCTTGTTTAATGTATTGCCTTGTTTCTGAGTCTAGCAAATGTACAGTGCACAACCATGGGGGTAACTTCAACTTTGTGCCACAAAGGGTCTTGGTCCAAGTTTATGTCAGCGAGACTGGATCCTCGGGGTTTGCGCCTGTTCCCAATATGTCCACCTCTTCGCAGCTCCAAACTCTACTAGCCGTTATAGCACAGAGTTAAAGAATGGCCAAGCGGGGATGGGGTTTAGGTTGGGAACAGCGGGGAAGGAGACTTGTGAAAGCAAGAGTTAAGAACACAATAGCAAGGTCATTCACATTAATCTTCATGAACTTTGTTTTAAATCTTTATGCTCTAATAACATGAGAGATCAAGAACTTTTCAATAACGTGACCTTTTTATAATCATATACTCTGAACATTGAACTTTCTCAAGTTAATCCTTAAAATAGCAATTACAGCACAACAAGAGTCAATGAGTACATTAGTTCCCAAATAATTAACTGCTATAGGATTCATGAATTAAACTGTGGAATAGGCAAAATGACTAAACTTGTTTTGTCTAGAAAGATCACACTCTGATCTAAGTTTCAAGATTCAATTGCCCAGAAATTATTGCGCCCCTTATTGCCAGACTGCGCATCAAGACTCAAGTACCTGGAATGATTGCGCGCTCTGCCGATCTGAACTGCAAGGGTTAATTGCCAAGAATAAATCGCACACACTGTTGCCGATTCAACAATCAAGATTCAAATGCCTTGAAATGATTGCGCACTCTGCCGATCCGAACTGCAAGGGTTAATTGCCAAGAATGAATTGCGCACACTGTGGGTGCCTCAACCATCAAGATTCAAATGCCTTGAAATGATTGCGCACTCTGCCGATCCGAACTACAAGGGTTAATTGCCAAGAATGAATCGCGCACACTGTTGCTGACTCAACCATCAAGATTCAAATGCCTTGAAATGATCGCGCACTCTGCTGATCCAAACTGCAAGAGTTAAGTACCAAGAATAAATCACACACACAGTAAATCACAAAGCCAAAACTCAAATATTTCTAGAAAACGGAGTAGAGGAAATTTCCCTGAACTCCGCCTTACCGCCCTGCTTGAAGATCAGCAAGATAATGAGGACAGGGCCAGGAAAAGTCCAAGTAGGCCTCCGGAACCGGAGCCCAGGAAAATGCTGCTGCTCTGCACCGGGACCTCTGAATAGTGAGCACGTAGAGCTGTTCTGGGTTCCTTAAATAGACACAAGCCCCCCCACCCCCACCTGCCACACCCAGCCACACCCAGCCAGGCTGCAGGAAAGGCTTGAAAATGAACAATACATTGCAAACAGTATTAAAAACGTTTCAAGATAAATACCTGCAATGCAAAACGTTACTATGTAATATCAGCACACAATGCATGAATTATTACATTGCATAAGATTTGTCATTTTGCATTATGTTGCCCGTAGAGCGCGCACTGTCCTGGTGTTGACAGTTTACCTTAACCGAGAGTTTGTGTAGCATCCAATCTATATGCGTAGAGCAACCTGGTTTCCTATTTCTTAGTAAGTCTGTCCGATTTTAATCTATCTCCTGAATACCATTGTGGAAGTGTCATTACCTCCAATCTATGTTGTTAGTTTACCCATGGAGTGCCTAAACCTCAATCAGTACTTTAAGTTCTTCTAGAGAGTTCCAGAAGATTCAAGTATCTGGTTGTTCTCCTCTCAGTTAACAATTATTAGGAAATCTGTAAGTGTGAAATGTTGGAGTGTTGCATTATAACCTGTGTATAGGATTTGATGTATTGGTGGCAATTGCCTCTTCTTGCTACTTCCAGTGTATAGCACTTCATGATAAGCAGAAGCGCAGTCTCATATACATCCGCCTTATTCCAAACCAATAGGTCCCAGAAGTGACACTCCTGTTAAGCAGAGTAGCACCGTAACTGAGTAGAACCAGTACTGCAAGTGTTCATTTATTATATTGTCCCTTCTCCCTTTGAAGGCAGGCCTGGAACTAGAAATACTGTCCCTGATTCCGGCTTCTTCCTGATTGGGAGTGCTGCTCCAGTGTTGTCCCCATGGTTTGAAACCAGGTGAGTGTGTGACATAGGGGGGCACCACTGACCAATAGTTATATTCAATTAACCTTGGGAACCTTGGCAAGTTGTTGATTTATTGCAACTATTAATTCAACATGTTGAATTATTATTTAAGCTCACGTTTCTCAAGAGATAGACTTTATTAAGGTTTCATAAAGCCTTCCCATGTTAGTGTATGGAGCTCATATACTACAGAGGGGGAAAAAAAATTGGCATTATTTCCCTCACCAGGGCATATAAAACATCTTTTATGATGTCCCTGTTTATTGTCAAATGGCACTCCACTTTTGGGGCACCTAGGGCAAACATTAGGGGTGAGGTATATGTAAAATAAGGTAGGATAAAACTTTGGAAGTATCTTTAATTTCAAAGTCAAATTTCAAGATAGTTTTATTTTAAAAGCAGCCTGCAAGGAAGGGCTGGGTTTTAAAATGAAAGCAGGCATCAGAGCAGTGCACACTTAAGTGCATTGAATATACTAGGCCTTCATACTGTACCATAAACTAGGGACATCCAGGTAGGCTGTCAGTACCAATTGTAATTACACTAAATTACCCTATACCCTTTGAACAGAGCACCAGCCCTGGTCCTGGTTTGAGGAGCCAAGGGCACAATTAGAGTCAGAAAATACTAGTATCAGTCATAAATGTGGGGCAAAAAGTGGGGGGGGACACTGCAAAACGACCTGTTTACTCACACTTCATGAATCATCCCCTTAATAAACTTGGAACATATGTTATCTTCCCACAATGATATGTTGGGGTGAGGGGATTTCTCTGTATAGTTAGATTTACTTTGTGTACATTTTAAGCGGTGTCATTGTACAGTGTAGAACTTTGGATTTCTACATAAGTTGGTGGTTAGTCCCAAAACTACTATTTTGATAAAAATATGTAGGGTACCTAAATCCACTTCCCTGGTACCATTGAAATATAAGTTATGTTTAAATCGTGTGATTAAGCAATGTGCCCTTATGCCGGTATATTACTGGTCAAGTTTTGGACTGTTATGGTAGCAAATATACTTCAGCAGGACTTGCAACATTTCTTGCCTCTAAAGCCTGCAAATTACCTGTATTTGATACTGTGTGTATAAAACTTTCTTTTAAAATTAGGCTTGAATCTAGCCTGCTTCTACGAGATCAGTATAACACATACCCCTGTTGCTGAAACAAATACTATCAGTAGGAGTTTGCATTGTGAAGTGGGAAATGCTTTTATTATACAATTTGACCCACAATCTTCACCAAGTCTGGCAATGGCATACTTGCCCAGATTGGTGATAAAACATCAGCCCTAAAACAAATTCCCAAATCCAGGATGCACCCTTCCTCTCCTTGCTCACTCTATATCCCTTTATCTATTCTCCCTCTCGTCTCTGTGCCCTCTTCTCTTCTCTCTTTCTCTTTCTTTCTCCTTCTCGCCGCTCTCTCCCTCTCATATCTTTCTCTCTACCACCATTCCTCTCTCTCTGTTTCTCTCTCTTTCTCTCTCACTCTTGAAACTCCTCCGCTTGCTTGAGGTAATGTTGGGGAGTTGAGAGAGTGACAGAAGGACCAGCAGCACTCTTGGAGTTTTCAAGCTCTAGAGCAAAACTTTTGAAGCAATTATCAGAGTACACGTCCCAGGACCCAAAGGTCTCAGGGAGGTCACATAGAGGCTCTTAGGGTGTCATGTAGAGGGCATCAGCAAAGGCCAGCCCAGGTTCTGTTGCCACTGTCCAGCGGGGATTCTTCACAGGAATGTTCTTTTCAGATTTTTTATGTTCCTGGAACCACCCTGCAATCATTCTTATAATCCTCAGAAATCTTTCTGTCCTTGGATTTCAAGTAGATGGGGTCCAGCCTCGCAGGTCCGCCTCACATGTCGCAGATGCCAAATATAGCTGGTTCAGTCCACCTGGTATCCTCATAAAGGTATTTTGGGGTGCCAAATTTATGCTTGGCAACAGCTAGTTGTTGGAGCTGAGTCCTGGGCAATTGTATCTTTTCATGGGTTATTTGCAACATTCAACAAAATTTGGAACGTAAATGGCACATTTCCAGCATTTATCTGGTGTGCAATGGTTGCATGGTGATGGCTAACTTGGAGACACTATCATGAATGTCTATGCAAAGTGTTGTTAGGTATGACACACGGGTAATGTTACAAGTATGACATCCCCAGATTCCAAGTGGGCATAATTAACAACATCTATAAACTACACCTATATCGACAGTGCATTAACATTAACATGCCACCTTGTCAAATTAAAATAAATCTTTTTAGAAATTGTGTTTTTTGTTGAAAGAGGTATTCACCCTGTCCAAGCAGGAACCACAATCCTAGTCATAGCAAGTCACAAACACACCCTAGGTTAATCTGTGCTCACCCTCTGGTAGCTTGGCACAGAGCAGTCAGACTTAACTTAAAGGCAATTTATATAGTATTTCTGCAACATTTCAAACAGTAACATAGTGAAAACACAACACAACAGGATACTACATCATCTTAGAAAAATAGCTCCTAATTTATAAATAACACAAGACCAAAAAGACAAACATCCAATAAGTAGAGGTTGAGATATAATTTTAAAAGATTAAAGATAAAAATAGCACTTAAACCTAGGAAGCACCTAAGAAGTTATATGGTTGCGCTGGACTGGATCATTGTGAAGAGTTCAGGCTGATCATCATGGATCATGGATCAGGCACATGGACCACAAAAGGCCAGCTGAAGAAAAGTACCTTGATCCTGGTCACAACAGTGAGATGCAGGGTGCAGCCAAGCAATGTGTTGGTGTTGATCCCACTGTCAAGGTGATGCATCGATTTTCTACACATGGCGTTGGTGATGCGCAGGTTCTGAAGATGAACTGCCAGTTCCGAGATGCAGTGGTTCCAAAGCCAATGCACTGAGTTTCTCCATGCAGTTGTGGCTGGTTCCGATGGAGATGTACTAGTTCCAAGTATGATACACCGGCCCTGTTAATGCAAAGGCTGTGTTGCATTAATCCTGCTTTCGCAGCAAAGGATGCATTGGTCCACTGGGGGTCACACCTGGGTCCACTTCCAATGGGCCAGGCACAGGGGCAAGGTGAAAGACATTGATGTCTCTGAGTCTTGCAACAGAAGACTAGTCAGCTAGTCAGGTAATCCTTTCAGTCACTCTGGGTTTAGTGATGGAGGTCCAGTCCTTAACCCGTACGAGAGAGAAGCATGCAGTAGGGCAACACAGCAAGGCAGACGTCTACCAGAGCAGCAGTTCAGCAGAGCAGCACTCCTTAAGCACAACATTTCTTCTTCTGGGCAGAGTGGGTTCAGGTCCAAAAGTGTACTGAGTTATAAGGGTCAGATGTTCAGTACTTATACCCAGCTGTGCCTTTTAAATGGGGATGACTCCAAGGAAAGGTCTTAGAAGTGAGCAGAGGTCCCTTCTTCCACCCCTGGCTCCAGGCTCACTACAGGGGGCATGTAGCCTTATATGGATGGGCAGAACACAGCCTATTCAGGTGTAATTGTGAGGTGGTGCCCAGCTCCTCCCACCCATCCTTCCCAGGATGGCCCATCAGGAAGTTGATGGCCTATCAGTCACACCTAAAATTTCTTTGTGTGTGGCTGTTTAGAGGGAATGCACGAAGCCCAGCTGTCACCTAACCCAGATGGGTATTAGAGACAGGTTGTAGACACCAAATGGTTAGGAGCACGAAAATGCCTAACTTTCTGAAAGTGCCATTTTCAGGATAGTAGCAACAAATTAAACTTTACCATTAAGGCGGATTTATCATTACCGTTCCATAGGTACTAAACATGACAGATCTACCTTCTCTCTTTTGGGAATTATAGCTTATTCATTGTAATAAGGAATGCCTAGTATTAAGTTATAAAAACAAGGCACAGGCCTCTCAGTAGTCAAAAACTAGTTTGGAAGTTTTTCACTACTAGGAGGTGTAAAACCTCAAAGAACATGTCTTACCTTTTAGATACAATACACCCTGCCCAATGGGCTACCTAGGGCCTACCTTAAGGGTGACTTATACGTAATAAAGTGGGAGTTTAAGGCTTGGCAAGAGGTTTGAAATGTTAAATCCACATGATAGTGTTGACTGCAAGTACAGGCACTGCAGTAGCTGGCCTGAGATATGTTTAAAGGTTGCTTAGGTGGGAGTACCATCAGTGTTGTAGTCCCACTAATAACATTTAATTTACAAGCCCTGGACACAGGGAGTGCATCTTACTAGGAACGTATTAGTAAATTAAATATGCCAGTTGTGGATGTCAATAAACACTGGTCAGCAGTGGTAAAGTGCTCAGAGTCCCAAGGCCAGCAAAAAGAAATCAGCAAAATATGAGGTAAGCAGGCAAAATGTTTGGGGGAAGGCCACCCTTAGGCAGTCAGGTCTAACAAATCTCTTGATATGTGTTCTTGTGTTTGTTCAATGGAACTGAGTGATTTGTTGCCAGCTGAGGTATACCTCCCCATAGACATCACACTACTATCATGGATCACACACAGTTAACAGAGAGCTACAACCATTTACGCACGTTCTGCATCAGTATCCTTCAAGCTGTCAATTTCTCCTTGTGTGAAAGGGCACTGTCCACCTACAAAACACTATGGGGCTCATTAGGAGTTTGGCAGAGGGTTTGTACCGTCCGCCTCCAATGGAAAAGTTGCTGCCACTCTGGCTATCTTCCTGCTGGACCCATTAGGAGTCTCCCACAGGACTGGCGGGCTGAAACCAAGGTTTCCGTCCACCAGCCTAGCAGGAAACAGGTGGCTCAATTCTCTCCGGCTCGTAATGGACCTGGTGGCAATTCTGCCACCGCTGGGTGCACCAGGTCTAACGACCAGGGTCTTAATGTGGTGGTCTGACCGCCACTGTGAGGCTGGTGGTCTTAAGACCTCCAGTCTCACAATGAGGGCCAAAGTGATACATTGCATTAGAATGAGTGCAACTTCAGAAAGTTCTAATCCTAAACTAATCTGTTAGAAATGGGGTCTCTAGTTGTCAGAGGTATTCACCTTTGTTCAGATAGGGACCACTGAGCAGTCAGGCCTAACTTAGAAGGCAATGTGTAAAGTATTTGTGCAATAAACCATTCAATAACACAGTGAAAACACCACAAAAATACACCATACTGGTTTAGAAAAATATAAGATATATATCTGGTTAAATTAAGGTAAAAAACGATAAAGATTCAATAAGCACAATTTGAAATATCACTTTTGCAGGATTAAGAAGAGTCTTAAATCTTGGAAATCAACAGTCGTCTCTTGTTAGCACAAAGTACCTGGGAGCCCGCAGAGGAGGAGATGCGTAACAAAATAGAGTATGCATCGGAATTTCTGGTGCGCCACAGACGATGCGTCGTTTCTCTCCACTGTGCAAGGGGCTCTGCATCAATTTCCGATGTGCATTTTTGATTCCTCACTGAGATGCGGGGATCTTTGGACGTCCAGGGATGACGCGGATAAAATCCTGGGCGTGCAGGATGAAGTCACAGGTGTTGCATCGATCCAGTAGGTGATGCATCTAATTTTCTGTTGCACGGCAGGCGTTGCGTCGATTCTGCACTCAGGAAGTCTGGCTGCATCGTTCCAGCTCGGCTGTGCTCAATCCGGTAGGGCCGAATGTCAAATTTCCGGTCGCAACACAGGCGCTGCATTGTTCTTCACTCGGGAAGCCGGGCTGCGTTATTCCGGTTCAGCTGTGCGGGGATTTTCTCAGGGCAGGGTGTGTGTCATTTCTGGCAGTCTGTGAATCGATTTTTGGTGCACAAGGAGTTTCCTTGAAGAGATGAAGTCTTTTTGGCCCTGAGACTTCAGAAAACAGGAGGCAAGCTCAATCCAAACCCTTTAAGAGCTCTTCTCAGCAAAGTCAGAGGGCAGCAGGGCAACAGGGCAATAGGGCAACAGCAGAGCAACAGCAGGGAAACAGCAGGGCAGCAGTCCGTCACAGCAAAGCAGTTCAAGTGAGTCCTTTGGGCAGCCAGGCAGTTCCTCTTGACAGGTTGCAGTTTCAGGTCCAGAAGTGTCTCACTTGGTGGAGTCAGGGACCCTGTTTATATACCCCAAAATGCCTTTGAAGTGGGGGAGACTTCAAAGAGTGGTTTTAAATTGTACAAGGTCCCCTTTCAGTACAAGTCTGTCTGCCAGGGTCCCAGTAGGGAGTTAGGCAGTCGATTGTGTGAGGGCAGGCCACTAGCTTTTGAAAGGCCCTCCACCCTCCCAGCCCAGGAATACCCATTCAGTATGCAGATGAGTGCAGGTGTGACTGAGTATCCTGTTTTTGTGGTTGTCTGGGTGAAATGTACAAGGGATCTGTCAGCCAGCCCAGCCCAGATGTGGACTGGAGACAGGCTGTAAGGCACAGATGGATTTTAAGTGCAGAGAAATGCTCACTTTCTAAAAGTGGCATTTCTAAGACAGTAATATAAAATCCAACCTCACCAATAAGCAGGATTGTGTATTACCATTCTGGCCATACTAAATATGACCTGGTTACCCCTTTCTGATCAGAATCTTCCACTAAAACAGTATAGTAGGGTAGCCCTAATATTATCCTATGAAAGAAGCAGGGCTCACAGTAGTGGAAAATGAATTTAGGAGTTTTCCACTCCCAGGACATATAAAACATACATGTACATTTCCTGCCTTTTACCCACAGAGTTCCCTGCCCTATTTGTTACCTATGGCCTTCCTGGGGGTTGTCTTATATGTAGAAAAAGGGGAGTTTAAGGCTTGGCAAGTACGTTTAAATGCCAAATCGAAGTGGCAGTGAGATTGCACACACAGGCCTTGCATTTACAGGCCTTTGACATTGTTAATGGGCTACTTATGTGGGTTGCACAACCAGTGCTGCAGGCCCACTAGTAGCATTCAATTCACAGGCCCTGAGCACATGTAGTGCACTTTACTAGGGACTTACTAGTAAATTAAATATGGCAATTGGGTATGAACCAATGCTACCATGTTTAAGGGAGAGACCATATGCACTTTAGCACTGGTTAGCAGTGGTAAAGTGTGCAGAGTCCTAAAACCAGCAAAAACAGGGTCAAAAAGTGGAGGGAGGCTGGCAAAAAGCTGGGGGAAGACCACTCTAAGGATTTGAGGGCTAACATAATCGCTATGACATAACAGTAAACTGCCACATTTTAACACCTTAACACATATATGTATACATTTTCGAACATGGGCTGCAGCTAGTTACCTCACAGGGCTGACCTGGCCAGAGGTGAAAGGTCAAAGATATCTCACATTATATGACAGAATCTTTCTCAATGGATTTGATTTTGTGAGAACTGGTGGCCATCCTTATCACAGGCTCCTTTGCACCATGACACAAGGCAGAAATGCACTGTAATAAGTTAAATAAAAAACATTATTTCAGTTTTGCACAGCACAAGACAAAAACATCTCAAAACTTGCACAGTACTCCTCAAACCACCAGCACCAACCAACAGATATGGTTGTGCACCACATTATTTGTTGGTATTCAAGTTTGAATAAATGGTAGCTCTGTCCACTCACGCAGTGTGTGATGATCAAATACTTCTCAATGTGTGATTTTTCCTCCTTCCTTTGCAGGATCAGGGAGGGAATCACACAATGAGACATCATTTAGTACATGTTGGAGCACGTTACTCTCACTATGTACACATGACACAAGACCCAGACACAAACTCAGAGATGGTTATTACGTCATACGTTACAACTTCTTATTTGGTGTGCATATTTCTGCTTTTCTTACCAATGAGTAGGCCATTCCTACAGTGGCCATTCTGGAACCGCTCATTGATGGTACTATGGAGGAAGGAATACGCATCATGTGCACTCCCTGGAAATGTTGCAAGGACATTGATGAACATTCCATGACAGTCCACTATGGCCTGGACATTTATTGAATAGTTGTGCTTGTGGTTTCTGTACATGTGGAAGGTTGCTGCAGGGGCCAGAAATTAGATGTGTGCAATCTATGGCACCAAGCGCAGTGGTGTGGAAACCTTGCTTTGAATCCATTTGTTGTTGGGTAGTTTTGGGGAAGAGGAGGTACTTGGGTGTGAGTTTTATGATGGCATCCAAAACAGAAATGCAGAAAGTTTTCCCTGTGAAATTCCATTTAATCTGCCCGATGTGATTTGGGAGAATCATGATGCCAACATGTGGAGCACAACCAATCAATCAATTTTGTGTGTGCTGGGATGGCAACGATCCTTGCTGGCTGGAGACTTGGCCCAATCTTCTCCAGGTCCAGACTGCCACCCCATACTACCAACTAAATTAGACCAAATAATCACCTCCATTGTACTATTTTGAAGACACTTAGGCCCTCATTACAACCCTGGCGGTCGGTGATAAGGCATTGGTAATGCTGTCAACAGGCCGGCAGTAACCAAAATGGAACTATGATCATAGCGGAAACCGCTCAGACAGACAGTCACTTTAACATACCAACCACCACAGTGGAATCAACAAGCACGATGGCGGTAACCACCAACAGCCAGGCGGAAGGCAATGTACTGCTCATTGTATTATGACTGGCCTATCAGCCACCTTTTCCGGGGCCGTACCATTGATATCAAAAGCCTGGCAGAAACGCTGCACAGAAGTCAAAGGACTCACCTGTGGAGACTCAGGGAACAACCATGACACCATGGAGCCCGAGCTGCAAATATTTCCGATGCTCGTCTACCTTCTGCTGCATTATGAACATCAACTCCAGTGAAGACGACCACGGTGAGTACTGCCGCCTAGCACACAAGGGAGGGGGAGAAAAAAGAGAGTGACACACATACCCAACATGCACCACCCCAACACCATACACACAACCAGATGCATAAACATTACATATTCACCCCTTACCCCTCAGGAATAATCAAGGACAAAATGATTTCAAGAAAGTGAGTGCAATACGATAAAATACCATGAATAAGTGCATCAAAATACAAACATATAGACATATTTACAAATGTTTGGACACTGCCCAGTCCTCAATGTCTGTGGACCACAGGGCCAAACACATAGGCCAGGGCCCCACCTCACTCCTGTAACAACATGGAGAGAACACTGCAGGGGCATCAGGTTGACAATACACAGGCACTTCAGGGGAACAGGGAATGGGGGGCCACCTCAGCCGGAAGATTGTACAGCACCACTGGTCCAGGAGTGGGTTACATCCCATCACTCTGTCTTGGGGAGTACAAGGCCACAGTCTCTCAAGTGGGTGGCTACTTCCACTGGTTCTGGAGGGGGCATGGTGCCCAGTGTGCTTCATCCTGGGAAGGATGAGGTCAGTGGATGGCTTCTTCCACTGGTTCTGGAGGGAGCACTGTGCCCTGTGATGCAGCTTTTGGGGAGTGCTAGGTCACAGTCTCTCACCTGGGTGTCAGACCCACAGGATTTTCAGGGGCCAGGACGCACAACAGCCCATGCAGGCAGGACTAAACACTGTCTGCTGGTGGTGACGGCTGCTCAGTGGTGGCGGTGCAGGTGGCGGTGCTGGCGGTGGTGGTGGAAGGCTCCAGCTCATCCCCTGCAACCTCGAACGACTGCCCAATGGAGCTGCTGGTGCTGGTGGCGGTGCTGGCAGTGGTGGGGGGAGGCTCCAGCCCATCCCCTGTAGCCTTGGACGGCTGCCTTGTGGGGCTCTGGCAGTGGTGCTGGTGGCGGTGCTGGTGGCAGTGCTGCCAGTGGTGAGGGAGGCTCCAGCCCATCCCCTGCAGGCTCGGACGGCTGCCCACTGGGGCTGCTGCTGCTGGCAGTGGTGCTGGTGGTGGTGCTGATGGCAGTGCTAGTGGCTGTGCTGGTGCCAGTGCTAGCAGTGGTGGGGGGAGGCTCCAGCCCTTCCCTTTCAGACACAGACATCTGAACCACCATGGTTGGTGATAGGGGCTCCAAATGAGTCCCAGCACCAGCCCTCCTGTCCTTCCTTGCTGCGGGTGCAGGCCCCTCGCCCTTCCCTGTTGCAGCTAGTGGTGCCTCCTTGCCCTTCCCTATCGCAACTGTTGGTGCCTCCTCACCCTTCCTAGACGCTGCTGGTGGTGCCTCCTTGCCCTTTCCTATTGCAGCTGGTGGTCATAAAGCACCTGGTGCAGGCACCCTTTCACTGTGGCTGCCTGGTGCCCAGGAACCTCTCCCACCTGCAGTAGCTGTTGACACTAATGTGGCAATGGACAGGGTGGCTGAGGTGCTCGCCTTGTTCTGACCACCCTGGCCAGAGGTGAAGGATGGGGGGGAGTGGTAGGGAAATGATCAACGGTGGAGAGGAAAATCTTTGTGGGGACATCAGGGCGGGAAGAGGGAGAAGATTTGGGAGTGGAGGAAGAGGAAGTGGTTGTAGGAGGTGTCTGTCTGCTGATTTTGGGTGCAGGTGCATGGGCTGGATGCTGATGCAAGGTGGATGGCTATTGGGTGTCTGAGTGCTTGTGTTTGTGTACTTTGGGAGGAGGGGGCACAGAGACAGTCGGAGAGGACACAGGGGACGTCTGCATGGATGTGGGGGTGGTGACTGCCAGTGAGGGGCATGTAGTGATAGGCATGATGGTGGTAGGGGATGAGGATTTTGTGCATGCAGGTGTGTGTAGGCGCTACTGAGAGGGAGGTGAATGACGAGGAGGAGGGGGACACAGTGGAGACAGTGGATGTTGGTATGTTTGCATCTGGATGGTGTTTGTGTGAGTGCCTGTAGGATGATGTGTGGTGCTTGTGTTTGTCTGAACCACTCCTGTGCATTGTCCTGGGTGCATGCTGGTCTGCCTGTGTGCTTGGGATAGGTTGGGGTTGAGGGGAATGGGATTGGGAAGAGGACGTTGGAGGGGGAGGCTAGAAACAGGGAAAAGGGCTGCCATCAGGGAGGAGACCAGAGCCTGGATTGATCTCCATTGGGCCACCATGGCAAAGTGAATGCCCTCCAGGAATGCATTTGTTTGTTGCAAATGGGCTGACAGCCCCTGGATGGCATTCACAATGGTTGACTGCCCAACAGAGATGGATTGCAGGAGGTCAAAAGCCTCCTCACTCAGGGCAGCAGGGCTAACTGGGGCAGGGCCTGAGGTACCTGGGGTGAAGGAGATGCCCACCCTCCTGGGTGAACGGGCACAGGAAATACACTGAGGGGCTGCTGGGAGGGCGGTGCTGGTATGGGGGTGGCGGCTGTACCTGTAGTTGGGGTGGGCACAGAGGTGTCTGCCACCACCAGGGAGCTTCCATCAGAGGAGGTATCACTGTCGGAACTGTCCCCTCCTGTCCCTGCCATGGTGCTCCCCTCGCCCTCCATCCCACTGGTGCCCTCACAGTCAGTGGACTCGGCCCACTGGGCCCTGTGTGGGATGCAGCTTCCCGTCGCCAGTGCCTCTGCTCCTCTGCCAGATGATTCTATTGCACATAAGGACAGGGTGACAAAACAAAAGGGCGGGAGAGACAAAGGACACACTTGGTCAATGGCAGCAACAACACCACCGTTGGCGTACACGACACACTCACACACGACAGCCCTACACACTAGACAATGCACTATCAGTCACAATGCTAGTCACCAGCTCATGGACAGGGATACCTAAGGCCAATTGCAGTATACCTGAGACCCACAGACCCCTGCCCAGTAGTGGATGTGTCACAGTGTCCTTTCCTCTGGATCTGCACATTGCTGAACAAAAGCCCACCTTCCCGCGTCACAAACTCAGAAAGCTATTATGGCACAGAGTTATGGTGAAGCCAGTCGGGGGAAGGGAATTAGGGTAGGGAACAGCAGGGAGAGAGATCTGAAAAGAAAAAGGTTAAAACAAATATGCATTTACTCATTCATAGAAATGCAACTTATCAATAGACTCTTGACTAAATGCGTCTCAGAGATATCAGAAGGAGACCCCTTCTGAAATGAGGGCAAATCCCCTTCTTTGAAACATGGACCAAGAATAAACTACGACCTCAGAAACAAGAGATGTCAAGAGCTTCGGACTATGATTACACTCAGAATATCAATCCTGTAACATCTCTGAATTCACAACATAAACTTTGATCATGACCTAGAAAATCTCAAAGAATTAAATATGCTTTTCACATCTTAAGCTTTTCAAAGAACAATGAAAAATACTTTCACATTCACAACTATAAAGACCGGTAAGTTTTACTCATTGAACTTAAAGCTCTTTACTTATAATACCAGGAAGAGCTTTTACTCAAGTGGCCTAAAATCACTTTGATTGTTGTGTCAAGAACCTTTTACTCCTGTGAATTGAAGCACTTTGATTGTCGTGCCAAGAGTGCTTTACACCTGTGAACTGAAGCGCTTGAATTGCCGTGCCAAGAATGCTTTTCATCTATGAACTGAAGCGCTAGAATTGTCGTGCCAATAGCGCTTTTCATCTATGAACTGAAGCGCTTGAATTGTCGTGCCAAGAGCGCTTTACATCTGTGACTTTAAGTGCCTGAATTGCCATGCCAAGAGCGCTTTAGATCTGTGAACCTAAGCGCCTGAACTGCTGTGCCAAGAGCGCTTTACATCTGTGAACTGAAGCACCTGAACTGCCGTGCCAAGAGCGCTTTACATCTGTGAACTAAGGCGCCTGAATTGCCGTGCCAAGAGCGCTTTACATCTGTGAACTGAAGTGCCTGAATTGCTGTGCCAAGAGCGCTTTACATCTGCGCTCTGAAATGCCTTTAATAGTTGCGTCAATGCCGCTGTACTCTAGAAACTGAAAACGCTTCACGCGTTATGCTAAGGGGCGCTTTTACCTTTTGGAAGTAACGACTTAGTCCAAACTTGAATTCATCAATGCCTTACCGCTACGAGTACGACCTACTCATTTTTGAATGCACCATGGAAGCAAGGATACTTCGGTTGGATGACACTCAGGAACTCTGCTCTTCTCCAGAGAAACCCCCACGAGCTCTGGCTGCATCGAAATCTTCAAAATAGTGAGCAGCGTGCTTGGGTGTGGCTGGACTTTATAGGCCTGCCACACCCCAAAATGGCTGCTGCCTCTAAAAACATGGGAATTGTAGTCCCTTCATAGAATAGCACTGATAAGTGCATCTTGTCCACCAATGTCCTGAACCTGAAGCTCTATGAGCTTTGCCACAGGGCAGACGACGCTGATGGTCACCTTTAGAACAAGAGGGGATGACAAATGGTGCGCATAAAGCGCCGCAGAGTCGCGCAGCGGAGTTTCGGGTGAGACCTGGACCGCGCTAAGCCTTATTCCTGACAGGATGCCTACTATCTTGGTTGGAGGATGTGTACATCAGACCCTGCCCAACATGGGACCTACCATGCAATGTCCAGCCTAGCCTAGGGGCACCCACAGGCTCACATCCCCCACCCGGATGCCACCCACCATGCGCAAGTAGTATATTGGGGCACTGTACTCACCCCCTTGTGGCTGCTGTGATGCCCCCAAGTGCCCATCCAGCTCCCGATAGGCCACCGTCAGTATGCGGGCCATCGGGGGGTCAGGGTTCAACATGCACCCCTTCCTTGTTGGGAGACCATCCCCACCTAGGCCTCTGCCGTCTTTCATGCCCAGCGTCTCAGATCCTTCTATTGTTTCCGACATTGGGTGCTCTACCTGCCATAGACCCCCAGGGTCTGCACGTCCTTGGCGATGGCACGCCTTATACCCTTTTTTGATGGGCGCTGACCAACAGAGAAATACACATAGGAAAAGGTATCAGTCAGACATTCCTGCCTGTTACACTCATGGCCAACCATAGCCCTCACATCCCCTTAGGCACAGACAAGCCCCACCTTACCTGCAGCACGCTGCCCAGGACCCTTCCACCAACCCCCCATACACATGGCTCTCACACACAGCACTCCATGCATTCATGCCTCATGCATCATGCTCACAGTGTACTCACCTGTTGGTCTGGAGGTACAGAATTCGGTACTGGGGTAGGACCCCATCCATCAGACTCTCCAACTCCGCAGCAGTGAAGGCAGGGGCCCTTTCTCCAGTGACACGGGCTATGATCGGTTCCAGACACAGGTCACAGCAGCACATGCAGTTTAGGTCCTCTCCTGTTGAAGGTCAGGTAGCAAGTCAGTGAACAGATATAAAATGGCGGTCACGTCCACGGCGGTGCGTACCATCACCGCCAGCGTACATCACTACTGGCCACTGTAACCCATAAGTCCCAATAGTATCCAATGAGGAGTTGCACAGCGGTTCTCGACCACCTCCCAGAACGGCGCACAACATCAGCCGAATTACCTCATTTCCACCTGTCCCTCCATACAGGATAGGCGGATGCCATTTCACGGGGAGGCAGGCCATGGCACCTAACTGCGTCACAGTACACATAGGCACCATTTGGCCATTTGTGCCTGTCCAACAGTATACTGTTACAGTCACAACATGCAATGCAGTGGAGTGTTTGGAAATATGGAGTACTGACCATCTGCTCACCGTTTTGCCCCCTAGATTGCAACCACTGTGGATGAATAGGAGATGGAGACATCCCCCCGTGTACAGGCCCCTGGGGGACTTGGCAACAATGGAGGACAGGCACATTATCCTCACCTATAGACTGGACAGGGCCACAATCACAGAGCTGTGTGCCCAATTGTAGCCTGACCTGATATCTGCTATCTGTCAGCCCACCGGGATCCCCTGTCTTGTGCAAGTGCTATCAGTGCTCCATTTCCTGGCAACTGGCTCCTTCCAAGTGACAGTGGGCTTGGCAGCAGGAATGTCTCTGTTGGGCAGCCAATGTTCTCAATAATGCTGACCAGAGTGTTGCCTACCCTGATTAAACACATGCACAGCTACATCATTTTCCCCCAGGTAGAGGATTTGGTGACAGTGAAAGCTGAGTTCTATGCAATGGGACATTTCCCCAACATTATTGGAGCTATTGATGGTACACATATTGCATTTGTGTCTGCCGGAGAAATGAACAGGTGTTCAGAAATCGAAAGAGCTTTCACTCCATGAATGTGAGGATAGTGTGCCTGGCGGACCAGTACATCTCCAATGTCAATGCAAAGCATCCTGGGGCTGTACATGATGCCTTTATCCTGAGGAATAGCAGCATCCCATATGTGATGGCTCAACTCCAGAGGCACCGGGGTGTGGCTAATAGGTGAGCCGTGGTTCCCACCAAGTGGATGTTGGTGTATGGGTATTGTGTGGGCCCTAAGGATTACTGTGTGGCTAACAGTTGTCCCTTGATATTTGCAGGTGACCCTGGTTACCCCAACCTCTCATGGCTACAGACCCCTGTGTGGAATCCCAGGACAAGGGCAGAGGAACGTTACAATGAGGCACATGGGCGTAGAAGAAGAATCATAGAGAGGACATTTGGCCTCCTGAAGGCCAGGTTTTGTTGCCTCCATCTAACAGGTTGATCCCTGTACTACTCACCCAAGAAGGTCTGCCAGAACATCATGGCATGCTGTATGTTGCACAACCTTGCCTTACGTCGCCAGGTGCCTTTTCTGCAGGAGGATGAGGCTGGAGATGGCCGTGTGGCAGCAGTGGACCCTGTGGACAGTGAAGATGAGGAGGCAGAGGATGAGGATGAGGACAACAGACGTGCAATAATATGACAATACTTCCAATGACACACAGGTAAGACATTGTATATTCACTTTGCAATGACAGTTTTGTGTTTGACATTGTCACTGGCAGGCTGATTTTCCCACTTCTATGGCCACTTACTGTACCCTTTGGCATCTCTATTTGCAGATATTTGTGCCCCACTATTGCTCCTGGTGTGTTGACTGCAGCCAACTAAAGGTCATTCCAATGTATACATTAATGTGCAGTTGTATTACAGTGTTTAAAGCGTGTTAAACAAATACATAGTTAAATCATTTGACAGACTCCATACTTTAATTTTTTCAAAGGGTGTTTATTTCAGTGCTAATAAGTAGAGGGGGATGTGCAATGGGCTGGGGTGATGATGAGGAAAGTCAGGATAGAGTCCAGTCTATTTGTATCACAGGTGCAGTGTCCAAGGGGACATCGGAAGGGGGGCAATAGCATTTCAAGGTGGACAGGTTGACAGAGTGGGACACAAGGGTGACAATCAGGAGAGTCTTACTTCCTGGTGGGGGTCTTGGCAATAGTCTCTGGCTTCTGCTTGGATCGCAGGGACCGTTTGCAGGGTGGTTTTCCTTCTGCAGGGGGAGGGGTGCTGGTGGCCTGTTGGTCCTGTAGCTGGGCCTCCTGTCCACTAGCGGCAGAGGAGGTGGAGGGATGTTCATGGGTGTGGCTAGTGGTAGGGGCCCGGTGGTGTGCCACTGCTTCCTCATAGTGTTGGCCATGTCTGCCAGCACCCCTGCAATGGTGACCAGGGTGGTGTTTATGTCCTTCAAGTCCTCCCTGATCCCCAGGTACTGTCCCTCTTGCAGCCGCTGGTTCTTCAGCAGCTTGTCCAGTATCTGGCCCATTGTCTTCTGGGAATGGTAGTATGCTCCCATGATCTTGGTGAGTGCCTTCTGGAGAGTCGGTTTCCTGGGCCGGCGGAGGTGGAGGGCTGCTCATCGCCCAGGCTAGTGTCAGGGGCCCCTTGTTGTGCCACTGTGTCCCTCCTGGTGTTGACAAGGTCTTGCAGCATCCCTGCAATGGTGACCAGGGTGTTGTTAATGGACTTCAAGTCCTCCCTGATCCCAAGGTAGTGTTCCTCCTGCAGCCGCTGGGTCTCCTGAAAATTGGCCAGTACCGTTGCCATCGTCTCCTGGGAATGATGTTAAGCTCCCATAATGTTGGAGAGGGCCTAGTGGAGAGTGGGCTCTCTGGGCCTGTCCTCCCCCTGTTGCACAGCAGTCCTCCCAGCTTCCCTGTTGTCCTGTGCCTCTGTCCCCTGAATGTGTGCCCACTGCCACTGACCCCAGGTCCCTGATAGTCCTGTGTTTTTGGGGTGCCCTGGGGTCCCTGTAGTGGTAGACACACTGCTGATTGACATGTCCTGGGGACAGAGGTATGGGCCCGCTGGGTGGGTACTGTGCTGGTGTTTCCTAAGAGGGGAGGCTCTGTGGTGGTGTGGGACTGTGCCAGGGTTACCGACTGTCCAGAGATTTCTGATGGGACAGGTTGATCATCTAGATCCAGGCATCCATAGCTGCTGTCATCACTGTGGGCCTTATCTGGGAGGGGGACTGGATGTTGCTGGCATCTCCTCTCCAGTGACGTTGGCTGGGGGACCTTTGGGGATGTAAATGCAGTGTTTTTCTTTCTGCGTGTGACATCTTGTGCATGGGTGTGTTGTCCTCTATGGTTGTTATGCCCTGGCAGCTTTGCCTTGTGTGATTAGTTATTTGGTGGGTTTACTGTGCATCCTTTAGTGATGGGTGTCCATGCAGGTATGTGATGGGGGTCCATGCATTGGTGTTGCATGCAGGGCTTGGTATTGGGATGAGTGGGTTGTGATGGTGGTGTGTGTGGGAGGTGGTGGAGTAATGGGAGTGAGGGTAGGGGTGGGGGTATGTGATGGCATGCAGGTAGGGGGGGTGAAAGTAGTAAAGAGTTGACTTACCAGAGTCCAGCCCTCCTCCTACACCTACCAGGCCCTTAGGATGCATGATTGCCAACACTTGCTCCTCCCATGTTGTTAGCTGTGGGGGAGGAGGTGAGGGGTCCACTGCCAGTCCTCTGTACAGCTATTTGGTGTCTTGCTGCTGTGGAACACCCCTTCCCCCGTAGGTCGCTCCACCTCTTTCTGATGTCACCTCTTGCCCTTGTCGACGATTCTCTGCCAACTCCATATTCCTAGCAATGGATGTCTGCTCCACCTGTCATCCGAATAGCTCTACCCGGATGATTTCCTCCACCATGACCCTCCGATCTTCCTCAGAGAACCTGGGGTGTCGTTGTGGTGCCATGGGTGTAGTGTGAGTGCTGTGGGTGAGGGTGTGTGGGGTGATGTTTTGGGGTGTGTGATGTAAGGTGCATGGATGGTGTATAGGTGAGTGTATAGGTGATGGTGGTCTGTGGCAGTTATCTTGTCTGTGGTCTTGCTAGCTTTCTTGTGGCACTTGTTTTTAGTTGTAAATGGTTGTGGGTAGTGTGGGTGGGTGTTTTATAGTGGTGTGGGTATGGTGTGTGTATGGGTGTCAGGTTTGTGTTATTTGAATTGTCCAATGTAGTGTTGCTTTGTTAGGTTGTGTGTATTTTGAGTAGTATGTAGCGCCAATATTTTACCAGCATTGAATGTCCGCTGCGGTGATTCGTGCATCATAATGTTATGGTCGTAGTTCTGGGCGTAGTTCTTTTGGCATAACAATGTGGGTTTTGCTACTGCCAGTTTATCACTGACCTTTGGACTGGCAGACGTGTGTGTGGCTGTATGGTGACAGATTGGTATGTGTGTGTCATAATATGGGTAGCGGTAATCTGCCGCGGCAGCGGTATGTTGGCAGCAGTCGGCATGGCGGTAAGTTGTACTTACCGCCAATGTCATAATGAGGGCCTTAGATTGGTCACCTGTATCAATTAGGAAGAAGGCACCAACTCAAATTGCACACCCTATGGTAGAATGCCTACAACACCTCCATGTCTCAAGAGGCAACAATAAAAAGGAAGTGGAAGGGTGGCACAATTTCTTTCTAGGAACTTTGATGAAGGAATTCAACATTGTACCAAAAAACAACAAAGCTACTGAGAACTAAGACTTGAACTGTCTCTAACTGAACGTAATCAAAAATATGCAAAGTCAACACATGCACCCGATGCTAGCAAGCAACTTTCAACTATTTAATAATAACTAATGCTTACCCTACCTTACACAATACTAAGAAGACTACTATAAACATCACCATTAAATAAGTCAAACTAAACCTGACTTCAATTAATCATAAACCTACACAATTTTTAAAATACTAACTTATTAACAATTTTGTGCCTTTCTGAATAACAAAAAAAACAAAAAATATATAATTTGAAAATCATAAATAATAGTAATTGCTTAGTGAAGAACATACCCAATAAAACAATTAAAATAAAATAAAATTAACCACACATGAAAAAAACTATTTATGGTATAACACAATAACATTACACATTCACAAAAAAGCAAATACAATAATAGTAAAAATCTCCACCTAACAAATAAATACATGACAATACATTTCATTAAAAATATAGCCAAAGGAAGTGCAAAAATACAAATACAAAAATATAATTTCCCTTATATGACCAAATAAAATTCAGGAAAGCCATTCATAACCCATAAAAGTTTAAAAAGACAAGTTCTACAAGAAAACTTGTAAAAGTCTGAAATATTTCTTCCTGAAAAAACTTAAAAACACACCCAACATTCAAAAAATGAATCTTGACTTCCAATAAGCCTTTCACAATAAACGTACCACACATACACACTACGAAACAAATCAAAATACCTAACTATTGTTAAAATATAACAGGCCATGTAACATTATTAATACATATAGATTAAATCTCATTTAGGCTTACTAGACACATCTTACACAACTACAGAAAACCTCACAATAACTATGACTTAAAACATTTAAATATACTAATACTAACCTAATTAAGATTATATTTGTTGGAAAATGGGTTATTGGTAAGGGCAGGTAGGTACCTACACTTAGCAATTGGCCACTAACCTCCACTAAGGTCCAGTTAAGTCTCAGTAAATTAAACCCAGCTCAACCCTTGGTAGCTCGGCAACGAGCGTCAAGGCTTAACTTAGGAGACAGAGTGTAAATCATTCAAATATCACAAAACAGTAATTAAATAAAACACAGGAAACAGTTTAAAAATCCAAAAACAATTTATAAAAATAGATTATATTTTTATCTTTAAAATGACACCAAAACGAATAAAATCAGATAAGGGGAACCGGAGATATGAATTTTTAAAGAATTATATTTTTTTTAGCGCCTAGAAACAAAAAGCGCCAATCGGGTCATCTGGTTGCACCTCGACCGGGGCAAAGTCAAAGTTTCAGGGCGACCGCGATGGAGCCCTGCTCGGCTACAGGCCGCGGGAGGCCTTGGTTAAAATGTTACCTTCACACTTAGGCCCTCATTCTGACATTGGCGGGCGGCGGTCGCCGCCCGCCAGGCGGGAACCGCCATTTGGCGGCCCCGCGGTCAAAAGACCGCTGGGGCCATTCTAACTTTCCCGCTGGGCCGGCGGGCGCTACCTAAGGTAGCGCCCGCCGGCCCAGCGGGAAAGGGGCCTGCAACACAGAAGCCGGCTCCAAATGGAGCCGGCGGTGTTGCAGGTGTGCGACGGGTGCAGTTTCACCCGTCGCGCTTTTCACTGTCTGCATAGCAGACAGCGAAAAGCAGGCTGGGGCCCTGTTAGGGGGCCCCAGGACACCCGTTCCCGCCATCCTGTTCCTGGTGGTAAAAACCGCCAGAAACAGGGTGGCGGGAAGGGGGTCAGAATCCCCATGGCGGCACTGCTTGCAGCGCCGCCATGGAGGATTCGCCCAGCCGGGGGAAATCCGGCGGGAAAAAGCCGGACCCTGTTTTCCGACGGCGGCTTTACAGCCGCGGTCGGAATGGGCAATGAAGCACCGCCAGCCTGTTGGCGGTGCTTCAGTCATCCGTGGCCCTGGCGGTCTTGGACCGCCAGGGTCAGAATGACCCCCTTAGTCTTTTTTTCGAAGATTTTCTTCAGCGGGACGAACCTGCCAGTCCAATCCGACCTCCAGGAGCCCTTCTGCGGATACGCAATGTTGGAATCCTCGGTGGAGATTTTTACCTTCTGTGAAAATCCTTAAACCGGGGTAAACCTGGATCTTGATCCGACGTCCATGGAGCCCTCCTCGGATACGCTGGCTGGGAGGTCCCGGTCAACTTTTTACCTTCGGATTTAGTCTCTTTTTCTGAGATTTTCTTTACCGTGACGAACCAGCAAATCAGGCCGGGTCGCGGTTGAGGCAAGCCGGCTAGAGTTGCCGCGGCGGGTCGGTCCCTCTATGGAGCTTTTTTTACAAAAGTTGTCCAAACTTCTCCAAACTTCTGGGGCTTCTCCCAGATGTCCTTTTAAGGTTCTTTTGGGGTCCACTGCTCACCCCAAGGGTCCAGAAGTTCTGAGATGGTCCTTGGGGGGTGCGGACTACAACTCCCAGAATGCACCTGGCGCAAACTCCTTTTTGGCCACTGGACAGTGATCAGCTGGTCGCTTTCTTCAGGAGTTGGTGCAGGGGACTCTGGATAGCAATTTTTCACCTGTAGCAAACAGGGAGTCCCTCCTTGAACCAGTTGAAGCCAGGCAAAGTCCTTCTTGTGGTGAAGCCCAAGTGTGCCGCTGGTGCAGTCCTTCAGAGTGCAGTGTCCAGGTGCAGGCCAGGGGTCCAGCAGGGCAGTCTTTCTTCTGTTGTTCTTCCTTGTTGGATGTGGTAGGGAACTGAGGTGTGGGTGCAGGTCTGCCAATTTTATCCTTGCTCCTGGGTGAAAAGCAGGGGGGTCCTGGTTCTCCAATCAGATGCAGGGTCCTTCCCCCTGTGATGACCACTTCCTGGGAAGTGTGGCAAAAATCAATCCCAGGAGGCAACATTCTCTAAAAATCCATCATGGCTGAATCTGATTTTTGGAGGTTACATCTGGCTGAGCCCACCCACTGGTGTGGCTAAAAATCATAAACACACCCCTCTCCTGCCCTCTCCTAATCTAATCAAGGGGGCACCTAGTTGTCTGGGGTTGCAGGATGTTGGGGTGTTGCTAGTTGCTCCAAATATCCTTCTCTGCCTTTGAAGACCAGTTTGGCAGCCCTCCCCCTTCCTGCCTCACCATCTGCTGAGGGGAGATTCCTTCCCACAGGCACATTCCTTTGTGTGAAGCCAGGCCACTTCACACCTCATCAAGGCAGCGTGGCCAAGCTACTAGAGCTGGCCAATCAGAGCACAGCACAAAAACAATGCAGGGCTGAAATGGGCAACTTTTCAGGTAAAGTTTAAAACTCTTTACCTGAACAAGTTATATTAAATCCCACAACTGGAAGTTGTGGGATTTATTAGAACAATTAATTTGATACCAAATTCTTGGTATGCATCATTTAAGGAGACTTTAAAAACTAAAATAAAGTCTCCCCATTCTAGCCTATGAAGGCGATTTACTACAATGAGGGAAAAACGAATTTGGCTGTTTTTACCTCACCAGGGCTTATAAAACTATTTTTATAAAGTCCCTGCTTATAGTTACATGGCACCCAGCCCTAGGGGCACATAGGGGTGACTTATATGTAAAAATAAGGTAGTCGAATTTGCATATAATTTTAATTTAAAAGCAGCCAGCAAGGCAGGCCTGCCTTTAAAATGACACTGGGCACCTCAGCAGTGCACCTATGGGTGCACCACCTATGCTGTGGTCCCTAAACCTACATACCCTACCATATACTAGGGACTTATAGGTAGGTTAACTTAGCCAATTATAATTAGCCTAATTTGCATATCCATTTTACACAGAGCACAGGCCCTGGGAATGGTTAGCAGTACCCAGGGCACCATCAGAGTCAGGAAAACACCAGCAAAAAGTGGAAAATGGGGGCAAAAAGTTAGGGGGCCTCTGCAATCAGCCCTGTTTTCTCACAATATTTAATATTAACTATAGAATATATAATATAATTAAACATACCTGAATCAAAGAACGTCATTCCGGAACTGCTAACTTGTGCAATTACAAAATAAAAAAAGATAGAAAATGGCTATGAAAACAATACTATAACAATATAAAACCCAATGGAATAAATAAATACAAAACAAAGCTCTTTGAAAATGTATAAAATATATGAAAAACATAAAGGGCCATATTTATACTTTTTGACGCAAAACTGCGCTAACGCAGTTTTGCGCCAAAAAAATTAGCGCCGGCTAACGCCATTCTGAAGCGCCATGCGGGCGCCGTATTTATTGAATGGCGTTAGCCGGCGTTAGCCGACCGGCGCTGCCTGGTGTGCGTGAAAAAAAACCACGTACACCAGGCAGCAAAGACAGGAGTCATGCCCCCTTGCCCAATGGCCATGCCCAGGGGACTTCTGTCCCCTGGGCATGGTCATTGGGCATAGTGGCATGTAGGGGGGCACAAATCAAGCCCCCCTATGCCACAAAAAAAAATAAAAAAAAATACTTACCACAACTTACCTTTTCTTCCCTGGGGTGGGTCCCTCCATCCTTGGGTGTCCTCCTGGGGTGGGCAAGGGTGGCAGGGGGTGTCCCTGGGGGCTTGGGAGGGCACCTCTGGGCTCATTCTGAGCCCACAGGTCCCTTAACGCCTGCCCTGACCCAGGCGCTAAAATCCGGCGCAAATGCGGGTTTTTTAGTCCCGCCCACTCCCGGGCGTCATTTTTGCCCGGGAGTATAAATCCGACGCAATAGCATCGGAGTCATTTTTTAAGACGGGAACGCCTACCTTGCATATCATTAACGCAAGGAAGGTGTTCACGCAAAAAAATGATGCTAACTCCATGAACTTTGGCGCTAGACGCGTCTAACGCCAAAGTATAAATATGGAGTTAGTTTTGCGTCGAATTTGCGTTAAAAAAAACGACGCAAATTCGGCGCAAACGGAGTATAAATATGCCCCAAAATAATAAACGTAAAAGAATGTTGTTAGCAATATAAGCACATATTTTAAGAATTATTTAAAAGGCAAAATTATTTTATTAGAGTATTTTGGCAGTATTTTGAAATATATAAAATATAATAAATGGAAAAATGTAAAAGCTTTATGTTAAAAAAATTTACAATCTATTTGTGAATCTCTATAAAACCTTTACCAAAGCATATCTGAACAAATTAGAAATATCTATAATTACAAATTTAAAAATCTAAGTTATGAACATTGAATAAAAATTGTTATGAGAAACAATTTCTGATAACTAGTACAGAGAAAGGGTTTACAAAAATCAGCCTTGTAGTGTCCTTTCCTGATTGGTCAGCCTCTGGCAGCCTGAGACAAGCTACCTTAATTAGGTGTGAAGTGGCCTGGGCTGAAACGAAAGAAGCATCTTGTGGGAGGAGAACTGCAGCAGATGGCATAGCAGGAAGGGGGTTGTAGCAGACAAACTGGTTTCCAAAAGAGTGAAAGCCACCTGGTA
The DNA here is from genome assembly GCF_031143425.1 of Pleurodeles waltl. Taxonomy (NCBI): domain Eukaryota; kingdom Metazoa; phylum Chordata; class Amphibia; order Caudata; family Salamandridae; genus Pleurodeles; species Pleurodeles waltl. Next base: position 864,886,433 of record NC_090438.1, read on the forward strand.
CATAAACTAGACCTCTCCCATTTCTTTCTTCCCCAGCCAAATTAAAGAAAATATTAAACCTGGTAAAAAAGTAAATAAAATGTATGCTATGACACAATGAAAGATAACTAGTAACTCTAAACTAACCAACATAACCAAAGTTAACACTATTTATTTAACTTACATTTAATATTTCCGCAGCAAACATTGCCACATTAAAAGGTTGCCTGGTGGTGGTTTCTGGGTCGTGCCGTGCTGAAATAGGGGATCCTGAGTAATTTTACAGCAACACAGAGAAGAGGTAGACGTGCTGTAAAATGAGATGTGGAATAGGAGAATATGTGAAAATAGTTAGGATTGGGTGTAGACTTTCTCTAATCACCAGCTACAGCACAGGATAAATCTGGCACCTCAGTAAATATCGTCCCAGAACATTCCTGCACCTAGGAAGATACCACCTGAAGAAGAGGGACTGCTAGAAAAAACAACGTAATTTTTGACTCCTGCTGAAAGTTTAAAACTAACACAGGAACTCAAGCACTCTTGACAACTTCCTGCACCCATGGACTGGAACTGCTCTCCAGGGACAAGTGATTTGCCTCTTGTTTATCTACTTTAGGAATGCCAAAAATAGAGGCACTCCTAATATCAGCAGGACCCATGTGATTAAGGAGGCCTACACCTCATCTGAGACCTAGCACCTACAAGCCTTTCCTGAAAAGCTACATATCCCATATGCGTTATTACAAGTGAATTATATCCTATGACACTTGTAAGAAGGATGGGATATCGGTCACGCAGATGACAGAGTAACCCATCCTCCAAACTCCAAATCAGGCCCTAGGTTTGTACATAAACATTTTGATTAGGACAACACTCTTGGTGTATCTGACCTCCATTCCATTGCAGATGGCCTTAATTTGTGCTTATTCCCTGATTTATTGAAAACTGTTGTTTTCAATAGTGTTTGACTGTTTATAGTGTTTTTGCCTTAACATTTTATAAATTCATATATCCAGTTCCCCTTAACCTATTTTGAATATTTTAGTATCTTTTTGTTCATTACATTTTTCTGTATTTTTGTAAATTGGTTTACAAATGTTACTGTAATCTGATACATCAACATTGCTTTTAGTGCTTGAACTGGCATGCATTCCTACAAGTGGTTGAGCAGAGATTCTCTTGGAACTGTATTTTTGTTTTATCCAGAGTGGATGTATTGAGCTGGTAGGGATGACCCTCTCTCAAATTAACCCCTTCGCTGCCAGGCCTTTTCCCCCTCCTGTGCCAGGCCTTTTTTTGACTATTTGGGGCAGTTCGCGCTTAGGCCATCATAACTTTTTGTCCACATAAGCTAACCAAGCCAAATTTGCGTCCTTTTTTTCCAACATCCTAGGGATTCTAGAGGTACCCAGACTTTGTGGGTTCCCCTGAAGGAGGCCAAGAAATTAGCCAAAATACAGTGACAATTTTGTTTTTTTCAAAAGAATTGGAAAAAGTGGCTGCAGAAGAAGGCTTGTGGTTTTCCCCCTGAAAATGGCATCAACAAAGGGTTTGCTGTGCTAAACTCAGCAGCTTCCCAGCTTCCAGGAACAGGCAGACTTGAATCAGAAAACCCAATTTTTCAACACAATTTTGGCATTTTACTGGGACATACCCCATTTTTGCATTTTTTTGTGCTTTCAGCCTCCTTCCAGTCAGTGACAGAAATGGGTATGAAACCAATGATGGATCCCAGAAACCTAAACATTTCTGAAAAGTAGACAAAAATTTTGAATTCAGCAAGGGGTCATCTGTGTAGATCCTACAAGGGTTTCCTACAGAAAATAACAACTGAAAAAGAAAAATATTGAAATTGAGGTGAAAAAAACCTAAATTTTTCTCTAAGTTTTACTCTGTAACTTTTCCCTGCAATGTCAGATTATCGAAAGCAATATACTGTTACGTCTGCTGGACTCCTCTGGTTGCGGGGATATATAGGGCTTGTAGGTTCATCAAGAACCCTAGGTACCCAGAGCCAATAAATGAGCTGCACCCTGCAGTGCATTTTCATTCTATACCGGGTATACAGCAATTCATTTGCTGAAAAATAAAGAGTAAAAAATAGCTATCAAGAAAACCTTTGTATTTCCAAAAAGGGCACAAGATAAGGTGTTGAGGAGCAGTGGTTATTTGCACATCTCTGAATTCCGGGGTGACCATACTAGCATGTGAATTACAGGGCATTTCTCAAATAGATGTCTTTTTTACACACTCTCCTATATTTGGAAGGAAAAAATGTAGAGAAAGACAAGGGGCAATAACACTTGTTTTGCTAATCTATGTTCCCCCAAGTCTCCCGATAAAAATGATATCTCACTTGTGTGGGTAGGCCTAGCGCCCGCAACAGGAAACGCCCCAAAAAACAATGTGGACACATCCCATTTTTTTTAAAGAAAACAGAGGTGTTTTTTGCAAAGTGCCTACCTGTAGATTTTGGCCTCTAGCTCAGCCGGCACCTAGGGAAACCTACCAAACCTGTGCATTTTTGAAAACTAGAGACCTAGGGGGATCCAAGATGGGGTGACTTGTAGGGTTCTGACCAGGTTCTGATACCCAGAATCCTTTGCAAACCTCAAAATTTGGCTAAAAAAACACATGTTCCTCACATTTCTGTGGCAGAAAGTTCTGGAATCTGAGAGGAGCCACAAATTTCCTTCCACCCAGCGTTCCCCCAAGTCTACCGATACAAATGATACCTCACTTGTGTGGGTAGGCCTAGCGCCCGTGACAGGAAATGCCCCAAAGCACAACGTGGACACATCCCATTTTTTGACAGAAAACAGAGCTGTATTTTGCAAAGTGCCTACCTGTAGATTTTGGCCTCTAGCTCAGCCGGCACCTAGGGAAACCTACCAAACCTGTGCATTTTTAAAAACTAGAGACCTAGGGGAATCCAAGATGGGGTGACTTGTGGGGCTCTGACCAGGTTCTGTTACCCAGAATCCTTTGCAAACCTCAAAATTTGGCTAAAAAAACACATGTTCCTCACATTTCTGTGGCAGAAAGTTCTGGAATCTGAGAGGAGCCACAAATTTCCTTCCACCCAGCGTTCCCCCAAGTCTCCCGATAAAAATGATACCTCACTTGTGTGGGTAGGCCTAGCGCCCGCGTCAGGAAATGCCCCAAAGCGTAACGTGGACACATCCCATTTTTTGACAGAAAACAGAGCTGTTTTTTGCAAAGTGCCTACCTGTAGATTTTGGCCTCTAGCTTAGCTGGCACCTAGGGAAACCTACCAAACCTGTGCATTTCTGAAAACTAGGGACCTAGGGGAATCCAAGATGGGGTGGCTTGTGGGGCTCTGACCAGGTTCTGTTACCCAGAATCCTTTGCAAACCTCAAAATTTGGCTAAAAAAAACATGTTCCTCAAATTTCTGTGGCAGAAAGTTATGGAATCTGAGAGGAGGCACACATTTCTTTCCACCCAGCGTTCCCCCAAGTCTCCTGATAAAAATGATACCTCACTTGTGTGGGTAGGCCTAGCGCCCGCGACAGGAAATGCCCCAAAGCACAACGTGGACACATCCCATTTTTTGACAGAAAACAGAGCTGTATTTTGCAAAGTGCCTACCTGTAGATTTTGGCTTCTAGCTCAGCCGGCACCTAGGGAAACCTAGCAAACCAGCGCATTTTTGAAAACTAGAACCCAGGGGAATCCAAGATGGGGTGATTTGTGGGGCTCTGACCAGGTTTTGTTACCCAGAATCCTTTGCAAACCTCAAAATTTGGCTAAAAAAAAACACATTTTCCTCACATTTTGGTGACAGAAAGTTCTGGAATCTGAGAGGAGCCACAAATTTCCTTCCACCCAGCGTTCCCCTAAGTCTCTCGATAAAAATGGAACCTCACTTCTGTGGGTAGGCCTAGCGCCCACGAAAGGAAATGGCCCAAAACACAACGTGGACACAACATATTTTTTCACAGAAAACAGAGGTGTTTTTTGCAAAGTGCCTACCTGTGGATTTTGGCCTCTTGCTCAGCCGGCCCCAAGGGGGTGGCAGAAATGCCCTAAAATAAATTTGACCCCCCCCACAGACCCCCCCCCCCTGCCCGGGAGCGACCCTTACCTACAGGGTTGCTCCCCCTGCTTGACATTGGCGCCAAAAAACAAATCCCCGGTGCCTAGTGGTTTCGGCCCCCTTGGGGGCAGATTGACCTAAAATCGGCCAATCTGCCCCCAAAGGGGGCAGAAATGGTCTAATTACAATTTGCCCCCCAGGGCAGCGACTCTTGCCTGATGGGTCGCTCCCCATCTCTAAAAAAACAAACAAACCAAAAAAAATACACCCAAAAAAAAAAATTGCCCTGGCGCCTAGAGGTTTCTGCCCTGCCGGGGGCAGAAATGGCCAAAAATAAATTTGCCCCCGAACCCCCTCCCCCACCCCGGGAGCGACCCTTGCTTACGGGGTCGCTCCACCTGCGTGACATTGGTGCCAAAAAACAAATCCCCGGTGCCTAGTGGTTTCTGCCCCCTTGGGGGCAGATTGACCTAAAATCGGCCAATCTGCCCCCAAGGGGGGCAGAAATGGTCTAAATACAATTTTCCCCCCAGGGCAGCGACCCTTGCCTGATGGGTCGCTCCCCATCTCTAAAAAAACAAACAAACGGAAAAAAAACCACAAAAAAATAAAAAATTGCCCTGGCGCCTAGAGGTTTCTGCCCCCCTGGGGGCAGATCGGCCTAATAATAGGCCGATCTGCTCCCGGGCGGGGGCAGAAATGCCCTAAAATAAATTTGCCCCCCCCCCCCGGAGCGACCCTTGCCTACGGGGTCGCTCCCCCTGCGTGACATTGGCGCCAAAAAACAAATCCCCGGTGCCTAGTGGTTTCTGCCCCCTTGGGGGCAGCTTGACCTAAAATCGGCCAATCTGACCCCAAGGGGGGCAGAAATGGTCTAAATACAATTTGCCCCCCAGGGCAGCGACCCTTGCCTGATGGGGCGTTCCCCATCTCTAAAAAAACAAACAAACGGAAAAAAAACCACAAAAAAATAAAAAATTGCCCTGGCGCCTAGAGGTTTCTGCCCCCGGGGGGGGGGCAGAAATGGCCAAAAATAAATTTGCTCCCCCAAACCCTCCCCCCCCCCGGGAGCGACCCTTGCCTACGGGGTCATTCCCCCTGCGTGACATTGGTGCCAAAAAACAAATCCCCGGTGCCTAGTGGTTTCTGCCCCCTTGGGGGCAGATTGACCTAAAATCGGCCAATCTGCCCCCAAGCAGCGACCCTTGCCTAATGGGTCGCTCCCCACCTCTAAAAAAGGGGGGGCAGAAATGGCCTAAAATAACTCCCCACCCCCCCAGGGAGCGACCCTTGCCTAAGGGGTCGCTGCCCTTGCGTGAAATTCACGCAAAGAAAAAACTCCCTGGTGTCTAGTGGTTTCTGCCCTCCTTGGGGGCAGATTGGCCTCATCAAAATAGGCCAATCTGCCCCCAAGGGGGGCAGAAATGGCCTAAATATAATTTGCCCCCTAGGGGAGCGACCCTTGCCTAAGGGGTCGCTCCCCACCTAAAAATAACAAAAAAAAAGAAAATGATCCCTGGTGCCTAGAGGTTTCTGCCCCCCCCCCCCTTGGGGCAGATCGGCCTAATAATAGGCCGATCTGCCCCCAGGGGTGGCAGAAAAGGCCTTCCCGAAAAATGCCCCTCCCTGGGAGCGACCCTTGCCCAAGGGGTCGCTCCCTTAGGTCAATTTCTGAAAGAAGAAAAAAAATCCCTGGTGTCTAGTGGGGTTTCAAAAGCCGGATTGCAAGCAATCCAGCTTTTGAAACCCTGGGGGAGACTTCAAAGGGAATGAAATACATTTCCTTCCCTTTGAAGCACCTCCGGGCCTCCCCCACGTGATTGAAAGAGAAATGCTTTGCATTTCTCTTTCAATCGCGCTGGAAGCAGAGCTTCCAGCGCGATGGGGGAGGCCCCTGTGACAAATCAGCACGCGCTGGGGAACTGGGGAACTGTGGCCTTGGACAAGGTGACCTCGTCCAAGGCACAGAACGGGTTAATGTTTGCATTTGTGACATATTGTTACATGCCTTTGGAAATTTCCTGGAAAATGCATGAGTATTTGGAAATGTACAAAGAGGTCACGGTCATTCCCATTTGTATTAGTTATATATGATTATTCCTATTTTATTATATAAAAGAATAGTACAGGAGTACTCCTCTGCATATTCTCAAATGCTTCATGCTGGAAAGTGGTTTATTAGTAGTTGTGGGTAGGTACCTACAGCTAGTAATAAGACCACAATCACAAAGAAGGTCAAGTCAGGTTCTCAGTAAATTAATCCCTGCTCAACCCTTGGTAGCTTAGCTGTGATCAGACAGGCTTTACTTAGGAGGCAGGTGTGTAAGACAAAACACACACTAAACATCCAATCCAACTTATGAAAATAGGAAATCGCTATTTGATTAAAATGACTCCCAAATGAACAAAATACAATGTTGGGAACCGGAGATATGAATTAGTTAAAGATTAAAAGTAAAACTAGTGCTCTAAAGCAAATAGCGCAGAAAGTGTTAAAAAAGTTCACTTGAGGCCACGAGTGATGTAACACTTTTACACTTACTTCATGAAATGTTTCTTGATGCAGGAAAGTGGTCCACGGCACAGGTCAAGGGTTCAGAAGCTCTGGTTTGCCTCTTGGGGTCTGAGACGACAACTCCCACAATGCACCTGGTCAATTCAAATACATTCAAGGTGAAGTTTATCAGCTGGAGTTGTTCTTGTCGATGCTGACGGTAGCCTTTCCAGCACTTTTCTACCTGTTGCTTATCGGGGAGTCCACTCCTTATTCTTTAAGACAGGCAAAATCCATTTGATTTTAACGACATCTGGTGCAGTCCTTCTAAGGGCAATGCTCTCTTGTGCAGTCTAAGGGTCCCTTAGGGCAGTCCTTCTCTTGATATTTTCAGGCTGGGATCCAACTTGCTAGGCAGCTTTGCCATTTTAATCCAGGTTTCTGAACTAGCAAGCAGGGTGTCCCAACTCAAACTTGCGTCCTACGTGTGGTGGGTATTACTCATCGGCCTCATATTATTTTTTCCTCCGTGGTGCCTTTCTGACTCCAGTACTCTACAGCTTCCCCCTATCCAAGGCCTGAACAATTGGCCCTTCAGTTCCATTGCTATGCACATTTAGACAAGTTGGCAGAAGCAAACATCATGTGCCCTTTTAGTATAGTCACATTTTCACTGTGAATTATTGGGTCTTGCCATCATGCACTTGGGCTCTCTTGTACTTGTTGTTGTCAACTACCATCTGCACCTGATACCTATTTAGCCATATCTGTTTGTATGTCACATGGGATTTTTCCCAGGTTCCTTTGGAATCCTCCATGTAAGACATGTGCCCTTTCTGGAACACTCTTGCCTTCCTATACAAACAAACAGCCCCTCATACCTGTATCCTGACCTGCACCTGCTTCTGTCAAGCCCTGCAATTACCCCTTGAGTTGTCCGGATCTTCCTGTGTTCCTGTCCAGCACAAGCTTTCTCCCTGCACTCATCTCATGAGTTGCCCAGACTTTCATTGACCTAGGGGGTCATTACAACATTGGCGGTAAAAGGCGCTTACCGCCGTGCAGAAGACCGCCAATACACCGCCGCGGAATTCTGCCACAGCTATTATGACACACATCTCGGAATCCGCCGAAATTCAGACACCCACACAAGTCCGCCACACCAAAGGTCAGTGATAAACTGGCGAAAACAAAACCTCCACCTCCACGCCAACAGAAACACACCCATGCTATTACGACCCACGAATCCACGCGGCGGTCTTTCAACCGCGGTATTCCATTGGCGGTAAACACCGCCACGCTCAAAATACACACATACCTCCAAAATACCGCCACATTGGACAATTCAAAATACACACACCTGATACACATAAAAACACCACTCCCACACACCCAACACAATATAAAACACACACCCACATCACCCACAAACCCCTACGACCAATATTACAGAGAGTAGGCCAGAGAGACTGCAAAGCCAAGACAACACCACCATACAGAGGCACACAACACCATCACCCAACCCAAATCCACGCAAAAAACACCACACACCACTACACATCACCACACACATCAACACTCACACCGTCCCACACATCACACACACCACCCCATGTCACGTCAAAGACACCCCCGCTTCTCTGAGGAGGAGCTCAGGGTTATGGTGGAGGAAATCATCCGGGTAGAGCCACAGCTATTTGGCTCACAGGTACAGCACACATCAATAGCCAGGAAGATGGAGCTATGGCGAAGAATCGTGGACAGGGTCAACGCAGTGGGACAGCACCCAAGAAATAGGGAGGACATCAGGAAGAGGTGTAACGACCTACGGGGGAAGGTGCGTTCAACGGTCTCCAGGCACAACATCACGATTCAGCTGACTGGCGGCGGACCCCCACCTCCTCCCCCACAACTAACAACATGGGAGGAGCAAGTCTTGACCATCATGCATCCTGAGGGCCTCGCAGGAGTCGGTGGAGGATGGGACGCTGGTAAGTCAAATCTTAACTATCACATCCCCCACCCTACCTGCATGCTATCACACACCCCCACCCTCACACCCTCCCCTATCACTACAACTCCTCACTAATGTACTCATAACACAAACCACCCATCCCAACACCAAGCCCTGCATGACACAACTAAGCATGGACACCCAGCACTAAAGCATGCCCACTGCACATACCCATACAACCCCCTAAACCACCATCACACAAGCTCCCACACAGGAATGCTTGCACTGGGGTATACGCTCTCCCACCCATTGCACACCATTACACACACACATGCAATAATCATGCTCTTATGCCCCTGCAGGAACCCGAAGGACCGTCACCACACCAGAGGGTCCAGACTACACCACTCCACCCCCAGAAGAGGCCCACAGTGACGATAGCAGCTCTGCCCTACTGGATCCTGATGACCAGCCCGGACCATCGTGGGCCTCGATACAGTCGGTTCCCCTTGCACAGGCACAGCCCAACACCGACCTTCCACCCTCTGGTAACACCAGCACAGCACCCACCCAGCGGGTCCAAACCTCCCTACCCAGGACAGGTCAATCAGCGGTGTGTCCACCACTACAGGGAACCCAGGATAACCCACCACCCCACCAACAACAGGGACCTGGGGGCAGTGGTAGTGGGCACACGGTCCAGGGGACGGAGGCACAGGAACACAGGGGAACTGGGAGGGCTGCTGTGCGACAGGGGGCGGACAGGCCAAGGGAACCCACTCTCCACGAGGCCCTATCCTCCATCATGGGAGCATACCACCACTCCCAGGAGACGATGGCGACGGTCCTGGACAAGTTGCAGGAGACCAGGCGCCTGCAGGAGGAACAGTATTTGGGGTTCAGGGAGGAGCTCAGGACCATCAGCTCCGCCTTGGGCACCATCGTAAGGGTGCTGAAGGACATACAGCAGACCTTGAGGGACACCGTGGCACTCCAAGGGGCCCCTGACACTAGCCAGGACGATGAACTGCCCACCACCTCCGCCGGCGCTAGTGGACAGGACGCCCCGCCACAGGACCACCACACCAGCACCCCACCCCCTGCAGACGGACAACCACCACGCAAGTGGTCCCTGAGATCCAGGAACAGGACAGAGCAAGATGGCAAGACCCCCGCCAGGAAATGAGACCACCCTGTTTGTCCTCCCACTGTCCCACCTTGTTACCCTGTCCATACTTAAACTGCCCCAGCTCCACTTCCTATACCCAGATGGGCAGTGCACCTGTGAGACTAATAGACTGGACTCTGCCATGGACATTCCTCCGCCATCACCCATCCTCATTTTACAACCCCCTCCCATATCTGAGCATTTCAATAAACACCCTTGAAACACAAAACAATCTGGAGTCAGTCTGTGATTTAGTAAATACCTATTATCAATCACAGTGTCATAATGTGTTTCCTATTGTAAGGCTAACATACCTATGGCACACATCACAAGTCCATGAAGGATGCAAGCAGATGACACGTTGGTAACCACACCTGTGAAACCGTAATGGAAAGGTACAACTCAGATACCAAATAGTGGTTGAAATCGACAGACAGGATAGAGGTAGACGTGTGAAAGTTAATGTAATGTTAAACATGAAAATGTTCTCACCTGTGTGTCACTGGAAATATTGCTGTATGACTGACTCCCTGTTGTCGTTGTCTTCTTCCTCAGCTTCCTCCTCATCACTGTCCACAGGCTCCACAGCTGCTACAACACCGTCATCTGGATCATCCTCCTGCAGAAAAGGCACCTGGCGTCGCAAAGCCAAATTATGAAGCATGGAGCAGGCGATAATGATCTGGCACACCTTCTTCGGTGAGTAGAATAGGGATCCACCTGTCATATGGAGGCACCTGAACTTGGCCTTCAGGAGGCCGAAGGTGCGTTCGATCACCCTCCTAGTCGGCCCATGGGCCTCATTGTACCGTTCCTCTGCCCTGGTCCTGGGATTCCTCACGGGGGTCAATAGCCAGGAAAGGTTGGGGTAACCAGAGTCCCCCAATAGCCATACATGGTACCTCTGGAGTTGAGCCATCATATCAGGGATGCTGCTATTCCGCAGGATGTAGGCGTCATGCACTGAGCCAGGGAACATACCATTTACCTGCGTGATGTACTGGTCTGCCAAACAGACCATCTGAACATTCATAGAATGATAACTCTTCCTGTTCCTGTACACCTGTTCACTCCTGTGGGGGGGGGGGGACCAGAGCTACATGGGTCCCATCAATGGTACCTATGACGTTGGGGATATGTCCAAGGGCATAGAAGTCACCTTTAACTGTAGGCAAATCTGCCACCTCAGGGAAAATGATGTATCTCCTTACGTGTTTCAGCAGGGCAGACAACACTCTGGACAGCACGTTGGAAATCATAGGCTGGGACATCCCTGATGCCATGGCCACTGTTGTCTGAAAAGACCCACTTGCAAGGAAATGGAGCACTGACAGCACCTGCACGTCAGGGGGGATTCCAGTCGGATGGCGGATTGGTGACATCAGGTCTGGCTCCAACTGGGTACATAGTTCCTGGATTGTGGCACGGTCAAACCGGTAGGTGACGATGACATGTCGCTCTTCCATTGTCAACAGGTCCACCAGCGGTCGGTACACCGGAGGATTCCGCCATCTTCTCACATGTCCCAGCTGACGGTGCCTACGAAGGACAACAGCGACAAATCAGTCATTATTCCTCCAGGTATGTACCCACAGTTACACACAAGACTACACCACTCACAAAACCCTTTCTGTATGTGTGTTGAGTGTAGGCCTAGCTATGTGTGAAACAGAGGTAAATCAAGCCATGTAGGCCCCTGAAATGGCGGCTGCCTGACCTCTAAACTGGGACAATGGGATTGTGGGGTAACTGCGCTGGCGTTGCACACCGTAGCGGTAGGCGGTTGTAGACCGCGGCGCAATGCTGCATTGGTTCACATAGGACCCTATGGGTCCCAGGAGCCAATGAACAGGTGCGCCGGCAGTGATGATGCGCACTGCCGCGGACGTCACTGCCATTTTCTATCTGTTCAATCACTAGATACCTGACCTTCGACAGGAGAGGACCTACACTGCAAGTGCTGCTGCGACCTCGGTCTGGAAGCGACGATGGCTGCTGCGTCTGGGGAAAGGGCCCCTGCCTTCACTGCACAGGAGTTGGAGAAACTGGTAGATGGGATCCTCCCCCAGTACACGCTACTCTACGGTCCTCCAGACCAACAGGTTAGTACACAGGGAGCACGTTGTATGGGCTAGGCCTGGGTGAAGAGGGCTGGTTGGATGAGGGAAGGGGGCAGAGTTCATAGAACATTAATGCATGGGAATGAATGGGCCACATGGCCAGAGTAGGGAGGGGGCCACTCACATCGACGGTGCAGTTGGTAATGACTGTTCCTCTTTCCTTGTGCATGTCATGTAGGTCAGCGCCCACCAGAAGATGGACATTTGGCGTGCCATCGCCAAGGAGGTCCGGACCCTGGGGGCCCACCAGAGACGGGGCACCCACTGCTGGAAAAGATGGGAGGACATTCGCCGCTGCAGCAAGAAGACGGCGGAGGCTCAGCTGGGGATGGCCTCCCAACGTGGGAGGGGTGCCTGTCGCACAATGACCCCCCTGATGTTCCGGATCCTGGCAGTGGCCTACCCGGAGTTGGATGGGCGCTTGAGGGCATCACAGCAGACACAAGGGGGTGAGTACACTCTCATTCTACTGACTTTGCGTGCAGTGGAGGTGTCTGGGTGGGGGAGGTGGGCTGTGGGTGTCCCTAGGCCAGGGCGAGTTCGGTAGGCAAGGCCCCTCCGTAATGCAGGCCATGTGGCACTCTACCCCACCTCAGCAGAGTGCCAAGTACAGGTATAGTTGCCCCTGTGGCATCCATGTGTGCAGATGTCCACCATTGCCATGTAGGCCATATCCCAGAGATTGCATGTGCAGAGGGCAGGAGCACGGCATAATGCAGGGGGCTGCTGTGTCTGTCTTGTCCGCCAACGGTAGCGGTATGCCATGCACTAAAACTCTCTTTCTTCTGTCTCCCCCCCTTTTTCTGCTCTCCCTGTCCTTTTGTACATCAGCATCATCAGGCGGAGGTACAGTGGCACCGGAGCACGAGGGAGCTGCATCCCATATGGCCAGAGAGGGCCACACCACAGACTCTGAATGCACCAGTGGGACGGAGGGCGAGGGGAGCTTCACGTCGGCCACCGGATCACCAAGCAGCGGCACAGACTCGTTCGCCGATGGGGGCTCCCTTGTGGTGGCGGCACCTTCTGTGCGCCCCACTTCTACAGGTACAGCCGCCACCTCCCCTACCAGCACCACCCTCCCAGCAGCCCCTCAGCGTTCGCCCCGTGCCCACTCACCCAGGAGGGTGGGCATCACCTTCGCCCTAGGCACCTCAGCCCCTGCCCCAGTCACCCCTGCTGCCCTCAGTGAGGAGGCCATTGACCTCCTCAGGTCACTCACTGTTGGGCAGTCTACCATTGTGAATGCCATCCAGGGTGTAGAACGAGAGTTGCAACACGGTAATGCATTCCTGGAGGGCATTCATTCTGTTCAGGCTGTCCTTCAGCGAACCCTGCAATCTCTGGCCTCAGCACTGATGGCAGCCATTGTCCCTGTGTCCAGACCCCCCTCCAACCTCCTCCACCCAGACCCAATCTCCTGTACCCCAGCCCATCCCAAGCACACCTACAGACCAGCATGCACACAAGTCAGCACACACAAGTAGCTCAAGCAAACATAGGCACCACACAACCCACAAGCACTCACGCAAGCCTCACCCACGTACAGACACAGCAACATCCGCTGCCTCCACTGTGTCCCCCTCCTCCACTTCTCTCTCCTCCCTCCCAGTCTCGTCTACACACACACCTGCATGCACCCCATCTACAGGCACCATGAATCGCACAAGGAGACCCAGCACCACGAGCCGCTCACCTGCACTCACCACCTCCACTGCCATTTACATGTCCTCTCCCAGTGTGTCTGTGACGCCCCCTCCCAAAGTACACAAACGCGGGCACCCTCACACCCAACATCCATCCACCTCACGACAGCCTCCAGTACCTGCACCTGCACCCAAAACACCTAAAGTGACACCCCCGACAACCACCTCCTCTTCCTCCACTCCCAGACCCCCTCCAACTACCCATCCCAGTGTACGTCAGAAACTGTCCCTCTGTAAAGTTGACCTTTTTGCTCCCACCCCTCCCTCCAATTCATCAGTCCCGTCGTAGCGCCTCAGACAAAAAGCCTCCAATACCAGGGGTGCCTGTTCAAGGTTTGTGGAGTGCACCGGCCACTAGGGCAGGCAGTGTGACCCGGAGCCAAGGCACTGGCAGCCCACCCCATGTAAAGGCTCTAAATTTGGAGATTGGACGACTGGACCGTGTGAATACTCCTGGTGGGAAAACAACTCACATGGGTTCCAAGGGGATTGGAGAGTCAGCTGTGACTCCACCAAAGGTGGGGAAGGGCCAGAGGAAGTCTGCCCAGCCTGTTGTGAGTGTCACTGCGGAGAAGGGCGCCATCATTCCCGGCGGTCGAAACACAACCGCCAGCACCGTCGTCACTGGTCAGGAGACCACCGCCAGAGTCACAGCCCATGAGGGCCCAAGTATCATCACTGGTCAGGAGACCACCGCCAGAGTCACAGCCCAGGAGGGCCCAAGTATCGTCACTGGTCAGGAGACCACCGCCACCGCCGGAGTCACAGCCCAGGAGGGCCCAAGTATCGTCACTGGTCAGGAGACCACCGCCAGAGTAACAGCCCAGGAGGGCCAAAGTATCGTCACTGGTCAGTAGACCACCGCCAGAGTCATTGCCCAGGAGGGCCCAAGTATCGTCACTGGTCAGGAGACCACAGCCACCGCTGGAGTCACAGGTCAGGAGGGCCCAAGTATCGTCACTGGTCAGGAGACCACCGCCACTGCCGGAATCAGTGCCCAGGAGGGCCACGGCTGCCACAGCCCAGGTGGGCTATGATGGAACGTCATGCCACACACCAATGCCCAGTGTAGGGAACGTCATGCCACACACCAATGTCCGTACCAGAACCGCCATAGCAAGGCACCGCTGAACAGTCCAGAGACCGCCATGGCAAAGCACCGCTGAACAGACCAGAGACCGCCATGGCAAAGCACCGCTGAACAGTCCAGAGACCGCCATGGCAAAGCACCGCTGAACAGGGCAAAGACCGCCATTTGTGAAGACCGCTGAACAGGGCAAAGACCACCATGGCAAAGCACCGCTGAACAGGGCAAAGACCACCATGGCAAAGCACCGCTGAACAGTCCAGAGACCGCCATGGCAAAGCACCGCTGAACAGTCCGGAGACCGCCATGGCAAAGCACCGCTGAACAGGGCAAAGACCGCCATGGCAAAGCACCGCTGAACAGTCCAGAGACCGCCATGGCAAAGCACTGCTGAACAGGGCAAAGACCGCCATGGCAAAGCACCGCTGAACAGTCCAGAGACCGCCATGGTGAAGACCGCTGAACAGGGCAAAGACCGCCATGGCAAAGCACCGCTGAACAGGGCAAGCACCGGGAAGGAATGAATAGACCGCCACATCAGGCATCCTTATCCCATGTGCAGCTGGGACAGTGACAGGACAGGAACTTTCACAGGGAGACTCATCCAGTCTGGGCACCAGTCCTCCCCAGAACCAGTGGAGAATGTTATCGACTTGAGAGACTGTGGCTTTGCACTCCCCAGGATGGCACGGTGGGCACCCCACCCACTGTAGAGACTTGGGAGACTGTGGCTTTGTACTCCCCAGGATGGCACGGTGGGCAAACCGCCCACTGTAGAGACTTGTGAGACTGTGGCTTTGCACTCCCCAGGATGGCACAGTGGGCAAACCGCCCACTGTAGAGACTTGAGAGACTGTGGCTTTGCACTCCCCAGGATGGCACAGTGGGCAAACCGCCCACTGTAGAGACTTGTGAGACTGTGGCTTTGCACTCCCCAGGATCGCACAGTGGGCAAACCGCCCACTGTAGAGACTTGTGAGACACTGGCTTTGCACTCCCCAGGATGGCACAGTGTGCAAACCGCCCACTGTAGAGACTTGTGAGACAGTGGCTTTGCACTCCCCAGGATGGCACAGTGGGCAAACCGCCCACTGTAGAGACTTGTGAGACTGTGGCTTTGCACTCCCCAGGATGGCACAGTGGGCAAACCACCCACTGTAGAGACTTGTGAGACTGTGGCTTTGCACTCCCCAGGATGGCACAGTGGGCAAACCACCCACTGTAGAGACTTGAGAGACTGTGGCTTTGCACTCCCCAGGATGGCACAGTGGGCAAACCACCCACTGTAGAGACTTGTGAGACTGTGGCTTTGCACTCCCCAGGATACATGAATGGGCATGGAGCCCCGTCGTGCATCTGGCTTTGCAGTAATCCGGCTGTGGTGCCCTCCCTTCCCCCTGAGGTACCTGTAGTATTTCTATCTGATGCCCCGGCAGTGTATCTTTTGTGGGCCTCGCCCATGCATTTTTGGACTGTTGGTGCACGGACATTGCTATGTACATATCTGCACTACTTCTCGTAATGTATATATTTCTGACTGAATTTCGTATATATCTCTATATTTTTGTAAGACATGTATATTGCAACATTACAATGTTTGAACGGATTTCGCTTTGTCTTTTCATTCTTCTGGGGGGATTGTGGGTTGTTACTGTGATTTTGTGGATGCCTTGGTGTGTATGTTGTATTATGCGAGGTTGAGGGTGGGGGTGTTTCGTGGGTGTCCCCCTAACTTTTGCCTCCTCCCTCCCCCATGTCGTAGGTGCAGTACTCACTGTTGTCTTCGGCGCCTATGTAGATGATGGTCGTAGAGGAGCAGAAAGACAAGGGCAGGGAGTATTTTGAGTTCCGGGTCCATGGAGTCCTCGTTCCTCGTGGGATGTGTTGAGGTGAGCGTTTTCCCATTGCAAAAGCTGTTTCCGCCGTGTTTTTATCCACGGTGAATCCGCCCCGGAAAAGGTGGCGGATTGGCAGGTTGTGATACTATGGGTGGTACATTGTCTTCCGCCTGTCTGTTGCCGGTGACTTCCGCGCTGCTTGTCTGTACCGCCGTGGCGGGCAGTGTATTAAAGTGGCTGTCTTTGTTGGCGGTTTCCGCCTGGGTCATAATTCCCTTTTTTTATCCACCGCCCTGTTTGCGGTATTACCACAGCTTAAACAACGTCCGCCAGGGTTGTAATGACCACCCTAGTCCCATATAAATTCTTCCCAGCACGTATCTTTTGAGCCTTCCGGTCCCCTTTCAGTACTCTAATCTTTCAAGTTTGTTTTGAAGACTCAGAGATCCCGAAGCAGAGTAGCACAGTCACTGAGCAATCGCAAATGTTCATTGGGTTCACTGGATGGGACCAAACTTCGCAGGTCCTCCTCACAGGTCACAAATGCCAAACGTGGCTGGTTCAGTCCACCTGGTACCCTTTCAAAATTGCAACAATGTTCTCATAAAGGTATCTTGGGGTGCCAAATTTATGCTTGGCACCAACTAGCGGGAGGGGCTGAGTCCTGGGCACTCTTTAAGCATGGGATTAAAGTACCCTCAGTAACATGATGGAGGATACAAAAGAGTTGTCTAAACAGACCTGTTAAGCAGGATTTGAAAGTGCTGTATCAAGAGGATGCCCATAACGTCCACTCTGAATATGCTGTGACATTCAGGGATGTTATCTCTGTTCACTCACATCAACCTATTGTTTGCTCTTGGGAGGCATTTTACCCCTCTTCCACATCTATTCCAGGAAAAGCACAAGCTGGACTCTGGCAGAGGCTTATGCTTATTAGCCTTCTGAAGTGCAGGCAGATAAAGAATAACTTTCTAAAGTTTAATTTCCTTCATATTTATTAAAAATTCCATTCAATTGTATTTTTAATAACTATTAGTAGTGATTTCATGCCTTTTCCAGCTTATCCCATTCCCTATATGTAGTATTAGTATTTTAATATACACTCTATAGTATTATTATTATAATGTGTACTCTGGTTTTCTACATAAAATAGCTAGGCTTTCTACAGTGAAAATAGAGTTTAAGGCCTTCTTACTGCAGCAACATTGTAACATTAATTTTCTACATGTTGCACTGCTAAATCCCATGCACCTTACCTTGTTGACTAAAAGACTTAGGGGGTCATTCTGACCCTGGCGGTCATGGACCGCCAGGGCCAACGACCGCGGGAGCACCGCCAACAGGCTGGCGGTGCTCCCATGGGCATTCTGACCGCGGCGGTACAGCCGCGGTCAGAAACGGGAAACCGGCGGTGTCCCGCCGGTTTCCCGCTGCCCAAGGGAATCCTCCATGGCGGCGCTGCAAGCAGCGCCGCCATGGGGATTCCGACCCCCTTACCGCCAGCCTGGTTCTGGCGGTTTTGACCGCCAGAACCTGGCTGGCGGTAACGGGTGTCGTGGGGCCCCCTAACAGGGCCCCACCAAGATTTTCAGTGTCTGCTAAGCAGACACTGAAAATCGCGACAGGTGCAACTGCACCCGTCGCACCCCTTCCACTCCGCCGGCTCCATTCGGAGCCGGCATCCTCATGGAAGGGGGTTTCCCGCTGGGCTGGCGGGCGGCCTTCTGGCGGTCGCCCGCCAGCCCAGCGGGAAACTCAGAATAACTGCGGCGGTCTTTTGACAGCGCAGCGGTATTCTGATGGTTCCCGCTTGGCGGGCGGCTCAGAATGACCCCCTTAATTATGGTTGAATTACTAATATTGAAAAGAGAGATCTTTACCTGCTAAAAAGGGTTATTTTGATAGGTTGCACTGTAGGTTTTATACTACAGCAGTCATGCTACAATGGTAGGCCTGAAGCCGTGCTTTCCTTTGTCACACAAGTGGATGGCCCAATACGTGCTGCAGTTCACAGGTGACATTTACCTTTTTATGTCACAGCTGTATTTGCGCACCCTATCCTACAGCTTTATAGAAAAGTTCAATATGATAATCAGGGATTAGTAAACTTCTACATGGTTTGGGCAACATAATACATAAATTGGACAGCAATGCCCCAGTATGCAGAGTCTAAGAAACAGTATTTAATTTCATCAAATAATAGGAGGGACCATGCAAAAAGAAACATTTTTTCACACAGGCCCTCCCTAGCTAAAACGGCAAGGGCTTCCCTACATCCATTGTTGGATGTAGGGAAGCCTTCTGCATTGACAGTGTTAGTTGCAGCTCCACATCCTACTGCTAAGTCTATTCCCGGTGGATAGTTGGACACCTCAACAGGTTTTGGTCTATGCTGAAGATCTTGTTTTGTCAGAATTGCCACTCTGTCAAGTTCAGACCAGGGCACCAGCCTGGCCAATAGTGGGCCTGTCTTCTCTGCAGACCCCATATGAGTTAGAGCTAACCCTAGCCTACCCACAGTGGCCTCCTAGGAGGGGAGTTGAATAGGATGATCATTGACAACAAGTTGAGGTTAAGCTTCTACCTCCAAGTGAAGACCAGCTCTGATCAAACAGCAAGGAACACACAAAGGTCACTGATTGCTATCAGTATCAGGAAGCATGTCCCTAGCCATCCACTGACAGGTAGATGCTCCCATCTGCTGCCTAGAATAGGCAAGGAGTAACCCACTTGCTCATGTGGTTCCTTTGGCCTCCAAAGTTTTATAGGGGGGTGGGATAAAACCTCCAGGTGGAGACACTCCAAGGCCTGTACTTTTGGGCTGGACCAGTGCTTGGAAGTTCAGGACTTCTAGGGTGAAAGTAAAGTTCCCCTTGAGGGTGACCTACTCTATCCGTGTTCAATAGGAGTCTGCATGGCCCAGATCTCCAGTAAACTGTTGCTGTGACAGCGCACACAGTACCTCCAGACATGAAATGACCTCACCAGGGACAGTCTTGTGGTCCTCTCTTATCAGAGCAGGTAACCCCTGTCCTTCTGGAACTCCTATTGCCAGTGGCATTCACCTCCTTTCCCTTGCTTTTCTCTGTGGCCTCTAAGCTCTTCGATTTTGAACAGTACACCCTGAAATATGTATTTTTGGGGCACCCTGAGCAGCCATCCCTCATTAGTATTTTCTCACCTGTGGGAGTTCACTGACAAATATGCAGTCTAGAGGTATATCATGTCTGACAATTACCCTTCTCTGGGCAAGTAATACCTTCTATTCCATTGATACTAAGGCCACAAGTAGACAGATTTCCACCAGTACACATTTCTTATCCTTCACACCTGTCAGAGACTGTTTATAAGAACCCAACATTTTCAACACCAAAGAACTGATATAGATTCTTGAGTCAGACTCCATTTTAAAATACACTTATTGTTAGCTTGACTGGGTTCTTTTCCATTATCAGCCTCAAACAAGCTGCATGCACACATCACTACATTCAGTTTGCACATTAACATCTTCTCCTTTGCTTATAAGGCAAATAAGAGGCATAACTCTGGCCAAAATGCACTGATTATCTAAATCTCAGGGTGGCCTGGTACGCACGTTTAGAAAACTAGATGGTATGTGCGCAATAGGTGATTGATATTATGATTTCTGGTTCTAGCTTGATTTTTCCACTGCGTTTCTAAATTGCCTTTCACACATATTAAGCTAGTTTAACCCCTTAGTTCCTGACCATTTTCCCCCCAGCGCTTAACCCTTTTTTGGATATTTGGGATAGTTTGAGCTTAGGACTCCATAAGTGTTTTCCACATACGGTTTCCATGCCAAATTTGTGTCTTTGTTTCCAACATCCTGAGAATTCTAAAGCTACCCAGGAATAGTGAATTCTTCTGCAGAGGATAAGGAAATTAGCCAAAATATAGCAACATTTTGAGTTTTTTTAGAAGAATAGGCAACAAGTGCTCCAGATAAAAGTGTCTATTTTTTCATAAAAATGGCATCAACCAACAGTTTGCTGTGGTAAAGTCACCATCATCCCAGCTTTCAGGAGCATGTAGGGCTGAATCACAAAACCTAATTTTTGTCATTTTTCAACAAACTAACCTATTTTTCCTATTTTTATTTTCTCAACCTACTTCCAGTTTGTGGTGGGAACTAGTGTGGAGCCCACAGGTGATCCAGGAAAACTATAGATTTCCAAAAAGTAGACACAATTCTAAATTCATCCAGGGGTCATATGTGCAGATACCTCAAGGCTTCCTAAAGAAAACTACTTTTGAAATGAATAAACATTGAAAATGAGAAGAAAAAAGTGCCTTTTGTGACATTTTCATCTGTAACGTTTTGTCACAATGGCTGATTTACAAAAGCAATGCACCATTACGTCTTCTAGACCCTTCTGGTTGCAAGGATTTGAAGGGTGTGTGGGTTTTTCAAAAACACCAGGACCCCGAGTCAACAGCTGAGCTGCTTTGTACAATGTTTTTTTATTGGGCACAGAGTATAGACCAATTCGTTTAGTGAAATATGTGGAATGAAAAATTGGTATCAATGAAACCTATACATTTCTGAAATCGGCACAAGATGTGGAGTTCAGAGCAGTAGTTATTTGTACATCTCTGAATTTGTGGGTACCATTAGTAGTATATGATTTAGAGGGTATTTTTCAAAATGTCTTCGTTCTTATGGCTTACATTTGAAAGGCACAAACGCAGCAAAATCAAATGGGTAATACCAATTGTTCTGCTGTCCTATACTCCCACAAGTTTTCTTATAAAAATGGTACCCCGCTTGTATGACTAGGCCTAGTGCCTACAATAGGAACAACCTAAAACATCAAAGCATCACATCTTTCCACTGAAAACAGAACTTTTCTTTGTAAGTGGGTAACAGTATATTTTGAAACCTAGATCAGCCAGCACCTAGGGAAACCTAGCAAACATGTACATTTGTGAAAACTAGACACTTAGAGATATACAGGGTGGATAGATTTGCGTGACTCTCACCATGTTTTTTTGCCCAGAATCCCTTGCAAACCTGTAACTTTGACAAATATTTTCCTCAACTTTTTGTGATGGAAAGTTCTGGAATCTGTTGAGAACCACAAACTTCATTCTACCCAACTTTCCCCCAAGGCTCCTGATAAAAATGGTACCTTATTTGTGTGTGTGGGCCTAGTATTCACAACAGGAAACTGTGCAAAATGCAAAATGGACATGTTAGAAATGGGGCTCTAGTTGGCAGTGGTTTTCACCTTGTCCAAGTAGGGACCCTCACTCTAGTCATGGTAAGGGAGTCACACAGCTAAGATAACCCCTGCTTACCCCCATGGTAGCTTGACTCAAAAAGTTAGGCTTATCTCAGAGGCAATGTGTAAAGTATTTCTACACACACACACACAGTACCACAGTTATAACACCACAAAAGTCCTCCACATCAGTTTAGAGAAATATCCAATATTCATCTGAGTAAAACAAGACCAAATCAACAAAAATCGAACATACACTAGTAAAGTTAAGAATTTTCAAAGATTAATTGTAGAATAGCGCTTGGAAACACAATATCTCTAACTGGGATATTCCAACGGTTTGCCGGAGTAGTTTCCAACAGTCCGGTGCCACCTGCGAGGGAGTGCAGATGGCCATGGAGTTGAGTAAACTCCTGTTACAGTACCTTGGAAAACAATGAGGAAACAAAGATGTTGCATAGAGTCAGAGAGGTGAAGTGTCCTTGGAGCTGGTGCGGGGTAGGTTCCTTACTGCCACCGGGGAGGTGAGGCATTGGTTACTGACAGCTAGACAGGGGAGGTGAGGCATTGGTTCCTTACGACAAGGTGGCATAGATGAATCCAGAAGGTCAAGACGCGAGGCATAAACTTTGCAGTGTTGCAATCACACCACGGGGCCACAGGTGCTGGGGTGGAGTCAGGTGCCTTGGACGTCAGTGACACGGCACTGTGGACTCACCCCGTGGTGGGAATTTGTAGGTACTGCAGTGCTATTGGGCCTGAGTTGTAGGTCGCGGTCAATATACTCAACAGGGACCATGGCTCTTGTGCAGGCAGCAGTGTGGCGCCAGAGAGCTGCGCTGGTTCCGAAGTCGTTCTGGATGTCAATGCAGTAGCTTCTTCCTTGTTGCACCATAGCTCCCTCCCAACGGCCCAGGAATTGGATTTAACACCACTTCGCAAGCAAAGACTTTCACCAAGAGAGCACAGTCACTGGCAGGTGAAGTCTTTGATGTTCTTGAGACTTCTTAACAGGAGGCAAGCGCAGTCCAAGCCATTGGAGGACCTTTGGAAGCTTGATATACAAAGCCAAGCCCAGTACTTTCACTCCCAAGACAGAAGAAGCAAGCAGCAGGCCAGTACAAAAAAGCAACAGGCAGAGTGGCAGTCCCTCCTACAGCATTCTTCCTGGCAGAATTTCCTCAGTCCAGAAGTATTCTAACAATGTGGTGTCAGCGTCCAGTACTTATACCAATTTCTGTTTTTTTTAAGTAGGCAAATTTCAAAGAGAAATCTTTTCAGTGCACAAGATCCTGCCTTTCCCTACCCTGGCCCCAGATACATTCAAGGGAGTTAGAGACTGCTTTGTGTAAAGACAGGCACAGGTGCAAGTGTCAGTTCCTCCCACCACTCAAGCTCAGGAAGACCCATCAGCCTGGTGATGCCTCATCAGGATATGCAGGGCACACTTCAGCTCCCTTTGTGTGGCTGTGTAGAGTGATTGCACAAACAGCCCAACTGTCATCCTGACCTAGACGTGTGTCCCACAAACAGGCAGAGGCACAGAATGGTTAAGCAAGAAAGTGCCCACTTTCTCAAAGTTGCATTTTTAATCTACAATTAAAAAAGCAATGTAACCAAAATATGTATTTTGAAATTAAATTGTGAGTTCAGAGACCCCATACTCCATATCTCTATCTGCTCTCAATGGGACATTAAACTTAAAAGATATTTCAGGGCAATCCCCATGTTACCCTGTGGGAGGGGTAGGCCTTGCAATAGTTTAACCCAAATTTAGCAATACATCACAATTGGGACATGTAAAACACACCAGTACATGTCCTACCTTTTAAATACACTGCGCCACACCCATGTGGCTGCCTTGGGCCTACTTTAGGGGTGACTTACATGTAGTAAAAGGGAAGGTTTAGGCCTGGCAGGTGGGCATATTTGTCAGGTCGAAATGTCAGTTTAAAATAGCACACAGAGCCACTGTTGAGGCAGGTATGAGGCATGTTTACGAAGCTACATATGTGGGTGGCACAATCCGTGTTGCAGGCCCACTAGTAGCATTTGATTAACAGGCCGAAGGCACATATAGTGCACTTTATTAGGGACTCACTATTAAACCATATATACTAATCATTGATGAACCAGTCACCAAAACAATTTAGAAATGGAGAACTTGCACTTAAGCAGTGTTCAGCAGTGGTAAAGTACCCAGAGTCTTAAAGCCAGCAAAAGCAAAACCCAGGACAGGATCACAAATCGAAGGTCGGAAGCAAAGAGACAGGGGAAACCATGCCAAGAGCTGACAGGTCTAACAGGACATATCATATTTTTCCACAGAAAACTGACCATTTTTTGCAATGTGCCTAGCTATGGGTTTTGGGCCTTTGCTCAGTCAGCACCTAGGGAAACTTAGCAATCCTGTACATTTTTTAAAACTAGACACCTATAGGAACTCAGGATGGGGGACTTGCATGGCTCTCGCTAGGTTGTGTTACCCAGAATCCCTTGCAAACCTCAAACTTAGACTAATTAGGCTAATTTACCTTGTATTTTTGTAACATACACTTCTGGAATCAGCAGGAATCCACAAAATTCCTTCTATCCAGCGTTTCCCCATTTATCCCAATAAAAATTTGCTTGACCTAATGCCCATGATAGAACAGATCAAACGAAGGGCAGTGAGTGTCCCTTAGCGAAGCCTCCCATTGATGTTAGATTGATCTGTTTCTGTTGCGGGCATTCATCCCAGCCAAGCAAGAGGTGCAATGTTTTTAATGGACGAAGTGAGGAAATGCTGGGTGGTGGGAAATTTCTGGATTCCTTCTGATTCTGAAAGAATATGGCACAGAAATCCAAGGAAAATGTGTAATCTTTGTCATAGTTTGAGGTTTGCAGGGCAGAGAGTGAAAACTTTATCTATCTATGAGAGACACACCACCCTGTGCTAACCTGGGTATCCAATTTTTAAAAATGCTTGGTTTGGTAGGTTTTATTGAGTGGCTGATGAACTCAGGCCCAAAATTATACCTTTTGTTAATGTTGCCACATTGCACCCTGGACCCTGCACTTTGCAGGCACTAGTCCCACCCCACAGGAGAGGAACCATTTTTATCAGAAGATATGTGTGAACTCTGGGTGGAAGGACGTTTCAGGCTCCCTGCAGATTCCTGTACTTTGAGGTATCCACAAGAGCCATCCTCGACTTCCCCTGGTATCTAGTCTATCAAAATATCTAGAGTTGGTAGATTTTCCCTAGAGGCAATGTACACCCTTTCAGGGAAAGACAGAAAAGACAAATATTATTGCCCCATCATCTACTCCACAATTATGCATGCATACTGGTTGGATTTCACACAAGGGTGAGTGAACGGTTCAAAATTTACATTTTATTAGGAAGCGATTTCACAAAAATGAAATGCACTAAACCAATGACTCACAGCTCTTGAGACGCAAAGCCACAATGAGGCACCAACTGCTTTACAGGCCAGTTACACACTTTTTATGCATGACGGACACAAAAACATTCACAGCGCCAGCTGTGGGGCCAGCACATTACAACACTCACATCAAGAAATAGGGTCATTTTAGGGCCCATTACTTTCATATGCCCACAGTAATGACACAATAATAACAGGGTCCAACAGCTGTGGACTGGCAGCACACACACACCACCAACCAAGTGCTATTCCACACATATCACCAGCCAAGCAGGAGTCAGCAGACACCGCAGTCAATCCCCAGCCCATGCACACCACCATCCAAGCACCAGTCCACGCACACTACCAACTAAGCACCAGCCCACACAGACCACCAGCCAAGCACCAGTCCTCACACACCACCAGCTAAGTGCAAGTCCTTGCACACCACTAGCCAAGCACCAGTCTACACACACCGCAAGCCAGGCTCCAGTCCACACACACCGCCAGCCAGGCTCCAGTCCACACACACCACCAGCCAAGTGCCAGTCCAAACACACTGCCATCATATCTTTTTTAATAAAAAAGAAGACACAAACCAATTTGAAGGAGATAAAAACTAACTATGACTACAAACTAAATACATCAATATTCTACCAAGAAGCACCAGGGACCAGTGTTTGGGGGGGAGGGATCATTCCTCATGGTAAACGGGTGTAATTTGTTAATTAATAAAATAATTAATTAATAATTAATGTAGCGCCAGTGGGAATGATACCATGACCTGTAGTTAAATCTCTATAAGAAAGCTCATTTGCTTTGATGTTTATCCTTGAAACTGAGCTTTTTTACAGACTTGCTACTTTTAATAACTGCATTTATGTCACACACAGGGTATACTACTAGGTATGCATTTTTTATGGAGACCTAATCCCAACATGGCTCTCCTCAAATGCAGTATGCAGTTCATGTTGCACATGTTTTTGCTCACGTTTCACCTTATACTCACATTTACAACTTTAATATAGTGTTTATGTTTGGGTGATCTTTGAGTGTTTGCCTACTGGGGCTGAAATGAAGGAATTGCAATTCTATGTTTACAATTAATGTTTATTGACATAACCGGCAATTAGTTTCCAACTGTAATAAGCATACTGAATGCTACAATTGCCTTTCCAAAATGGTGGCCATGAAAGACACTCACCTGTTGTTCTTTATTTATTTCCAAGGTGCATGTTTGTTTTACATTTTACTCTATTTGAGGAAGCCAGTAATATACGATCGATGTCATGACAAAGGCATGCTACACACCCAAACACATTGATGTCTTCCCTGTTGTGGAAGAAATAAACTTTTCTTTGACTCAGGGAACATCTTGATATAATATAATATAATATATATATATATATATATATATATATATATATATATATATATATATATTTATATATATATATATATATATATATCCAGTAGGTAGTTATGGGACATGGTTTCCATAGGAAAGGTGTTCTTTGTTTTTCAAGAATTGTTCTGCAATTTGACAAATCCTTGCAAAATTTTAAAAACTAGTTTGCCTCTCTCTTCAGCTGCTGCCTTGCAAGTTTTGGGTTGCTTTGTGAAGCAGGGCCCGAGAAAACCATGAAAATGGAGGGTCCCATAACGCTTTTTCCCCATGCAATTTCCATAGGGATTTTTAGACACACCTTCAGCCCGAACTTCCAGACGGAATTACACCAAATTTGGCAGAAAGCTACATCTTGGTCCTGAAAGTGATTTTTTTTATTGTTTGCAAGTGTAAATCTGTTCAGTAGATTTGGAAATATTAAAGCAAAAAAAAAAATATTGATTTCTAAGGACTTGCATCCTCCATTGATCTGAAAGATCTCATGCTGAGGTACTGATTGGCTGCCAACACTTCAACTAGAAAGTATTTGCAGCTATTTTTGGACTGGGATTCAGCTGAATCCTGAAACAAAGTTGAAAAAAGAAGAAAAGGGGGCAGGGTAGGACCCCCTGTACCCCTAAGGCCTGAAGCAGAGACCCCCCCAGGAACCCGGATTGGACCAATAACCATTTGCTTTTTTAATGTGCGTAGTGAAAATCATGAAGGATCCACATATCCCCGAGAATATTGAGCAAAACAAGTGTGGTCTCCCGCGGGTCAGATCCCAGTGGGTCAGATACCAGGGCCATATATAAATATATATTACGGGGAGAGATTCACATGCAGCCCCCCTCTTTCCCATGGCTGATATGCAAATCTAGTAAAGAGTGCCATAGGGCATCTCTGTAGGCCTTTTGAAGCCCCAGGGCCCACCACCTCCAGGCCAATTCCCTTATCGCATTTCTTGTTGCTCCCTGTGAAAGGCAGCAATGGGACCACAGGGGAATTGGGGCTTCCCCCTACCAGTCTATGAAAAGCAATGGAGGAAGAGTCACATTGCCAAAATGACATCAGCCATGGTCCCAGGAGGCATAAACTTGTGTTGCTCTATGGGGTGTAGAATGTGAACTATACATTTACACAACAAGCTAGCACTTGGCCAGTAGAAAGTACTCTAATTGGGTAGATATTTTGTGCAATACTGTGCACTCTTTTTGAATGGATAAGCAGGTGGGGATTCATTTTGGCACCAGTGGTTATTTTACAGAAATGAAACTTCAAGAGGAAGCACTTATAAATTATTAACTTAGCAGGTGCCCCAGTTTGATCTCCTCTTTGGTAAAAGACAAATCCTCCTGACTTATTACAATTATCCAGGGAAAAGTAAGGGTCTTTTCTCTGTAATTTGCAAGGCACATGGTTGAATGCCTAGGAGGCATTCGCTGCAGGACCTGGCCACATACCTGCACCAGGCCCGGCGCCAACCTCCAATGTATATGGCTGAAGGCTGTGTGTGGCAGGGGTGGGATGCCAGGGGGATTGGCCACAGGGCCTTGCACAGCAAGGGTCTCTCCCCTTTCTAACGATGCCTTCCATAAACATGGGGAGCCATTGTACCGGGTGAAACTCCTACCAGAAGTGGGAGTAACTCGCTTACCTGCTGCTTCTCCATTCCAGCAGCGGTTTGTGACAGATGGGCAGAAGGTGGGGCGGAGGCAGACATTGAAGTGATTATGCATTTCTCCCACCCTCTTATACCAGAGAATTCCTTTCAGCCCTTCCCGTGTGGGCCAATGGCCGACAGATGCACCAGGAAGGGTGTGCATGTGTCGGTCAATGGCCGACAGACGCACCTGAGGGGTTAAGTAAAGGTCAATTTGTTATATAAACAGTCAGATATGACCATTCAGGTAAGAGAGGCCTTCCAACTGAGTTGTCCAGAAAGATGTCAGATTCTAGGCTACTGGTTTCTGTCTATTTATTGACACACAGAAGCCAAGTTGAGCTGAGCACTGAGGACAGGGTGCTCTCTCCTGCTCACACATCAACTGAGAATCTGATAACACAGAGGAATGTTGTGTTGCAGGTATGCATGGTGATGAGCCAAATACACTAATCAGTCACAGTTAGTTCACTTTATGCTCTCAGACCAGTGATAATAATACAGTGTAGAAAATAGGAAAACATTTCTTGGGAAAGAAATGTTTATTGTTTTCACATTTATGCTAATTCTGACAATAGCAATATGCTGAATGTGTCTTGTGGTCACAATGCATGCACTGAGTATCAGGATGAAGCATAAAATTGCTTTCAACATACATTATTTCATTATAAGTGTAGAAAAGTCCCCACTTTCTGGCATGGGTATCCCCACTTTTTGCCTGTTGTCAGTATGTTTTGACTATGTTTATTGGGATCCTGGTTTGCGAAGGCTTGTTGGTGATTTTTCCACACCACAGACTGACTTCAGTCCTCCATCTGGCGTGGGATGCTGACTGCATCACCCAGTAACTCTTCATCTGCTCCAGTGCTGCATTGCTGACCGTCTTCATCTCCCTGTCGAAAAACTCATGCATCCACAATGGATGGGAAGTGGCTCCTGCCACCATCGGACGCTCCAAATGGAACTGGACTTGGTCCCTTTCTTTTCGAGGTCTTCCTCTTCCAGAATCCAGATTTGGTTTCTTGCAGTCTTCTCTGGGTCTTGCAATATCCTTCTCTGAAGTCCTGTGGGTTAGTTTGGGTAGAACCAGTAACTTACCTCTTTCCTTCTGGCCGCTGGGGGTGCGGCATTACTTACTTTTGGGGTTTCCTACTGCCTCCAGCTCCCCTCGACCGATTCCACTTCCTTGGTTGGGGACCCGACCTTTACATCCAACGTTCTTAGTATATGGTTTGGTCTATCCCTAGGTGTTCAGTATTGCCTACTGCTTTTCACAGTTTCTACTACTTTTTATGCTATTTCCTGATTGGTACTGTACATATATAGGCCCTCATTACAACACTGGCGGGCGGCAACCGCCACCTGCCAAGTTGTAACCATTGTGCGGCCGCCAAGGCGGCCGCATTCCCGCCGTGCCCATTCCGACATCCCCGCTGGGCCGCAACATGGGAGCCGGCTCCAAATGGAGCCGGCGGTGTTGCGGCTGTGCGACGGGTGCAGCTGCATCCATCGCGTTTTTCACTGTCTGCTATGCAGACAGTGAAATGCAGTGTGGGGCCCCCATGGGCCCCGCGACTCCCCTTCCCGCCAGCCTTTCCATGGCGGTTCCTACCGCCATGGAAAAGCCGGCAGTAAGGGGACTCGTAATCCCCTGGGCAGCGCTGCAAGCAGCGCTGCCCTTGCAGATTACAACCACCGGGACCACTGTGGCGGAAAACCGCTGGTCCCGGCAGTGCGACCGCGGGTCATAATCCCCGAGTTTGTACCGCCAACCTGTTGGCAGTACAACCTCTAAAACAGCCCTGGCGGTCTTTGACCGCCAGGGTTGTAATGAGGCCCATAGTGTGTTTACTTACCTCCTATTGAAGAATTGCCTATCTAGTATTTTTGTATTTGTGTCACTAAAATAAAGTACCTTTATTTTTGTAACACTGTGTGATTCTTTCTTGTGTATGAGTGCTATGTGACTACAGTGGCATTGCATGAGCTTGGCATGTCTCCTAAATAAGCCTTGGCTGCTCACCCACACCTACTTCTGGAGAGCCTGGCTTATAGACACTGACTACACATCGCTAATAAGGGGATACCTGGATCTGGTATAAGGTGATAATACCTTAGGTATTTACCACACACCAGGCCTGTTTCCTACACTTAGAACATAAGCTTGAGTGTGACTCTCTAAGCATGAAAATGAATGTTTCCCAATCAACACTGTGCCCCTGGGAAAAGGACTGCTTTGTTTAATGGAAAGCACTTTTTTCCCCATGAAACAGGGCAGAGTTCAGATCTGAAGTGAATTAGTTCTGCCTCTCTCTCTACATAGTACATTGACCTAAGTGCTTGTGTTATAGGGTTAGGAGATCTGAACTGATGGACTTAGGCCCCTAAGATACATAACAGCATAGCTGCTACAGATATCCTGCAGAACAGTTACAGAGACCCAATTTATTGTTAGCATTTGGAACTACTTCATAGAACTCTCTGGGATTATTAGGTTACCTTCTGGGTCCACTCTCCAACTAAGGGTTTTTACGGGATTCACTGGGTAATCCTCCCCCGAAGCTACACTGGTGCCAACGTTCCTTATGGCAAAAAATGAAGTTCACCTTCTATGCCCTGGCTCATGGCAGTCAAAGGACCTATGAATCTGAAATGATTGTTTACTTGCCCCTGGGGTCTCATTTTCCTGCTTTTCAGGAGTTTGTTGGGATTCTATCCCCTATTCAGATGTTCAGTCCCTAAGGAATTTTCCAGTTGATACCAGCTGCTCCTCCCTTATCCATGGTGTCAGCTTGCCCCCTTTCACTTATTGGGATCACCCCTGGGAGCTTTTGGGCACCCTATTTGGTACACACACATCAGAAGCCTCTCCAAGCTTCCTGGGATCAGTCAGCTTTGAGTCCCTGAGATGCTTGTATAATTCTGAAAAAGAATTGCTCAGGATGTGCTCTGTCAAAATTAAATTGTGTAACTCTTCATATGTATTCACTGTATTGCCCTTCATCCAACTTCCCATTGCCTTTAATGAGATATCTACATTATCAGCCAAGGATCGTGTGATTCTTTGTGTTTTCTTAAAACTTCTTCCAGTATTCTTCAGGTGTAAGACAAGACTTTGCACTAGGGCCTCTTTCATGCATGAGTATAACGGGTACCCCTTCCAAGGTATATCCCTTCCCATTGCATGTGTCCACTTCAACAATAAGGCTCCTCAGAGGGGCTTGACTACCCATACGTTCTCTATTATCTTACATATAAGGTAAATCAGTTGTTACCACCAAATGTTGACGCACAGTCCTTCTGGGCAAGTTAGGGGTGAGAATCCCCTCTTTTCCCCCATAGACACCTCACCATCACTGCCACTATGTTCATGGGATCAGACAGTTGCCCTTCTGGCTGCTTTCTCTTCCAGGTCCAGCTACTTTTCCTCTAGTACTAGACGTATTTCCTCCAGTGCCCAGGCAGCGTATGTCTCCTTCAGATCCAGGGTAGCAATCTATAGCTTCAATTCTCCCTCAGCTTCCTGGTCTGCTAACTCCAGCTTGTGAATTTCCAGCTCTGGTGTGGGCATGCTGCAAAAGGACTCACTACTTGCAATCCTGGACAATACAGATGATTTAGCTCTTTGGGAGGTAACCCCTCTTGCAATGGCTCTCCATCCATCTCATCCTCAGAGGTTATCATAGATTGCCAGCTCTCCTCCCAGGGCCTGAGGGCCTTCTCCTAGTCTGCTTTCCTAGCATGTAAGCCCCTCCTCAGCTTCCTTGCTTTGCACATGGCTTTTATCTCCACCGTAGTGTGATTCGCCAGGGTACCCAGATCCTTCTCAGTGCTCCCTAGGACTTAAGATGCTCAATTTTGACCCAATCAAAAGCCTGATGCAAATTAAAAATCAAAATTCAATTTAAGCTGTCAATTAAATTTAGTGATTTTTAATTTCAACTTTTAACTCTGAGTGGTACTCATAAACTCAAGTTCTAGATCCCACTACTAAACACCAATGTGCAAAAGTGGTTTATTACATGAGGTCGACTGGGGTTCACCACAAGTAATATAGTCACCATCCCATTATGCCCAGTCAGAGGTTTCAGTAGCTTACGCCGGAGCTCAATTTCTGATAGCTATGGCAAGGAGCAGGGATGCTTACCTTAGGGAAAATATGTAAAGCCTTTAGAAGTAACAAGATACATAAAATGTAAAACACACAATACAATATAAATTCCTCTTCAGTTTATAAGAATAGAGATAAATATTGCTAGAAATGGGGTCTCTGGATGGCATTCAGTTTGCACTCTGTCTAAGCAGGGACCCTCGCTCTCATCAGGGCAATGGAGAAACACACTTAGATAACCCCTGCTTACCTCCTTGGAAGCTTGGCACAAGCAGTCAGGCTTATCTCAGAAGCAATGTGTAAAGTATTTGTACCAACACACAGAGTAATAAAGTGAAACTACTACAAAATGGACACAGCACCAGTTTAGATTTTACACAAAGTACCTGGTTTGTGTTAAAAATAAAGCCACATGGGTGGGCTTGTAGCAGAAAAGTCAGTGATGCTTCGATTCCTTACTCACAAGTGAGACCATGTGTTGTTCCTTCTCAGGTTGGGTAGGCGATGCGTCATTTGTCTCCCTCGCAAGAGAGCGATGCATCGATTTACGGACAGGGCACCTCAGATACATGCCAATTCATGATGACTTTGATGCCCATGGACAATGTGTGAGAAATCTGGTCGCACTGTGTTAGAAAACCACACTGTGTGGGGTTTGCATCGTTATCAGCAGCGGCAAGCTAGTGTGGCGTCATTTCTCCAGCCACAATACGTCGATCTCCCAACCGCAATGTAGGTGGAGCATTAATTCTTGCCGCGAAGTGGGTGGCACGTTGTTTATCAGCTGTGTTGCAGATGGTGCGTTGAAAATTTCCCCGCATGGCGTTCTGTGCATGGATTTCAGCTCTTGTTCTGCCACTTCACCTTTCAAGGGACCAGAGACTGGATAGGGCACCACTTGGCAGGGCAGGAGTCTCAGCAGAGAGTAAAGGTGCTGGAAGAGGAAGTATTTGATGGTCCTGAGACTTCAAAACAGGAGGCAAGATCACTTCAAGCCCTTGGAGATTCTTCTTCAAGCAGGAATTCACATAAAAAGTCCAGTCTTTGTCCCCTTTGACAGGCAGAAGCAGTAACTATGGGAAAGCCCAACAAAGCACAGTCACAGGCAAGGGCAGCACTTCTCCTCAGCTCTTCAGCTCTTCTACTTGACAGAGGTTCCTCTTGGTTTCAGATGTGATCAAAAAGTGTGAGGTTTTGGGTCCACAACTTATAACTCTTTCTGCCTTTGAAGTAGGTAAACTTCAAAGGAAAGTCTGTGTTGTTCACAGGATCCTGCCGTGCCCAGAGCAGGCCCCAGACACATACCAGGAGGCTAGAGAATGCATTGTGTGATGGCAGGTATAGCCCATTCAGGTTTAAGTGACCACTCCTCCCTCCACTCTAGCTAAGATGTCTCATCAGGATATGCAGGCTACACCCCAGCTCTTTTGTGTCACTGTCTCGAGGAGATTCACAAA
Organism: Pleurodeles waltl; assembly: GCF_031143425.1. Lineage (NCBI taxonomy): Eukaryota > Metazoa > Chordata > Amphibia > Caudata > Salamandridae > Pleurodeles > Pleurodeles waltl. The sequence continues at coordinate 864,920,112 of NC_090438.1, forward strand.
GAGCCCACCTATCAGTCTGACCCAGATAGGAAATCCACAAACAGGCAGAGTCACAGAATGGTTAAAGCAAGAAAATGCCTACTTTCTAAAAGTGGCATTTTGAAACTAACAATTAAAAATACCAACTGCACTAACATATGTATTTTTGAATTGTGACTTCAGAGACACCACACTCTACATTTCTATCTGCTCTCAAAGGGAATCTATGCTTTAGGAATATTTAAAGGCAAACTCTCGTGTTAACCTATGAGATATATAGGCCTTGCAACAGTGAAAACCTCATTTGCCAGTATTTCACTGTTAGGACATGTAAAACAAATCAGTACATGGCCCACCTTTAACATACACTGCACCTTTCCCATGGTCTACCTATGGTCTACCTTAGAGGTGCCTTACATGTATAAAAAGGGAAGGTTTAGGCCTGGCAAGTGGGTACACTTGCCAAGTCGAATTGGCAGTTTAAAACTGCCCACACAGACACTGCAGGGCTACTCATGTGGGTGGCACAACCAGTGATGCAGGCCCACTAGTAGCATTTGATGTACAGGCCCTGGACACTTCTAGTGCACTTTACTAAGGAATTACTAGTAAATCAAATGTGGCAGTAATGGAAAAGCCAATTAGACATACATTTTACACAGGTGCACATGCACTTTAGCACTGGTCAGCAGTGGTAAAAGTGCCCAGGGTACCAAAAACAGTAAAAACAGAGTCCAGCACACAGTCAAAACATGAGATGCAGTGGTGAAAAAAAAACAGGGGAGACCATTTCAAGGATGCCAAGTCTAACAAATATTATGAGCAATTTTACACCCAAGTGACAAAAATCCAAAAATGGGAAGCAGAGATATGAATTTTTAGAACTTTAAGTGGAAAGAGCACCAAGAAGTGCAAAACACCAATGGTAGACAATGGTCATGGTAGACCAAACCATAGGTGTGATTTGTGGTCGACTGCGATGGTGAGCAGGTCAAATACAACAAGTAGATTGACTCTGCTAGGGCTGGAAGTAGGGACGTTTGAAAATGTTTCTAAGTCCCAATCTGAAAAAGGACTTTGTTGTTTTTCTAAGGAAGAGCTCTAAGCAGGACTAAAACTGCAATTTCATCCAAAGATATGGAACTACTGGTCAGATATATTTTGTGGCTGGTCCCTGTGAAGGGCAAGAGCAAAGGTTTTGAAAAGGTTCCCAAACTACGTTTGGTGCTCCAGCAACCAAAGGAACACACATCCCATGACTTCAGGACATCAGAGGGTACTCTTAGAAATTCTTGGACGTCATGCAGAGGGCAACAGAAGAGTCCTGTCCAGATCAGATACCCCTGGTTAGTTGTTATCTTAAACAGGAATGCCCACTTCAGTTTTTTTTAATGTTCCTGGAGCCATCCAGGGGATCACTTTTCTGATCATTGGAGATGTTTCTATGCTTGCATTTCAAGTTGGAGGGGTCCAACTTTATCAAGACCTTCTCACAAGTCACAGATGCTAAGTGCAGCCGATTCAATCTGCCTTGTATCATTTTTCAAGACCTGCAGTTTTCTAATAAAAGGTGCCTTGGAGTCCCACATTTATGTTTGACACTAGCTAGTGAGTGGGGAGGATATAAAACCAATGCACTTAAAGATCCCTGGGCCAACAATACAGACTTTATCAGGAGTTTCTATTTGCCTTATTTCAATTATGCTGCATACTGTGGTACATTTTGAAGTATGCTATTATATTTTTACTTGATGCAGAGAAGACTTTAGACCTAGTGGCCAGGTGGACAATTTTTATATTTTGCGAAAATGTGGATCGCCACTGAGGATACACTGAGGTCACAGGGGCCATACACCACTTAGACATGGAAGCAAAGGCTTAGTTGATTGTAAGGCATTTTTTAAGTCCTAAGAGGCTCTAGGCAAGGGTATCCTCATGCCTATTTTATTTTTCTCTTTTTATATAGCCACTACCTATTGCTGTTCAAAGAGACAATATATTCTGTCCACTCTTGCTGCATTTGTCACAGGGTAAACTATATGTAGAGGACATAAGGATATTGTTTTTTTTAAGGCCACACAGAACTTGTCAAGAACGACATTTGAATTCTGTTCTTGCTAACAGATATTGGGTGGTTACAGCAATACTAAATTTATAACTGAAATAATGTGCAACTGCCCATCAGAAAAATTAGTGGATGAGCTCCAAAGTTCTGACAGTGATTGCTCTAAACCCTATAAAATTGATGACCTCTATGAATTAAACTGTAAGACCCATAAAACCAAGTTGGAATCCTGCTTTTAAAATAAAAATTACTACCACTTACGCTTCTTGGTAAGACAGCTCTAACAAGAAAGACAGCATTGCCTATGTTCACTATTTATTTTTCCTCTGTACTCTTTGTCCTATATACACTCCTTTTTTCAGAAAATAGAGTCTATATTTTCATAATTTTTTAAGCAAAATACTAATCCTAGATTAGGATTAAGCACTTTATACGATTCCATTGCCGAAGGAATGCTAGCATTAAGATTTTTTAAATCTATCAATATGTATAGCTTGCACAATATTCAAGCAGATTTAAATTTAGTGGAAGCTATTTTAAACAATAATATTATGAAAGATATTCTCAGTTAAAAAGAATCCCCAGACAAGTGTTTTAACACAAATCAATGGTTTCTGAAAAACATTCAGGGACTCATTTACGAGGAAATGACACAGCATGGTGCTGCAAGCCAGCTTGTTAGGCTGCACCGTTTTGAAAGTGCAGGGATGTGTTGTATTTACAGAAATATGATGCATGCCTGTACTTTCCTCAGCACTGTCACACAACCTGTTGCCTAGTACCAACACAGGTACCCTTGCGCCATGGTGCAGGGATGCCTGCATTGCAAGGATGATTTTTTTGTGCAGGAAGGGACACCTTCCTGCACATAAACAATCATTAATGTGCTTTCCTCTTTCTATGTACGTTACAGAATGAAGCACAAATGGAAAGAGGAAGAAACGGGGAGAAATTATGTTATATCTCCCAGTTATGCCCCTTTAATGCCACCCGTGAGGTAGCATAGATATTTGACGCAATCCCAGCCTTGTAAATGCATCAGATTCTGTCAGGTTCCATGGGTGGTGCATGGAAACACACACAGCAACACCAATGGAAAGCCTCTTTCACACAGAGTTATGTGTGAAAGAGGGCCATATTTACAAGGCCATGAAAAACCATGCAAAGTGGCTTTGCTAGGCCTTGTAAATATGGGCTGGCACACTGGGCATAAAAATAAAATGATGCTTTGATGGCGCAATGTGCCGCTCTGGATTTGGAAATGAGGCTTTCAGTTTTGTAAGGATTTTGCAATTCCATACAGTAATGTCACAACTCATCTGGAAGTCTTGGTATTTAAAAACCAAGAGGTTATTGATAAAGTAATGTTAACAAGATAAAAAATGAACGGATTTCCCAAAATAAACGATTTTCTGATTGAGGCTAGTTGGAAGTCTTGGGTAGAAATAGAGACAACAATAAGAAAAGACAAACATTTGTTGCAGTGGTCACATAGGGGGTCATTACAACCTTGGCGGACGGTGTTAAAGCTGCGGTAATACCGCAAACAGGCCGGCGGACAAAAAAAGGGAATTATGACCGTGTCGGAAACTGCCAACATAGACAGCCACTTTAACACTCCAACCGCCACAGCGGTACAGACAAGCAGCGTGGCGGTCACCGCCAACAGACAGGCGGGAGACAATGTACTGCCCACAGTATCACAACCCGCCAATCCGCCACCTTTTCCGGGGCGGATTCACCGGGATAAAAACACGGCGGAAACAGCTTTTGCAATGGGAAAACACTCACCTTAACACACTCCACGACGAAGGAGCCCACCATGGAGCCCGAACTACAAATACTCCCTACGCTTGTCTTCCTGCTCCTCTACGATCACCATTAACGTAGGCGCCGAAGACAACGGTGAGTACTGCACCTACGACATAGGGGGGGGGGAGGCAAAAGTCAGGGACACACACACGCAACACCCCCACCCACAATCCGACCCTCATTCACTACAACACACACACCAATGCATTTCCAAACAGCACAGTAACAACCCACAACCCCCCCGGAAGAATGCAAAGACAAAAGGAAATCAGTTCAAACATTGTAATGTATCAAAATACAGTAACCAACTATATACAGATATATATAAACAATCGAAAATCATACATCACGAGTAGTACTGAAGGTATGCACATATCAATGTCCGTGGACCACTGGGCCCAAAATGCATGGGCGAGGCCCACACTAGATACCTGTCCACAAACGAAGAGAACACTGCAGGGGCATCAGATAGAAATAGAACAGGCACCTCAGGGGGAAGGGATGGGGGGGCACCTCAGCCGGATTACAGCACCAACACAGATCCACGACGGGGCTCCATGCCCATTGATGTATCCTGGGGAGTGCAAAGCCACAGTCTCTCAAGTCTCTACAGTGGGTGGGTTGCCCACTGTACCATCCTGGGGAGTGCAAAGCCACAGTCTCTCAAGTCTCTACAGTGGGTGGGTTGCCCACTGTACCATCCTGGGGAGTGTAAAGCCACAGTCTCTCAAGTCTCTACAGTGGGTGGTTTGCCCACTGCTTTATCCTGGGGAGTGCAAAGCCACAGTCTCTCAAGTCTCTATAGTGGGTAGGTTGCCCACTGTACCATCCTGGGGAGTGCAAAGCCACAGTCTCTCAAGTGGATGCAGGTCTCCACTGGTTCTGGAGGGGGACTTGTGCCCAGAGTGCTTCATCCTGTGAAGGACAGACAGAGTGGATGCAGGTCTCCACTGGTTCTGGAGGGGGACTGGTGCCCAGAATGCTTCATTCTGTGAAGGACAGACAGAGTGGATGCAGGTCTCCACTGGTTCTGGAGGGGGACTGGTGCCCAGAGTGCATCACGCTCCCCGTGACGGTCCCAGTTCTGTCACTGTCCCAGCTGCACATGGGCTAACGATGCTTGATTTGGCGGTCTTTGCCCTGTTCAGCGCTGCTTGCCTCTGCTGTCTCTGACCTGTGCAGCGGTGCTTTGCCCTGTTCAGCGGTCTTCACCATGGTGGTCTTTGCCCTGTTCAGCGGTGCTTGCCTTTGCTGTCTCTGACCTGTGCAGCGGTGTGTGGCATTACGGTCCCTCAGTGCCCTGCGGGGCTCTGGCTGCCGGGGCCCTCCAGGTCACTGATGCTGGTCTCCGGACTAGTGACGATACTGGTGCCCTCCAGGGCACTGACTCTGGCGGTGGTCTCCGGACTAGTGACGATACTGCTGCCCTCCAGGGCACTGACTCTGGTGGTGGTCTCCGGACCACTGACGATACTGCTGCCCTCTAGGGCACTGACTCTGGCGGTGGTCTCCGGACCAGTGACGATACTGGTGCCCCCCAGGGCACTGACTCTGGCGGTGGTCTCCGGACCAGTGGCGACAGTGCTGGCGGTGGCGTCCCGTCCGGCGGGGAGGATGGTGGCCTTCTCTGCCGTGCTGCTCTTCCCAGACTTTGGAGACTTCTTCTGCCCCTTCACCACCTTGGGAGGAGTCACAGCTGACTCGGCACTCCCCCCGGGACCTTTGTGAGCTGTTTTGCTGGCAGGAGTCTTTACCCTCTCCCGTCGGCCACTTTCCAACTTAAGGTGCTTTACAGGGGGTGGACTGGCAGTGCTTTGGCTCCATGTCACACTGGCTGCCCTGGTGGCCGGTGCACTCCACACACCTTTAACACGCACCACTGGTACCGGACTTTTTTGGGCTGAGGTGCTACTACGGGACCTATGAATTGGAGGGGTGGGGGTGGTGGGAAAGAGGTCAACGTTGCTGAGGAAGAGTTTCTGACGAACACTGGGATGGGTAGCTGGAAGGGGTCTGGAAGTGGAGGAAGAGGAGGTGGTTGTAGAAGGTGTAACTTTAGGTGATTTGGGTGCAGGTACTGGAGGCTGTCGTGAGGTGGATGGATGTTGGGTGTGTGGGTGCCCGCGTTTGTGTACTTTGGGAGGGGGCGTCACAGACACACTGGGAGTGGACACAGGGGACGTGTAAATGGTAGTGGGGGTGGTGAGTGCAGATGAGCGGGGTGTGGTGCTGGGTGTTCTGGTGCAAGTCCTAGTGCCTGTAGATGTAGTGCATGCAGGTGAGAGTGTAGACGAGACTGGGAGGGAGGAGGGAGACGAGGAGGAGGGGGACACAGTGGAGGCAGTGGATGTTGCTGTGTCTGTATGTGGGTGATGCTTGTGTAAGTGCCTGTGGGTTGTGTGGTGCTTATGTTTGCCTGAGCTACTTTTGTGTGTTCAGGTGTGTGCATGCTTGTCTGATGTTGTTCTTGGGATAGGCTGGGGTACAGGGGACTGGGTCTGGGTGGGGGAAGTTGGAGGGGGGAGGCTAGACACAGGGACAATGGCTGCCATCAGTGCTGAGGCCAGAGATTGCAGGGTTCAATGAAGGGCAGCCTGGCCAGAATGAATGCCCTCCAGGAATGCATTACCGTGTTGCAACTCCCTTTCTACAACCTGGAAGGCATTCACAATGGTAGACTGCCCAACAGAGAGTGACCTGAGGAGGTCAATGGCCTCCTCACTGAGGGCAGCAGGGGTGACTAGGGCAGGGGCTGAGGTGCCTGGGGCGAAGGTGATGCCCACCCTCCTGGGTGAGCCGGCACGGAGCGAAGGCTGAGGGGATGCTGGGAGGGTGGTGCTGGTAGGGGGGGGGGTGGCGGCTGTACCTGTAAAAGTGGGGGGCACAGATGGTGCCGCCACCACAAGGGAGCTCCCATCGGCAGACGAGTCCGTGTCGCTGTTTGGTGATCCGGTGACCGACGTGAAGCTCCCCTCGCCCTCCGTCCCACTGGTGTATTCAGAGTCTGTGGTGTGGCCCTCCATGGCCATGTGGGATGCAGCTCCCTCGTGCTCCGGTGCCACTGTAACTCCGCCTGATGATGCTGATGCACAAAAGAACAGGGAGAGCACAAAAAGGGGGGGACGACAGAAGAAAGACAGCTTGAGTGCATGGCTTACCGCTACCGTTGGCGGACAATACAAACACAGCAGCCCCCTGCACTACGCCGTGCTCTTGGCCTCTACAGATGCAATTCCTGTGATCTGGCCTACATGGCTATGGTGGACATCTGCACACATAGATGACACAGGGGCATGTATACCTGTACTTGTCACTCTACAGAGGTGGGGTGGAGTGCCACATGGCCTGCATTCCGGAGGGGCCTAGCCTACGTAACTCGCCCTGGCCTAGGGAAACCCACAGCCTTCCTCACCCACCCAGACCCCTCCACTGCGCGCAAAGTCAGCTGAATTATGTTGTACTCACCCCCTTGTGTCTGCTGTGATGCCCTCAAGCGCCCATCCAACTCAGGGTAGGCCACCGCCAGGATCTGGAACATCAGGGGGGTCATGGTGCGACGAGCACCCCTCCCACGTTGGGAGGCCATCCGCAGCTGAGCCTCCGCCGTCTTCTTGCTCCAGGGGCAAATGTCCTCCCATCTTTTACGGCAGTGGGTGCCCTGTCTCTGGTGGACCCCCAGGGTCCAGACGTCCTTGGCGATGGCACGCCAAATGTCCTTCTTCTGGTGGCCGCTGACCTACATGACATGTACAGGGGAAGAAGAGGAGTCATTACCAACTGCACCGTCGAAGTGAGTGGCCCCCATCCCTACCCTTGCCATGTGGCACATGCATTCACAGTTCTTCATGGTCGCTGACCTCTGCCCCCTTCCTATTGACATCCAGCCCTCTCCACCCAGCATAGCCCATACAACGTGCTCCCTGTGTACTTACCTGTTAGTCTGGAGGACCGTAGAGTAGCGTGTACTGGGGAGGACCCCGTCGACTAGCTTCTCCAATTCCTGAGCAGTGAAGGCAGGGGCCCTTTCCCCAGACGCAGCAGCCATTGTCTCTTCCAGACCGAGGTCACAGCAGCACTTGCAGTGTAGGTCCTCTCCTGTCGGAGATCAGGTATCGAATGATTGAACAGATAGAAAATGGCGGTCACGTCCGCGGCGGTGACATCCGCAGCAGTGCGTATCATCACCGCCGGCGCACTTCATCATTGGCTCCTGGGACCCATAGGGTCCAATGTTAACCAATGCAGCATTGCGCCACGGTCTACGACCGCCTAGCGCGACGGTGTACAGCGCCAGCGCAGATACCTCTATCCCATTGTCCCACTTTAGAGGTCAGGCAGCCGCCATTTCAGGGGCCCACATGGCTTCATTTACAGCTGCGTCACACATACCTAGGCCTACACTCAACACACATACAGGAAGAGTTTTGAATTTGGTGTCGTGTTCTGTGTAGCTGTGAGTACATACCTGGGAATTAGTTGACTTTGTGGTCGCTGTTGTCCTTCTTAGGCACCGTCAGCTGGGACTTTTGAGGAGATGGCAAAAATCCTCTGGTGTACTGACCTCTGGTGGACCTGTTAACAATGGAGAAGCGACATTTGATCATCACCTACAGGTTTGACCGTGCCACAATCCAGGAACTGTGTACCCAGTTGGAGCCAGACCTGATCTCACCAATCCGCCATCCCACAGGAATACCCCCTGAAGTGCAGGTGCTATCAGTGCTCCATTTCCTGGCAAGTGGATCATTTCAAACAACAGTGGCCATGGCATCAGGGATGTCCCAGCCTATGTTTTCCAACGTGTTGCCCAGAGTGTTGTCTGCCCTGCTGAAACACGTAAGGAGCTACATCGTTTTCCCTCAGGTGGAGGATTTGGCTACAGTGAAAGGTGACTTCTATGCCCTGGGACATGTCCCCAACATCATAGGTGCTATTGATGGCACCCATGTAGCTCTGGTCCCCCCACGCAGGAGTGAACAGGTGTACAGGAACCGAAAGAGTTATCATTCCATGAATGTACAGATGGTATGTTTGGCAGACCAGTACATCTCCCAGGTAAATGCTATGTTCCCTGGCTCAGTGCATGACACCTACATCCTGCGGAATAGCAGCATCCCGTATGTGATGGGTCAACTCCAGAGGCACCGTGTGTGGCTATTAGGGGACTCTGGTTACCCCAACCTGTCATGGCTATTGACCCCAGTGAGGAATCCCAGGACCAGGGCAGAGGAACGCTACAATGAGGCCCATGGGTGGACTAGGAGGGTGATCGAACGCACCTTTGGCCTCCTGAAGGCCAGGTTCAGGTGCCTCCATATGACAGGTGGTTCCCTATTCTACTCACCAAGGAAGGTGTGCCAGATCATCATCACCTGCTCGATGCTTCACAATCTTGCTTTGCGACGCCAGGTGCCTTTTCTGCAGGAGGATGGTCCAGATGACGGTGTTGTGGCAGCTGTAGAGCCTGTGGACAGTGATGAGGAGGAAGCTGAGGAAGAAGACATAGACAAAAAGGAGTCAGTCATACAGCAATATTTCCAGTGACACACAGGTGAGAACAATTTTTTTACTATTACATTCACTTTCACACTTCTACCTCTATCCTGTCTGTCAATTAGTAGCAGTATTTGATAACTGAGTTATACATTTCCATTACGGTTTCACAGGTGTGGGTACCAACGTGTGTCATCTGCTTGCATCCTTCATGGACTTGTGATGTGTGACATAGGTATGTTGACATTACATTTGAAAATGCATTTTGTCACTGTCATTGCTAATACACATTTTAAAAATCACAGACTGACTCCAGATTGTTTTGTGATTCAAGGGTGTTTATTGAAATGCTAATTATTGGAGGGGGTGGCAAAATGGTGATGGGTGATGGTGGAGGAATGTCCATGGCAGAGTCCAGTCTATTAGTCTCACAGGTGCACTGCCCATATGGGCATAGGAAGTGGAGCTGGGGCAGTTCTAATCTGGACAGGGTAACAAAGTGAGACAGTGGGAGGACAATCAGGGTGGTCTCATTTCCTGGCGGGGGTCTTGCCATCTTGCTCTGTCCTGTTCTTGGATCTCAGGGACTGCTTGCGGGGTGGTTGTCAGTCTGCAGGGTGTGGGGTGCTGGTGTGGTGGTCCTGTGGGGGGGCGTCCTGTCCACTAGCGCCGGCGGAGGTAGTGGGCAGTTCATCGTCCTGGCTAGTGTCAGGGGCCCCTTGGAGTGCCACGGTGTCCCTCATGGTCTTTTGTATGTCCTTCAGCACCACTACGATGGTGCCCAGGGCGGAGCTGATGGTTCTGAGCTCCTCCATGAACCCCAAATACTGTTCGTCCTGCAGGCGCTGGGTCTCCTGAAACTTGGCCAGGACCGTAGCCATCGTCTCCTAGGAGTGGTGGCATGCTCCCATGATGGAGGAGAGGGCCTTGTGGAGGGTGGGTTCCCTTGGCCTGTCCGCCCCCTGTCGCACAGCAGCCCTCCCAGTTCCCCTGTGTTCCTGTGCCTCCGTCCACTGGACCGTCTGCCCACTACCACTGCCACCAGGTCCCTGTTGTTGTTGGGGTGGTGGGTTACCCTGGGTTCCCTGTAGTGGTGGACACACCGCTGATTGACGTGTCCTGGGTACGGAGGTATGGGCCCGCTGGGTGGGTGCAGTGCTGGTGTTACCAGAGGGTGGAAGGTCAGTGTTGGGCTGTGCCTGTGCAAGGGGAACCGACTATGCCGAGGCTCATGAAGGTCCGGGCTGGTCATCTGGATCCAGTTGGCCAGAGCTACTGTCGTCACTGTGGGCCTCTTCTGTGGGTGGAGTGGAGATGTCTGGACCCTCCTGTGTGATGACTTTACGTAGTGGTCCTGCAGGGGTATAAGAGCATGATTATTGCATGTGTGTGTGTCATGGTGTGCAATGGGTGGGTGTGCATGTACCCCAGTGCAAGCATTCCTGTGTGGGGGCTTGTATGATGATGGTTGGGGGGTTGTTATGGGTATGTGCAGTGAGCATGCTTTAGTGCTGGGTGTCCATGCTTAGTTGTGTCATGCAGGGCTTGGTGTTGGGATGTGTGGTTTGTGTTATTAGTGCATTAGTGAGGAGTTGGAGTGATAGGGGAGGGGGGGAGGGTGGGGGTGTGTGATAGCATGCAGGTAGGGTGGGGGATTTGATAGTTACGATTTGACTTACCAGTGTCCATTCCTCCACCGACTCCTCCGAGGCCCTCTGGATGCATGATGGTCAAGACCTGCTCCTCCCATGTTGTTAGTTGTGGGGGAGGAGGTGGAGGTCCGCCGCCAGTCCGCTGAATTGCGATGTTGTGCCTGGAGACCACTGAACGCAACTTCCCCCGTAGGTCGTTCCACCTCTTCCGGATGTCCTCACGGTTTCTTGGATGCTGTCCCACAGCGTTGACCCTGTCGGCGATTCTTCGCCCTAGCTCCATCTTCCTGGCTATGGAGGTGTGCTGCACCTGTGCTCCAAATAGCTGTGGCTCTACCCATAGGATTTCCTCCACCATGACCCTGAGCTCCTCCTCTGAAAACCTTGGGTGTCTTTGGCGTGACATGGGGTGGTGTAGGTGATGTGTGGGGTGGTGTATGTGTTGATGAGTGTGGTGATGTGTGGTGGTATGGGGTGTTTTGTGCGTGGATGTTGTATGGGTGATGGTGTTGTGTGCCTCTGTGTGGTCTGGTTGTCTATTGCTGTAGTGTCTCTCTGGCCTTCTTTCAGATTTTTTGGTCGTGGGGTTTGTGGGTGATGTGGGTGTGTGTTTTATATTGTGTTGGGTGTGTGGGAGTGGTGTTTGTATGTGTGTCAGGTGTGTGTATTTTGAATTGTCAAATGTGGCTGTGTTTTGGAGATGTGTGTGTATTTTGAGCGTGCGGTGTGTCCCGCCAATGGATACCGCGGTTGACAGACCACCACGTGGATTCATGGGTCGTGATAGCATGGGCGTGTTTCTGTTGGCGTGACGGTGGAGGTTTCGTTTTCGCCAGTTTATCACTGACCTTTGGTGTGGCGGACTTGTGTGGGTGTCTGATTTTTGGCGGATTCCGAAATGTGGGTCATAATAGCTGTGGTGGAATTTCGCGGCCGCGGCGGTATGTTGCCGGTCTTCTGCACGGCGGTAAGCGGCTTTTACCGCCAATGTTGTAATGACCCCCAGAATGCTATGCATCTTATTCTTAAGATGATCTTTCCTGCCATGGTATATAATCAAGAGGAATTAGTAACCAAGTTAATTGATAATATAATAAAAAAACAGAGAACTGGTAACAATTGAAAGTGAGCAAATACATCTATTTTTCAAAATATCTAATAAACATAAGAAAGAGGAAGATATTGTTTTATAGTTAGAATATGGAGCAAAATTGATGAGCTTAGTTTTCCTATGCTCAGAGGCCCGAAGTTCTGAAAAAACACAACGGGGTTATTACAACTTTGGAGGAGGTGTTAATCCATCCCAAAAGTGACAGTAAAGTGACGGATATACCACCATCCGTATTACGAGTTCCATAGGATATAATGGACTCGTAATACGGCTGGTGGTATATCCGTCACTTTACCGTCACTTTCGGGACGGATTAACACCTCCTCCAAAGTTGTAATAACCCCCAATGTTTTTCTAAATGTCTGATCTATTGCACTCTGGTTTATTTAAATAAAATCAACACTGCAAGCTCTGTGAATCTACATAGCTAACTGATCATATTTAATGTGGCAGTGTTCTAGATTGAACAACTTTTGGAAATACATATTTGAATATCTAGAAAGTTGATTTTCAATTCAAATTTCTCAAAATTCAGTTATACCCTTATTGGGTTATTATCTGATTTTGGGTTAAGGATGGAGATGTCATATGTTGCTTTATATTTTAATGTTGGTAGCATGTTCATTACTATTAAGAAAATGTAGAACCAAATGAATTCCTTCTTTTATAGATTGGCACATGAAAATGTGTAGAGTGAACAACATAAAGGAGCGTATGCAAAACAGGCAGGAGCAAGACAAAAGTATTTTAAATTATTGAATTTATTGTTTGTTTAATATAGATTCACTACACCAATTCATTACTTTAACTCTTTCAGAGCATATCCTTAGATTTATTGATGAGAAGATGAATAAGAAAGTTTATATTAATAGGTTATAGGCCTGTACAAATGGATAAGTATAATTTTATGTTTTTGCTCAATCATGCTTTTTTTAATAAAAAACATGTTTTAGCGCATACCTCGAGTATAGGCATATATGACTACATAGTTAAAGTATATGCATCTTTGTTCAATGTAGTTATGAGATACCAGTTGATGGGGATGATTATATTTTTTTTGTACCACCGATTAAAAACTACAAAATGTGTGCTCATTTTTTAAGAGCTTTTTACCTTTTATTCAGAAATATGACTATATAAAAACATGAAACAAACATCTATCTATCTGCATTACCATGTCCATTCCATGTTATGCTTTGAGTTTTGATTGCAATTGTTCTACGTCCTGAAATCTAGCATAATCTTTCCTCCATACAATGTATGATATTGCAATAGAGAAGTGCTATGAAATAAATACAATGTTGCCCATACACAAGATCAGTTTAACGCTGTATTGGGCACTCATGCTAAGTAAAACGACGTCAGCTGATTATCTTATAGATTATACATATAGGGGGTCATTCCGACCCCGGTGGGCAGTGGGCGCCGCCCGCCGGGCGGAAACCGCCAAAAGACCGCACCGCGGTCAAATGACCGGGGCGGTCATTCTAACTTTCCCGCTGGGCCGGTGGGCAATCTCCAAAAGATCGCCCGCCGGCCCAGCGGGAAAGCCCCTGCAAAGAGGAAGCCGGCTCCGAATGGAGCCGGCGGATTTGCAGGGGTGCGACGGGTGCAGTGGCACCCGTCGCGATTTTCAGTGTCTGCAAAGCAGACACTGAAAATCTTTGTGGGGCCCTGTTAGGGGGCCCCTGCACTGCCCATGCCAGTGGCATGGGAAATGCAGGGGCCCCCAGGGGCCCCACGACACCCGTTCCCGCCATCCTGTTCCTGGCAGTAAAAACCGCCAGGAACAGGATGGCGGGAAGGGGGTCGGAATCCCCATGGCGGCGCTGCAAGCAGCGCCGCCGTGGAGGATTCCCTGGGCCAGGGGTAAACCGGCGGGAAACCGCTGGTTCCCCTTTTCTGACCGCGGCTTTATCGCCGCGGTCAGAATGTCCCAGGAAGCACCGCCAGCCTGTTGGCGGTGCTTCCGTGGTCGTTGGCCCCTGGCGGTCAGAATGACCCCCATAGTGATGTGTTCCACGTGTTCAGTTGAATTCCTATACATAATATGTGTTTCAGATTTTTGTTTTCTCCTCCCTTTTTGTCTAGCTAACACTTGCATAGAAGAAATTGTGTTTGCAATCATTCACTTTCACCTGCCTTAAAAATGTTGATGACGGTGTTAAAAAGGCTGCCAACCACTTCCTTTGATTGAGCACCGATGACATTACTGTAACTGCAGAAAGTAAGATGGCTTCCCGACAAAGATTGGCTCTTTATAAAACACTTGAATAAACAAGCACCCAATTTGAATGAGTTATGTGCTGCAGCCCATATGAATAGCTTGTTTGGGCTCAACTGGACTAAACCTAGCTCAATCTTTAGGTATTTTTTATATGTGAAGAGCAAGACATAGTTCTGTGATAGATACTCATACTTAATTCAGGGGGCATGCCTTGCTTGCTTGCTATTAGTTAATCCTTCCTCTTTGTCCCTCCTTTTTGTGTTTTGTTTCCTTCCACGTAGCACCGCCCATTTACTGGTATGTTTACGCTTCTGTGTTTATTTGTTTGTTTGAGGGACTATTTTTTCTCCTACTTTCCTGCTTGTGTTTGCTATTGCCTGTAAATCTTGTATCTGTGTTATGAGCTCCTCCAACGAGATCTTTGAAAATGTTTTTCTTATCAAACGGGAGCTGGAGAGGGAAAGCCTGCTTTTTAGGAGCTGTGAATCATTCCAGCATACTCTGAGACCCTAAAGTGGCAGCAGGAGCATGAGAAGGAGGCAGTAGGAACATGGCTGAGGCTGGTCAGGGCCTGCCCAAGCAGCTGAAAAGCTGTGTGTCCTGCTACTGTATCTACCTGTGGGCCATTTGGTCCTGCGTGATGCTGTGCCTGCTCTACTACCTCCATGGGCCACTGAGGATCCACAACAGCCTCCCACCCGGCCCATTGCTTATTTGCCTCTCCCATCCACCACATCCCCATAGCTTATTTCACTTTTCCACCTGCCTCTGTTACTTATTTCCCCCTCCCACCTGCCCCATTGATTATTTCTCTCTCCCATCCACCATGCTGCTTATTTCCATCTCCCACCTACACCATTGCTTATTTCCTCCTAACCCCCACCACATTACTTATTTCCCTTTCCCTACTGCCTCCGATCCCATTGCTTATCTGATACAGTAATCGGGACAACTTCATTTGTAAGAGTTTTTAATTCCCACAATGTTCTGTAGCATAATTATCTTGTTCCTCTTGTGTAATGTTTAACTTCCTAGCCATTATCTCAGCATTGTTATCTATGTGAATTTGGTTATTCCCCCCCACCCATCCCTGATGCTTATCTCCCTCTCCCACTCACCCCGTCCCTGTTGCTTATTTTCCTCTCCCATCCACCCCTGTTGCCTATTTACCCCTTCAACACCTATCCTCATTGCTTATCTGATACAGTAATAGGGACAACTTTTTTGCAAGAGTTCTCGATTCCCACAATATTTTGTAGTATAATCATCTTGTTCCTCTCATTTAATATTTTACTTCTTAGCCATACTCTCAACAATGTTACTTATGTGCATTTTGTTGTAGACGTCAGTCAGCCCATCTTTTACAATCAGATCTTCTAGTTATAGTCCTGCGTATGGTGTGGCTCCTCTGCTCATTACCTATGGATCAGTTGCTCCTGCCAGCATTACCTGCTGATGTCCACACTTCAGACATTAAGCTGCCATCATTATGGAATTTGGTAGACGTTGGGTATCTAGTTGGCAGCAGTAAGGATCCTGTTCAAGCAGGGACCACAATCCTAGTCAGGGTAGGCCAATTACACTTCTTACATTAACCACTAATCACCCTCAGGTAGCTTGGCAAAGAGCAGTTAGGTTTAATCTAAGAAGTAATGTGTACAGTATTTGTGAAACATTTGAATTACAGTAATACAGTGAAGATACGACAAAAAGACTCCACACCACTTTAGAAAAATAGTGAATATGTATCTGGTTAAACTTAGACCCGAAAGACAAAAATCCAATTACTTTTGCATAGATTATCACATTTCCAGTGTAGTATTGCAACTCACAATGCTTAAAAGATGTGGAACTCCCTATCAGGGAGTTACTGCAAGTTCTCTTTAGAAGAGTACTAGGAAAGTACTTGCTATTAAAGTTCTGATGCAGTCTCCCAACTGTAATGGTTTGCAGGGAATCCCTGTTCTCTTGGCCTCTTGAGAGTGGAAAGCAATGTGATCAGAAACACACAAAAGGTGGCCTGAGCTGCAGTACGGGGTCTTGCTAGATATGTGCATAGAGAGGCTGAGCAGTCAGCCTTCTCCCCTTACTCACAGTACCTTGTCGGTGTTTAGATGTCCTCAGTTATGGTGGCTAGGCGGGACACAGGAAGGCAGTGCAGGATGTTGGGCCGCTCTTGACACATACAGAACTTGGTGACTGAAGAAGTGCTACATGCGCTGGCTTCGGTGGAAGAAAAAGCGCTCGACACACACTAACTTTGGTGAATGAAGAAGTGCTCCACACGCTCTGACTTTTGTGAATTGCGTAGAGCAAAACATGCCTTTACATTGGTGCATGAAGAGGTGCTCGACACTCACTGGTCAGTAGGAGCGTGTCAACACTCGGAGCAGTAAGACACATGGTTAATCATTGAGAGTCCCACAGTAGCAGTTGAAAACCTTGATGGCCCTCAGGTTTCCAACAGGGAGCAAGCCAACAAGCGTTTGGAGTTACTTGACATGTGTTTTGAGATTGTAGAGCACGAGTTGTTCTTCTCAATGCAAGAGGTGCGAGGTAGCAGTCAAACACAGCATAGCATGTTGCAAAGTGACAGTCCTTCATAGATGCAGAGCAATCAGTAGGTAGTAGGCCAACACATCAGAGCAAGTAGCAAAGTAGTAGTCCCTCCTTGCAGCACAGTTCCTCTTCTTGGCGGAGTCTCCTCAGGACCCAAAAGTGAACTGATTTGGTGGGGTTTGGGATGCAGTACTTATACCAAAATTTGTCTTTGAAGGGGGGGACTTCAAAAGAGGCCTTTGAAGATCACAGGGTCCTTTCTGTTCCTTCCCTGGCTCCAGACACTCAATAAGGGGGTATGCAGCTCTCTGTGTGAGGAGAAGCACAGCCCTGTGCAGGTGCAGATGTGAGCTCCTCCTTCCCATCTAGCTCACGAAGACGCATCAGCCAGGTGATATCCCATCAAGATGCAAATGTCACACCTAAGCTCCCTTTATGTGTGACCATCTAGAGGGGATGCAGAAAGTGCATCTGCCATCTACCCTAGATGTGTATTTAGAGGCAGACTGAGGCACAGAATGGTTAAAGTAAGAAAATGCCAACTTTCTAAAAGTGGCATTTTCCAACCTACAATTTAGAATACGACTTCACCAGAAGAAGTGATTTTAAATTGTGAGCCCAGAGACACAAAACTCCATATTTCTATTTCTTCCTATTTGGAAATTATATTTAAAAAGATGTGTCAAGGCAATCCCAATATTACCCTATGGGAGAGATAGGCCTTGCAGCAGTGAAAAACTAATTTAAGAGTTTTGCCCTACCTGGACATGTTAAACTAAAACGTACATGCCCAACTTGTTAAATACACTGCACCCTTCCCTTTGAGTTAATTAGGGCCTACTTTATGGGTGTCTTATATGTAATAAAAAGGAAGGTTTGGGACTACAAAGTGAGTGCTCTTGCCAAGTCGAAACAACAGTTTAAACACTCCACCTACAGACACTTCAGTTGCAGGCCTGAGACAGGTTTGAAAGACCACTGTAGTGGGTGGAACAATCCGTGCTGCAGGTCTACCAGTAGCATTTAATTCACAGGCCCTGGGCACACATAGTGCAGTTTATTAGGGTTGTACAAGTAAATTAAATATGCAAAATTTGTATAAAACAATGTTGC
Source organism: Pleurodeles waltl (assembly GCF_031143425.1). Taxonomy (NCBI): domain Eukaryota; kingdom Metazoa; phylum Chordata; class Amphibia; order Caudata; family Salamandridae; genus Pleurodeles; species Pleurodeles waltl. The sequence goes on from NC_090438.1 coordinate 864,938,123, forward strand.
CATGCTTAGAGTCCAGAGCACCTGCACTTTAGCACTGGTTAGCGGTTGTAATGTGCACAGAATCCTCTAAGCCAGCAAAAAGAAACCAGAAAAACAGGAGGTCGGAGAGCAAAAGTTAGGGGAAAACCCACCAAGGATTCCAGGTCTAACAGACTTCATTCCAAATGCACATACTTTGCTGATGGTTGTGGGTGGAGCAGAGTTGGGTAAACCTGCACCCAGTAATACCTGTGTTTTTGGTGCCAGCCCTTCTTCTGCCTGTCATACTTTACCTATACACACTTCTTTAACTTCTTCTTTTGGAATGCCTACTATTTCAATCACTGCTTTAGTCGCAATGGAACCATGCTTGAAAAGATCCTATTGGTGTCTGTACAGCACTTAACATGACTACTTCATTTCAAGTGTGTGCTGCCTCATAGCCTTTGTGAAATTATTTCAGGAGCAGCAATGCTCGCCTCCCTGTGGAACTTAGGCTTTGGAGGGTGACCATGATGACTTCAGGGAGCTGTGCATGGCACCACTGATAACCAGTCCCATGGTGCATAACACAGCTACAATGAAGGCAGACAAAGCCAAACGAAGGCGGTCAAACACTCAAGCCTACAAAGATATATATTTAGAATCTTAACAACACATCAGCAGCTTAGGCAAAAAGCATTGGCAAAGCCAATAGATTTGTAGTGGCAGCCAAAAGGCGAGGACTATTGGCTTTTGCAATGCTTGTTGTCTCTTGTGTAACTTCAAGATATTTTATAGTTTTTCTAAGACTTCTAAGACATATTAATGTTATGAACATTATTGCCATGTAATATCCCCACTCACAATACTCCTCTATAATCATCAACATGTGCATTTGTGCTTTCACCTCACACAACACGGGTTAGCTTGATTAACACATTCAGTGAGATGGATGTCCCCTTTACATTGTTTTGTTGGATGAGTAACAATAACATCATAGCTCTGTTTTTAGTTAAGAGCTACCAATATTTGTTTGATCAATGCAACAACAAATATTTAGAGTATTCCATAAAATGTATCAGCTTTAGTTGAGTTACATTAAGGACAAGGGAGAATGCATCCTATTAATTATGCTAAGTATGAAATAAGCTCTGTTTAATAAATTACACTGAATCTATTTAAATTGGGCATCTTGCAATGTTTTATGTAGGTAAGTTTACCATGTGACACATCTACGTGTTTTGTGGAAGCTTTGTAAACCCATTTGATTAGGCGTTTAACATCACCCGTGAGATGTAGCGTCCGAAGGACTTCATATGTGGGCAGATCAGCTGTTCGTATGTGCCTTAATCCCAGTAAGGCCTGTCTAATTCTACGATAAGTAAGGAACTGCCCATTTGGAATATCATACCAAATCCTTGCAAAAGCCAACCAGAAAATAACTCCCCAACTTTGTCTATTCCTTTTATAATCAAAGGGTGACGTTGTGGCGGAGTGAGACAGATTTTATGCACAGGGAGACCTATCAGTAAGGTTGCATGAGCATAAGGAAGGATGTGGTTTGTAAATGCTAGTGCACATTTTAGACACGCTAAAGCAGTGTGTAGCAGGACCAGTATCTTACATACTCACAATCTAGAGTGAATCAGACTGTTAAGCTTACACAGTGCAAGAAGGTCTCAACAAGAAAAAGTCAGGGAAACCATCTGCTTATACATTGTAACTGGGAAACTAAGTATATGTTTAAGGTTTAGAAAAAGGAGTGAGGCAAAATCTGAATATCTTCTGCATACAGGAGTCTGGTCTGTATTCTCCATGATGCAATATTTCCCAGTATGCTACAAGGCAAGCAACTGTGTTTTTACTCTAGTGATTGGGTCAGTATAAAGAATCTCGATCCATGTATGCATGTTTGTATTCCATATGTACCTAGGATTTTGTGCATGTAGTGGCAAGTTAAGGAATCAAAAGCGTTTTCAAATTTGAGAGCTAACCACGCCTCTCAGGCCACAGATGTTCAGTGTGAGATTCTGTCCTATAATCTATCCAAGTTAAGTGAAGTATTGCATTTAGAAATAAACCCTGTTACTTAGTATTGGAAGAAGGCGGTTGTCAAGGACTTTATAAGAATCAAAAAGAGGGGGAGTATAAGTATTAAGCATATAATCACCCAACTTCCAGCAGCGAACAGAAAATCAAAATCAGAAGGGAGTGGAGTTCCAAAGACTCCCTGTTAAGAAAGGTGTCTGTAGGGCATAGGGGTTGAAGTAGGTATACCACAAATCTGCACTATTCAAGAATATGTGGCTACAGGGTCCATCCACCTCTACCTTGCCCTATGGGGCCTCGGTGTGCCCCATTTTGATGTACCAAGCCAATGTACCAATGAAATGTTAAGTCAGCAACTTGCATGAGAAAATAGACAAATTTCATACACCTTAATTGTCTACTTATATATCACAAAGAGTGATTAATGATAAATTGAATACAGGATATTGAGTGAATACTTAGAGATGAAGAGATCTGTCATAGAGAGATCCTGAGAAAAGCCACGAAACCCAGCTTGGTCCTAGGTGACTGAATAATATAGACAATGATTGTTTGGGTGATGTAGGGCATCACTGACACCCCAATTAACATCACTTTCTGTTTTTAACCTTATCCTGATTTCCAGGAACATACCAAAATCATACAGGGACATCCGATATAATTTTAACATACACTACACAATTCCCACTGATAATTTCACTTAGAAGTGCTCCCCCTGTAAGGAGGTTGAGCCTACTCAGTCACATTAGATGTCTGGGTGCTGACCTGATGATGAACCATGCCACCGGTTGAATTCTATTGGGTGACTGCTTCTTAAAATACCTTCAGGCACTCCCAGTTAGGAAAGGTAGCTCGAACTTTAGCCAGGACTTTATGATCTGAGTTTAATATTGAGAGTGATGGCCACATTTTAGTATCTCTTTTCAGTTTATGAATGGCTGTAAAGTAATGCTTCTCACATTAAATACTTGTACATATACTTTTAGTAATCAGGGCACTCATAATATTGAAATTGTAGCATAGAATTCTGTCAGGATACTGTCCGTTCCTGGTAGTGGCATGGCTGGTGCAGTCAAGGGTGTCCACTTTGAGTACGGGGGAGCACTGACTTCAGCAAGTATCGCTTACAAAACTAGACTCCTTGGGCCTAATTCACAAAGGTAAATTTAGACGTTTGGTTTTTCCCGTGCTTCCCATGCCACTGGAATCAAGCTAGCCTGGCTGATGAGGGGTGAAACCCTGAAACCGGTCCCAGGATGCTTGTTTCCAGTCCAGGGAAGACCTGGCCTAGCAGTTCGGGCTGGACTGTTCCCATGGGGAACAGGGTCAAGACTGATTTGCATATGGCTTGGTCCAAACTGGAATGGCATGGGCAGCAAAAAAACGATGGATTTAGGCCCAGATCACTGTACTGGGGGTGAATGTTTGACAATGTTCAGCATTCCGTCCATCACTTGTTGTTTTGCTAAATTTAGACACAACATCTAAGTTTACCTTTGTGAATCTGGCCCATTGTGCCTGCCCAGCTGTATTCAGAGCCACAGTGAAATGGCCTGCAGGATTCCTCAGGGGAGCTTGCATGCAAGAGCCACTTACGATCTTGTCTTCAGCACTGTCAGTCAGGACAGCTCAGTACAGTTGTGAGGCTAGCATTCAACGTCTGCAGTACAGCCCCTCTCATCCGTGACTGCACAGCCAGACCGGGCCCGTTCATATGTTCCACACTTGTAGATGCGCAGTTACTTTTTAATCAACAAAGGGCATATTTAACGCCTCCTTCACACCAGGGAGGCAGGGTTTGCTGTTCTGAGGTGTTTCAGGCTCAGCACCGCAGAGGGTGATGTTGGATCATGTAGGCCAGTCCAGAACACACCTAAGTTGCCACCACCATATTTTTCTGCAAGCCAGACCCCCAAGCATGGTCTGTAGTTATGCCACAGTTTCTTCATAGTATCACTTGTGATCATTTTGCCACAAACAGCAATCAACTTAAAGTATTTCAGCTTAAAAACTCTGCCTTTGTGAAGATGTTATGCAGACGGTGCTGGCAGTAGTATATGCTCTTTTTTATTACATAGTACAGGCATTTTCTTCCTCTTCTTTGAAAGAGTCAGGAAAACTATGGGGCATATTTATGAGAGGCTTGCACCGCCAGAGCGTCACTTTTTTGTGTCCCTTCCTGCACAAAAACAATCCTGCATGCAACGCAGGCACCCTTGCACCGTTGTGCAAGGGTGCCTGCATTGGAGCTAGGCAGCCAATTGTGCACCCGCGCAGGGTGAAAGGATAGGAATGCACTGTCTTTCATAAATACGTTGCATTTCTGCAGTTTCACATTGGTGTATGGCAGCACAGCCCTACACCAGTTCTCCATAAATATGCCCATATGTTCCGTTCAGCAATAATCTTAAACCCATGCTTTCTCCTTCCTCCAGCTTCTTTTTATCAGTTTTATTCCATGTCTTGTTGCCAGGACATCCGTCCATGTAGCAACACTCTTTATACAATTTATTCGTTAATTCATTCATTAATTCACTGCTCATGGATGTTATCACGGAACGCATGCTTTTTTTAACCACTCGGATAAGACAAAGACAAGCAGAGGCTCAAGTGCAGCCTTGCCTTAACTGTCTGACTTGCAAGTTTACTGGCGAATATGACAGGTTAAATATGTCGTAGGTCTTTTATAGTATTGGTTGTTACAAGTGGCAAGGTTTTTGCCTCCCTATGTTCTGCTTCCGAGGGGGGGGGGGGGCAGAAATACCGTGTGATTATCCAGCGGATCTGTAGGAGTTAGGAAATTGCCGGAGACATCTGGGATATTTTCTGATTTTTTAATCATCTTTGTTTAGGAAAAGGGCTGGGTTTGATCTAATTTACCGTAATATTCAAGTTAAACATTTACCTTCAAAAGTATCATTTCACTTGAAATCAAACAATGAACAACTCTTTACATCCATATTAACGGGACAGAAGCTGTGGAATTTAACGTTTCTTTTCTCATGATGAAAATTGACACGAAGTAGCACCTAAGACTGTAACTTGGGCCCAGTTCACAAAAGTGTGTACAGATAATGAATGAACATTAAATTCTATGCACGCCTGCACTCACTGTAAGGGGGTAGTGGCTTAACAAGGTGTATCTCTTCATTGGTTCACAACACATACTTGCACATTGAGGTATTCTAAACACCCAACCTTCCCTCTTTCCACGCCTCTCGGAAGTGGTAGTTTTCTGTGTTGCCTTTGAAACTCGCAGGACAAGAAGAGAAAAACCTCACAATATTGGATGAGGAGCTGATTTACTATTCTAATCTAACTCCAGTCCTGGAACATTTAGGGAAAGTGATGTTTATGAACATTACCATACAGTCACATAAAAGGGTATTTAAAAACGCATGGAGGTCGTTGCACATGCCCGAAATGCAGTGGCAAGCTCAACTGAGTCTGTGGTGCAATGAAGGGAACCTGTTGGCCTCTAGGATGTGGGTGGCTTAAACAGACGGAGTGCCGGCCCTGTGCGATAGAGGGCATGAAACCAACTCCTACTAATTGTCCTAGAATCTGTTCCAAGGAACTGCATTGGTTGATGTTTCCTTGAGAGCGCACAGTCTTTGTCTCTGGCTGCCAAATGTCCAGAATTTGCTAAGAAGGATAGGACTGGTAATTTCTCAATACTGCTGATATTTATTTCCAACCTCGTCAAGGAGTTTGCCTTAGGTGCACATCAGAAAATGTTTATACTTGCAAATGACCCATCTATGTAGGTTGCGCATTTATTTACACATTTGGCCCTTTTTAGGCATAACAAAAAATAACTACAGGAAGAACAAAGGATCTTTAAAAAAACAGGCCCGTCACGGGCCCTCAGACCAGTTAGTCATGTGCATCTGTCCAGAATAAAAAATACACCACTGTATGTGAAAGGCAACTTATAAAACACAATCTAAGTTGATGCTCTTTTTTGCTTTTCAGAAGGGCGTACAGTTTGTTTTGCATTGGAATGAAGACGACATAAAGCCTGTCATTCACGAGAGAAACGTGCACAAATCTGATACTTGACAGATGTTCATCAACTCAATAAAACTAGTGCAGTCCCATCGAATTGCAATACAAAAAGTAGAAAACTTTCTGAAAGACTCAGAGGTCTTCGAAATTGTGCACATCACATCAGGGTTCTGTGGAGAAACTTGACAAGACGTCTCTTTGCTTACCGTGCTACGAACGGAAATCCAAAGCTGCTTCATTCTAAGCTACAAGTCTCCTGTACAGTGCCTCAAGGAAAAAATATCACCCATCACGGTCGTACCTTGAAGAGTATTAAAAGTCGAACAGTGGTAGCTTCCACACGTGTGCAAAGCGATGTTAATGTTTTCAGCACTGATTCCAAAGTTTAGATTCAGGACGGCTGCCCGTAGCCTAGGCCCAGCTGACACTTTTTACACAGAGAGTACGAAGCAAGTGCGACGGAGGGGGTCGGAGTAGAACTTGCCTATGGTTCAGGAAGGAAGAGTTATTCACTATGGTGTACTTTATGAAACAACACCCAGAACTAACGTGGCATGTGTCTATAGTGCAAGATTGTTGGAGCAACGCCTGGCACTGGATGATGCACCGGGCAAGGTAGCATGGCGAAAGAGAAAGACAGCAAGAGTACAATATAGACGTTCAAGGACAGATACATACATTTAGATCAGAGCAGAGTTGTAAGCAACCGGCACTAAGGCGTGGGTTTACTCAACTGTGAAGCAACAAAACACAACAAGGGAATTTGCTGCATTGCCTATACTAAAAATAGATTTAGGGGCTGCATGAAATAGGTGACACAACCCACTGAAAAAATACGGCTGAATAATTAAACGAGAAAGCAACGAAAGGCAAAGCATGTGGTATGTGAAATCTGTGACATGATACGAAAACTTTAAAATAAATAGTCATACATTGTGATTATAATGGGGAGTAAAACAATTGTTATATAGAACTTAACATATTTTACACTTGCTTTTAAATTAACACTATAATGGCTGCCTTTGCAGTTCCAAGAATGGCATATGGGGAAACATGGTGCAGTGGTTGAGTTCACAGTCTTGTATTAATGAAGAGTAACCTTTAATAATTTATTAGTAGTAGTATTTTTATGAAGAAGAGATTCACTGGGGCCTTCTCCTGTCTGTGTCGTGAAGTATCCGTGCCTATTTTATGTACGCAATGACTCCCAATCAGACCTTCAGCTGTGCTTGTAATCACTGGTAGGTGTCAGTTCTGTACAACGGTGAACTTCTTGAATGGTAAACCTCTCAAAATAGGAGATTTAACTAGAGAGACTAGCAATTACACAACGCGGTGTAATGGCTGGATTACTTACTGGTAATCTTCATTAATCAGATTCTTTTTTTCTCTTCTCAGAACGTATATGTTGAGGTTTAAGCTCATCAAATCCCATAATGCACAACTTTTCAAGCTTTCTACTCTTTCTATCAGGTTGTCCCCAAGGCTATCTACTCATAAAACATCATTCCCTTACACCCTCTTCCTGGAATTCTTTAAATCCTGCCATTAAAAAATTAGGAAGGCCTGCAACAAGAGTGGTACTGATGGAGAGGAAGGAAGAATTGGAGTAATGAAGATTACTGGGAAGTAATCCAGCAATTATCTCCTCATCCCCTTCCTCATGTCTTTCCTTACATAATGAGGATTTGAAAAAGGAGAGGGCCTTATTATGCTAACACCTTACACATAAAGAAGCAAAAAGGAAGCACATAACTACATAAAATGAACTGACACCTTGATTTATGACACCCCAACTGAAAACCGCATTAAGCTCGTCATGAGAAATAAATGAGAGAAATCCTCACAGCTGCCTTACATATATCCACATCAGGAATGCCAGCCCACTCTGCCCAAGAGACACCCATGCCCCTGGTAGAACAGGTAAGCCCATTATCTTTAAAATTCTGGAAAATTTGTGACACCAGTCCCGGAACCCAATGAAATGACCAACATGATCCACTTTCTATGTGCCACTTTAGAAGAATTTCATCTTCCTCTTTCTCCACCAAATTTGATAAACACGCTGTTCTTTGCAAATAAATCTTAAAAGCTCTCCCAACATCTAACAAAAGAAACAAAACTATCTGAGGAAGGATCACCTGACAAGGAAAGAAGATGAATTTAACGATCCTTATGAAAGAAGGAATTCACCTTAGGAAAGAAATTGGGACCAATTTATAATACAACCCTAGCCTGAATTTTTTTTGTGGACAGCAACATTGCAAAGAGCATAATCATTGTAGCTGTGGTGATTGCCACAAAGAAGAATATGAAAGTGCCCTGATGCCCCACCCTGCGCCACCAGGAACAGGCAAAAATGCACCCTATTTAGAAGATACAGTGCATTTCTGTTCTCCCCCCTTGCGCTGGTGCAAAAATTGCTGCCTAGCGCCAATGCAGACAAACCTTGCACCATGGGAGAAGGGTGTCTCTTCGTTGTCAGCAGGGTTGTTTTTGTGCAGGAAGGGACACCTTGCTGCACAAAAACAATTACAATATGTGTTTTCTCTTTCTATGCCTGCTGCAGAATGCACACAGCACACAGAGAAAGTGAAAAAATGGGAAGAAATAAAGGTATTTCTCCCTGCTGTGTCATTCTTACGCCACCCCTCAGGTGGCATTGGAATCTGATGCATTCCCAGACTTGTAAATCTGGAAATGCATCAGATTCCTTCGGGCTCCATGGATGTTGCTTGGAAGCACAACAACTCCCATGGAACTCCCCTTTCAAGCAGTGTTATGCGTGAAAGGGGGTCCATATTTACAAGGCTATGAAATGCCACGCAAGGGGGCTTTGAGTGGCCTTGTAAATATGGTCTTGCACACTGCACCACCAGAGTGTAAAAAATGATGCTCCAGTGGTGGAGGTAGCCGCTAGGGCCTCGAAAATGAGGCAATAAGTCTTCTATCAGTGAAATACTACCCCAAGGAGTTCTGAAAGCCTTCATAGTTGACTGTGAGCGTCTTTGAGTTGTAACTGACACATTTTTGTTACATCCATCAAGAAAGAAACTGCATCACTAGCTCAGTGAACAATGTATAGAAGACAGAACTTCCAAAACTGAGAAACTGAGACACCAATATGCTTAGAGGAGAAAGGAAGAGGAGTGCTTAGGAGAGCAAACCTCAGCAGTGTCAAGCAGCCATGCAGGTCCCTGCAGGCTCAATCAGGACTCTGCCTGTAGACACTCCCACCCTGCACCTGCCAACAAAAGCTAGTAGTGGGGGAAAGGAGGGGGAAGCAGTGAGGCTTCCTTGACCACTATCACTGTACCCTGGGGCCACCCCATGCATAAAAAAAATCAATAAAAAAAATCAGAGGAATGAGAAGAAGATCACATGTACCAGAGAAACTCAAGAGTTTTGCATGTGGCAAATAGGGGATGGGAACTCTGCAGCCAGCAGTAGGGACGTGGGGAATACCATTATTGTTTCACCCATTGCTCCTATGCCCCAAGACCATGTCAGCTCTAATGGCCCTTAACTCAGACCAAAAAGTTTGAATTCCTCCTGGTCTCTATTCCTTTCCTTGGCTGCCAACGCTCCGACTTCACCTACCACTGTATTCAGCACACCTATCTTGCCTCCTGTGCTTGAGACTGGATTGTTGCACCAAGCGACCAATCTCAGCATATGCCAGCATTCGTTCGTCCCCTGTCCATCTAGCAGTAATGACCTGCTGTGTGCTACAGCTAGTGGCACAGCCCTTGAGAGATGTCATCACCAGATAGCTGGTGGCATTGCTGTGCTGTTGGTTAGTGGGACTGGTGGAAGCACAGAGGGTTGTGTGCCTTGAATCATCTGACTAAGTGGGTGAGGAAACGCTTAAGATCCCTTGGCATACAAATCTGAGACAGTAGAAAAGCAGTGACCCCCTACAGTCAAAGTGATAGTTGTACCACAGGAGAGTTGGTCCACGAGTTCTCAAGTACTGGCAAAGGTGAGGCCACAATAACATATCAAATGTATCAAAATATTTACTATCGGTGGCAGGAGGTGAAGGTGACCTACCATAATGCCGCTAGCTACAGACTCATTATAATTCCAGGCAACAGACCATATTCTGCATCAGCAGTGGCCCACCAACTGGAGCAGCAAAAGCACAAGGGTCTATCAAGGCCAAACAAGGGCATATGAAGGTGATGCCTCACAATATTTGCCAAAAACAGAATTTTGACTTATACAGTTAAGACACTTGTACCCCCAACAGCCAAACTGAGAGACCTGTACCGCCTATTCTTTTGCTAGATTCTTTTATTTGACCATAGAGTATGAGGTGTGATATCAAACGTGAGACTTTGCAAAATCCCTCACAATTCCCACAAGAGTTGTTTTACCTCTTTTTTTACTCAACATTAGCATGTACCTCTTTATGCAAAAACGGCACACAAATAGCACCTTGTGGCCTGTAATACAGTTCCACAGCCCAATGAAAAAGGCACCTATATTTCAAGTTCAAAAAGAAGGAACAAAAAGCATTTTCCCGTATAAAACGCTCTAAAGACAAGTAACAAAGTGAAAAAGAAAAATCCCATGAGCGGCTTTGGTGTAAAAGAAAATAAGAATCACCCTTTTTGGCTCTTTTGGATGACCTACAGCCTCTGGAATCAGGCAGCCTATCTGATAGAAATCAGGAAACAATTAACAATGGGGCAAAGGCAGCCTGAGGAATTTCTGAGGAAAAAGGTCACCTACAATTTGAAGGAAGCAGCAAGAGCATACTAAGCTACTGACTAACCACTCAGTCATTATTGTCCAGATACCACAGGGGAACAACCAGATTGGCAAAAAGATACTAGCAGTGAAAAGGAAGACATGCTTCCTAGCAATCAAATCGTTAAATAATAGAAGCACGCTCACGTCAAACGTATCTTTCAAATCAGAACTACGACATAGACTTACCTAGAATAAAACTATCTGAACACTCGCCTTGAATTCTGACAATAGATGGCAACGCGTTAGCTTCTAGACACAAACTCAATAATGACTCTACAACATGGTAGGAATGAAACGTTGCTCTCAGCGTTAGGATCTTAGCTCTATCAAAACAATGCTTTGCTATAGAAAACATATTTTTGCCCAGGAAAAACAAGAAACAGCTGGAGCGCATGCCTCAGGTTCGAAAACCGCATGCGCTCTGGTGAGACGTCACAACTTTTCCCACCTACTCTAGAGGTTGATCAATTCATTGGACTCTGTGAGGAGTGTAGTAATCAGATTCATTGAACACAGATCAACAACATGATAAACAAACAAACAATTCTGAACCAATGAAATCATGACCAATTTAACCACAAAATCAAAACTTCAAACTGAATACAATTTTCAAATCTTTATTACAACCACATAGCCAACATAACATAAATGGCGTGGAGAACTAAATCATAAACATACATAAAAACTATAGGCTGACCAAGGAGTATAAAAAGATTAAACCAACTAAACATCAATACTGTTAAACACTCCAAGAGGATAACACAAATTAACAAAACTATAATATGCATATCAAAATTAGATTTCAAAGCAGATGATGGTGAAATCAATAAATCATCAAAATTCAATTAACAACAATCAGTTTTCAGGGCTGGACCATCTTTATCCCTAATCCAAATTTGGACTTGCACATGTGGGGACGGACTAACACATGCGGGCAAAACAAAAGAAGAGGGAAAAAATAATTTGGAAAAATCAACCAATTAGGGTATCTCACTATAAAAATACACTGGTGTAATCATCTAAGCTGAAAAAGAAACAAGAAACTTCATTCAGATTACACCTCTTCTCATGGGACAGCAGACTGGAAAGATTCATCAAGACAGCATTCACAGCTTCCCAGCATCAGTGGACAGCTGCATCAGGGTAGTGCAGAACACAGTCTGCACATAGATCAGATCAGCAGTTCAGAATTTATTGGGCATTTTAATACTGAACAACATAAATAAATAGGGCAAATAGGCTAAAGGAAACCCATAACAGAAAGGCTAAAAGGCTCTCAGTTTCAAAAGTCTCTCCCTAACTAGAAATGTCCATGAAATTCTGATTGGTTGACTGTGTGGGCCCATCTTCGGCAAATTGATCAATATCCAATGAAAAATCATTGACAACATCAAGTCTGCAACTATTCAAGATTTACTCAGGTCAGGGGAGATGTGAAGTCATCTCGATGAATTCATAAGGTTCCACCAAAATATGGCATTTGTTCAACAATTATATCTTTACAATTCTTTCTCACAGATTACAGGACAAATCTGACAGTTCTCATGTGAGTAAAAAAGAATATTCATGTCTTGTTCAACAGCTAGAACAAATATTGTTACATTTGTTATAATTTAAAACAAGTCCTCTGTCTTTAATAGAGTAGGACCTTCTGTACCACCTCAGCAACCTCAGCAACATAAGACGTATTTTAGGTCAAAAGGAAACATGATGAATTTGCATTTCTTCCACTACTGCTGGAAAAATAATCTTTAGGCCTAGTCTACCTAAGAAAGCCTAAATACATATGAATGCAATTAATACACATAAATCCTACTGCGCACCTTACAATTTAAATCAAATATGGAAAGCAAGTTATGAAATTGCAATCATTATAAACAACATTAGTAACAGTTTAACAGTGCATTTATTTTTCTGCGCACGTAACTTGGATAATACAATCATTTAAATCAATATAAGTATGGTTAATTCATGCTCATTTAATACTCATAATATGCTTTATTTTCTACTATTCCACTAACAATAAAGCCTTTGATAATAATTCATGTCAGTAATTCACTTGAACATTAATGCACAAAATCTTTTCTTAAAACACAATGTCCAAAATGGAGGTCACAATCTCAGCCATAATTCAAACGTGAACATTTTTACATTTCAGGTTAACTTCTCAAGTAGACCTTAAAATAAAACTTGCAATTTGCCAAATGCTGACTTCTATGCCACTCATATATTAGTAAAACTTGATTTCTATCACAGCTATATAATTGTCTGAGCACATTGAGATGGAAACAAAGCACATGACATATACTAATGTTCTTTAATTTTATACAAGCTTGCCATCCTCCTTAACATAATGCAAACAATTGTAGATAACTTTAAAATGGAGTTGCATAAAAAAACACAGTTAAGGACGACGTAGTAAACGGGCGCATCCCACAAAGTAAAACAAACAAACTTAAGGCCCTCTAAAAATTGCTAAAAAGACATTGGTGGTCATTACAACAGGGCTGTTGTGACGGAAGCACCGCCAACAGGCTGGCGGTGCTTCCAAGGTCATTACGACCGTGGCGGTTTCCTGCCACATTTGCCCCGGCGTTGATAATCCGCCTGGGCAGCGCTGCTTTCAGCGATGCCCAGCGGACTACGAGTCCCCGACCTCCAGCCTTTTCCTGGCGGTTTCCCGCCACATTTGCCCCGGCAGTGATAATCCGCCTGGGCAGCGCTGCTTGCAGCGATGCCCAGCGGATTACGAGTCCCCGAACGCCAGCCTTTCCCTGGCGGTTTGAACCACCAGGAAAAGGCTGGCGGTACGGGGAGTTGCGGGGCCCCTGGGGGCCCCTGCACTGCCCATGCCACTGGCATTGGCAGTGCAGGGGCCCCCTGACAGGGCCCCATGCAGCTTTTCACTGTCTGCTATGCAGACAGTGAAAAGCACGACGGATGCAACTGCACCCGTCGCACGGCCGCAACACCGCCGGCTCCATTCGGAGCTGGCTCCTGTGTTGCGGCCGAGATCTCCGCTGGGCCGAAGGGTGGAAACCAGGTTTCCACCCGCAGGCCCAGCGGGGATCTCAAAATGAACGCAGCGGGAGTGCGGCCACATTGGCGGCTGCCCGGCGGTCAGATCTTGGCGGGCGGCTTCAGCCGCCCTCCAAGATCATAATGATGGCCATTGTGTTGAACGCTGAAATGAATGTAATTCCACTCTCACCAAAATCCTTAACTATGAAAGTCCTTCAAACAACAGTTTCGGAGAACGCTAATGAACAGGTCGACATTCTAAAAAATACAAACTAGAAAACCCAGGAAATAAGAGATAACAGAAACTTAACAAACTCTTAGGTCAGGGCCACAAAATGTTTCACCAGATGAAGTACAAGCGCAACCCATCTCTCCAATATGTACAGCCAGCACCTCATGTCCTAAACAGCATGACAATGAAATCCAGTTGTAGTAACTAATCATCTGGACAGATATGTATGACACAAGTGAGTCCTCAGATCCCCAATCAGTGTCATAACTCAAAACAAAAAATACCCTTAGACTATCTTCAAGATGAGAGATGGCAAGGAAGGGGGAATATGATAACACACAGTTGGGTTTTTGTGGAATTTCATCTTTTTACCTGAAAAATACTCCCCCAGGGTTGGGCAATTTACCAGTGGAAGTATAAGTTGGGAGCAAAATGCTGTAGTTATCATTGTCCAAGGCCAGAACAGTGTCTCTGACTTCCATATTTTTTAAGTAAATTCCTAGTTGTTCCTCTTTAATTCTTCATTTTGGCAGATTTGTTGGAAAACTCAACTTGGTTCCCCTCTTGTGGGATCAAACTGGTAGCCTTCCTCAAGATGATATCCGGTTTATGGCTGCATATTATTACAGGGATACCTGGTAATATTTGATATTCACTAAATGGTTATGGATTATTAATTATTTGCCTATAATTCATATGCATTATAATGACTATAAGTAGTATTTGATAGTCCAGCAATACTACAAACATTAAAGCAAAGGTCAAGTATGCTCGGATCATATTTCATCAAACAACCCAATCTTTCTGATTTTTCCTGAGTTGGTTTTGGATGTCCCCCTAAAGGCATGGTTGGATAGGTTCTGATTATAATTGAACATACTAATATACCAGAATGTCAGGTCATTTAATTCCTCCCTTCATACCATTCATACCATATGGCGCTTTGAGTCTTAAACTCAGAACTCCAAGGTTTAGTTCTTCTTGGAGTAACCAACCCACCTGTGTTTAGCCATGACCCTGTTTCAATACCTTACATATCTTTTTCAGGCATAGTGTACAAGGGACAGAGGAGGCTTCAGCTAATTAATAGGTCCAGCATAGGAGCGTGCAAGCACTACTTTTCTGACGTGTTGGCATGTATCTGGGCTTTTAACCACACCCATCACGTAACTCATTCATGGGTTTGTCTTTCAAAAATCCTTTGTTATCATTGTAAATGCTTTATGTTTGTCCCTCCTTGGGGTAGTTTTGTTACCTCCATGGCCATTGAGCCCGGATAATTGCACTTTTGTCGATACGTTTGACTGCTAGCAAACTTATTTTTCCTTTTGTGTCTCTCCTACGCACTCCTGCTCATGGCAGCCATGGCGCTTTGAATCAGCATGCTTATATTAACAGTTTTATTTTTAATTTTCAATTTATGTGGCAAGAAAAGTCTAGTTATGAATTTACACCGTTAATAGCTGTAACCGAGCAAACGCGATACCCATTGCATTGCAAGTGGTTGCTATAGGATGTCAACACAATACAGTGTGTGATCAATGTTCCTTGTCTTAAAGGTTTTGCAGAAACGTACTTCTACATTACTCCCTTCTTTCTACAGGTCAGAATACATGGTCATCTACTTGATAGCTACCAGAGAATCGAAAACATTATTTGTTATTCTGGCTAGCATGAGTTAGAATGTAACATGGTAATCCAAGAAGACACATTATCTACAAGAAATACATTTAATGGCCTGCTTATTGTTTTCCACAGCTTTTACTTGCAGCTTGCACACACACCTGAAGACAGCAGCACACCTAATTTAGTGAATGCTACCTGCTGCATGCTATTATGCCTTTATCACATGTAATATTAAAAATATATGAAAAAGCCCTGCCAGGCACGCGACCACGGTCTTGTGTGAGGATTGTCATGGTTGACAACCAATAGCACCTATTTTTTTATGCAGCTTAGTAGTTTAACAATTACGTTTCTCGTCTCCATAACCATTGTGTTTGTAATAAAAAGGATCTGTGTGCTTAGTGAAAGGATTTGGATCCCAGAGCGCATAAAAAATTACTCAGATGTTTGTTTCAACTTTGTATTGCTGAGGGTCTTAGACCATTAAGGCCCTCATTTCGACCTCACTGCCGAGGTACTGCCGTGCTGAAGACCGCCAGTGCAGGTGGTTTTCTGTAAAATGACTGCTGGCAGCTGTTAGAAATGGGGTCTTTGGTTGACAGTCTGGTTACCCCCTGTTCAAGCAAGGACCCTCACTCTAGTTAGGATAAAAGAGAATCACCCTCAGCTAACCCCTGCTTACCCCCTTGGTAGCTTGGCAGAGCAGTAGGCTTAACCTCAGAGTGCTAGGTGTAAAGTATTTGTACCAACACACACAGCAACTTAATGAAAACACTACAAAATGACACAACACCAGTTTAGAAAAATAGGAAATATTTATCTAGACAAAACAAGACCAAAACGACAAAAATCCAACATACACAAGTCAAGTTATGATTTTTTAAAGGTTTAAAATAAAAAGAGTCTTTAGGTAGTTGTAACACCACACTAGCGCTGCTAGCGTGAAAATTTACCTGGTTTGCGTCAAAAATAACCCCGCACGGGCGGTGTGCGTCGAAAGTAACCCTGCACGGCTGTGTGCGTCGAAAACAACTCGGTACGGCGGTGCGCGTTGAAAAAAAAGCCAGCCACACGACGATCCGAAAGTCCCGCGGCGCAGGGTGCGATCTCTCAGCCTCCGTCAGCGATGCTGCGCGTCGTTTCTCCTGCTCCGGGCGTCGGTTTTTCGGTCGCGTTTCCTGCGGCGTCGTTTCTCAGCTGCGGAACCGGCGTCGCGTCGTTTTCTCAGCCGCGATCGGATTCGCGTCGATCTTTTCTCCGCACGGCGCTCGGTGCGTGTATTTTTGTCCTTAGGCTGCCAGCCTCTCCTTTCAGGGTCCCAGGAACTGGAAGGGCACCACAGAGCAGAGTAGGGGTCTCTCCAGAGACTCCAGGTGCTGGCAGGAAGAAGTCTTTGCTATCCCTGAGACTTCAACAACAGGAGGCAAGCTCTACATCAAGCCCTTGGAGATTTCTTCTTCAAGATGGAAGGCACACAAAGTCCAGTCTTTGCCCTCTTACTCTGGCAGAAGCAGCACTGCAGGAAAGCTCCACAAAGCACAGTCACAGGCAGGGCAGCACGTTTTCCTCAGCTATCAGCTCTTCTCCAGGCAGAGGTTCCTCTTGGTTCCAGAAGTGTTTCTAAAGTTTGTAAGTTTGGGTGCCCTTCTTATACCCATTTTAGTCTTTGAAGTCACCTTTCTTCAAAGGGGACTCACACCTTCTTGTGAAATCCTGCCTTGCCCAGGCAAGGCCTCAGACACACACCAGGGGGCTGGAGACAGCATTGTCAGAGGCAGGCACAGTCCTTTCAGATGAGAGTGACCACTCCACCCCTCCCTCCTAGCAGAGATGGCTAATCAGGAAATGCAGATCACACCCCAGCTCCCTTTGTGTCACTGTCTGGTGTGAGGTGAAAAACAACCCAACTGTCAAACTGACCCAGACAGGGAATCCACAAACCAGGCAGAGTCACAGAATGGTTTAAGCAAGAAAATGCTCACTTCCTAAAAGTGGCATTTCCAAACGCACAATCTTAAAATCAACTTTACTAAAAGATGTATTTTTAAATTGTGAGTTCAGGGATCCCAAACTCCACATGTCCATCTACTCTCTAGGGGAATCTACACTTTAATCATATTTAAAGGTAGCCCCCATATTATCCTATGAGAGAGAGACAGACCTTGCAACAGTGAAAACGAAATTGGCAGTATTTCACTGTCAGGACATATAAACCACATTACTATATGTCCTACCTTATCCATACACTGCACCCTGCCCTTGGGGCTACCTAGGGCCTACCTTAGGGGTGCCTTACATGTAAGGAAAGGGAAGGTTTAGGCCTGGCAAGTGGGTACGCTTGCCAAGTCGAATTTACAGTGTAAAAATACACATACAGACACTGCAGGGGCAGGTCTGAGACATGATTACAGAGCTACTTATGTGGGTGGCACAACCAGTGCTGCAGGCCCACTAGTAGCATTTGATTTACAGGCCCTGGCACCTCTAGGGCACATTACTAGGGACTTACTAGTAATTCAAATATGCCAATCATGGATGAACCACTTACATACAATTTAAACAGGAGCACTTGCACTTTAGCACTGGTTAGCAGTGGTAAAGTGCCCAGAGTAACAAAAACAGCAAAATCAGAGTCCAGCACACATCAACAACCTGGGGAACAGAGGCAAAAAGTTAAGGGAGACCACGCCAAGGATGAAAAGTCTAACACGTGTCCCCCCCAGCTAAAAGTGGGGAGCAACTACCCAACCTCATGGGAGTTCTCATCACTAAGGCGGAAGAACCTGGACAGACCATCAGCATTGGCGTGCTCTGTACCGGGTCGATGTTCCACCGTAAAGTCCATCCCCTGTAGGGAAATGGACCACCTCAACAGTTTTGGGTTCTCACCCCTCATCTGCATTAACCATCTGAGGGGTCTGTGGTCGGTCTGAACTCGGAAGTGAGTCCCAAACAAGTAGGGTCTTAGCTTCTTCAGTGCCCAGACCACAGCAAACGCTTCACGTTCTATGGCACTCCACCTACGTTCCCTGGGTAGTAACCTCCTGCTAATGAAGGCTACGGGTTGATCTAGGCCCTCTTCATTCAGCTGTGAGAGTACTGCTCCAATACCATGCTCTGAGGCGTCTGTCTGTACAACAAACTCCGTGGAGTAGTCAGGTGCCTTCAGCACAGGTGCTGTGCACATGGCAGCCTTCAGGGCATCAAAAGCGTTCTGGCAAGCCTCTGTCCAGATCACTTTCTTGGGTTGCTTCTTAGAAGTCAACTCAGTTAAGGGGGTAACAATGGTACCATATCCCTTAACGAACCTCCAATAGTATCCTGTGAGACCTAGAAAGGCTCTCACTTCAGTCTGGGTCTTGGGAGGCTCCCAAGCCAGAATCGTGTCAATCTTAGGCTGTAGGGGTGCCACCTGGCCACTCCCCACCTGGTGTCCTAAGTACACAACAGAACCCTGCCCTATTTGGCACTTGCTCGCCTTAATAGTGAGGCCTGCCTTCTGCAGGGCCTCTAACACTCTCCAGAGGTGTTGCAGGTGTTCCTCCCATGTGGAACTAAACACAGCAATGTCATCCAGGTAGGCGGCACTGAACTCATCCAGTCCTGCCAACACCTGGTTGACCAACCTCTGAAAGGTGGCAGGGGCATTCTTCATCCCAAAGGGCATCACATTGAAGTGGAAGTGCCCATCGGGGGTAGAGAATGCTGACCTCTCCTTTGCCCCTTCAGTTAAGGCAATCTGCCAGTACCCAGATGTTAAATCAAACGTACTGAGGTACTTGGCAGCTCCTAACCGATCAATGAGCTCATCAGCTCGGGGGATGGGGTGTGCGTCAGTCTTGCTGACCGCATTGAGACCCCGGTAGTCCACACAGAACCTAAGTTCTGGAGTGGCACCAGGAGCAGTAGCCTTTGGGACCAAGACCACTGGGCTGGCCCAAGGACTGCTGGAGTGCTCAATAACCCTTAGGGCTAACATTTTGGAGACTTCCTCCTTAATGCAAGCCCTCACCCTGTCAGTCACCCTGTAAACCTTATGTTTAACAGGTGTACTGTCCCCAGTGTCCACATCATGTGTGCACAGGTGTGTGACTCCTGGGATCAGGGAAAACAGTGAGGCGAACTGTCCCAGCACGTGGCGACAGTCCCTCTGCTGTTCCTCAGTCAGGGAGGGGGAGAGGATCACTCCCTCCACAGACCCATCTTTCTCTCCTGCAGACAGGAGGTCAGGAAGAGGCTCACTCTCTTCCTCCACCCCGTCATCTGTCGCTAGGAGCATGGATAGCTCAGTTCGCTCAAAGTGGGGTTTGAGGCGGTTGACATGTAGGACCCTCAAAGGGTTCCTGGGGGATTGCAAGTCTACCAGATAGGTGACCTCGCTCTTTCTTTCCACCACCTCAAAAGGCCCAGTCCACTTATCTTGGAGAGCCCTAGGCTCCACTGGTGCCATGACCCACACTTTTTGTCCAGGCTGAAACTCAACCAGAGTGGCATTCTGGTCGTACCACCGTTTCATATCCTCCTGGCTTGCTTCCAGGTTCTCCTGAGCGAGACTCCTGAAGCGGGCAGTCTGGTTTCTTAGCGCCAGCATGTAGCTAAATACATCCTGGGGTGGTTTACTAGGAGCTTTCTCCAAAGCCTCCTTCACCAGACTGAGCGGTCCCCTCACAGGGTGGCCATAGATGAGCTCAAAGGGGCTAAAGCCAAGTCCCTTTTGAGGCACCTCCCTGTAAGCGAACAGAAGGCATGGCAAGAGGACGTCCCACTTACGCCTCAAGGGCTCTGACAGGCCCTGAATCATGCCTTTCAAGGTGCGGTTGAATCTCTCAACCAGACCATTACTTTGGGGGTGGTAAGGGGTGGTGAACTTGTAGGTTACCCCACACACCTTCCACAGAGACTTCATATAAGTGGATATGAAGTTTGTACCTCTATCAGATACTACCTCCTTGGGGAACCCCATGCGGGTAAAAACCCCCATCAAGGCACGTCCCACCACGGGGGCGGTGACCGTCCTTAGAGGAATAGCTTCTGGGTACCGTGTGGCATGGTCCACCAAGACCAGGATGAACCTGTTGCCCATGGCTGTCTTGGGATCCAGAGGCCCCACAATGTCAATTCCTACCCTTTCAAAGGGAGTACTGACTACCGGTAAAGGTTGGAGGGGAGCTTTGCATTTCCCCCCACTCTTGCCACTTGCCTGACAAGTCTGACAAGATCTACAATAAGCAGCTGACTGCTTGTTCATCAAGGGCCAGTAAAAGTGGGAGACAAGCCTCTTATAGGTCTTGTCCTGCCCTAGATGTCCTGCCAAAGGCACATCATGAGCCAAACCCAGTAGGAAGGTCCTGAAGCCCTGGGGTACCACCAGCATACGAGCTGACCCCGGCTCAGGAACCTTAGGCTCACTATACAGGAGGCCATCCTCCCAATAAATCAGGTGAGTACCTGGCGCCCCGCCAGCCGCCTGGGCTGCAGCCTGCTGCCGCAGTCCCTCAAGAGTAGGGCACTCCTTCTGCGCTGTGCAGAATACTTCCCTGGTGGGTCCCCCTTCCTGCTGCCACTGCGACAGCTCAGGGACCTCCCCCAGTTCAGCCACCTGTTCCCCTGTAGGCTCCGGTGCATCACCCTCAGGCTCTGCCTCCTCCCGGACCGTGGGAACTTTTGGGGCGGGTCTCCCGCGCCCCCTGCCTTTCCTCTTCTTGGCGGTCCCCTGGGCCACTGTTTCAGGCTCCAGGGGCTCTTGACTACCCTGATTGGCTGCCATAGACCGGGTGGATACGCATACCCACCCAGGCAGACCCAACATCTCCAAGTGAGACCTGTGTTCCACCTCCTTCCAAGGGGAATCTTCCAGGTCGTTGCCTAGCAAACAATCAACAGGCATGGTTGGACTCACAGCTACTTTCCAGGAACCTGAGACCCCCCCCCATTCAAAGGGAACCTGCGCCACTCTGCAGAGGCGCTCAGAGTTGTCTACTGCAACTACTTGGTGAAGTACCCGGGGATCAATCTGCTCTTCAGACACCAGGTGACTCCTCACTGTAGTCACACTGGCTCCTGTGTCTCTCAGAGCCTCCACCCTCTGTCCATTGATGGTCACCCATTGCCTGTACTTCTTAGTGTTATCAGGCACTAGGTTTCTCTGGACCATCTCACTGTCCCCTAGTGAGACAAGGGTCATTTCTGCTGGTTCCCACCCACCTGAAACCAACTCCTCCCCAAGCGCTACACTGGCCAAACCCTGGGACGGTGCACCAGTGGGTGCCGGTGTACTTTTGGGGCATTTGGGGTCCCCCCTCACATGACCCACCTGGTCACATGAATAGCACTTACGTAGGGGACCACCTGCCATTGGCTTCCCTTTGGAGAACCATGGCTTCTTTTCACTGGGGGGTTGGGAATCCTTACCCTGGGAATCAGTTTGGGGCCCTTTAGAGAACTCATCCTGTTTGCCCTTACCCCCCCCTTTCTTCTGAGAGGGACCCTGCCCACCCTTGGCGTGGTCTCCCCCATACCTCTTTTGGACCCTGGTGCTCTCCCAGCGGTCCGCTTCCTGTGCAAGCTTCCTGGGGTCAGTCAGCTTGCTGTCAATGAGGTGCTGGCGCAGCTCTGGAAAACATAAACTGTACAAGTGCTCCCAAGCAATTAAATTGTAAAGCCCCTCATACGTGTTTACCTTACTGCCCTTCACCCAACCATCCAGTGACCTGCAACAAGAATCAACACATTCCAACCATGTTTGGGATTCCTTTCTCTTGTAGGATCTAAACTTCTCCTTGTACTGCTCAGGGGTGAGACCATACCTGGTAAGTAAGGCCTCCTTCATGGCAGGGTAGGTGAGACTCTGAGCATCCCCTAAGGCCGTCAGTGTGTCCCTCCCCTCTGCCTCAAAATGCTTCCACAGGGCTGCCCCCCAATGAGCTTCAGGGACCAGGTTCATGTGGAGAGCTGACTCATAACCCTTGAACCACAAGTAGATATCATCCTCCCTCTTATAATCCCTCACAAGGTCTTTTGGGATGTGTACCCTTCTCTCAGGCTGCACTGTAGAATTGCTGCCACCATCCCTACTGGACTGACTCCTCTGATCAATCTCTTTTAAACTGAGCTCATGAGCCATGTTTATCTTCCTTTCCTCAAGGGCCAGCTTCCTCTGTTCCATCTCTAGACTGAGCTTTTTCAGCTCCAACTGGTACTCCCTCTCTGCCTGTCTGTCCTGTAACTCTCCAGGTGTCAGACTCTTGGAGGACACACTGCTACCTGCCCTGGAGATTCTCCCCTGAGACATAGCAGGCCCACCCACTACATCAGTGTGAGTGACTTGCAACTCCTCTTCCCCCTCTGGCTCCTCATCTGTGTGCCCCTCAGCTGCTTTGGCTGTCACCCAGGCCCTCAGCGCCTTTTGCAGCTCATCCTTCTTGGATGAGCTCTTAATGGGACAGCCAACATTACTACAAAACTGCTTCAACTGAGCCACTTTGTAGCTCTCCAATTTCTCCAAGTCAAAAGCAGCTTCAGCTAGGGCATCTCCAGACTGAGACATGATGAGAGGTTAAAAAAAATATGCACAGTTCCAAAAACAGAAAAGCAAGTTCTCAAATGAAGTTCCAGAAAAGTCAATCACGGGATCAGCGAAAAAAAAAAGAAACTGAATGCAGAGAAAAACAGTCCAAGTAGAAAAAAACAAAAATCACAAGACTAGTAGTATGTGGTCACGTAGTGGTCTGAGATCAAAACAGTAGTGTACACTTAATTACTGTATGTCAAGTACAAATACAAGTCCAAATCCCGACCGCTGGTCACCAATGTTAGAAATGGGGTCTTTGGTTGACAGTCTGGTTACCCCCTGTTCAAGCAAGGACCCTCACTCTAGTTAGGATAAAAGAGAATCACCCTCAGCTAACCCCTGCTTACCCCCTTGGTAGCTTGGCAGAGCAGTAGGCTTAACCTCAGAGTGCTAGGTGTAAAGTATTTGTACCAACACACACAGCAACTTAATGAAAACACTACAAAATGACACAACACCAGTTTAGAAAAATAGGAAATATTTATCTAGACAAAACAAGACCAAAACGACAAAAATCCAACATACACAAGTCAAGTTATGATTTTTTAAAGGTTTAAAATAAAAAGAGTCTTTAGGTAGTTGTAACACCACACTAGCGCTGCTAGCGTGAAAATGTACCTGGTTTGCGTCAAAAATAACCCCGCACGGGCGGTGTGCGTCGAAAGTAACCCTGCACGGCTGTGTGCGTCGAAAACAACTCGGCACGGCGGTGCGCGTTGAAAAAAAAGCCAGCCACACGACGATCCGAAAGTCCCGCGGCGCAGGGTGCGATCTCTCAGCCTCCGTCAGCGATGCTGCGCGTCGTTTCTCCTGCTCCGGGCGTCGGTTTTTCGGTCGCGTTTCCTGCGGCGTCGTTTCTCAGCTGCGGAACCGGCGTCGCGTCGTTTTCTCAGCCGCGATCGGATTCGCGTCGATCTTTTCTCCGCACGGCGCTCGGTGCGTGTATTTTTGTCCTTAGGCTGCCAGCCTCTCCTTTCAGGGTCCCAGGAACTGGAAGGGCACCACAGAGCAGAGTAGGGGTCTCTCCAGAGACTCCAGGTGCTGGCAGGAAGAAGTCTTTGCTATCCCTGAGACTTCAACAACAGGAGGCAAGCTCTACATCAAGCCCTTGGAGATTTCTTCTTCAAGATGGAAGGCACACAAAGTCCAGTCTTTGCCCTCTTACTCTGGCAGAAGCAGCACTGCAGGAAAGCTCCACAAAGCACAGTCACAGGCAGGGCAGCACGTTTTCCTCAGCTATCAGCTCTTCTCCAGGCAGAGGTTCCTCTTGGTTCCAGAAGTGTTTCTAAAGTTTGTAAGTTTGGGTGCCCTTCTTATACCCATTTTAGTCTTTGAAGTCACCTTTCTTCAAAGGGGACTCACACCTTCTTGTGAAATCCTGCCTTGCCCAGGCAAGGCCTCAGACACACACCAGGGGGCTGGAGACAGCATTGTCAGAGGCAGGCACAGTCCTTTCAGATGAGAGTGACCACTCCACCCCTCCCTCCTAGCAGAGATGGCTAATCAGGAAATGCAGATCACACCCCAGCTCCCTTTGTGTCACTGTCTGGTGTGAGGTGAAAAACAACCCAACTGTCAAACTGACCCAGACAGGGAATCCACAAACCAGGCAGAGTCACAGAATGGTTTAAGCAAGAAAATGCTCACTTCCTAAAAGTGGCATTTCCAAACGCACAATCTTAAAATCAACTTTACTAAAAGATGTATTTTTAAATTGTGAGTTCAGGGATCCCAAACTCCACATGTCCATCTACTCTCTAGGGGAATCTACACTTTAATCATATTTAAAGGTAGCCCCCATATTATCCTATGAGAGAGAGACAGACCTTGCAACAGTGAAAACGAAATTGGCAGTATTTCACTGTCAGGACATATAAACCACATTACTATATGTCCTACCTTATCCATACACTGCACCCTGCCCTTGGGGCTACCTAGGGCCTACCTTAGGGGTGCCTTACATGTAAGGAAAGGGAAGGTTTAGGCCTGGCAAGTGGGTACGCTTGCCAAGTCGAATTTACAGTGTAAAAATACACATACAGACACTGCAGGGGCAGGTCTGAGACATGATTACAGAGCTACTTATGTGGGTGGCACAACCAGTGCTGCAGGCCCACTAGTAGCATTTGATTTACAGGCCCTGGCACCTCTAGGGCACATTACTAGGGACTTACTAGTAATTCAAATATGCCAATCATGGATGAACCACTTACATACAATTTAAACAGGAGCACTTGCACTTTAGCACTGGTTAGCAGTGGTAAAGTGCCCAGAGTAACAAAAACAGCAAAATCAGAGTCCAGCACACATCAACAACCTGGGGAACAGAGGCAAAAAGTTAAGGGAGACCACGCCAAGGATGAAAAGTCTAACAGCAGCCCTCCGTCCTTTTTTGGATGGAGAGCCACCAGCAGCCATACTGGTGGTCGGCGGGGAAGTGGAGGCTGAATGAATCGGTGTGGCGGTGTTCTGGTGACGGGGAGCTGGCGACGGAGCAGCCCCCATAGATCCCGTCACCTCCCGGAGGATCAATGGACAAGGGGGGTGTTGTGTGTTGTGTGCGTGCATGGGGGTGTGCGTGTGAGTATGTAGAGGAGGTGTGTGAGTGCGTGTGTGCATGCGGAGGTGTGTTGTGTGTATGGTCTGTGTGCATGTCTGTTTGTATGTGTGCGGGTATGTGTTGTAGTGTACGTGTGCGTGTAGGGGTGTGTGTACGTGCATTTTGGGGATGGGGAGGGGGTGTGTGCATGTGCATGTTGGGGGTGGGGGTGGGGAGGGGGGTCCTGCCACCTTTGGGGGGTAGCAGGGGGTGGGGGGGTATGGGGATGACTCGGGGTGGGGGAGGGGGATGGGGGAGACCCCTATCAGTGCCAGGGAAGGAATTCCCTGGCACTGATAGTGCCTACTGCCATGGATTTTGTGGCAGTTCCATACCACCCGTAATCCATGGCGGTATGCAGGGTCCTGATACCGCCGGCGGTCTGGTGACGGCCGTCGGGCTGGAGAACGAAGTCTCCAGCCCAACAGTTGTCACCGCCCTGGTGGTTGGAGTGGAGAAGTGGCGGATGACCATGGCAGTAACCGCCATGGTCATAATTCCATTTTTTTTCCGCAGCCTGTTGGCGGTTTTACCGCCACTTCGCCCCCGTCCGCCAGGGTCGTAATGAGGGCCTAAGTCTTCTTGGTGTTCTCAAGCGCCAATTCATGTTTCTGTATTTCGTAATGAACAACAATTCTAAGGACAAAAATGCTCAGATGCTTGACATTTTCTCTGTAGTTTTGGTAAACCTTTACAGTTTGTAATTAACCCAGCATCCTCAACTTCTAACTTACACTCTGAGTGCCTATTTGGTCTACTGCACTAGTATCACAATTACTAGTAGTGTAAATAATCAAGGTTGAAAAAAAACTATGAAGCAGATTCATCAAAATGTCACGCAATGCAGTCCACCAGACACCTTGCTGCGCTGCGATGCAAGACAGGGACAGGACAGAAATGCATCATATTTTACATTAAATAGTGCATTCCTATCATCTCCTTGTGCTGGCACACTCTGTGCTGCCTATCACAATACAGACACCCTTGTACCATGGGGCACCTTGCAGCACACAAACAAAAAGATTTCTCTCTTTTCATGTGAGCTGTAGAATGCAGCATACGTAAAAAGAGGAGGAAATGAGGAGAAATAAAAACATATTGCTCCTTATTATGCACCCCATGGGAAGACGTAGCATTTTGACACATTCCCAGGTCTACCATTCATGATAAATGAGGGAATGTGCCACAATCGGTGGGTGGAAGTGTGGGTCAACACCCTCCAACCATCGAATGCCTCCCTCACTCAGAGTGCACAAGGCAGTGACTTGCGCTACCTTGCGTTACTCCAGATTTAGGTTTCAAATTTATCTTATTTTTAATACTGCATCATATGCCACCAAAGTTTACAATTCTTCTGGCGCAGTAAGTAAAGACGGATGAAGGCATAAGGGTCTCAGCCATTTTCAACGATGTAGCAGCAAAGCTAGGCACACAAGGAGGACACGGTTCAGATCTTGGGTGCCATTACAACAGAGATTACAAACAGCTGAGGAACCATGACACCTGGCCCACAAGCCATTAAATCAAATCAACCCCTGTCGCAGCAGGTATCAGAAGCTTCTTACCCCATCCAGCAGGTTCCAGGTGAGGCAAAGTTGCATTTTCTTAATTACCACAGAGTCTAACGAAAGCTGTTTGAGCAGGCTGCCTTGTCTAACTGGAAGATTAAAGACAAGGTGGCCTGCTTTAGTCTGGCTTCAATTACAGTGGTGAAAGAGCAAAGACAAGGTGGTAATCTAGTTGTCACAGATCAACGACATAAATTAAATTTCTGCTAGTCATGTACTTTGTCTTGATATCCACTAGAATTTCTTTCTTTAAGAGAGACTTAAGGGTATAGTCATCGCTCCTCGCTAGGCTGGCTACCCAATGTACACATCCAGCCAGGCCTTGTACAAAAGGGCTTCTCAAAGCCATTTCCAGCCTTAGAGCCACCACTGTGGTGGTTGAATTAATAGAGGATAATTTTTGGAGCACATGACCTTCCAACTTATGCAGGAACCACCAAGTGGACACTTCAATCTGCTCTGAACCATAGAGCAGTGATTCAGAAATTTTCACTTGAAACACCTCAAGAAGTTGTTTAAAGTGTCTCCTGCCAGTCGCCCTATAAAGAGCACCCAAGCCAGTGGCTTAAGACTGGGCCTTGCTTGTGTTGTTGGCTATATGGACCTTATCACTGAGGTTTCCACAAACTATCTTCCGTAAAAAATGGTATATGATTTAACAAATTCGAATTTTTGTGATCCCAGGGTCAATATTTGGGTTTCTTCTTCCCAAGGAAGCACATTATCTTACTTTTGGAAATACTTATTTTTAAATAGTGGGCCTCTGCAAACTGTTGTAAGGACTGTAGGCGGCTATTTAACTGTTTTGGTGTGAGATCCAATATTGTTATGTTGTTCACTTAAAGAAGGCAGACTATTTGTCTCCCATCCAATATTGGGGCAGTGCCCTCACTCTGACCTAAATGGCCAGGAAGATCAGAGATATATAGAGAAAAGAGTAAAGAGGCTAACAGATGCTCATGTTTTAACCTGTTTGGAGATAGAATTTCTTAGGAAAGACATCTATAGCTCCCTAAGAGCACCCTGCACCATGTGGAAGAGTGGAGGGAAATGGCCAAATCTAAAAAAATACCTGGCATGCCGAATGGGGCAAGCTTTCTCCACGGCAGCTCTTGGTCCACTTTATTAAATGCTGTGTAGAAACCTATGTAGGCTACATAGGTCACCCCTCCTCTCACAGAAAGATATTTTTAATTGATCATCTGAGGTGCTGTTATGTTATCAATAGTACTGTGGTTCTTCCTGAACCCAGATTGCTCCAATTAAATCATTTTTTTCTCCTCCACCGATTCATGATCTGGGTCAGCAGATATTTCACAAACACTTTGCCCACTGTATCTAAAAGAACAATCTGATGATGACTTCCAGGACAATTACAATCTCCATTCTTAAATTATGGAACAATAATTTCTCCTTTCCACGATGGGGGAACTTTCCTGGTTTTATAACAACATCAGATAACACAGCAATATTTTACTCTAGTTAGGTGCATCTTAGTATCAAAATGGAGATTTTGTCAGGCCCCATAGCGGCTGAGCTACGCATTCCCCTAATGAACACCTCAACCTATTTCTCATAAGGGGACTCATATGGGCATAGCTCTCCTTCTGCTACAGGCCACTCACCCTCATCCCCTTTAGTCATGTCATCAATGGCCATTGGGGAAGATCTATCTCTTGAGCTACATCCTTCAGCAACAAGCAACCAAAATCAAATTGATTGACCTTTTACTGCCACTTCTCTTATATTAACCCAGAATCTATCCCCAGTTTCCCTCTTTATATGAGCCTTCAGATGCCTCCTTCTCCTCCTCAAAAGGGAAACTCTAGTATTTATTTCTGGGGATTGTACCCTCTATTGTTTCCGAATAAGGCCACTGATCTCCCTATTTAGTGTGAGTAGAGGGTGGGGATCCACTTAAACTTTCCCTCAGAGGATTCCTTGGGAGAGCTAACAAGCAAATGCTGCATAAACACAGTAAAATGTCCCAAATCATCTCCCATCTAGCCTTCAAGGTTACCAAGAGTGGCTTCTAATTTATTTTTCAGGCCTGCGATCATCCTATGGTCCCACTGTGTCCTTCCTGTTTTCTTTGTTCAAATTTTGCTGTGGGCCCTTCTGACCCCAGGGATTAGAGGGAGATGCTTTCAAATGAAAATAGAATGTCAGCAGGCTATGATAGCTAAGGGGAGTCTCTAATACCTTTAGGTCACCCAACAAAAAGAACGTAGTGCATCCTATCACTACATAGTCCAATATTGTCACTCCCCATCGGGCTTTGTGTGTATACTGTGCTGGGGAGTCTGATAGAAATCTCCCATTATCTGTAACACAATCACTGATTGTCAATTGTGCCGGAAAGAGATTTCCTCTGTTATCAACTCTTATTTTTGGTGGAAATATTCAAGGTCGGATTGGTAGTGCTTCCTCTTTTTCCTCATCCCAATATCATTACAGGGCACAATTAGAAATGTTTGCAATTTAGATCCCCTACCAGAATTATGCAGGGGGTTGGCTCCCTGCCAGCGAATTCAGTAACAAAAGAGAAAACCTTAGGAAGAAGGGCATTATAAGAAACATCAGTTGTATATAAGCACATACCAATAAAAAAAGGTGCACCTCCCGACTCTCCCACATGCAGGATAAGGTTACTGCCACAAACAAATTACTAGGATTTCTAAAGATTTCATACATCCAATTAAGTCTGTTTATCAGCAAACAGGACAGCCCTCCCCCTTTGAATGTCCCCTTCCTTGAGGTTGTTGCGTTGCAATATAGAGAATAATAATTATCACACAAAAGCATCCCATCACACCATGTCTCCTAGAGACAAATCATATCTGCACTTAAGGAGTTCAAGAAGTACATTTTCTCTATACTGTTCTTTATGCCTGCTACATTCCAGGAAATAACCTTAAGCTCACTGCTAGTGGAAGAACTGCATTGGGCGAGATGCTGAGGATGAACTCTATAAAAACACCTGGTAACCAATTCCAGAGGAGAGCGCCATTGTTTTGGTCACTGGGGAATGGATTTGGGGAGTCTCTAAGAAACACCTGGCTACCATACCTCCCTAAAGATATATTCAGATCCTGTTTTTCTGGAAGGCGACCATTGTTGTGGTATGGGGGCGGTGAAGAGGCCCACTGTCTGTCCCCCACTCCATTCTTGAGGGAATCCCAACCAACAGACTGACTTCCTTTCCCCCTAATCTTGGGATAACATCAGTTCTCCTAGATTATAAGCATTCAGCATTATTAAAAATGACATTGACCCTTCATTTCAACTGAAAGGACACCCTTGCTTTAGTGCCATGCCCCAGGGCCATGAGAGATACCAGATTAATATTGCTGTTTAGGATTAACCTCAGGGTTTACATCTCCGAGAAGAATTTTAATAGTAGTATCTACTAACAATTAAGTTTGCATCAAAGAGGGGAATGAAGTCCAAGATTAAAGTGTCCACATTACACTGCCTGTGCTTCTTTCCAACCGGGTTCAGCCACTCTGGCCAGACATTCTTCGAACCTGGATCTACAAACAGCATAGCCATTGGGTTCAGGGGCACTGAAACAGAGAGTGGGGATGCTGAGCTTCCCTTGTCTACAAACTCCACTTCTCCTATTTCGACTGGAGGGCTTAGGTAACCAGGGATAATGCCCACTTCTAATAGACCTGCATGACAGTTTCGCAAAGGTCCTTCTGAATATTGACACTCTTGTGGAGTAGGAGCCTCCTCCATAAATCACACTTTTCTCCTGCCCTTTTTTGAAATTCTACAATCATGTTTTTTAATTCTGCTAAATTTTTTCCTCTTGTGGGATGAGCTTTGTTCTGGTGGGTGAAATTATATGGCAGCTCTCTCCTCCCTGGAGCGGGCTTTAAAGATTGGTAATACTTCCTGTTCCATGCTCCGAATCTTTCTGCCCGGTCCCCTCCTCAGTGAATAACATCAAAGAAACATTTAATGGAATTAACCTGGACTTTCAGGTGGGAAACATTCATGAGTGGCACTTTAACCAGTGGCTTCCTGGCCTGAGAGCTAAAATCATTCTCTGGAAGGAAAACTTTCATCCCCACTGCAGTTATTGGTATTGATACACTAATTACAATCCACTCCCTTAAGTCTGGTCAGATTTTTCGGAACTGCCATCACTGTGTCGAAAATACAATCCGACCCTCCAACAAATTTGTCCAATAGGATTAAGATCAAGAAGAGGAGTCTTTCTAAACTGAGCAATGATGCAGAGACATTTACATCTTGCTTTGGCCTACAACTTGAAAGATTCTCACTTATGTCCAAATCCAAGGTCACAGAAAGAATGGAGTACAGAGAGGGATGATTTGAGGTGTGCCACTAAAAAGCTGAAAGCCTGTGGACAATAGGAGGGGAAATGGCTCCCCAGGCTGTAGATTATGACCCCCCTGTTGTGACCCATATCTCCTACATAAATCCATATCCAGGTCTGGCAATGTAGAGTCCCACCAACCCCCTTCAAAATCCAGAGTCTATTCTTTGTAATGGACCTTCCCTCTGGGGGTAAGGAGATCCATCTGCTCTGACTGAGACTGACCCCGGAATAGTACATAAATTATTTGGAGATTGAGCAGGAAGCAGGAGGAATGCTTTCTGAAAGCCACAGTCCTCTTCCTGGCTTTGGGACAGCTTGGGGAAAGATAGTACTCTGTTCAACTCTTAAGGATTAGCAGATAGCTTTCTCCCCTCCAGGTTTGGCCCACTTGGGCCTCCAGGCCATATAGTCCCATTTGGGCCATTGCGTATGCTAATGTTTATTACTAAGGCCTCTGACGGACGCTTCTCCTTTACTTGAAGAGAAAAAAAATGATTCTTGTCGCTCAGAGTGGAGACTATGATAGCTCTGTTAAGTAGTGGTTTAGATCTATTTTTTGAGCAAGCGCTCCCCAGAAGCAGACAACCCAATCTCAGCTTCTTCACAGACATCGTGTTCTTCCAATGCACAAGTACCACCTGATTTTTTAGATCAGAGGGGGAGGGATTCCTTAGCCCTTTTCAGAAGAAGAAGCTTGGTCACTATGCCCAACTGAGGGCTAGAGAAAGTCCTGTCCTGGGGTCTAAAGTCAATTGGTGCTTCCACAGATAGCTGGCGCACAACACTTGCCTGGGAATCCCTCTGAAGGCCTGCTTATAAAGGTCATAGGGCTAAGCAACAGGCATGGGCTCGACCAAAGGATGAAGACTGTAAATGTTAGCTTTAAGGCTTTCAAGAGAGTGCTCCATGTGACCATTAGGGTGAGCCTCACTTCTGAAGAACACAGGCAGCTGCAAGGAGCTGCTGCTTTTTCTAAAACATCCATGAAACAAACTGTTCCCCCTGAGAAGGGGGGGCATGCAGGGGCAAAACAAAAGGGGCCAGGGGCAGCAAGCTGCACTGCAAACTACCCACAGCTGCCTCTTCTGCTGAACACACAGCCCTTCTAGCCAGGGGGACCATTGGAGAACATTGACTGTTGGATCCCTACCCCCACTCACCTTTCCTCAATTTCAGATGTTGGTGCCTTTCCTGTCCATGTAAGAATCCACACAGGTATACTTAAAAAGTCTCTCCATGGGTACCAGGGAATGTTCGGAAGTGGTCCGACAAGTGCTCAAAAAATTATAGATCAAGTACTGAACCCAGGTTGGGGCCTCACGTGATTAGCAAAGCTTTTCACACTCTCCTTCCATCCATTAGACAGCCACTCAACAATGGGGGAGGCGGGCAAGGCGGTCAGGCAGCAAGACTTAGGTGCAATAAGTGCTGTGGCTCAGCTAGAAATAAGGATGACCACAGAGGACGGCAGCAGGAGCAACACATACCACCCTCCCCTCCAGCAAACTGCCCCTGGCAATATTGGCAGCGGGGGAGGTGGCAAGGCAGAAGGCAGAAGGCAGAGGGGCCCAAGGGTTACGCAGCTTGATGGGACTAGAAGGTGGCAGGCAGCTGGGCAGACAAGGAAGAGCAGCCAAAGAAAGTGGGTAGGCACCTGCACCCACTCCCAGGTAGCACTACTGGCATGCTGCTCTGAGTGCAGCAGCCAACCTCTCCTGGTGCTCCCTGTTCCCCGGCCCTCAATGCTCACTTGTGAGAAAGTAGCCTCTTTCTAGCATGGTTACCCACATTTTTGGCCTGTTTGCCAGTGTTTGTCAGCTTGTTTTTACTGTGTCACTAGGATCCTGCTAGTCATGGTCCAATGCTCATAGGTTGTGGCCTGCTTGTCAGTCTGTTCACTGTTTTTGTCAGTATGCTTAACTGTATCACTGGAGTCCTGCTAACTAGAACTCCAGTGTTTATGCTCTCTCTGATTCCAAATTTGTACTTACATACCTGTAGCCCAGTATTCCACTCCATATTGGTATACTGGACCCCCTTATAAGTCCCTAATATATGGTACCTAGGTACCCAGGGCATTGGGGATCCTTATGGGCTGCAGCATTTCTTTTGCCACCCATAAGGAGCTCATACAAACACTTCTTCGGGTCTGCCTTTTCAGTATAAGCACTATTTCACAGCCATTTTCAATGCAGCAGGTCACTTTTAAGTCACCTATATGTCTAACCTTCGGACCCTGAAGGCTAGGTGCATAGTACCTGTGTACGAGGGCCCCCCTGCACTAGCAGAGGTTCCCCCACATCATCCAGGCCCATCTTTCCGCACTTCATAAGTGTGGGGACGCCACTATAAATGTGTACTACATATAGGTCAATACATATATGTAGCTATACAATGGTAACTCTGAATATGGGCATGTAAGGTGTTTAACATCTGGAAATTGTACCCCAACACTTATTCCAGTATTAGTTGCACAATCCCATGCACACTGGGGGCTCCACCATGCCCCGAGTACTGCATACCAGTCTTCTAAGGTTTTCACTGCATCCCCAGTTGCTGCCACCTCACAGACAGGATTCTGCCCTCCTGGGGACTGAGCAGCTCAATCCCAGGAAGGCAGAACAATGCATTTCCTTTAAGAGAGGGGCGTTACACCTTCTCTCTTTAGAAACAGGTGTTACAGGCATGGGAGGGGCCTCCTCCCAGAGCCTCTGGAAATTATTTGAAGGGCACAGATGGTGCCCTCATTGAACAATCCAGTCTACACCAGTTCAGGGACCTCCAGTCCCTGTTCTGGCATGAATCCGGACAAAGGAAAGGAGAGTGACTACTCACCTGTCGATCACCACCCCAGGGGTGGTGCCCAGAGGTCTACTCCAGAGTGTCCCTGGGTTCTACCGTCTTGGTTCAGGATGGTCAAGGAACTCTGGTTGCATCTGAGTGGCCAGTAGCAGCAGGTGATGTCAGAGACCCCTCCTGATAGGTGTCTACCTGGTTAGGTGAACAAATTCCTCTCTCAGGGCTATTAAGGGTGTTTCATCAGATTCAGATTGCAAGACTCCAGCAGGAATCCTCTGCACCATTTACTTCATCTTCTACTGACGGATCAATTGATGACTGCTCCAGGAACTCTACAAAACTTCAACAAAGAAGCTAAGATGACTTCTGCAACCTTGTAACTTCAGCTTCTGCCAGTAACTGCAACAGTTTCCCAGTTGTGCATCCTCCGAAGACTGCCTGTCTTCTGCCGGTATCAGAAGAACCTAAGATATCTCCTGTGGAGTGACGGAGTCACTTCCTTGCTTCAGCAGGCACCTCTCTGCATCGATGAACGGTCGATTGGGTACCCTCTCCAGATGACAGGCGTGGATCCAGCAGCACAGGTGGTCGACTAAAGTGACTCCAGCAGTCCCAATGTCCAGCTGTCCAATTTTGGTGGAGGTAAGAGCTTGCCTCCCCAAGCAAGACAGTACCCCTGTGCACCGTTTGACTTGCAGTTGCCAAGGCATGTGTGTGACCTTCTCAGAAGTTCTTCATGTACAGCAGTGCTTAGGCCCCCAGCATTCCATCCTGCAATACACAGCTTTCTGAGTGGATCTCGCGCGGTGTGGAAAACGTTTGTATTGTGCTGAGTGGGCCTCCATTTGAACCTTCTTTGTCCCCGTGCTGTGGGACTCCTGTGCATGCTACCTGGTCTTCTGAAGGCTCTCTTAGTTGCTAAGTGCTGCCTCTGTCTACCTCTCCTGTGTAGAGGCCACCAGGTCCCACTGGGTCCCGGGAAGTGATATTTTCTGCTAACCACGAGCTTTGCATTTACCAAGGCTTGTTGGTGGAATCCAGTGACGCCAACCAGACTGCATTCAACCTTCCAGCATGGGACATCTTCTGCACCAACCAGGAATCCACACCTGTCTTCTTTGGTGCAATTCTGACTTTGTCTTCTCACCGATGGTTCCACTTTTGCATCTTCATCTGGGTTAGCAGGGTCTCCTATTCTCCCTGGAGTCTTCAGTGCTTCTTGGACTTGGTCCCCTACTTCCACAGATCTTCAGGTCCAGGAATCTATTGTTGGTGTCTTGCAGTCTCTTCTGGTTCTTGCATTATCTTCTGTCACGACTTTTAGTGTACTTTTAGGAAACTTGCTGTGTTTTACTCCTGCTTTCCTGGGCTCTGGGGTAGGGTAAATTACTTACCTCTGGTAGTTTCTTACACTCCCAGTACCCCTCTACACATTACATTTGCCTAGGTGGGAAACCAACTTCTGTATTCCAGTATTCCCTAGGCCCATTGCAACCTATGGTGATTTTCACCATTTGCACTATTTTCCTACAGTGTACTTACCTGTTTCTGGTTACTAGTGTATATATTCTGTGATTTACTTACCTCCTAAGGGAGTGTAGCCTACAAAGTATTTTTGACATTGTATGACTAAAATAAAGTACCTCTATTTTTGTAATACTTAGGCCCTCATTACAACATTGGCCGTCCTGATGGCCGCCAACATACCGTGACCTCTGCGGTATACAGTTACAGGTATTATGACCCACACTGAGAAATCCATCACTATACAGACACCCACACAAGTCCGCCAGCCCAAAGGTCAGTGATAAACTGGTGGTACCAAAACTCACACCGTTACGCCAATAGAAATACGCTCACAGCATCATGACCCACAAATCACCGCGGCGGTCATTCAACCGCAGTAAACCATTGGCGGTACACACAGCTGCGCTCAAAATGCACACACACCCAATCCAACATAAAACACACACCCACAATACCCACAACCCCTTACAACGAAAAAAAAATATTGCCAACTGAGAGAGAGACAAGCCAGGTGCACCCACTGAATCTGAGCCATATAACATCATCACCCATGCACCATCCACGCACCTCACAGCACACACCCCAACACATCACCCCACACACCCTCACACATACCACTCACACTACACCCATGGCACCACAAAGACACCCCAGGTTCTCAGAGGAGGAGCTAAGGGTCAAGGTGTAGGAAATCATCCGGGTAGAGCCACAGCTATTCGGATCACAGGTGCAGCAGACATACATTGCTAGGAAGATGGAGCTATGGCGGAGAGTCGTGGACAGGGTCTATGCCGTGGGACAGCACCCCAGAACAAGGGATGACATCAGGAAGGGGTGGAGCGATCTACGGGGGAAGGTGCGTTCCGTGGTTGCAAGACACCAGGTAGTACAGAGGACTGGTGGTGGACCCATGCCTCCTCCCGCAAAACTAACAACATGGAAGGAGCAAGTCTTGGCGATCATGCATCCTGAGGGCCTCGCAGGAGAAGCAGGAGGACTGGCCTCCGGTAAGTCAATATCTCCCACTCTACCTGCATGCCATCACAAACTCCTACCCCTACCCTCACTCCCATCACTCCACCAGCTCACATATACCCCACCATCACAACCCACCCATCTCAATACCAAGCCATGCATGCAAAACCAATGCATGGACACCCATCACAGACCTGCATGGTCACCCATCACCACAGCATGCATACTAGTGACTCTCACTTAGCCAAACCAACCACAACTCACACAAGCCAAAGCTGCCTTCCTAATAACAACCATAGAGGGAAATATATCCATGCACAAGATGGCACACGCAGAAACAATAACACTGCATTTACATCCTCACAGGACCCCCACTCAACATCATGGGAGAGGAGGTGCCAGCTACATCCAGTCCCCCCCCAACAGAAGAGGCCCACAGTAATGACAGCAGCTCTGCATACCTGGATCACGATGACCAACCTGGCCCATCAGGGACTTCTGGACAGTCAGTTACTCTGCCATAGTCCCAAACCACCACAGAGCCTCCCCCTCAGGAAACACCAGCACAGCACCCACCGGGCCCATACCTCTGTCCCCAGGACATGTCAATCAGCAGTGTGTCCACCACTACAGGGACCCCAGGCAAGCCCACAAACACAGGACGATCAGGGACCTGGGGTCAGTGGCAGTGGGCACACGGTTCAGGGTACAGAGGCACAGGACAGCAAGGAAGCTGGGAGGACTGCTGTGCGACAGGAGGAGGACAGGCCCAGGGAACACACTCTCCACGAGGCACTTGCAGGGATCCTGGGAGCATACCACCATTCCCAGGAGACCATGGGTCAGATGCTGTACAATTTGCTGGAGACCCAGCGGCTGCAGGAGGGACAGTACCTGGGGATCAGGGAGGACCTGAAAGACATCCACACCACCCTGGTTACCATTGCAGGGGTGCTGGCAGACATGGCCACCACCATGAGGGAGGTAGTGGCAGACCAACGGGCCCCTGACAATAGCCACACTGAAGAACAGCCCTCCACCTCCGCCGGCACTAGTGGACAGGAGGCCCCACCACAGGACCAACAGGCCACCAGCACCCCACCCCCTGCAGAAGGAGAACCACCCCACAAACAGTCCCTGTGATCCAGGCAGAAGCCAGAGAACATTGCCTTCCCCGCAAGGAAATAAGACTCTTCTGATCGTCATCCTTGTGTCCCACTGTGTCACCCTGTCCACCTTGAAGTGTTATTGCTCTCCATCCTATGCCCCCTTGGACAATGCACCTGTGATACAAATAGACTGGACTCTACCCTGGACTTTCCTCCAGCAGCAACCCAGCCCAATGCAATACCCCCTCCACTTATTAGCACCAAAAGAAACACCCTTTGAACAAATTCAAGTATGGAGTCTGTGGATTATATGTATTAGTTTCACAAACTGTAAACATTGCATTTATAATCTACTGTAATATTAACATAGGTATAACCTGTAGTGGGCAGCAGTAAACACACCAGGAGCCAGAGTGGGGCACAGAGATCTGAAAGTAGAGATGCCAAAGGGTACAGAAAGTGGCCATCGACATAGGGAAATCAGGCTGCCTTGTTCAATGTCCAACACAAAACTGCAATGGAAGGTGAAGTTACAGTATCTTACCTTTGTGTCACTAGAAGTAATGTTGAATGAGTTTATGTCTGCTGTCCACATCTTCTTCCTCTGCCCCCTCTTCGTCACTGTCCACAGGCTCCACCGCTGCCAAATGACCATCTCCAGGCTCATCATCCTGCAGAAAAGACACCTGCCATCTCAAGGCCAGGTTGTGCAACATGCAATGTGCAACGAGGATCTGGCACACCTCCTTGGGTGAGTAGTACAGGGATCCACCTGTCAGATGGAGGCACCGGAATCTGGCCTTCAGGAGGCCAAAGGTTCTCTCAATTATCCTCCTTGTTTGCCCATGTGCCTCATTGTAACGCTCCTCTGCCCTTATCCTGGCATTCTTCACTGGGGTCAGTAGCCATGAGAGGTTGGGGTAACCAGAGTCACCTGAAAATATCGAGGGATACATGTTAGCCAGACACTCACTGTAGGAGGCTGGACTGGCTTGTAGTGAGTACCAAGGGGTACTTGCACCTTGCACCAGGCCCAGTTATCCCTTATTAGTGTATAGGGTGTCTAGCAGCTTAGGCTGATAGA
This sequence comes from Pleurodeles waltl, assembly GCF_031143425.1. Taxonomy (NCBI): domain Eukaryota; kingdom Metazoa; phylum Chordata; class Amphibia; order Caudata; family Salamandridae; genus Pleurodeles; species Pleurodeles waltl. The sequence continues at coordinate 864,977,360 of NC_090438.1, forward strand.
TAATGGTAGCTTAGCAGAGCAGCTTAGGCTGAACTAGGAGACGTGTGAAGCTACTACAGTACCACTTAGTGTCATATGCACAATATCATAAGAAAACACAATACACAGTTATACTAAAAATAAAGGTACTTTATTTTTATGACAATATGCCAACGTATCTTAGAGTGTACCCTCAGTGAGAGGATAGGAAATATACACAAGATATATATACACAATAGCAAAAATATGCAGTATAGTCTTAGAAAACAGTGCAAACAATGTATAGTTATAATAGGATGCAATGGGGAAACATAGGGATAGGGGCAACACAAACCATATACTCCAAAAGTGGAATGCGAACCACGAATGGACCCCAAACCTATGTGACCTTGTAGAGGGTCGCTGGGACTATTAGAAAATAGTGAGAGTTAGAAAAATAACCCTCCCCAAGACCCTGAAAAGTGAGTGCAAAGTGCACTAAAGTTCCCCTAAGGACAAAGAAGTCGTGTTAGAGGAATAATGCAGGAAAGACACAAACCAGCAATGCAACAACTGTGGATTTCCAATCTAGGGTACCTGTGGAACAAGGGGACCAAGTCCAAAAGTCACAAGCAAGTCGGAGATGGGCAGATGCCCAGGAAATGCCAGCTGCGGGTGCAAAGAAGCTTCGACTGGACAGAAGAAGCTGAGGTTTCTGCAGGAACGAAAAGGGCTAGAGACTTCCCCTTTGGTGGACGGATCCCACTCGCCGTGGAGAGTCGTGCAGAAGTGTTTTCCCGCGAAAGAACGCCAACAAGCATTGCTAGCTGCAAATCGTGCGTTTGGCGTTTTTGGACGCTGCTGGGGACCAGGAGGGACCAGGAGGTCGCAAATTGGACCTGAAGAGAGAGGGGATGTCGAGCAAGACAAAGAACCCTCACTGAAGCAGGTAGCACCCGGAGAAGTGCCAGAAACAGGCACTACGAGGATGCGTGAAACGGTGCTTGCCGAAGTTGCACAAAGGAGTCCCACGTCGCCGGAGACCAACTTAGAAAGTCGTGCAATGCAGGTTAGAGTGCCGTGGACCCAGGCTTGGCTGTGCACAAAGGATTTCCGCCGGAAGTGCACAGGGGCCGGAGTAGCTGCAAAGTCGCGGTTCCCAGCAATGCAGCCCAGCGAGGTGAGGCAAGGACTTACCTCCACCAAACTTGGGCTGAAGAGTCACTGGACTGTGGGGGTCACTTGGACAGAGTCGCTGGATTCGAGGGACCTCGCTCGTCGTGCTGAGAGGAGACCCAAGGGACCGGTAATGCAGCTTTTTGGTGCCTGCGGTTGCAGGGGGAAGATTCCGTCGACCCACGGGAGATTTCTTCGGAGCTTCTGGTGCAGAGAGGAGGCAGGCTACCCCCACAGCATGCACAAGCAGGAAAACAGTTGAGAAGGCGGCAGGATCAGCGTTACAGAGTTGCAGTAGTCGTCTTTGCTACTATGTTGCAGGTTTGCAGGCTTCCAGCGCGGTCAGCAGTCGATTCCTTATCAGAAGGTGAAGAGGGAGATGCAGAGGAACTCGGATGAGCTCTTGCATTCGTTATCTGAAGTTTCCCCAGAGACAGAGACCCTAAATAGCCAGAAAAGAGGGTTTGGCTACCTAGGAGAGAGGATAGGCTACTAACACCTGAAGGAGCCTATCAGCAGGAGTCTCTGATGTCACCTGGTGGCACTGGCCACTCAGAGCAGTCCAGTGTGCCAGCAGCACCTCTGTTTCCAAGATGGCAGAGGTCTGGAGCACACTGGAGGAGCTCTGGACACCTCCCAGGGGAGGTGCAGGTCAGGGGAGTGGTCACTCCCCTTTCCTTTGTCCAATTTCGCGCCAGAGCAGGGGCTAAGGGGTCCCTGAACCGGTGTAGACTGGCTTATGCAGAATTGGGCACATCTGTGCCCAAGAAAGCATTTCCAGAGGCTGGGGATGGCTACTCCTCCCCTGCCTTCACACCATTTTCCAAAGGGAGAGGGTGTCACACCCTCTCTCAGAGGTAGTTCTTTGTTCTGCCATCCTGGGCCAGGCCTGGCTGGACCCCAGGAGGGCAGATGCCTGTCTGAGGGGTTGGCAGCAGCAGCAGCTGCAGTGAAACCCCAGGAAGGGCAGTTTGGCAGTACCAGGGTCTGTGCTACAGACCACTGGGATCATGGGATTGTGCCAACTATGCCAGGATGGCATAGAGGGGGCAATTCCATGATCATAGACATGTTACATGGCCATATTCGGAGTTACCATTGTGAAGCTACATATAGGTAGTGACCTATATGTAGTGCACGCGTGTAATGGTGTCCCCGCACTCACAAAGTTCAGGGAATTGGCTCTGAACAATGTGGGGGCACCTTGGCTAGTGCCAGGGTGCCCTCACACTAAGTAACTTTGCACCTAACCTTTACCAGGTAAAGGTTAGACATATAGGTGACTTATAAGTTACTTAAGTGCAGTGTAAAATGGCTGTGAAATAACGTGGACGTTATTTCACTCAGGCTGCAGTGGCAGGCCTGTGTAAGGATTGTCAGAGCTCCCTATGGGTGGCAAAAGAAATGCTGCAGCCCATAGGGATCTCCTGGAACCCCAATACCCTGGGTACCTCAGTACCATATACTAGGGAATTATAAGGGTGTTCCAGTAAGCCAATGTAAATTGGTAAAAATGGTCACTAGCCTGTTAGTGACAATTTTGAAAGAAATGAGAGAGCATAACCACTGAGGTTCTGATTAGCAGAGCCTCAGTGAGACAGTTAGTCACTACACAGGTAACACATTCAGGCACACTTATGAGCACTGGGGCCCTGGGTTACCAGGGTCCCAGTGACACATACAACTAAAACAACATATATACAGTGAAAAATGGGGGTAACATGCCAGGCAAGATGGCACTTTCCTACACAACCCCCCCCCCCCAAACGAAGGACAATAAGACTAGCCATGACCTGATGAGTCTTCATTGTCTAAGTGGAAATATCTGGAGAGTCCATCTGCATTGGAGTGGCTACTCCCAGGTCTATGTTCCACTGTATAGTCCATTCCCTGTAGGGATATGGACCACCTCAACAATTTAGGATTTTCACCTTTCATTTGTTTTAGCCAAAGTAGAGGTTTGTGGTCTGTCTGAACAATGAAGTGAGTGCCAAACAGGTATGGCCTTAACTTCTTCAGAGCCCAGACCACAGCAAAGGCCTCCCTCTCAATGGCAGACCAACGCTTTTCTCTAGGGGTCAACCTTCTACTAATAAAAGCAACAGGTTGATCCTGGCCCTCAGAATTAAGTTGTGATAGGACTGCCCCTGCTCCTAATTCAGATGCATCAGTCTGGACATAGAATTTTTTAGAGTAACAAGGGCTTTTCAGGACAGGTGCAGAGCACATGGCCTGCTTCAGCTCCTCAAAAGCTTTCTGACAGTTTGCTGTCCATAATACCTTTTTAGGCATTTTCTTGGATGTGAGGTCATTAAGAGGGGCTGCAATGGAGCCATAGTTCTTAATGAACCTCCTGTAATACACAGTGAGGCCTAGGAAGGCTCTCACCTGAGTCTGAGTGGTAGGGGGAACCCAATCAATAATTGTTTGGATTTTCCCCTGAAGTGGTGCAATCTGTTCCCCACCAACAAGGTGTCCCAGATAAACCACCTTACCCTGCCCTATCTGGCACTTTGAAGCCTTGATAGTGAGGCCTGCCTTTTGCAGGGCCTCCAAAACTTTCCATAGGTGGACCAGGTGATCATCCCAGCTGGAGCTAAAGACAGCTATATCGTCCAAGTATGCTGCACTGAAAGCTTCCAGCCCTTGCAGGACTGTGTTCACCAACCTCTGAAAAGTGGCAGGTGCATTTTTCAAACCAAAAGGCATTACAGTAAACTGGTAATGTCCTCCAATGGTAGAAAATGCAGTCTTAGGTTTAGCATCTTCTGATAATTTGATCTGCCAATACCCTGCAGTCAAATCAAAAGTGCTTAGATACTTGGCAGATGCCAGTGTATCTATAAGCTCATCTGCCCTGGGTATAGGGTGAGCATCAGTTTTGGTTACCAAGTTGAGACCTCTATAGTCTACACAAAACCGCATTTCCTTCTTTCCATCTTTAGAATTGGGTTTTGGTACCAGTACCACAGGAGAAGCCCATGGACTGTCAGAGTGCTCAACCACTCCTAGTTCCAACATTTTCTGAACTTCTTGCTTTATGCAGTCCCTGACATGGTCAGGCTGCCTATAGATCTTACTTTTGACAGGTAAACTGTCTCCAGTATCTATAGTGTGCTCACACCAAGAAGTGGTGCCTGGCACAGTAGAGAAGAGTTCTGAAAATTGTCCTAGGAGATTTATGCAATGGTCTTTCTGCTCAGCAGTAAGACAATCTGCCAAAACTACACCTTCCACAAGAGCATCTTGTTCTGTGGAAGAGAAGAGATCAGGTAGAGGATCACTGTCTTCTTCCTGTCCCTCATCAGTTGCCATGAGCAGGGTGAGATCAGCCCTGTCATAGTAGGGTTTCAGGCGGTTGACATGGAGCACCCTAAGGGGACTCCTGGCAGTGCCTAAGTCAACTAAATAGGTGACTTCTCCCTTCTTTTCAACAATTGTGTGGGGACCACTCCATTTATCTTGGAGTGCTCTTGGGGCCACAGGTTCCAAGACCCACACTTTCTGCCCTGGTTGGTACTGAACCAAAACAGCCTTCTGATCATGCCATTGCTTCTGGAGCTCTTGGCTGGCCTGAAGGTTTTTACTGGCCTTTTTCATGTACTCAGCCATCCTTGATCTGAGGCCAAGTACATAATCCACAATATACTGCTTAGGAGCTTTTAAAGGTTGTTCCCAACCCTCCTTTACAAGTGTGAGTGGACCCCTAACAGGGAGTCCAAAAAGAAGTTCAAAGGGGCTGAAGCCCACTCCTTTCTGGGGTACCTCCCTGTAGGCAAAAAGGAGGCATGGTAGAAGGATATCCCATCTCCTGCGGAGTTTTTCAGGGAGACCCATAATCATGCCTTTGAGAGTTTTATTAAATCTCTCCACCAGTCCATTTGTTTGTGGATGATAGGGTGTTGTGAACTTGTACGTTACACCACACTCCTTCCACATGGCCTTTAAGTATGCAGACATGAAATTGCTTCCTCTGTCTGATACTACTTCCTTTGGGAAGCCCACCCTGGAAAATATTCCCAGGAGGGCCTTTGCCACTGCAGGAGCTGTAGTGGTCCTTAAAGGAATAGCTTCAGGATATCTTGTGGCATGGTCCACTACCACCAAGATAAACCTATTGCCTGAAGCAGTAGGAGGGTCAAGGGGGCCAACTATGTCAACCCCTACCCTTTCAAAGGGAACCCCAACCACAGGCAGTGGGATAAGGGGTGCCTTTGGGGTGCCACCTGTTTTGCCACTGGCTTGACAGGTTTCACAGGACTTACAAAATTCCTTTGTGTCCTCAGACATCCTAGGCCAATGAAACAGGGGAACAAGCCTGTCCCAAGTTTTCATTTGTCCTAGGTGCCCAGCTAAGGGAATGTCATGTGCCAGTGTTAGGAGGAACTTTCTGTACTCCTGAGGAATCACTAATCTCCTGGCAGCTCCAGGTTTAGGATCCCTATGCTCAGTGTACAAGAGGTTGTCCTCCCAGTAAACTCTGTGAGAGTCACTGACATCCCCATTAGCCTGTTTGACAGCTTGCTGCCTGAGACCCTCTAATGTGGGACAGGTTTGCTGTGCCACACTCAGCTCCTCTCTGGCAGGCCCCCCTTCACCCAAAAGCTCAGCAGTGTCTGCTTCCAGCTCCTCTGGTGTAGGTTCTGCACAGGGAGGGAATTCTTCTTCCTCAGAAGTAGAATCCACTGTAGAGGGAGGGATAGTAGGAAGTGGTTTGCTTCTACTAGCCCTAGCTTTAGGGAGCACTTGGTCCATTGTTCCAGGATCCAAGCTTCCCTGTCCTTTTTGCTTTTTGGCCTGAGCCCTTGTCAAAGCAAAAATATGCCCTGGAATGCCCAGCATTGCTGCATGGGCCTCCAACTCCACATCTGACCAAGCTGATGTCTCCAAATCATTCCCTAATAGACAGTCTACAGGTAAATCTGAAGCTACCACAACTTTCTTTGGACCAGTTACCCCCCCCAGTTGAGATTTACAACAGCCATGGGGTGGCTTTGTGTTATGTTGTGAGCATCGGTTACTTGGTACTGGTGTCCAAGTATGTGTTGTTCAGGGTGCACCAGTTTCTCAATCACCATTGTGACACTGGCACCTGTGTCCCTGTAGGCCTGGACCTCAACACCATTTATTAGGGTTAGTTGCTTGTACTTCTCCAAGTTATGGGGGCAAGCAACCAAAGTGGCTAAATCAATAGCCCCTTCAGAGACTAAAGTAGCCTCTGTGGTCTCCCTAATCAGACCAACCCCAACTAAGTTACCAAAAGTGAGCCCAGCTACTCCCTTGGATTGGCTATTAGTAGGTTTGCTCCCACCACCACTGCTATTAGTAGGGACACTAGGTGTAGCAGTAGGGGTTGTAGTGGTAGGAGCAGTGGTGCCTTTCTTTGGACAACTGGGATCTGTTGTCCAATGGCCTTTTATTTTACATAAATAGCACCATGGTTTCTTTTCCTTGTTCTGATTAAAGGAGGATTTGGACCCACCACCCCCACCAGAGTGTTTTTGTGGGCCTGATGAAGACTCATTTTTAGATTTGTCCCCACCCTTGTCAGAAGACTTACCATCCTTCTTTTTGTTGCCATCTTTGTCACCCACTGTATGAACTTTTCTGTTCACTCTTGTTCTGACCCATTTGTCTGCCTTCTTTCCCAATTCTTGGGGAGAGGTCAGATCAGAGTCCACCAAGTACTGGTGCAACAAATCAGACACACAATTATTAAGAATATGCTCTCTCAGGATCAAGTTATACAGGCTGTCATAATCAGTAACTTTACTGCCATGTAACCACCCCTCCAAGGCCTTCACTGCCTGGTCAATTAAATCAACCCAGTCTTGTGAAGACTCCTTTTTGGTCTCTCTGAACTTTATCCTGTACTGTTCAGTGGTTAAGCCATAACCATCCAGGAGTGCATTCTTAAGAACTTGGAAATTATTAGCATCATTTTCTTTCACAGTAAGGAGCCTATCCCTACCTTTTCCACTAAATGATAGCCATAGGATAGCAGCCCACTGCCTTTGAGGGACATCCTGTACAACACAGGCCCTCTCAAGTGCAGCAAACCACTTGTTAATGTCATCCCCCTCCTTATAAGGGGGAACTATCTTGTGCAGATTCCTGGAATCATGCTCTTTTGCAGGATGACTATGGGGAATACTGCTGCTGCCACCATGGGTATCTAAACCCAACTTCTGTCTTTCCTTCTCTAATTCAAAAGACTGTCTATCCAAATCCAGCTGTTGCTTTTTGAGCTTCAGTCTGGTTTGTTCCACCCTCAACTTATTGAGTTCCCTCTCTAACATTCTGTCATCAGGGTTGGTGGGAGGGACATTTCTAGAAACAGAGCTATGATGGGAATGAACAGAAGGAGACCTGTCCCTTACAGAAGCCACCCTAACAGCTTGGTTTACAGAAACATTACTACCAGTATGGTGAGAATAAATGCTTTTGCTATGATGTGAGACAACACTATTTATATGGTGTGGCTCATCATCATTACCATCTATGCTAGATTGTCTAGTAATGGGCAGGCTAGGAAGTTTCTTTCCTGAATCTTTTCCTGGGGGAGTCCCTGAATCAGATTGGGAACTATTGGGTACTTTTTCAACAGATGGGGCACCTATGGCCTTATCCTGTTCTCTAAGCATGTTAAGTAACAGTTCCAAGGAAGGATTTTTCCCCACACTCAAACCTCTCTCTATACAGAGACTCCTTGCTCTTTTCCAGCTAAGGTTGTCATATGCAAGTTTGGACAGATCACCATTTTGGCCTGTGCCAGACATTTTTTAGAGAGAGTTAAAGTGATAGAAAAAGAGAAAAAAGTTTTCAGAACTTTTTGGAAAGACAGAAAAAAACTTTTTAAACTTTTAAGAACTTTTTGAAAGTTTTGAAGTACTTTTCAGCACTTAGAAAAGAGTGAAAAGAGGAAATGCAAAACTTTTTGGCTATGTGTATATACACTGACCTTGTTTTGTATATTTTTCTCTTATGAAAAGTACAATGACAAGAGTGGTAAGTAGTCTCAAGCACTTATCCCACCACTGCACAACCAATGTAGGAGGCTGGACTGGCTTGTAGTGAGTACCAAGGGGTACTTGCACCTTGCACCAGGCCCAGTTATCCCTTATTAGTGTATAGGGTGTCTAGCAGCTTAGGCTGATAGATAATGGTAGCTTAGCAGAGCAGCTTAGGCTGAACTAGGAGACGTGTGAAGCTACTACAGTACCACTTAGTGTCATATGCACAATATCATAAGAAAACACAATACACAGTTATACTAAAAATAAAGGTACTTTATTTTTATGACAATATGCCAACGTATCTTAGAGTGTACCCTCAGTGAGAGGATAGGAAATATACACAAGATATATATACACAATAGCAAAAATATGCAGTATAGTCTTAGAAAACAGTGCAAACAATGTATAGTTACAATAGGATGCAATGGGGAAACATAGGGATAGGGGCAACACAAACCATATACTCCAAAAGTGGAATGCGAACCACGAATGGACCCCAAACCTATGTGACCTTGTAGAGGGTCACTGGGACTATTAGAAAATAGTGAGAGTTAGAAAAATAACCCTCCCCAAGACCCTGAAAAGTGAGTGCAAAGTGCACTAAAGTTCCCCTACGGACAAAGAAGTCGTGTTAGAGGAATAATGCAGGAAAGACACAAACCAGCAATGCAACAACTGTGGATTTCCAATCTAGGGTACCTGTGGAACAAGGGGACCAAGTCCAAAAGTCACAAGCAAGTCGGAGATGGGCAGATGCCCAGGAAATGCCAGCTGCGGGTGCAAAGAAGCTTCGACTGGACAGAAGAAGCTGAGGTTTCTGCAGGAACGAAAAGGGCTAGAGACTTCCCCTTTGGTGGACGGATCCCTCTCGCCGTGGAGAGTTGTGCAGAAGTGTTTTCCCGCAAAAGAACGCCAACAAGCCTTGCTAGCTGCAAATCGTGCATTTGGCGTTTTTGGACGCTGCTGGGGCCCAGGAGGGACCAGGAGGTCGCAAATTGGACCTGAAGAGAGAGGAAACGTCGAGCAAGACAAAGAGCCCTCACTGAAGCAGGTAGCACCCAGAGAAGTGCCAGAAACAGGCAATATGAGGATGCGTGAAACGGTGCTCGCCAAAGTTGCACAAAGGAGTCCCACGTCGCCGGAGACCAACTTAGAAAGTCGTGCAATGCAGGTTAGAGTGCCGTGGACCCAGGCTTGGCTGTGCACAAAGGATTTCCGCTGGAAGTGCACAGGGGCCGGAGTAGCTGCAAAGTCGCGGTTCCCATCAATGCAGCCCAGCGAGGTGAGGCAAGGACTTACCTCCACCAAACTTGGGCTGAAGAGTCACTGGACTGTGGGGGTCACTTGGACAGAGTCGCTGGATTTGAGGGACCTCGCTCGTCGTGCTGAGAGGAGACCCAAGGGACCGGTAATGCAGCTTTTTGGTGCCTGCGGTTGCAGGGGGAAGATTCCGTCGATCCACGGGAGATTTCTTCGGAGCTTCTGGTGCAGAGAGGAGGCAGGCTACCCCCACAGCATGCACAAGCAGGAAAACAGTCGAGAAGGCGGCAGGATCAGCGTTACAGAGTTGCAGTAGTCGTCTTTGCTACTATGTTGCAGGTTTGCAGGCTTCCAGCGCGGTCAGCAGTCGATTCCTTATCAGAAGGTGAAGAGGGAGATGCAGAGGAACTCGGATGAGCTCTTGCATTCGTTATCTGAAGTTTCCCCAGAGACAGAGACCCTAAATAGCCAGAAAAGAGGGTTTGGCTACCTAGGAGAGAGGATAGGCTACTAACACCTGAAGGAGCCTATCAGCAGGAGTCTCTGACGTCACCTGGTGGCACTGGCCACTCAGAGCAGTCCAGTGTGCCAGCAGCACCTCTGTTTCCAAGATGGCAGAGGTCTGGAGCACACTGGAGGAGCTCTGGACACCTCCCAGGGGAGGTGCAGGTCAGGGGAGTGGTCACTCCCCTTTCCTTTGTCCAGTTTCGCGCCAGAGCAGGGGCTAAGGGGTCCCTGAACCGGTGTAGACTGGCTTATGCAGAATTGGGCACATCTGTGCCCAAGAAAGCATTTCCAGAGGCTGGGGATGGCTACTCCTCCCCTGCCTTCACACCATTTTCCAAAGGGAGAGGGTGTCACACCCTCTCTCAGAGGTAGTTCTTTGTTCTGCCATCCTGGGCCAGGCCTGGCTGGACCCCAAGAGGGCAGATGCCTGTCTGAGGGGTTGGCAGCAGCAGCAGCTGCAGTGAAACCCCAGGAAGGGCAGTTTGGCAGTACCAGGGTCTGTGCTACAGACCACTGGGATCATGGGATTGTGCCAACTATGCCAGGATGGCATAGAGGGGGCAATTCCATGATCATAGACATGTTACATGGCCATATTCGGAGTTACCATTGTGAAGCTACATATAGGTAGTGACCTCTATGTAGTGCACGCGCGTAATGGTGTCCCCGCACTCACAAAGTTCAGGGAATTGGCTCTGAACAATGTGGGGGCACCTTGGCTAGTGCCAGGGTGCCCTCACACTAAGTAACTTTGCACCTAACCTTTACCAGGTAAAGGTTAGACATATAGGTGACTTATAAGTTACTTAAGTGCAGTGTAAAATGGCTGTGAAATAACGTGGACGTTATTTCACTCAGGCTGCAGTGGCAGGCCTGTGTAAGGATTGTCAGAGCTCCCTATGGGTGGCAAAAGAAATGCTGCAGCCCATAGGGATCTCCTGGAACCCCAATACCCTGGGTACCTCAGTACCATATACTAGGGAATTATAAGGGTGTTCCAGTAAGCCAATGTAAATTGGTAAAAATGGTCACTAGCCTGTTAGTGACAATTTTGAAAGAAATGAGAGAGCAGAACCACTGAGGTTCTGATTAGCAGAGCCTCAGTGAGACAGTTAGTCACTACACAGGTAACACATTCAGGCACACTTATGAGCACTGGGGCCCTGGGTTACCAGGGTCCCAGTGACACATACAACTAAAACAACATATATACAGTGAAAAATGGGGGTAACATGCCAGGCAAGATGGTACTTTCCTACACAACCCCCCCCCCAAACGAAGGACAATAAGACTAGCCATGACCTGATGAGTCTTCATTGTCTAAGTGGAAATATCTGGAGAGTCCATCTGCATTGGAGTGGCTACTCCCAGGTCTATGTTCCACTGTATAGTCCATTCCCTGTAGGGATATGGACCACCTCACAATTTAGGATTTTCACCTTTCATTTGTTTTAGCCAAAGTAGAGGTTTGTGGTCTGTCTGAACAATGAAGTGAGTGCCAAACAGGTATGGCCTCAACTTCTTCAGAGCCCAGACCACAGCAAAGGCCTCCCTCTCAATGGCAGACCAACGCTTTTCTCTAGGGGTCAACCTTCTACTAATAAAAGCAACAGGTTGATCCTGGCCCTCAGAATTAAGTTGTGATAGGACTGCCCCTACTCTTAATTCAGATGCATCAGTCTGGACATAGAGTAACAAGGGCTTTTCAGGACAGGTGCAGAGCACATGGCCTGCTTCAGCTCCTCAAAAGCTTTCTGACAGTTTGCTGTCCATAATACCTTTTTAGGCATTTTCTTGGATGTGAGGTCATTAAGAGGGGCTGCAATGGAGCCATAGTTCTTAATGAACCTCCTGTAATACCCAGTGAGGCCTAGGAAGGCTCTCACCTGAGTCTGAGTGGTAGGGGGAACCCAATCAATAATTGTTTGGATTTTCCCCTGAAGTAGTGCAATCTGTTCCCCACCAACAAGGTGTCCCAGATAAACCACCTTACCCTGCCCTATCTGGCACTTTGAAGCCTTGATAGTGAGGCCTGCCTTTTGCAGGGCCTCCAAAACTTTCCATAGGTGGACCAGGTGATCATCCCAGCTGGAGCTAAAGACAGCTATATCGTCCAAGTATGCTGCACTGAAAGCTTCCAGCCCTTGCAGGACTGTGTTCACCAACCTCTGAAAAGTGGCAGGTGCATTTTTCAAACCAAAAGGCATTACAGTAAACTGGTAATGTCCTCCAATGGTAGAAAATGCAGTCTTAGGTTTAGCATCTTCTGATAATTTGATCTGCCAATACCCTGCAGTCAAATCAAAAGTGCTTAGATACTTGGCAGATGCCAGTGTATCTATAAGCTCATCTGCCCTGGGTATAGGGTGAGCATCAGTTTTGGTTACCAAGTTGAGACCTCTATAGTCTACACAAAACCGCATTTCCTTCTTTCCATCTTTAGAATTGGGTTTTGGTACCAGTACCACAGGAGAAGCCCATGGACTGTCAGAGTGCTCAACCACTCCTAGTTCCAACATTTTCTGAACTTCTTGCTTTATGCAGTCCCTGACATGGTCAGGCTGCCTATAGATCTTACTTTTGACAGGTAAACTGTCTCCAGTATCTATAGTGTGCTCACACCAAGAAGTGGTGCCTGGCACAGTAGAGAAGAGTTCTGAAAATTGTCCTAGGAGATTTATGCAATGGTCTTTCTGCTCAGCAGTAAGACAATCTGCCAAAACTACACCTTCCACAAGAGCATCTTGTTCTGTGGAAGAGAAGAGATCAGGTAGAGGATCACTGTCTTCTTCCTGTCCCTCATCAGTTGCCATGAGCAGGGTGAGATCAGCCCTGTCATAGTAGGGTTTCAGGCGGTTGACATGGAGCACCCTAAGGGGACTCCTGGCAGTGCCTAAGTCAACTAAATAGGTGACTTCTCCCTTCTTTTCAACAATTGTGTGGGGACCACTCCATTTATCTTGGAGTGCTCTTGGGGCCACAGGTTCCAAGACCCACACTTTCTGCCCTGGTTGGTACTGAACCAAAACAGCCTTCTGATCATGCCATTGCTTCTGGAGCTCTTGGCTGGCCTGAAGGTTTTTACTGGCCTTTTTCATGTACTCAGCCATCCTTGATCTGAGGCCAAGTACATAATCCACAATATCCTGCTTAGGAGCTTTTAAAGGTTGTTCCCAACTCTCCTTTACAAGTGTGAGTGGACCCCTAACAGGGTGTCCAAAAAGAAGTTCAAAGGGGCTGAAGCCCACTCCTTTCTGGGGTACCTCCCTGTAGGCAAAAAGGAGGCATGGTAGAAGGATATCCCATCTCCTGCGGAGTTTTTCAGGGAGACCCATAATCATGCCTTTGAGAGTTTTATTAAATCTCTCCACCAGTCCATTTGTTTGTGGATGATAGGGTGTTGTGAACTTGTACGTTACACCACACTCCTTCCACATGGCCTTTAAGTATGCAGACATGAAATTGCTTCCTCTGTCTGATACTACTTCCTTTGGGAAGCCCACCCTGGAAAATATTCCCAGGAGGGCCTTTGCCACTGCAGGAGCTGTAGTGGTCCTTAAAGGAATAGCTTCAGGATATCTTGTGGCATGGTCCACTACCACCAAGATAAACCTATTGCCTGAAGCAGTAGGAGGGTCAAGGGGGCCAACTATGTCAACCCCTACCCTTTCAAAGGGAACCCCAACCACAGGCAGTGGGATAAGGGGTGCCTTTGGGGTGCCACCTGTTTTGCCACTGGCTTGACAGGTTTCACAGGACTTACAAAATTCCTTTGTGTCCTCAGACATCCTAGGCCAATGAAACAGGGGAACACGCCTGTCCCAAGTTTTCATTTGTCCTAGGTGCCCAGCTAAGGGAATGTCATGTGCCAGTGTTAGGAGGAACTTTCTGTACTCCTGAGGAATCACTAATCTCCTGGCAGCTCCAGGTTTAGGATCCCTATGCTCAGTGTACAAGAGGTTGTCCTCCCAGTAAACTCTGTGAGAGTCACTGACATCCCCATTAGCCTGTTTGACAGCTTGCTGTCTGAGACCCTCTAATGTGGGACAGGTTTGCTGTGCCACACTCAGCTCCTCTCTGGCAGGCCCCCCTTCACCCAAAAGCTCAGCAGTGTCTGCTTCCAGCTCCTCTGGTGTAGGTTCTGCACAGGGAGGGAATTCTTCTTCCTCAGAAGTAGAATCCACTGTAGAGGGAGGGATAGTAGGAAGTGGTTTGCTTCTACTAGCCCTAGCTTTAGGGAGCACTTGGTCCATTGTTCCAGGATCCAAGCTTCCCTGTCCTTTTTGCTTTTTGGCCTGAGCCCTTGTCAAAGCAAAAATATGCCCTGGAATGCCCAGCATTGCTGCATGGGCCTCCAACTCCACATCTGACCAAGCTGATGTCTCCAAATCATTCCCTAATAGACAGTCTACAGGTAAATCTGAAGCTACCACAACTTTCTTTGGACCAGTTACCCCCCCCCCAGTTGAGATTTACAACAGCCATGGGGTGGCTTTGTGTTATGTTGTGAGCATCGGTTACTTGGTACTGGTGTCCAAGTATGTGTTGTTCAGGGTGCACCAGTTTCTCAATCACCATTGTGACACTGGCACCTGTGTCCCTGTAGGCCTGGACCTCAACACCATTTATTAGGGTTAGTTGCTTGTACTTCTCCAAGTTATGGGGGCAAGCAACCAAAGTGGCTAAATCAATAGCCCCTTCAGAGACTAAAGTAGCCTCTGTGGTCTCCCTAATCAGACCAACCCCAACTAAGTTACCAAAAGTGAGCCCAGCTACTCCCTTGGATTGGCTATTAGTAGGTTTGCTCCCACCACCACTGCTATTAGTAGGGACACTAGGTGTAGCAGTAGGGGTTGTAGTGGTAGGAGCAGTGGTGCCTTTCTTTGGACAACTGGGATCTGTTGTCCAATGGCCTTTTATTTTACATAAATAGCACCATGGTTTCTTTTCCTTGTTCTGATTAAAGGAGGATTTGGACCCACCACCCCCACCAGAGTGTTTTTGTGGGCCTGATGAAGACTCATTTTTAGATTTGTCCCCACCCTTGTCAGAAGACTTACCATCCTTCTTTGTGTTGCCATCTTTGTCACCCCATGTATGAACTTTTCTATTCACTCTTGTTCTGACCCATTTGTCTGCCTTCTTTCCCAATTCTTGGGGAGAGGTCAGATCAGAGTCCACCAAGTACTGGTGCAACAAATCAGACACACAATTATTAAGAATATGCTCTCTCAGGATCAAGTTATACAGGCTGTCATAATCAGTAACTTTACTGCCATGTAACCACCCCTCCAAGGCCTTCACTGCCTGGTCAATTAAATCAACCCAGTCCTGTGAAGACTCCTTTTTGGTCTCTCTGAACTTTATCCGGTACTGTTCAGTGGTTAAGCCATAACCATCCAGGAGTGCATTCTTAAGAACTTGGAAATTATTAGCATCATTTTCTTTCACAGTAAGGAGCCTATCCCTACCTTTTCCACTAAATGATAGCCATAGGATAGCAGCCCACTGCCTTTGAGGGACATCCTGTACAACACAGGCCCTCTCAAGTGCAGCAAACCACTTGTTAATGTCATCCCCCTCCTTATAAGGGGGAACTATCTTGTGCAGATTCCTGGAATCATGCTCTTTTGCAGGATGACTATGGGGAATACTGCTGCTGCCACCATGGGTATCTAAACCCAACTTCTGTCTTTCCTTCTCTAATTCAAAAGACTGTCTATCCAAATCCAGCTGTTGCTTTTTGAGCTTCAGTCTGGTTTGTTCCACCCTCAACTTATTGAGTTCCCTCTCTAACATTCTGTCATCAGGGTTGGTGGGAGGGACATTTCTAGAAACAGAGCTATGATGGGAATGAACAGAAGGAGACCTGTCCCTTACAGAAGCCACCCTAACAGCTTGGTTTACAGAAACATTACTACCAGTATGGTGAGAATAAATGCTTTTGCTATGATGTGAGACAACACTATTTATATGGTGTGGCTCATCATCATTACCATCTATGCTAGATTGTCTAGTAATGGGCAGGCTAGGAAGTTTCTTTCCTGAATCTTTTCCTGGGGGAGTCCCTGAATCAGATTGGGAACTATTGGGTACTTTTTCAACAGATGGGGCACCTATGGCCTTATCCTGTTCTCTAAGCATGTTAAGTAACAGTTCCAAGGAAGGATTTTTCCCTAGACTCAAACCTCTCTCTATACAGAGACTCCTTGCTCTTTTCCAGCTAAGGTTGTCATATGCAAGTTTGGACAGATCACAATTTTGGCCTGTGCCAGACATTTTTTAGAGAGAGTTAAAGTGATAGAAAAAGAGAAAAAAGTTTTCAGAACTTTTTGGAAAGACAGAAAAAAACTTTTTAAACTTTTAAGAACTTTTTGAAAGTTTTGAAGTACTTTTCAGCACTTAGAAAAGAGTGAAAAGAGGAAATGCAAAACTTTTTGGCTATGTGTATATACACTGACCTTGTTTTGTATATTTTTCTCTTATGAAAAGTACAATGACAAGAGTGGTAAGTAGTCTCAAGCACTTATCCCACCACTGCACAACCAATGTAGGAGGCTGGACTGGCTTGTAGTGAGTACCAAGGGGTACTTGCACCTTGCACCAGGCCCAGTTATCCCTTATTAGTGTATAGGGTGTCTAGCAGCTTAGGCTGATAGATAATGGTAGCTTAGCAGAGCAGCTTAGGCTGAACTAGGAGACGTGTGAAGCTACTACAGTACCACTTAGTGTCATATGCACAATATCATAAGAAAACACAATACACAGTTATACTAAAAATAAAGGTACTTTATTTTTATGACAATATGCCAACGTATCTTAGAGTGTACCCTCAGTGAGAGGATAGGAAATATACACAAGATATATATACACAATAGCAAAAATATGCAGTATAGTCTTAGAAAACAGTGCAAACAATGTATAGTTACAATAGGATGCAATGGGGAAACATAGGGATAGGGGCAACACAAACCATATACTCCAAAAGTGGAATGCGAACCACGAATGGACCCCAAACCTATGTGACCTTGTAGAGGGTCACTGGGACTATTAGAAAATAGTGAGAGTTAGAAAAATAACCCTCCCCAAGACCCTGAAAAGTGAGTGCAAAGTGCACTAAAGTTCCCCTAAGGACAAAGAAGTCGTGTTAGAGGAATAATGCAGGAAAGACACAAACCAGCAATGCAACAACTGTGGATTTCCAATCTAGGGTACCTGTGGAACAAGGGGACCAAGTCCAAAAGTCACAAGCAAGTCGGAGATGGGCAGATGCCCAGGAAATGCCAGCTGCGGGTGCAAAGAAGCTTCGACTGGACAGAAGAAGCTGAGGTTTCTGCAGGAAAGAAAAGGGCTAGAGACTTCCCCTTTGGTGGACGGATCCCTCTCGCCGTGGAGAGTTGTGCAGAAGTGTTTTCCCGCGAAAGAACGCCAACAAGCCTTGCTAGCTGCAAATCGTGCATTTGGCGTTTTTGGACGCTGCTGGGGCCCAGGAGGGACCAGGAGGTCGCAAATTGGACCTGAAGAGAGAGGGAACGTCGATCAAGACAAAGAGCCCTCACTGAAGCAGGTAGCACCCAGAGAAGTGCCAGAAACAGGCAATATGAGGATGCGTGAAACGGTGCTTGCCAAAGTTGCACAAAGGAGTCCCACGTCGCCGGAGACCAACTTAGAAAGTCGTGCAATGCAGGTTAGAGTGCCGTGGACCCAGGCTTGGCTGTGCACAAAGGATTTCCGCCGGAAGTGCACAGGGGCCGGAGTAGCTGCAAAGTCGCGGTTCCCATCAATGCAGCCCAGCGAGGTGAGGCAAGGACTTACCTCCACCAAACTTGGGCTGAAGAGTCACTGGACTGTGGGGGTCACTTGGACAGAGTCGCTGGATTTGAGGGACCTCGCTCGTCGTGCTGAGAGGAGACCCAAGGGACCAGTAATGCAGCTTTTTGGTGCCTGCGGTTGCAGGGGGAAGATTCCGTCGACCCACGGTAGATTTCTTCGGAGCTTCTGGTGCAGAGAGGAGGCAGGCTACCCCCACAGCATGCACAAGCAGGAAAACAGTCGAGAAGGCGGCAGGATCAGCGTTACAGAGTTGCAGTAGTCGTCTTTGCTACTATGTTGCAGGTTTGCAGGCTTCCAGCGCGGTCAGCAGTCGATTCCTTATCAGAAGGTGAAGAGGGAGATGCAGAGGAACTCGGATGAGCTCTTGCATTCGTTATCTGAAGTTTCCCCAGAGACAGAGACCCTAAATAGCCAGAAAAGAGGGTTTGGCTACCTAGGAGAGAGGATAGGCTACTAACACCTGAAGGAGCCTATCAGCAGGAGTCTCTGACGTCACCTGGTGGCACTGGCCACTCAGAGCAGTCCAGTGTGCCAGCAGCACCTCTGTTTCCAAGATGGCAGAGGTCTGGAGCACACTGGAGGAGCTCTGGACACCTCCCAGGGGAGGTGCAGGTCAGGGGAGTGGTCACTCCCCTTTCCTTTGTCCAGTTTCGCGCCAGAGCAGGGGCTAAGGGGTCCCTGAACCGGTGTAGACTGGCTTATGCAGAATTGGGCACATCTGTGCCCAAGAAAGCATTTCCAGAGGCTGGGGATGGCTACTCCTCCGCTGCCTTCACACCATTTTCCAAAGGGAGAGGGTGTCACACCCTCTCTCAGAGGTAGTTCTTTGTTCTGCCATCCTGGGCCAGGCCTGGCTGGACCCCAGGAGGGCAGACACCTGTCTGAGGGGTTGGCAGCAGCAGCAGCTGCAGTGAAACCCCAGGAAGGGCAGTTTGGCAGTACCAGGGTCTGTGCTACAGACCACTGGGATCATGGGATTGTGCCAACTATGCCAGGATGGCATAGAGGGGGCAATTCCATGATCATAGACATGTTACATGGCCATATTCGGAGTTACCATTGTGAAGCTACATATAGGTAGTGACCTCTATGTAGTGCACGCGCGTAATGGTGTCCCCGCACTCACAAAGTTCAGGGAATTGGCTCTGAACAATGTGGGGGCACCTTGGCTAGTGCCAGGGTGCCCTCACACTAAGTAACTTTGCACCTAACCTTTACCAGGTAAAGGTTAGACATATAGGTGACTTATAAGTTACTTAAGTGCAGTGTAAAATGGCTGTGAAATAACGTGGACGTTATTTCACTCAGGCTGCAGTGGCAGGCCTGTGTAAGGATTGTCAGAGCTCCCTATGGGTGGCAAAAGAAATGCTGCAGCCCATAGGGATCTCCTGGAACCCCAATACCCTGGGTACCTCAGTACAATATACTAGGGAATTATAAGGGTGTTCCAGTAAGCCAATGTAAATTGGTAAAAATGGTCACTAGCCTGTTAGTGACAATTTTGAAAGAAATGAGAGAGCATAACCACTGAGGTTCTGATTAGCAGAGCCTCAGTGAGACAGTTAGTCACTACACAGGTAACACATTCAGGCACACTTATGAGCACTGGGGCCCTGGGTTACCAGGGTCCCAGTGACACATACAACTAAAACAACATATATACAGTGAAAAATGGGGGTAACATGCCAGGCAAGATGGTACTTTCCTACACAACCCCCCCCCAAACGAAGGACAATAAGACTAGCCATGACCTGATGAGTCTTCATTGTCTAAGTGGAAATATCTGGAGAGTCCATCTGCATTGGAGTGGCTACTCCCAGGTCTATGTTCCACTGTATAGTCCATTCCCTGTAGGGATATGGACCACCTCAACAATTTAGGATTTTCACCTTTCATTTGTTTTAGCCAAAGTAGAGGTTTGTGGTCTGTCTGAACAATGAAGTGAGTGCCAAACAGGTATGGCCTCAACTTCTTCAGAGCCCAGACCACAGCAAAGGCCTCCCTCTCAATGGCAGACCAACGCTTTTCTCTAGGGGTCAACCTTCTACTAATAAAAGCAACAGGTTGATCCTGGCCCTCAGAATTAAGTTGTGATAGGACTGCCCCTACTCCTAATTCAGATGCATCAGTCTGGACATAGAATTGTTTAGAGTAACAAGGGCTTTTCAGGACAGGTGCAGAGCACATGGCCTGCTTCAGCTCCTCAAAAGCTTTCTGACAGTTTGCTGTCCATAATACCTTTTTAGGCATTTTCTTGGATGTGAGGTCATTAAGAGGGGCTGCAATGGAGCCATAGTTCTTAATGAACCTCCTGTAATACCCAGTGAGGCCTAGGAAGGCTCTCACCTGAGTCTGAGTGGTAGGGGGAACCCAATCAATAATTGTTTGGATTTTCCCCTGAAGTGGTGCAATCTGTTCCCCACCAACAAGGTGTCCCAGATAAACCACCTTACCCTGCCCTATCTGGCACTTTGAAGCCTTGATAGTGAGGCCTGCCTTTTGCAGGGCCTCCAAAACTTTCCATAGGTGGACCAGGTGATCATCCCAGCTGGAGCTAAAGACAGCTATATCGTCCAAGTATGCTGCACTGAAAGCTTCCAGCCCTTGCAGGACTGTGTTCACCAACCTCTGAAAAGTGGCAGGTGCATTTTTCAAACCAAAAGGCATTACAGTAAACTGGTAATGTCCTCCAATGGTAGAAAATGCAGTCTTAGGTTTAGCATCTTCTGATAATTTGATCTGCCAATACCCTGCAGTCAAATCAAAAGTGCTTAGATACTTGGCAGATGCCAGTGTATCTATAAGCTCATCTGCCCTGGGTATAGGGTGAGCATCAGTTTTGGTTACCAAGTTGAGACCTCTATAGTCTACACAAAACCGCATTTCCTTCTTTCCATCTTTAGAATTGGGTTTTGGTACCAGTACCACAGGAGAAGCCCATGGACTGTCAGAGTGCTCAACCACTCCTAGTTCCAACATTTTCTGAACTTCTTGCTTTATGCAGTCCCTGACATGGTCAGGCTGCCTATAGATCTTACTTTTGACAGGTAAACTGTCTCCAGTATCTATAGTGTGCTCACACCAAGAAGTGGTGCCTGGCACAGTAGAGAAGAGTTCTGAAAATTGTCCTAGGAGATTTATGCAATGGTCTTTCTGCTCAGCAGTAAGACAATCTGCCAAAACTACACCTTCCACAAGAGCATCTTGTTCTGTGGAAGAGAAGAGATCAGGTAGAGGATCACTGTCTTCTTCCTGTCCCTCATCAGTTGCCATGAGCAGGGTGAGATCAGCCCTGTCATAGTAGGGTTTCAGGCGGTTGACATGGAGCACCCTAAGGGGACTCCTGGCAGTGCCTAAGTCAACTAAATAGGTGACTTCTCCCTTCTTTTCAACAATTGTGTGGGGACCACTCCATTTATCTTGGAGTGCTCTTGGGGCCACAGGTTCCAAGACCCACACTTTCTGCCCTGGTTGGTACTGAACCAAAACAGCCTTCTGATCATGCCATTGCTTCTGGAGCTCTTGGCTGGCCTGAAGGTTTTTACTGGCCTTTTTCATGTACTCAGCCATCCTTGATCTGAGGCCAAGTACATAATCCACAATATCCTGCTTAGGAGCTTTTAAAGGTTGTTCCCAACCCTCCTTTACAAGTGTGAGTGGACCCCTAACAGGGTGTCCAAAAAGAAGTTCAAAGGGGCTGAAGCCCACTCCTTTCTGGGGTACCTCCCTGTAGGCAAAAAGGAGGCATGGTAGAAGGATATCCCATCTCCTGCGGAGTTTTTCAGGGAGACCCATAATCATGCCTTTGAGAGTTTTATTAAATCTCTCCACCAGTCCATTTGTTTGTGGATGATAGGGTGTTGTGAACTTGTACGTTACACCACACTCCTTCCACATGGCCTTTAAGTATGCAGACATGAAATTGCTTCCTCTGTCTGATACTACTTCCTTTGGGAAGCCCACCCTGGAAAATATTCCCAGGAGGGCCTTTGCCACTGCAGGAGCTGTAGTGGTCCTTAAAGGAATAGCTTCAGGATATCTTGTGGCATGGTCCACTACCACCAAGATAAACCTATTGCCTGAAGCAGTAGGAGGGTCAAGGGGGCCAACTATGTCAACCCCTACCCTTTCAAAGGGAACCCCAACCACAGGCAGTGGGATAAGGGGTGCCTTTGGGGTGCCACCTGTTTTGCCACTGGCTTGACAGGTTTCACAGGACTTACAAAATTCCTTTGTGTCCTCAGACATCCTAGGCCAATGAAACAGGGGAACAAGCCTGTCCCAAGTTTTCATTTGTCCTAGGTGCCCAGCTAAGGGAATGTCATGTGCCAGTGTTAGGAGGAACTTTCTGTACTCCTGAGGAATCACTAATCTCCTGGCAGCTCCAGGTTTAGGATCCCTATGCTCAGTGTACAAGAGGTTGTCCTCCCAGTAAACTCTGTGAGAGTCACTGACATCCCCATTAGCCTGTTTGACAGCTTGCTGCCTGAGACCCTCTAATGTGGGACAGGTTTGCTGTGCCACACTCAGCTCCTCTCTGGCAGGCCCCCCTTCACCCAAAAGCTCAGCAGTGTCTGCTTCCAGCTCCTCTGGTGTAGGTTCTGCACAGGGAGGGAATTCTTCTTCCTCAGAAGTAGAATCCACTGTAGAGGGAGGGATAGTAGGAAGTGGTTTGCTTCTACTAGCCCTAGCTTTAGGGAGCACTTGGTCCATTGTTCCAGGATCCAAGCTTCCCTGTCCTTTTTGCTTTTTGGCCTGAGCCCTTGTCAAAGCAAAAATATGCCCTGGAATGCCCAGCATTGCTGCATGGGCCTCCAACTCCACATCTGACCAAGCTGATGTCTCCAAATCATTCCCTAATAGACAGTCTACAGGTAAATCTGAAGCTACCACAACTTTCTTTGGACCAGTTACCCCCCCCCAGTTGAGATTTACAACAGCCATGGGGTGGCTTTGTGTTATGTTGTGAGCATCGGTTACTTGGTACTGGTGTCCAAGTATGTGTTGTTCAGGGTGCACCAGTTTCTCAATCACCATTGTGACACTGGCACCTGTGTCCCTGTAGGCCTGGACCTCAACACCATTTATTAGGGTTAGTTGCTTGTACTTCTCCAAGTTATGGGGGCAAGCAACCAAAGTGGCTAAATCAATAGCCCCTTCAGAGACTAAAGTAGCCTCTGTGGTCTCCCTAATCAGACCAACCCCAACTAAGTTACCAAAAGTGAGCCCAGCTACTCCCTTGGATTGGCTATTAGTAGGTTTGCTCCCACCACCACTGCTATTAGTAGGGACACTAGGTGTAGCAGTAGGGGTTGTAGTGGTAGGAGCAGTGGTGCCTTTCTTTGGACAACTGGGATCTGTTGTCCAATGGCCTTTTATTTTACATAAATAGCACCATGGTTTCTTTTCCTTGTTCTGATTAAAGGAGGATTTGGACCCACCACCCCCACCAGAGTGTTTTTGTGGGCCTGATGAAGACTCATTTTTAGATTTGTCCCCACCCTTGTCAGAAGACTTACCATCCTTCTTTTTGTTGCCATCTTTGTCACCCCCTGTATGAACTTTTCTGTTCACTCTTGTTCTGACCCATTTGTCTGCCTTCTTTCCCAATTCTTGGGGAGAGGTCAGATCAGAGTCCACCAAGTACTGGTGCAACAAATCAGACACACAATTATTAAGAATATGCTCTCTCAGGATCAAGTTATACAGGCTGTCATAATCAGTAACTTTACTGCCATGTAACCACCCCTCCAAGGCCTTCACTGCCTGGTCAATTAAATCAACCCAGTCTTGTGAAGACTCCTTTTTGGTCTCTCTGAACTTTATCCTGTACTGTTCAGTGGTTAAGCCATAACCATCCAGGAGTGCATTCTTAAGAACTTGGAAATTATTAGCATCATTTTCTTTCACAGTAAGGAGCCTATCCCTACCTTTTCCACTAAATGATAGCCATAGGATAGCAGCCCACTGCCTTTGAGGGACATCCTGTACAACACAGGCCCTCTCAAGTGCAGCAAACCACTTGTTAATGTCATCCCCCTCCTTATAAGGGGGAACTATCTTTTGCAGATTCCTGGAATCATGCTCTTTTGCAGGATGACTATGGGGAATACTGCTGCTGCCACCATGGGTATCTAAACCCAACTTCTGTCTTTCCTTCTCTAATTCAAAAGACTGTCTATCCAAATCCAGCTGTTGCTTTTTGAGCTTCAGTCTGGTTTGTTCCACCCTCAACTTATTGAGTTCCCTCTCTAACATTCTGTCATCAGGGTTGGTGGGAGGGACATTTCTAGAAACAGAGCTATGATGGGAATGAACAGAAGGAGACCTGTCCCTTACAGAAGCCACCCTAACAGCTTGGTTTACAGAAACATTACTACCAGTATGGTGAGAATAAATGCTTTTGCTATGATGTGAGACAACACTATTTATATGGCGTGGCTCATCATCATTACCATCTATGCTAGATTGTCTAGTAATGGGCAGGCTAGGAAGTTTCTTTCCTGAATCTTTTCCTGGGGGAGTCCCTGAATCAGATTGGGAACTATTGGGTACTTTTTCAACAGATGGGGCACCTATGGCCTTATCCTGTTCTCTAAGCATGTTAAGTAACAGTTCCAAGGAAGGATTTTTCCCTACACTCAAACCTCTCTCTATACAGAGACTCCTTGCTCTTTTCCAGCTAAGGTTGTCATATGCAAGTTTGGACAGATCACCATTTTGGCCTGTGCCAGACATTTTTTAGAGAGAGTTAAAGTGATAGAAAAAGAGAAAAAAGTTTTCAGAACTTTTTGGAAAGACAGAAAAAAACTTTTTAAACTTTTAAGAACTTTTTGAAAGTTTTGAAGTACTTTTCAGCACTTAGAAAAGAGTGAAAAGAGGAAATGCAAAACTTTTTGGCTATGTGTATATACACTGACCTTGTTTTGTATATTTTTCTCTTATGAAAAGTACAATGACAAGAGTGGTAAGTAGTCTCAAGCACTTATCCCACCACTGCACAACCAATGTAGGAGGCTGGACTGGCTTGTAGTGAGTACCAAGGGGTACTTGCACCTTGCACCAGGCCCAGTTATCCCTTATTAGTGTATAGGGTGTCTAGCAGCTTAGGCTGATAGATAATGGTAGCTTAGCAGAGCAGCTTAGGCTGAACTAGGAGACATGTGAAGCTACTACAGTACCACTTAGTGTCATATGCACAATATCATAAGAAAACACAATACACAGTTATACTAAAAATAAAGGTACTTTATTTTTATGACAATATGCCAACGTATCTTAGAGTGTACCCTCAGTGAGAGGATAGGAAATATACACAAGATATATATACACAATAGCAAAAATATGCAGTATAGTCTTAGAAAACAGTGCAAACAATGTATAGTTACAATAGGATGCAATGGGGAAACATAGGGATAGGGGCAACACAAACCATATACTCCAAAAGTGGAATGCGAACCACGAATGGACCCCAAACCTATGTGACCTTGTAGAGGGTCGCTGGGACTATTAGAAAATAGTGAGAGTTAGAAAAATAACCCTCCCCAAGACCCTGAAAAGTGAGTGCAAAGTGCACTAAAGTTCCCCTAAGGACAAAGAAGTCGTGTTAGAGGAATAATGCAGGAAAGACACAAACCAGCAATGCAACAACTGTGGATTTCCAATCTAGGGTACCTGTGGAACAAGGGGACCAAGTCCAAAAGTCACAAGCAAGTCGGAGATGGGCAGATGCCCAGGAAATGCCAGCTGCGGGTGCAAAGAAGCTTCGACTGGACAGAAGAAGCTGAGGTTTCTGCAGGAACGAAAAGGGCTAGAGACTTCCCCTTTGGTGGACGGATCCCTCTCGCCGTGGAGAGTTGTGCAGAAGTGTTTTCCCGCGAAAAAACGCCAACAAGCCTTGCTAGCTGCAAATCGTGCATTTGGCGTTTTTGGACGCTGCTGGGGCCCAGGAGGGACCAGGAGGTCGCAAATTGGACCTGAAGAGAGAGGGAACGTCGGGCAAGACAAAGAGCCCTCACTGAAGCAGGTAGCACCCAGAGAAGTGCCAGAAACAGGCACTACAAAGATGCGTGAAACAGTGCTCGCCGAAGTTGCACAAAGGAGTCCCACGTCGCCGGAGACCAACTTAGAAAGTCGTGCAATGTAGGTTAGAGTGCCGTGGACCCAGGCTTGGCTGTGCACAAAGGATTTCTGCCGGAAGTGCACAGGGGCCGGAGTAGCTGCAAAGTAGCGGTTTCCATCAATGCAGCCCAGCGAGGTGAGGCAAGGACTTACCTCCACCAAACTTGGGCTGAAGAGTCACTGGACTGTGGGGGTCACTTGGACAGAGTCGCTGGATTCGAGGGACCTCGCTCGTCGTGCTGAGAGGAGACCCAAGGGACCGGTAATGCAGCTTTTTGGTGCCTGCGGTTGCAGGGGGAAGATTCCGTCGACCCACGGGAGATTTCTTCGGAGCTTCTGGTGCAGAGAGGAGGCAGGCTACCCCCACAGCATGCACAAGCAGGAAAACAGTCGAGAAGGCGGCAGGATCAGCGTTACAGAGTTGCAGTAGTCGTCTTTGCTACTATGTTGCAGGTTTGCAGGCTTCCAGCGCGGTCAGCAGTCGATTCCTTATCAGAAGGTGAAGAGGGAGATGCA
The DNA here is from genome assembly GCF_031143425.1 of Pleurodeles waltl. Taxonomy (NCBI): domain Eukaryota; kingdom Metazoa; phylum Chordata; class Amphibia; order Caudata; family Salamandridae; genus Pleurodeles; species Pleurodeles waltl. The sequence continues at coordinate 865,003,747 of NC_090438.1, forward strand.
GAGGAACTCGGATGAGCTCTTGCATTCGTTATCTGAAGTTTCCCCAGAGACAGAGACCCTAAATAGCCAGAAAAGAGGGTTTGGCTATCTAGGAGAGAGGATAGGCTACTAACACCTGAAGGAGCCTATCAGCAGGAGTCTCTGACGTCACCTGGTGGCACTGGCCACTCAGAGCAGTCCAGTGTGCCAGCAGCACCTCTGTTTCCAAGATGGCAGAGGTCTGGAGCACACTGGAGGAGCTCTGGACACCTCCCAGGGGAGGTGCAGGTCAGGGGAGTGGTCACTCCCCTTTCCTTTGTCCAGTTTCGCGCCAGAGCAGGGGCTAAGGGGTCCCTGAACCGGTGTAGACTGGCTTATGCAGAATTGGGCACATCTGTGCCCAAGAAAGCATTTCCAGAGGCTGGGGATGGCTACTCCTCCCCTGCCTTCACACCATTTTCCAAAGGGAGAGGGTGTCACACCCTCTCTCAGAGGTAGTTCTTTGTTCTGCCATCCTGGGCCAGGCCTGGCTGGACCCCAGGAGGGCAGATGCCTGTCTGAGGGGTTGGCAGCAGCAGCAGCTGCAGTGAAACCCCAGGAAGGGCAGTTTGGCAGTACCAGGGTCTGTGCTACAGACCACTGGGATCATGGGATTGTGCCAACTATGCCAGGATGGCATAGAGGGGGCAATTCCATGATCATAGACATGTTACATGGCCATATTCGGAGTTACCATTGTGAAGCTACATATAGGTAGTGACCTATATGTAGTGCACGCGTGTAATGGTGTCCCCGCACTCACAAAGTTCAGGGAATTGGCTCTGAACAATGTGGGGGCACCTTGGCTAGTGCCAGGGTGCCCTCACACTAAGTAACTTTGCACCTAACCTTTACCAGGTAAAGGTTAGACATATAGGTGACTTATAAGTTACTTAAGTGCAGTGTAAAATGGCTGTGAAATAACGTGGACGTTATTTCACTCAGGTTGCAGTGGCAGGCCTGTGTAAGGATTGTCAGAGCTCCCTATGGGTGGCAAAATAAATGCTGCAGCCCATAGGGATCTCCTGGAACCCCAATACCCTGGGTACCTCAGTACCATATACTAGAGAATTATAAGGGTGTTCCAGTAAGCCAATGTAAATTGGTAAAAATGGTCACTAGCCTGTTAGTGACAATTTTGAAAGAAATGAGAGAGCATAACCACTGAGGTTCTGATTAGCAGAGCCTCAGTGAGACAGTTAGTCACTACACAGGTAACACATTCAGGCACACTTATGAGCACTGGGGTCCTGGTTTACCAGGGTCCCAGTGACACATACAACTAAAACAACATATATACAGTGAAAAATGGGGGTAACATGCCAGGCAAGATGGTACTTTCCTACACAACCCCCCCCCCAAACGAAGGACAATAAGACTAGCCATGACCTGATGAGTCTTCATTGTCTAAGTGGAAATATCTGGAGAGTCCATCTGCATTGGAGTGGCTACTCCCAGGTATATGTTCCACTGTATAGTCCATTCCCTGTAGGGATATGGACCACCTCAACAATTTAGGATTTTCACCTTTCATTTGTTTTAGCCAAAGTAGAGGTTTGTGGTCTGTCTGAACAATGAAGTGAGTGCCAAACAGGTATGGCCTCAATTTCTTCAGAGCCCAGACCACAGCAAAGGCCTCCCTCTCAATGGCAGACCAACGCTTTTCTCTAGGGGTCAACCTTCTACTAATAAAAGCAACAGGTTGATCCTGGCCCTCAGAATTAAGTTGTGATAGGACTGCCCCTACTCCTAATTCAGATGCATCAGTCTGGACATAGAATTTTTTAGAGTAACAAGGGCTTTTCAGGACAGGTGCAGAGCACATGGCCTGCTTCAGCTCCTCAAAAGCTTTCTGACAGTTTGCTGTCCATAATACCTTTTTAGGCATTTTCTTGGATGTGAGGTCATTAAGAGGGGCTGCAATGGAGCCATAGTTCTTAATGAACCTCCTGTAATACCCAGTGAGGCCTAGGAAGGCTCTCACCTGAGTCTGAGTGGTAGGGGGAACCCAATCAATAATTGTTTGGATTTTCCCCTGAAGTGGTGCAATCTGTTCCCCACCAACAAGGTGTCCCAGATAAACCACCTTACCCTGCCCTATCTGGCACTTTGAAGCCTTGATAGTGAGGCCTGCCTTTTGCAGGGCCTCCAAAACTTTCCATAGGTGGACCAGGTGATCATCCCAGCTGGAGCTAAAGACAGCTATATCGTCCAAGTATGCTGCACTGAAAGCTTCCAGCCCTTGCAGGACTGTGTTCACCAACCTCTGAAAAGTGGCAGGTGCATTTTTCAAACCAAAAGGCATTACAGTAAACTGGTAATGTCCTCCAATGGTAGAAAATGCAGTCTTAGGTTTAGCATCTTCTGATAATTTGATCTGCCAATACCCTGCAGTCAAATCAAAAGTGCTTAGATACTTGGCAGATGCCAGTGTATCTATAAGCTCATCTGCCCTGGGTATAGGGTGAGCATCAGTTTTGGTTACCAAGTTGAGACCTCTATAGTCTACACAAAACCGCATTTCCTTCTTTCCATCTTTAGAATTGGGTTTTGGTACCAGTACCACAGGAGAAGCCCATGGACTGTCAGAGTGCTCAACCACTCCTAGTTCCAACATTTTCTGAACTTCTTGCTTTATGCAGTCCCTGACATGGTCAGGCTGCCTATAGATCTTACTTTTGACAGGTAAACTGTCTCCAGTATCTATAGTGTGCTCACACCAAGAAGTGGTGCCTGGCACAGTAGAGAAGAGTTCTGAAAATTGTCCTAGGAGATTTATGCAATGGTCTTTCTGCTCAGCAGTAAGACAATCTGCCAAAACTACACCTTCCACAAGAGCATCTTGTTCTGTGGAAGAGAAGAGATCAGGTAGAGGATCACTGTCTTCTTCCTGTCCCTCATCAGTTGCCATGAGCAGGGTGAGATCAGCCCTGTCATAGTAGGGTTTCAGGCGGTTGACATGGAGCACCCTAAGGGGACTCCTGGCAGTGCCTAAGTCAACTAAATAGGTGACTTCTCCCTTCTTTTCAACAATTGTGTGGGGACCACTCCATTTATCTTGGAGTGCTCTTGGGGCCACAGGTTCCAAGACCCACACTTTCTGCCCTGGTTGGTACTGAACCAAAACAGCCTTCTGATCATGCCATTGCTTCTGGAGCTCTTGGCTGGCCTGAATGTTTTTACTGGCCTTTTTCATGTACTCAGCCATCCTTGATCTGAGGCCAAGTACATAATCCACAATATCCTGCTTAGGAGCTTTTAAAGGTTGTTCCCAACCCTCCTTTACAAGTGTGAGTGGACCCCTAACAGGGTGTCCAAAAAGAAGTTCAAAGGGGCTGAAGCCCACTCCTTTCTGGGGTACCTCCCTGTAGGCAAAAAGGAGGCATGGTAGAAGGATATCCCATCTCCTGCGGAGTTTTTCAGGGAGACCCATAATCATGCCTTTGAGAGTTTTATTAAATCTCTCCACCAGTCCATTTGTTTGTGGATGATAGGGTGTTGTGAACTTGTACGTTACACCACACTCCTTCCACATGGCCTTTAAGTATGCAGACATGAAATTGCTTCCTCTGTCTGATACTACTTCCTTTGGGAAGCCCACCCTGGAAAATATTCCCAGGAGGGCCTTTGCCACTGCAGGAGCTGTAGTGGTCCTTAAAGGAATAGCTTCAGGATATCTTGTGGCATGGTCCACTACCACCAAGATAAACCTATTGCCTGAAGCAGTAGGAGGGTCAAGGGGGCCAACTATGTCAACCCCTACCCTTTCAAAGGGAACCCCAACCACAGGCAGTGGGATAAGGGGTGCCTTTGGGGTGCCACCTGTTTTGCCACTGGCTTGACAGGTTTCACAGGACTTACAAAATTCCTTTGTGTCCTCAGACATCCTAGGCCAATGAAACAGGGGAACACGCCTGTCCCAAGTTTTCATTTGTCCTAGGTGCCCAGCTAAGGGAATGTCATGTGCCAGTGTTAGGAGGAACTTTCTGTACTCCTGAGGAATCACTAATCTCCTGGCAGCTCCAGGTTTAGGATCCCTATGCTCAGTGTACAAGAGGTTGTCCTCCCAGTAAACTCTGTGAGAGTCACTGACATCCCCATTAGCCTGTTTGACAGCTTGCTGTCTGAGACCCTCTAATGTGGGACAGGTTTGCTGTGCCACACTCAGCTCCTCTCTGGCAGGCCCCCCTTCACCCAAAAGCTCAGCAGTGTCTGCTTCCAGCTCCTCTGGTGTAGGTTCTGCACAGGGAGGGAATTCTTCTTCCTCAGAAGTAGAATCCACTGTAGAGGGAGGGATAGTAGGAAGTGGTTTGCTTCTACTAGCCCTAGCTTTAGGGAGCACTTGGTCCATTGTTCCAGGATCCAAGCTTCCCTGTCCTTTTTGCTTTTTGGCCTGAGCCCTTGTCAAAGCAAAAATATGCCCTGGAATGCCCAGCATTGCTGCATGGGCCTCCAACTCCACATCTGACCAAGCTGATGTCTCCAAATCATTCCCTAATAGACAGTCTACAGGTAAATCTGAAGCTACCACAACTTTCTTTGGACCAGTTACCCTCCCCCAGTTGAGATTTACAACAGCCATGGGGTGGCTTTGTGTTATGTTGTGAGCATCGGTTACTTGGTACTGGTGTCCAAGTATGTGTTGTTCAGGGTGCACCAGTTTCTCAATCACCATTGTGACACTGGCACCTGTGTCCCTGTAGGCCTGGACCTCAACACCATTTATTAGGGTTAGTTGCTTGTACTTCTCCAAGTTATGGGGGCAAGCAACCAAAGTGGCTAAATCAATAGCCCCTTCAGAGACTAAAGAAGCCTCTGTGGTCTCCCTAATCAGACCAACCCCAACTAAGTTACCAAAAGTGAGCCCAGCTACTCCCTTGGATTGGCTATTAGTAGGTTTGCTCCCACCACCACTGCTATTAGTAGGGACACTAGGTGTAGCAGTAGGGGTTGTAGTGGTAGGAGCAGTGGTGCCTTTCTTTGGACAACTGGGATCTGTTGTCCAATGGCCTTTTATTTTACATAAATAGCACCATGGTTTCTTTTCCTTGTTCTGATTAAAGGAGGATTTGGACCCACCACCCCCACCAGAGTGTTTTTGTGGGCCTGATGAAGACTCATTTTTAGATTTGTCCCCACCCTTGTCAGAAGACTTACCATCCTTCTTTTTGTTGCCATCTTTGTCACCCCCTGTATGAACTTTTCTGTTCACTCTTGTTCTGACCCATTTGTCTGCCTTCTTTCCCAATTCTTGGGGAGAGGTCAGATCAGAGTCCACCAAGTACTGGTGCAACAAATCAGACACACAATTATTAAGAATATGCTCTCTCAGGATCAAGTTATACAGGCTGTCATAATCAGTAACTTTACTGCCATGTAACCACCCCTCCAAGGCCTTCACTGCCTGGTCAATTAAATCAACCCAGTCTTGTGAAGACTCCTTTTTGGTCTCTCTGAACTTTATCCTGTACTGTTCAGTGGTTAAGCCATAACCATCCAGGAGTGCATTCTTAAGAACTTGGAAATTATTAGCATCATTTTCTTTCACAGTAAGGAGCCTATCCCTACCTTTTCCACTAAATGATAGCCATAGGATAGCAGCCCACTGCCTTTGAGGGACATCCTGTACAACACAGGCCCTCTCAAGTGCAGCAAACCACTTGTTAATGTCATCCCCCTTCTTATAAGGGGGAACTATCTTGTGCAGATTCCTGGAATCATGCTCTTTTGCAGGATGACTATGGGGAATACTGCTGCTGCCACCATGGGTATCTAAACCCAACTTCTGTCTTTCCTTCTCTAATTCAAAAGACTGTCTATCCAAATCCAGCTGTTGCTTTTTGAGCTTCAGTCTGGTTTGTTCCACCCTCAACTTATTGAGTTCCCTCTCTAACATTCTGTCATCAGGGTTGGTGGGAGGGACATTTCTAGAAACAGAGCTATGATGGGAATGAACAGAAGGAGACCTGTCCCTTACAGAAGCCACCCTAACAGCTTGGTTTACAGAAACATTACTACCAGTATGGTGAGAATAAATGCTTTTGCTATGATGTGAGACAACACTATTTATATGGTGTGGCTCATCATCATTACCATCTATGCTAGATTGTCTAGTAATGGGCAGGCTAGGAAGTTTCTTTCCTGAATCTTTTCCTGGGGGAGTCCCTGAATCAGATTGGGAACTATTGGGTACTTTTTCAACAGATGGGGCACCTATGGCCTTATCCTGTTCTCTAAGCATGTTAAGTAACAGTTCCAAGGAAGGATTTTTCCCTAGACTCAAACTTCTCTCTATACAGAGACTCCTTGCTCTTTTCCAGCTAAGGTTGTCATATGCAAGTTTGGACAGATCACCATTTTGGCCTGTGCCAGACATTTTTTAGAGAGAGTTAAAGTGATAGAAAAAGAGAAAAAAGTTTTCAGAACTTTTTGGAAAGACAGAAAAAAACTTTTTAAACTTTTAAGAACTTTTTGAAAGTTTTGAAGTACTTTTCAGCACTTAGAAAAGAGTGAAAAGAGGAAATGCAAAACTTTTTGGCTATGTGTATATACACTGACCTTGTTTTGTATATTTTTCTCTTATGAAAAGTACAATGACAAGAGTGGTAAGTAGTCTCAAGCACTTATCCCACCACTGCACAACCAATGTAGGAGGCTGGACTGGCTTGTAGTGAGTACCAAGGGGTACTTGCACCTTGCACCAGGCCCAGTTATCCCTTATTAGTGTATAGGGTGTCTAGCAGCTTAGGCTGATAGATAATGGTAGCTTAGCAGAGCAGCTTAGGCTGAACTAGGAGACGTGTGAAGCTACTACAGTACCACTTAGTGTCATATGCACAATATCATAAGAAAACACAATACACAGTTATACTAAAAATAAAGGTACTTTATTTTTATGACAATATGCCAACGTATCTTAGAGTGTACCCTCAGTGAGAGGATAGGAAATATACACAAGATATATATACACAATAGCAAAAATATGCAGTATAGTCTTAGAAAACAGTGCAAACAATGTATAGTTACAATAGGATGCAATGGGGAAACATAGGGATAGGGGCAACACAAACCATATACTCCAAAAGTGGAATGCGAACCACAAATGGACCCCAAACCTATGTGACCTTGTAGAGGGTCGCTGGGACTATTAGAAAATAGTGAGAGTTAGAAAAATAACCCTCCCCAAGACCCTGAAAAGTGAGTGCAAAGTGCACTAAAGTTCCCCTAAGGACAAAGAAGTCGTGTTAGAGGAATAATGCAGGAAAGACACAAACCAGCAATGCAACAACTGTGGATTTCCAATCTAGGGTACCTGTGGAACAAGGGGACCAAGTCCAAAAGTCACAAGCAAGTCGGAGATGGGCAGATGCCCAGGAAATGCCAGCTGCGGGTGCAAAGAAGCTTCGACTGGATAGAAGAAGCTGAGGTTTCTGCAGGAACGAAAAGGGCTAGAGACTTCCCCTTTGGTGGACGGATCCCTCTCGCCGTGGAGAGTCGTGCAGAAGTGTTTTCCCGCGAAAGAACGCCAACAAGCCTTGCTAGTTGCAAATCGTGTGTTTGGCGTTTTTGGACGCTGCTGGGGCCCAGGAGGGACCAGGAGGTCGCAAATTGGACCTGAAGAGAGAGGGGATGTCGAGCAAGACAAAGAACCCTCACTGAAGCAGGTAGCACCCAGAAAAGTGCCAGAAACAGGCACTATGAGGATGTGTGAAACGGTGCTTGCCGAAGTTGCACAAAGGAGTCCCACGTCGCCGGAGACCAACTTAGAAAGTCGTGCAATGCAGGTTAGAGTGCCGTGGACCCAGGCTTGGCTGTGCACAAAGGATTTCCGCCGGAAGTGCACAGGGGCCGGAGTAGCTGCAAAGTCGCGGTTCCCAGCAATGCAGCCCAGCGAGGTGAGGCAAGGACTTACCTCCACCAAACTTGGGCTGAAGAGTCACTGGACTGTGGGGGTCACTTGGACAGAGTCGCTGGATTCAAGGGACCTCGCTCGTCGTGCTGAGAGGAGACCCAAGGGACCGGTAATGCAGCTTTTTGGTGCCTGCGGTTGCAGGGGGAAGATTCCGTCGACCCACGGGAGATTTCTTCGGAGCTTCTGGTGCAGAGAGGAGGCAGGCTACCCCCACAGCATGCACAAGCAGGAAAACAGTCGAGAAGGCGGCAGGATCAGCGTTACAGAGTTGCAGTAGTCGTCTTTGCTACTATGTTGCAGGTTTGCAGGCTTCCAGCGCGGTCAGCAGTCGATTCCTTATCAGAAGGTGAAGAGGGAGATGCAGAGGAACTCGGATGAGCTCTTGCATTCGTTATCTGAAGTTTCCCCAGAGACAGAGACCCTAAATAGCCAGAAAAGAGGGTTTGGCTACCTAGGAGAGAGGATAGGCTACTAACACCTGAAGGAGCCTATCAGCAGGAGTCTCTGACGTCACCTGGTGGCACTGGCCACTCAGAGCAGTCCAGTGTGCCAGCAGCACCTCTGTTTCCAAGATGGCAGAGGTCTGGAGCACACTGGAGGAGCTCTGGACACCTCCCAGGGGAGGTGCAGGTCAGGGGAGTGGTCACTCCCCTTTCCTTTGTCCAGTTTCGCGCCAGAGCAGGGGCTAAGGGGTCCCTGAACCGGTGTAGACTGGCTTATGCAGAATTGGGCACATCTGTGCCCAAGAAAGCATTTCCAGAGGCTGGGGGAGGCTACTCCTCCCCTGCCTTCACACCATTTTCCAAAGGGAGAGGGTGTCACACCCTCTCTCAGAGGAAGTTCTTTGTTCTGCCATCCTGGGCCAGGCCTGGCTGGACCCCAGGAGGGCAGATGCCTGTCTGAGGGGTTGGCAGCAGCAGCAGCTGCAGTGAAACCCCAGGAAGGGCAGTTTGGCAGTACCAGGGTCTGTGCTACAGACCACTGGGATCATGGGATTGTGCCAACTATGCCAGGATGGCATAGAGGGGGCAATTCCATGATCATAGACATGTTACATGGCCATATTCGGAGTTACCATTGTGAAGCTACATATAGGTAGTGACCTATATGTAGTGCACGCGTGTAATGGTGTCCCCGCACTCACAAAGTTCAGGGAATTGGCTCTGAACAATGTGGGGGCACCTTGGCTAGTGCCAGGGTGCCCTCACACTAAGTAACTTTGCACCTAACCTTTACCAGGTAAAGGTTAGACATATAGGTGACTTATAAGTTACTTAAGTGCAGTGTAAAATGGCTGTGAAATAACGTGGACGTTATTTCACTCAGGCTGCAGTGGCAGGCCTGTGTAAGGATTGTCAGAGCTCCCTATGGGTGGCAAAAGAAATGCTGCAGCCCATAGGGATCTCCTGGAACCCCAATACCCTGGGTACCTCAGTACCATATACTAGGGAATTATAAGGGTGTTCCAGTAAGCCAATGTAAATTGGTAAAAATGGTCACTAGCCTGTTAGTGACAATTTTGAAAGAAATGAGAGAGCATAACCACTGAGGTTCTGATTAGCAGAGCCTCAGTGAGACAGTTAGTCACTACACAGGTAACACATTCAGGCACACTTATGAGCACTGGGGCCCTGGGTTACCAGGGTCCCAGTGACACATACAACTAAAACAACATATATACAGTCAAAAATGGGGGTAACATGCCAGGCAAGATGGTACTTTCCTACACTCACCAATAGGGACAACCCAACACCCATATACCTACATCAACTGGGTGGGGACCATGGGCTCACCTATTAGCCACACCCGGTGACTCTGGAGTTGAAAGATCACAAATGGAACACTGCTATTCCTCAAGATAAAGGCATCATTCACAGAGCCAGGATACTTGGCATTGACATGGGAGATGTACTGGTCCGCCAAACACACCATCTGCACATTCAGAGAGGGAAAGCTTTTTCTATTCCTGAACACTTGTTCATTTCTCCTAGGGGGGGCCAAATGCAATATGTGTACCATCAATAGCACCAATGATGTTGGGGGTATGTCCCAGGGCATAAAAGTCAGCCTTCACTGTGGCCAAATCCTCCACCTGGGGGAATACGATGATGCTGCGCATGTGTTTCAGTAGGGCAGACAACACTCTGGTCAGCACGTTGGAGAACATTGGGTGAGACATCCCTGATGCCAAGGCCACTGTCGCTTGGAAGGAACCACTTGCCAGGAAATGGAGCACTGACAGGACCAGCACTATAGGGGGGATACCTGTGGGGCAGAGGATAGCTGAAATCAGGTCTAGCTCCAATTGGGCACACAGTTCTTGGATTGTGGCCCTATCAAGTCTGTAGGTCAGGATAATGTGCCTGTCCTCCATAGTCGCCAGGTCCACCAGGGGTCTGTACACAGGGGGATGTCTCCATCTCCTATTCATCCTCAGCGGTTGAACTCTATGGTGAAAAACGGGAAGCAGAGGGTCATATTCACAGATATGTGAAAATAAAAATGCATTTCTTCCTTTACTGAAACAGTATGTGAATTTGAGAGTCAGTTCATGTGCCAATGTCTGCTGTGATGCAGTTAGGTGCCATGGCCTGTGCCCCCCTGAAATGACGGCTGCCTGACCTGTGAGGAGAGACAAGTGGAAATGAGGTAATTCTGCTGGCAATGTGACCTGTGTCTGGAAGCGACAATGGCTCGAGTGTCTGGGAAAAGGGCCCCTGCCTTCACTTTGGAGGAGTTGGAGAGACTGGTGGAATGGGGCCCTACCCCAGTACACTTTACTCTATGGTCCTCCTGACACACAGGTGAGTACACTGTGAGCATGATGTGTGGGTCATTAATGTATGGATTGCTGTGTGTGTAAGCTTTGTGTAAAGGGGGGCTGAGAGGTCCTGGGCAGACTGCTGCATGTTTGGTTGTCAATGTCTGTGCTTAAGGGGATGGGAGGGATATTGTGGGCCATGAGTGTAACAGTCCGGACAGTATGACTAATCCCTTTTTCTATGCATATTTTCCTGCAGGTCAGCACCCATCAGAAAAAGGGTATTTGGCGTGCCATCGCCAAGGAGGTGCGGACCCTGGGGGTCTTTGACAGGCGGATCACCCGCTGCCACAAACGGTGGGAGGACCTGTGCCGCTGGGCAAGGAAGATGGCAGAGGCCCAGCTGGGGCTGGCCTCCCAACGAGGAAGGGGTGCCCATCATACCCTGACCCCCCTGATGTTCAGCATCCTGGTGGTGGCCTCTCCAGAGATGAATGTGCGCTTGAAGGCATCACAGCAGCCACAAGGGGGTGAGTACAGATTCGGAATCATGACTTTGCACACGTTAAGGATTACCTGGGTGGGAGATGTGGGCTGTGGGTGCCCCATGCAAGGGCGAACATGGCAGGGTAGGTCCTTTGTTGGGCAGGCTCTGAAGCACTCCTACCCCATTAGTTTTAGTGGGCATCTGCTACTGGGATGGGTCCTGTGGGTTATAGGTGTGCAGCTAATGCCCTTAGGCATTGTACCCCATGGGCTGGTGACCAGCTTTGTCACTGGTAGTGCATGTCCAAGTGCATAGGGCTGATCCCTGTGTGTTGTGTACGCCAACAGTAGTGCTGTTGCTGGCATTGACCAAATGTATCCTCTGTCTCTCCCCCTCTTCTTATTTTGTCACCCTGTCCTTGTGTGCATTAGCATCATCTGGCGAAGGAGCAGAGGCACCGGCGACAGAGGGAGCTGCATCCCACATGGGCCTGGCGTAGCAGCCCGACAGAGAGCATTCTAGGCTCTGGCCTCTGCACTGATGGCAGCCATTGTCCCTGTCATCAGCCTCTTCCTCCAACTTCCTCTACCCAGTCCCAATCCCCTCAACCCCAACCTATCTCAAGCACACCTTCAGACCAGCAATCACCCAAATCAAAACACAGAAGTGGCTCAGGCAAACACAAGCACCACACTTCATCTCACAGGCACTCACACAAGTACCATCCCCATGCAGACACACCAACATCCACTGCCTCCACTGTGTCCCCCTCCTCCTCCTCATCCACCTCCCTCCCAGTAGTGTCTCCACTCACACCTGCATGCTCTACATCCCCATCCACTACCTCCATCACCAGCATGCCTATCACTACACGCCCCTCACTGGCAGTCATCCCCCCCACATCCATGCACACGTCCCCTGTGTCCTCTCCCACTGTGTGTGTGACCCCTCCTCCCAAAGTGCACAAATGCAAGCACACACCCACCCAACAGCCATCCACCTCACAACAGCATCCAGCTCATGCACCTGCACCCAAACACAGCAGACTGACACCTTCTACAACCACTCCCTCTTCCTCCACTCCCAAACCTTCACCCTCTTTCCACCACAGTGTCGCAAAGAAGCTTTTCCTCGCCAACATTGACCTCTTCCCTACCCCCCGTCCCTCAATTAGGGCCAGGGTGGTCAGAACCCAGCTCAGCACCTCAGCAACCCAGTCCACAACCGCTGTGGTTTCCGCAGCTGTGATAGGCTCAAAGGAGGCACCCGTCACCCAGCCAGTGTGCCACCAACACCTGCCAAGGGTAAGAAGGGACAGCATCCAGCAAGGGGAAGGAGGCACCAACAGCCAGCAAGGCAAAGTCAAAGACTCCAGCTGGCCGAAGCAAGGAGGCACCACCATCTTCCAAGGGCAGGAAGGGGCACAGAACAGCAGCCATGGCACTTCAGCCATCCGAGGTAGCAGGTGAAAGCCTGGAGGCTACCACCACAACTGCCAGTATTGCCACCTGCACCACGGGCAGCACCGCCACCTGCACCACAGCCAGCACCGCCACCTGCACAGCTCCACTGCCAGCAGCAGCAACCCCAGTGGGCAGCCGTCCGAGGCTGCAGGTGAAGGCCTGGAGGCTACCACCACCACTGCCTGCACCACCACCTGGAGCGCAACTGCGATTCATTGAGCAGCTGTCACCACCGGAGAGCAGTGTGTAGTGGTGATTACATGGGCTGCAGTGTGTCCTGGCCCCTGCAAAAGCTGTAGTTGTGACACCCAGGTGAGAGACTGTGACCTTGTACTCCAAAACATCTGCATCACAGGGCACAATGCCCCCTCCAGAAACAGTGGAAGAAGGCATCAACTCAGCCCCTCCTTGCCAGGATAAAGCACACTGAGCACACTGTCCCCTCCAGAACCAGTGGAAGAAGGTATCCACTCAAGAGACTGTGGCTTTGCACTCCCCAGGACCAAGCAGTGGGCAAACCACCCACTTGAGAGACTGTGGCTTTGCACTCCCCAGGACCAAGCAGTGGGCAAACCACCCACTAGAGAGACTGTGGCCTTGCACTCCCCAGAACAAAGCAGTGGGAAAACCACTCACTAGAGAGACTGTGGCTTTGCACTCCCCAGGACCAAGCAGTGGGCATGGAGCCCCCTCCAGGAGCAGTGGCGTTGTACCATCTTCCGGCTGAGGTGCCCCCCCATTCCCTGTCCCCCTAAAGTGCCTGCCTGTTTTCGACCTGATGCCCCTGCAGTGTTCCCTCCATATTGAGGCAGGAGACAAGTGTGGCCTTGGCCTAAGTGTTTTGGCCCAGTGGGCCATGGACAATTTTTGAGTGGGCATTGTTCCGCCTTTTGTATATATTGTATATATTGTACATGCTGGTTTTTTTTTATGAACGTATTTCTAAGTATTAGTAATATTACATTCATTTGACTCCATTTCTTTTGTCCTTGCATTATTCCTGAGGGTTAGGGGGAGTATATGTAATGTTGTTGCATGTGATTGTGTGTATACTGTTGGAAGTGAGGGTATTGCATTTTGCGTGTGTGTGTCACTCTCTTTTTCCTCCCCCCTCCCTTGTGTGCTAGGTGCAGTACTCACCATTGTCATCATCGCCGGCGTTCATGTTCCTGGTGTATGAGAAGAAACACCAGCATGGGGAACACCTGCAGCTCGGGCTCCCTGGCGTCCTGGTTCTTCATGGATGTCAAGAAGTGAGTCGTTTCCCTTCAGAGTACTGTTTCCGCCGTGCTTTTGATGGTGTTGGTACCGCTCCAGAAAATCTGGCGGATGGGCGGGTTGTAATGGAGTGGGTGGTACATTGTCTTCCGCCTGGCTGTTGGTGGTTACCGCTGCTGTGGTTGTTGCTACCACCATGGCGGTCGGAGTGTTAAAGTGGCTGTATGTGTTGGCGGTTTCCACTGTGGTCATGATTCCATTTTTTTTGCGCCGGCCTGTTGCCGATGTTACCGCCGCTTTAACACCGACCACCAGGGTTGTAATGAGGGCCTTATTATTGCCTTTTGTGTGTGTAAACACTGTGTAACTACAGTGGTATTGCAAGAGCTTTGCCTGTCTCCTTTTTCACCCTTGGCTGATCTGTCTATAGCTACCTCTATACAGCCTGGCTTCTAGGCAATGACTACATTTCACTGATAAGGGATAACTGGACTTGCTATAAGGTGTAAGTACCTTTGGTACCCACTACAAACCAGGCCAGCCTCCTACATCACTTCTTTGAATGTGGCGTAGGATGGATCAGAAGGGTGGCCACAGGCAGAAGCGGTCCTGGCCCGAGCAGCTGACTTCTCGCGGAGCTCCCAGCTTGCTGCCCTTGACACTACATCAAAAGCACTTCCGGGTCAACAACAGAATGGTGGACTCCTCAAGAGAGGATTTGTTCTTGAGATTTACAAAGATGGCCTTGCGTGGCATGGTAAATCGCATTCTAGATTTTGCGTTGTCCAACATCCCCTTTGCGTGGCACCACAGCACTTTTGATAAAGTCACATCAGTAAAGCACCATATTGTATGTGAAGCTGATATGAATGAATATTTAAACATGCTCAATATCCCCTTACCAGTGTTTGGGTTTTGTGCTTCAATATGCGTTACTTGTAATGCTTGATACTCAACTGTGGATTTTGATGTTACAAGTTGTTCAAATAGTTGTGAAGCTATAATGACTAGTTTTCCAAGGCTTCCATACATACACTTGTACATGACGTTTTAGTATTTTGCCTACAAAGCAATATAGTTGATTCTTGTTGTGATGGTAACAATTCGCATCCACTACATATGAGTCTCTCACTCATAGTAACCGCATAAATATATTTTCTTCTCGAAAAACTGCACATTTTGCAGGCAGTATGAACCATTGTTCATCACTGTATATTCTTCAGTATTTTTTTCAGGGCCACCATACGGGTACATGGGGTTTCCTAAATAGGTCAAGTTGCATTCATTGTGTACCATCATTTTCTTATCTAAAAGGGAAAAGCCTAAGTAGCAATTATATTCTTTCATGCTAACAAATACAAATTGTCCTACCAGTAAACAAAGCAATGAACATTGTATTCTCAAAGAATAATAAACGAAAGCGTTTCCCAATTCACTGTTCCATCCCATCTCTTTACAAAGCAAACAACTCTCAAAATATAAAACATTTATTAGTATTAACATAAACCACGGATTTCACAGTCATAATGTACTTCCAATGCACAAGCACCACCTGATATGGTGTGAATGGAGCTAACTCCAACCCTTGATCTGAATCTAAAGCGGAGTCCCATTTACTCACTATGTTTGCTGATCATTAATAACATACATTTAAAATGTACAGAGTGATTGATTAGGCTCTTTAGTTTTTTTCACAGATTTTAGCACCTGTGGTGTAAATATAGCCTTGTACTGATCTTGTTCATACTTATAGGGGCAAATTGATCTGTCTTTCGAGCAGCGCAACACAGCAAGTCACCTTGCTGTGCTCAATTGTGTGAAAGGGAAAAGGAGGAATGCACCATATTTAACGTTATAGAACACATTACTGTCCTTCATAGTGCTGGTGCACTTTTGGCTGCATGCGCCAGTGCAGGCACTCTTGCTTCGTGTTGCAAGGGTGCTTGCATTGTAGGCATGGCTGCTTTTGAACAGGAAGATAGACTTTCCTGCACAAAAACAATACTGAGAGGCATGCTCCTCTTTCTATATGTGCTGCAGAACGCAGCACACATATACAGAGGAAAACACAAGGAGAAATAAAGACATTTCTCCTTGTTTTGACTCATCTGGGGAGGTGTACAATTTTAATAAATTCTCATGTCTTCTACTGATAGTATATCTGGGAATGGACCAAAACTCATGGGTAGATGCGTAGGAACACCCACACTCCACCCATGGAAAGCCTATCTGACTCAGAGTAACACAAGGCAGAGATTTGCGCTGCCTTGAATTACTCTAGATTTCCCAAGTCATGCAGGGCCACGCAAAGTGGCTTTGCACGGCTTGATTGATCTCACATTAAGGTTTATGTCACCACTGTGCCCCTTTGCACGGCACAAGCGTGACACAAAACATTGTTAAATATGTTTTGAGAATTGTATTTCTCAATTTCAACATCAGAGTAATTTGTAAAACTGAATCAATCATTTCTTTCAGCAGTCTTACGTTTCTATCTATTGTTCTTAGTGTATCTGAAATGCTTTCAGTATCTATTTCCATAAATCACCTGACTTCTTTACTCATGGAATTGTCTAATTTTTCCATCAATGTCATTGTTATCTACTTGCATTCTGGTGCAAGAGTGTGTGTGCCTGGCAGCCTTGAGGGTCCAGAGGAGGGCAGACAAAAGCAGCACCATAGCTTAATAGATAGGGTGCTGTTCTGCTCTCTCTCTTTCATGCACTGCAGTACATTAACTTTGGATGTGCTGCCTTAAAAGGTAGTAAATCTGCTCCACAGATTTACCCATATGTACATTTACTTTTACACCTACGAGTAACTGTATTGCTCTTTGCTGTTCACCTGGACCCCAAATTTAGGCCAATGGTGCCACTCGGGGGATGAGTTCTAACATGATTTGTTTGCAAGGAATGAATGCCTAGGGATGGAAAATATGATAGCAAGTCATCACTCTTTGCCTTTTGTCCCATATTATTGAATTAGCAACCACAGCCGAAAAAATAATGGTTGTCATATTTTTGATTAATCGCATACAAATTCATCGTAAGGTGTGGAAAAATAAATGTTATTCCTCCAGATTGGTTCAGTACAATATACCTTAAAAATAATTATGGTTATTAATTATTGTTAGAAATGGGGTTTTTAGTTGGCAGTCAGGTTACCCTCTGTCCAAGCAAGAACCCTCACTCTAGTCAGAGTAAGTCACACACAATCCAAATTATCCTGTGCCCACCCTCTGGTTGCTTGGCACGAGCAGTCAGGCTTAACTTAGAAGGCAATGTGTAAAGTATTTGTGCAATAAATCATACAATAACACAATATAGCACCACAAAAATGCACCACACAGTGTTTAGAAAAATATAGAATATTTATCTGGATATTTGTAGATCAACACAATCAAAGATGTAATAGGAATTTGTAGGAATATCACTGAAAGGTGATATAAAGTGTCTTAAGTTTCTAAAAAGCAAACAAAGTCTCTTTCAAGCACAAAGTACCTGGTTTGGAGTGGAAAATCTCTGCAGAGGGCCGCAGAGGAGGAGATGCGTGGAAAAATGGTGTGTGCTCGGTTTCGCCCCTTCACACACGGACTTGCGTCGTTATTTTTCACGCGGGGAGACATGCGTCGTTCTGTGGGAAGAAAAATGGTGTGGGCGTCGGTTTCGCCCCTTCACACACAGACTTACGTTGTTATTTTTCACTTGGGGAAGACGTGTGGCATTTTCCGGCACGCGGGCCGACTCCTTCTGTGGGTCGCGGGATTACCAGATGTCCAAGGGTCTGTGCGTGGAATACTAGACTTGTTAACCGGCTGCGCGTCGTTCCGGGGAGCTGTGCGTGGAATTTTCTTCCTCACGGCAGGTATCGCATCGATTTCCTCTCTGGAAGTCGGGCGGCGTTGTCCAGGCGAGGCCATGAGTCGAAGTTCTGGTCGCACCGTAGGCGACGCGTTGAGCGGCGTCTTTACGGATCAGCGTGCGGTGAATTTCTCACCACGGAACAAGCTGTGCGTCAAATGTTTCAGCGCACACGCCGTCCAGTTGAAAGAAAGAAGTCTTTTTGGTCCTGAAACTTCAGGAAACAGGAGGCAAGCTCTATCCAAGCCCTTGGAGAGCACTTTTACAGCCAGACAAGAGTTCAGCAAGGCAGCAGGCCAACAGCAAGGCAGCAGTCCTTTGTAGAAAGCAGACAGGTGAGTCATTTGAGCAGCCAGGCAGTTCTTTTTGGCAGGATGTAGGTTCTGGTTCAGGTTTCTTCTCCAGCAAGTGTCTCAGGTGGTAGGGCAGAGGCCCTGTTTTATACCCAAATGTGCCTTTGAAGTGGGGGAAACTTCAAAGAGTGGCTTAGAAGTGCACCATTTCCCCTTTCAGTCCAATCCTGTCTGCCAGGGTCCCAGTAGGGGGTGTGGCAGTCCTTTGTGTCAGAGCAGGCCCTCCTCCCTCCCAGCCCAGGAAGACCCATTCAAAATGCAGATGCATGCAAGTGAGGCTGAGTACCCTGCGTTTGGGGTGTGTCTGAGTGAATGCACAAGGAGCTGTCAACTAAACCTAGCCAGACGTGGATTGGATTGTAAGGCACAGAAAGATTTAAGTGCAGAGAAATGCTCACTTTCTAAAAGTGGCATTTCTAAAATAGTAATATTAAATCCAACTTCACCAGTCAGCAGGATTTTGGATTACCATTCTGGCCATACTAAATATGACCTTCCTACTCCCTTCAGATCAGCAGCTGCCACTTCAACAATGTATGAGGGCAGCCCCAATGTTAGCCTATGAAGGGAGCAGGCCTCACAGTAGTGTAAAAACGAATTTAGGAGTTTTACACTACCAGGACATGTAAACTGCACAGGTACATGTCCTGCCTTTTACCCACACAGCACCCTGCTCTAGGGGTTACCTAGGGCACACATTAGAGGTGACGTATGTGTAGAAAAAGGGGAGCTTTAGGCTTGGCAAGAACTTTTAAATGCCAAGTCGAAGTGGCAGTGAAACTGTACACACAGGCCGTGCAATGGCAGGCCTGGGACAAGGTAAAGGGGCTACTTGAGTGGGTGGCACAACCAGTGCTGCAGGCCCACTAGTAGCATTTAATCTACAGGCCCTAGGCGCATACAGTGCACATTACTAGGGACTTATAAGTATATTAAATAGTCCAATTGGGTATGATCCAAAGTTACCATGTTTAAAGGGAGAGAGCATATGCACTTTAGCACTGGTTAGCAGTGGTAAAGTGCGCAGAGTCTAAAAGCCAGCAAAAACAGAGTCCAAAAAGTGGAGGGAGGCAGGCAAAAAGTTAGGGATGACCACCCTAAGGCATGTCAGGTCTAACAATTATAATAATAACAATATAGTCCTTACAATAATACAAATAAATCTTCATTGTATTTCTCATAAGTTGATATTGTAGGGGGCTGGCCTGGTTTGTAGTGGGTACCTAAGGTACTAACACCTTATATGAGGTCCAGTTATCCCTTATTAGTGAAATATAGAAAGTGTCTAGAAGCCAGGCCCGTAGGGGTTGTGTGGATGAGCAGCCAAGGCCCTGGGGAACACAAACCATATACTAAGAAAGTGGAATGAGAATGTCAGTTTCCCACCCAGGCAAGTGTAGTGTGTAGAGGGGTGCTAAGAGTATTAGAAAACACAAAAAATAAGTAATAAAACCCATCCAGAGGCCAGGAAAGCAAGAGTAATTCACTGTAACAGTCGTAGAACACACAAGAACATGAAAAAAAAAGATAATACTAGAATCAGAAGAGATTGAAAGACACCAACAGTCGATTCCTGGACCTGAAGACCTGTGGAAGAAGTCCAAGAAGCACAAAAGTGTCCAGGGAGAACAGGAGCCCCTGCTACCCCAGATGAAGGTGCAAAAGAAGAACCACTGGGGAAGAACAACAGTCAGTGCTGCACCCAAGAAGATGGATGCAGGTTCCTGGTTGGTGCAGATAATGTCCCACAGCAAATGGATGATTGTAGTCTGGTTTGCGTCGCTGGATTCTGCCAACAAGCATTGGCACATGCAAAGCTTGCAATTAGCAGAAATTGGCGCTGCCCGGGACCAGGAGAGACCTAGTGGACTCTACTTAGGAAGGAGAGTCAGAGGAGGCTCTCAGCAACTCAGAGAGCCCGTCAGAAGACCAGGCAGCATGCACAGGAGTCCCTCAGCATGAGGACAAAGAAGGTGCAAAAGAAGGCCCATGCAGCACTACAACAAAGGGTCCCAAGCCGCAAGGATGCAGTGTGTCGCAGGAGAGAGTGCTGGGGGCCGGAGCTGCATGGTGCATAAAGAACTTCATGGAAGGATGCCAACAAGCCTTGGCAACTGCAAAACACGTGGTGCAAGGGGGTACTCTCTTGCGTGTTGAGGCAAGCTCTTACCTGAACCAAAGTTGGACAGTAAGCCGTCAGGACTGTCGGTGACCACTTCAGTCCACCACCCATGATGCTGGATCCATGCACTTCATCAGGAGAGGGGACCCACGCCACCGGTCATCGATGCAGGGAGGTGCCTGCTGAAGCAGGGGAGGGACTCCTTCACTCCAAGGTAGATTCCATTGTTCGTCTGGTGCAGGCTGAAGACAGGCTGTCCTCTGAGGATGCATGACCCGGAAATAGTTGCAGTTGCTGGCAGGAGCTGAAGACACAATGTTGCAGAAGTCGTCTTTGCTTCTTTGTTGCAGTTTATAGAGTTCCTGGAGGGTCCAGATGCAGTTTCTTCAGTGAGAAGGTGAAGTAAAGGATACAGAGAATTCCTGTAGGTTTCTTGCATTTTGAATCTGAAGTACCACCCAAGAGAGAGACCTTAAATAGCCCTGAAAGGGGAATTCGTCAGCTACACAGGTAAGCACCTCTCTGGGGAGGGCTCTGACATCACCTGCTGGCACTGGCCACTCTGATCAACCAGAGTACCCTGTCAACTTGGAATCCAAGATGGCAAATCCCAAGGACCCTCTGGAGGAGCTATGAGCACCACCCGTGGATGGTGATGGACAGGGCAGTAGTCACTCCCCTTTTCTTTGTCCAGTTTCATACCAGAGCAGGGATTGGGGGTCCCTGAGCCAGTGTAGACTGTATTATGCAAGGAGGGAACCATCTGTACCCTTCAAAGCATTTCCAGAGGCTTGGGGAGGCTACCCGTCCCAGGCATGTAACACATATTTCCAAATGGAGAGGGTGTAACACCCCTCTCCCAAAGGAAATCATTTGTTCTGTCTTCCTGGGCTTAAGCCTCTCAAGGAACATGAAGGCAGAAACCTGTCTGAGAGGTGGCAGCAGCTGGGTCTGCATCGAAAACCTCAGATGGCTGAAATAGCAATACTGGGGGTTCTCTAAGGAGCCCCCAAAGTGAATGGAATGATAGAACCAATAATTGCAAAAGCTTTAGGGCATGATTCCAACATGTTTGATACCAAACATGCCTATGTTTGGAGTTACCATTATGAAGCTATGTCCAGTACACGCATAAAATGGCATCCCCACACTCATGAAGTCTGGGAAAAAGGTCCTAGAGGTTGTGGGGCACCTCTGCTAGTGCAGGGTTGTCCTCACACACAGGTACTCTGCACCCTTCCCTCAGGGCTGAAGGGCCTGTTATAGGGGTGACTTATAAGTGACCTGGTGCAGTGTAAATGGCAGTGAAAGGGTGCATGCACCTTTTCAAGCAGGCTACAATGGCAGTCCTGTAGAAGCCTTTGCATGGGCTCCCTATGGGTGGCAAAAGAAATTCTGCAGCCCGTAGGGATCCCCTGGAAACCCAATGCCCTGGGTAGCGAGGAACCATATACTAGGGACTTATAAGGGGGTCCCAGTATGCCAATTGTGGGTGAAATACTGGGTTACCAGTATGCAGTTACAAAATTGAGAGGTGATAGAGCATAATCACTGGTGTCCTGGTTAACAGGATCCCAGTGAACACAGTCAAGCACACTGACATCAGGTAGAGAATGGGGATAACCATGGCAACAAGAGGGTACTTTCCTATAGATATAGATTATGTGCATAATCTTCACTGTTCTCCTATTTCATATGCCTTCATTTTGTCAGATACTATGTCCTGAAATGTCTTATCTGCCATTGAAAGACCAATGAGATCATGTGGCCCAACAAATGGGTTTATCCAGATTTGAACAAGACTAACATCTCTCCTAACATAATCTTTGTCTCTTTAAATTTGTGGCTTATTTAGGTCTGCGTACGATCTGATCTGTTGTTGAGAACCATTTCCCTTATCTGACCCTTAAAGGTGGATCTGTGTCCAGTCATCATAAAATATCATTTCACAGCATCCGCATTGCGGTTGAACCTTGTTCTACCACCCGGAGTCTGTATGTCTTTGTTGACTGTTAGCTCTTTTACTTGATCGACCAGAATTTGTCCAAGTGGATTAACATCAGACAGCTGAACTGAAAAGCATCTATTGATGAAGTTATGGTGTATCTCTGGATGTTTCACCACAAGTAATGTCATTTCCGTGTAGTATACAGGAAGAGATCTAGCGTAGTTCATCCTGTCATACTCAAAACACCATAGGATCATCGAGCGTATGACGGTAAGATGTAAATGTCCATTTTCCTCTTGAGCAGCATGCAGCAGAGCATGCAAGACATTTTCAACAATATCCACATATGACATCCAAAATGCAGAGAGATCTCCCTTGTCATGATGAAGATGTTCCAGGAATACATCCCAAAGCTGTTTTACTTTGGCAAAGGTAGCATTCTGCAAGAGGTCACCTAATCTCTGTTGGCATAGGTCTTTTGCAAATTCATTAACATCCTCAATGAAGGAGTAGACTACCTGAATGTTCTCTTCATAGTTATTCTCCAACCGGGTGATAAATTCCAACCAATTCAGTCTCAACATAGCTCAATACACGCATTTGTGTACTCGAACTGCACAATGGCATATACAACCTTCTAGTACTGATGATATTGATCCTTCTGCTATCATGTCTGCTTCAATGCAAAGGTCACGAAGGCCAGCGTCTTGAAAGCTTTTTCTAAGAATGAAATGATATTGCAAATGGTGTGAAAGGTGCCCATTCCAAGAACGATTTTGTCATATGTTGCTTTAGGCTTACATATGATCTCAGTGCTCTTGTGTAGTGAGATTGATCCACAAACACTACAATTTTCGCCAAAAGAAGTGATTCCCTTATCAGCTCTGACTGTTTCAAAACTTCAGAAACAGTTGTCAGCTGAGTTGCAGGAGCATTAACTGTGGGAACGTAGCCAATGGAGTCCTGTGATTCACCATCTAGGTCTCTAGTACTGATGTTAAATCCTGTCCAACTTAGTGTTATCTGTGCGTGGCTCACTTCTTTTGTTTTGTAACAACCCAGATTATGCTGCTATTTTGTGCAAGTTTCAATTGAGCAGCACATTCCAGCATTTCTTCGGTACTTGTCATCAATGACTGAGGCCCAACTCGTTCACCAGAAAAAAACTTGAACAATCCTTCAGTATTTGTGATGGTCAATGTTCTTTGCTTTTGTTTCTCAATGTTTGGGAGAGAAGCTTTAAAAGGTTGTGGTCCAAACAACATGGGCTGCGCAGCTATACCTCTGAGTCGATGAGTTGTCCCCCTAGCTGTAAGAGTCTCTTCTAGACTATTAGTCTTATCCCATGCTAAGTTAGTGAAGACATGAGGCTGAAAGTCAGCTGGAACAACAATTTGCTCAGTTAAGGCAGCAGCAAGTTTCTGAAGACACAAGGTGGTATCATTTTCTTCCAATTGTGGGTATGAAATCCCATGACCAAGTCTGTTTAGAGTGTGAATGATTTCAACATTGCCTGTCAGTGTTTTTACAGTGTATGGGAGCAACAATTGCTTGTGGGGTTTCTGCTGGCCATTTGTGACTGCATATATAATGTTCTGACAGAATGATTGCATAAATAAGGCAACCCATTTGGAAGACATTGTGTTTTCTGGATTTCCAGTCAGAAGTCCTAATAGGAACTGTTCAAGGTAATCAGGTGTTGTAAATGAATCCTTATCAATGTCTGATAGATAATATGGCCATGGTGTTGATGTCATGTTTGTTGTAATCACTGGTCTTACGTGGGATGATGTTTGATCAATGATCTTGTTCATGTTTGTTGCCTTAACCTTTAAAACTTATAATTCTCTTTTCCAACTCTGGATTTCCCTTACAAAGTCATGTAGCATGACACTATCAGGTGGGGCCAATAATTTTCCTTGGTTGTCTGGGAATATGTGGAGTCGTCACCAAACTTGGAGTCCAACTTTCTTCTAATATGCTTCTTGCTTGATTTGTCTATTCCCTTTATTCCTCTGCATGTCATGAGAGTTTCAGTCCTTTCAGTGACAGTCTTCACAGGTATTACTTCTTTGTTAAGATTAATCAGAGTTCTGATGTATTGAAATAGTTCATCATATGCTCCATCTCTCATATTTTTATAGTGATCACTGGTTTGAATGCTGGATGAATGATCTTCCTCCTTTGCTTAAACCCTTGTATAGTTCCTAGAACAAAATGCATGATAACGGGCTTCTGCAGCCACTATGTCCCTACTTCAAACTGCTAAGATCTTTGAATCACAGTTAATGGTTGCACACTCTTGAAGTCCTTTGTCAACTCTAATCTCAATGACCATGATTAATTTCTCACATGTTGATGTTCCCTTGTAGCATTTTATCTTTCCACAAAATATATATTCTTCATCATACACATTTGATTTTAATGATGTTCTCCTGTTGAAGCGTTTAGTCTTGCATTCACTTGTTCCAGCATCATCACTGACACTTGCTCCAACTTTTTGCCTAATAGTCTGTAAATCTCTCTTCATAGTAAGCAGGCTCCTGCACTTCCTGTGGTAAAATACTTGGGGAACCGTAATGCTTTCCACATTTCTCGCAATGCCTAACAGTGGAATGTGTTTCCTTACGTGAGCTGTCTCTAACAAAGTTTTCCATGATGAGTAGTTCTGCAGGTTTGTCAGTGTAACTCAATGTAGGACATCTGACCATAAATGAATTATACACGGGGGATCAGAGGGACAGGATGAGCTTGTTTTAGTCTTCTTCATGATGCTGTATGGTCATTCACCACCAGCTCTGGAAAAATACATTAATTAAAAATGTATACATTTCAGATGGTGTACGTAATATAATCTTTGTTACAATTATGATTATAAATTTAAATAAGCACATTTACAGTAATTGTAATGTTTAATAATAAAATTCAAAATAATAAAAATTATGAATTTTTTTCCATTTAGGGTATCTTGGAGGTGGAGTGGTAACTCACAAAAGGCAAAGAGTTATGAATTGCCATCACATATTTTCCAATGCTAGGCATTCCTACCTTGCCAGTAAACCCATCCCCCCAAGTGGAACCATCAACTTGGTTGGCTCAAGGCCTACTAGAGTAAAATTGCTCCTGAAAGTCTCCAACTCCTCGGATCAAGTGGTGGAGTGATTGTGGCCACAGACCCTTGTGTGAACCATTCTGCAATACACATAGAAATGGTGCAGATGTGCCCCAGCTCTATCTTAAAAGGGCATTCCCTAAATCGATGGGGCTTGCCCCAATGCAAATGAGAAAAACACTTTGCCTCTGTGCCCATGGCCAATGGCACCAAGGCAGAGAGACCATCAGGAGGGGCCTCAACTATGTTTTAAAATGTGGTGATGCACCCTCTGATAATACCCATTTGAAAGGGGTCATTAAGGATTTCATGGAACACAAGACATCACCCTGCAGGCAGATGTAATCACGTGCTGCATCCACCTAATTGGGGATCTGTGTCCCCCTTAAAATTACATTCTTGGTGCCGCCTGTACTGAGAATTATGGAGCTGCTGCTCCAATAAATCGATCTAGCTTTTACTAATGTTCTGCCTTAGAGCAGCACAAGTTTCTGGCTGTCCTTAGGGCAGCACATCATCATTAATAAGGCACTCTGTTCTTATTTGCAGCTAGTGTACATAGTTAAAGGTGCACCTAGATAAAGTTGCATCATGGTGCAAATTAGGGGTCTGAGACCATGGAGTAATTCGACCCATGGAGAAGAGGTGAGCAAATTATAGAAAAATGCCAAAAATTCTCGTGGAGTATTTCTATATACAGAGGGACCTGTATTTGAAAAATGAGCTGAAAATAATGCCAAAAAAATAAGTCTATAAATGAAATTCTAAAGTCCTTATATAATCACTAAGCAAAGTCCAACTTCCAAAACAGTAATACTTTTGTTTTCTAAAGCCAGAGGATGTACCTGAATCACAAATATTTATGGATATCCTGTGTTTCACTTTTCACCTCAAGAATGTTGAAATTCTCTTCAAATCTGGGTGTTAAAAGGCTGTCCATTCAGGACCAGACTCCACATGGGATACTGGAAACATGTGCTAGAAAGTAAAACAGGTAACACTGATGACTGGAAGAGAGGACAACAGGAGGTGGGGTGGGTGGGTTGAGGGAAGCAGACAAACCTTGGACCTGCAATCAAGGAGGTCATGAAGCCTAATAAAGTTTGGAGAGGATCAGTTATCGATTCTCAAAGTATAAAAAGAGATTTATCCATGAAACTCTTCAATTGGCCTCAGGACCTCTTTGGGAACAAACATTGTAACATGATCTGGAGAAGGGGTGGCCAAATTTGGGGGCTTTGGGGTTTCTGAGAGCATAAGTGTTCTTTGATTGGTGTTCTTCTTCGAGGTGGACACTGGGAAGAGGAGAGGAAGGCTATTTAGTGTTTACTGGTGGAAGCCTGATGGTACGGGGGTCTTTGAGGTTAAGTGAGTGACAGTCTGCTTTACAGCACCACCAGCAGATCTTTGTCAAGGCGTAGTAAAGTCCCAATATGTATCTCTTTTTTACTAGCTGTGTCCAATCCATTACCCCTCAGCTAGATCTACAGCCTCCACCTAGAAACATTTTGTTAAAGAGCATGTTTTTCTTTGGGCAGACGGGAGTGCTCCATCTGCTAGAGTTGTCTTCCTCCTCTTTTGTACAGGTAAAGGGTTACTGTGCACACCCTGCAAACAAGGATATTCTTCTCTGCCCTGGTTCCTGTTGTGCTGGTGCTTTGCCAGCACTGTTCCTTGAACAGGAATGACTAAACATAAAGAAAAATCAAATGTGCATGAAAAATACTTTAATAAAAATGTGTTTGGGATACTTATAAGTATAAGAAATTATATTGAGTACACTTTAGCTAACGTTGGCCATGCTAATGTGTGCATAATATTCTTAAAATAAAAAAATAAAAACATTTTTTATAATGTTTATGTAAATGATTATTATTTATTTTAGGGATTCTATTGAGAACAAATGCTAGCACAAAGACAAGATGTAATTACTTTATCAGCTCCCAAAAACATTTATTTTCTTGAACTTGTTTACTGCTTTGCCTATTATTTAAATGAGCGTTTTAAACAGAAAAAAAACATTGTTGAATGATTATGTTGTATTTGATATGATTGTGTTTTTTTATAAGGTATTGTTAATTATCTTTTAAATAAATAAATGTTGGTGTTTTGAAAGTATGCTAAAGGTACCCAATGCCAGCCTTTTATAAACACACTTTGACAGAAAACACATTCTACATATGCAGAGTATTAAGGTTGTGTTAGAAATGTTTACTTGATATGAACAGGGAAGGTTAAAAATCATTTCCACTGTGCAAAATTTAGATGATTAGGTATTCAAACCAATAATAAAACTTGAAATGCATTTTAACATTTCAAAACACTCATTCCATTCCCCAACCACAACAACATAGATTAAAGACAACAAGGAATGTTAAAATACACATCCGACTGCACACATGACTGGATAAGGCTATCAAAACTGTTCTGTTACTTTTTTATTTGAAATATAATGCAATTATTACCTCTCTGTTGCACAAACCTTTCCAGCTGAGGGTGGAACATCACTCAGATTGCCCTAAGGACCCTCCTGTACAGTGGAATCACGAAAAGGTGCCAAGAATGTGGCTGTGATGAAATACAAAGAATGTCATAGGCCTTAATCCTGTTCCAGCTATGAAGATGCTCCCATCATTTGTGGCACTCCTTAATGTGCAGGGTGTGGACACCAATTGCAGTGGTTGTCCATGATGATGTCTAAATTGGACCAGCATTGCAAGTTAGGTATCTAGAACCCATAAAGCTGGGGTGACATTGAAGGACCCCTTCACTGTGAACACTAATTATTTGTCAGTGTAGCTGTGAGCCCTCTGGTCTTGTCCTTCAGCAGAGTTGTTTTTTGGATTTTGTGACAGAAGACGCAAAGAATAATGAAACAATGGATGACCTCCTCTTTCTGTGTGTAATTGTTGGTTTGTTTTGGTAGATGAAGATGTCTTCCCAACTAAGGAGTTTGCATTTCATACGCAGATGTCTTCATTCTGCATGCACGAGGGAGACCACTGCATGCAGGAGAAAGACTTCAGCATGAGAGAAAGAGACAAAAAGAAAAGGTTTATTAATTACACAGATATTGTTTCTGATAGAAACTTCTAGCCGCATATTTCTCACATTTTCAATTTTCTACAGGCATCAGACTAGATCTAGAAGTTTTTCATCAATATCTCTGTGCGCCTGTAGGCTGGACTGTGGGGCTTCACACTGCGGCTATTCTGCTCTGGAAATGAAGTGCAGAGCGTATATAAGCACCATTCTTGTGTGTTGATGTCAGTTCCTTACTTTCCATGGCACCAGACACATATTTGGAGGTACTTCTCATCTTTTTGAGACCTTTACCTTGAACAAACAATTGTTTTACAGTGTGCAAGGAGCATGTCACCTCCAAAGAGAAAGTTTTAAGACCTTCAGGGACTGTCACAGATGTTTGTTTATGACAGATCTTTAGCAATTTGCCAGTGGTGCCTGGAATTAGGCCAGGAGTCTAAAGCCTGCAGAGCCTGTGCATCAATGAACCCCATGGCCATTCAAGAGCGTGAGGTAAAATGTTACTTTGCCAAACACTGGAAAACTCTAGGTAGAGACTGGCCCAAGTCAAAAGTTCAGTCCAATTCCTGTCCGAGATCTAGAAGTCACAGAGTCTCACTCAATCCAAATCTTCAGGCAAGTCGAATCAGAGAAACCAAATAAATCTAAATGGGATTTCGACCCTTCTCACCACTCACACTCACCTTTAAAGGTGCAAGGCTCACTCACACATCTCAATCTTGCTCTTGAATTCATTCGACTTCAGAGCTGTTCCCGCAATTTGTTCCTGTACAACCCAAGCTTCAGAGACTGTCCACCACTCTTAAGAAAATGGAAGAGTTCTGCAAGACCATGCTCTGACTCCTAGGATCATTGCCAACTCCCTCAGGTGCGCCTGGAGGTCCCACAGATATGAGAGGTTCTCCACCTGGGATAACACCAGCAGGTTCACTTTCAGGACCAGCTAGACCCTCTGAACCCACAATTGGGCTGCCTCTAGCTACATTCTTAGCTTCACCTTAGGTGCTGTGAGCGCAGACTTGA
This sequence comes from Pleurodeles waltl, assembly GCF_031143425.1. Classification (NCBI taxonomy): domain Eukaryota; kingdom Metazoa; phylum Chordata; class Amphibia; order Caudata; family Salamandridae; genus Pleurodeles; species Pleurodeles waltl. The sequence continues at coordinate 865,033,069 of NC_090438.1, forward strand.
AATTAAATAATTATTTTATGGAGTCACACTGATGCACTAACATGAGAAATGCTTCAAATGAAAAAAAGAAATAACATGGAAAGTGAGCTGTTCTGTGGCCACCATCAGAGTGAAAGGCCTACACATATTTTTTAAAATGTGTTATCTTAGTGATGAAAAATAAAATAGGTTTCTTCTCCAGCAAGTGTCTCAGGTGGTAGGGCAGAGGCCCTGTTTTATACCCAAATGTGCCTTTGAAGTGGGGGAAACTTCAAAGAGTGGCTTAGAAGTGCACCATTTCCCCTTTCAGTCCAATCCTGTCTGCCAGGGTCCCAGTAGGGGGTGTGGCAGTCCTTTGTGTCAGAGCAGGCCCTCCTCCCTCCCAGCCCAGGAAGACCCATTCAAAATGCAGATGCATGCAAGTGAGGCTGAGTACCCTGCGTTTGGGGTGTGTCTGAGTGAATGCACAAGGAGCTGTCAACTAAACCTAGCCAGACGTGGATTGGATTGTAAGGCACAGAAAGATTTAAGTGCAGAGAAATGCTCACTTTCTAAAAGTGGCATTTCTAAAATAGTAATATTAAATCCAACTTCACCAGTCAGCAGGATTTTGGATTACCATTCTGGCCATACTAAATATGACCTTCCTACTCCCTTCAGATCAGCAGCTGCCACTTCAACAATGTATGAGGGCAGCCCCAATGTTAGCCTATGAAGGGAGCAGGCCTCACAGTAGTGTAAAAACGAATTTAGGAGTTTTACACTACCAGGACATGTAAACTGCACAGGTACATGTCCTGCCTTTTACCCACACAGCACCCTGCTCTAGGGGTTACCTAGGGCACACATTAGAGGTGACGTATGTGTAGAAAAAGGGGAGCTTTAGGCTTGGCAAGAACTTTTAAATGCCAAGTCGAAGTGGCAGTGAAACTGTACACACAGGCCGTGCAATGGCAGGCCTGGGACAAGGTAAAGGGGCTACTTGAGTGGGTGGCACAACCAGTGCTGCAGGCCCACTAGTAGCATTTAATCTACAGGCCCTAGGCGCATACAGTGCACATTACTAGGGACTTATAAGTATATTAAATAGTCCAATTGGGTATGATCCAAAGTTACCATGTTTAAAGGGAGAGAGCATATGCACTTTAGCACTGGTTAGCAGTGGTAAAGTGCGCAGAGTCTAAAAGCCAGCAAAAACAGAGTCCAAAAAGTGGAGGGAGGCAGGCAAAAAGTTAGGGATGACCACCCTAAGGCATGTCAGGTCTAACAATTATAATAATAACAATATAGTCCTTACAATAATACAAATAAATCTTCATTGTATTTCTCATAAGTTGATATTGTAGGGGGCTGGCCTGGTTTGTAGTGGGTACCTAAGGTACTAACACCTTATATGAGGTCCAGTTATCCCTTATTAGTGAAATATAGAAAGTGTCTAGAAGCCAGGCCCGTAGGGGTTGTGTGGATGAGCAGCCAAGGCCCTGGGGAACACAAACCATATACTAAGAAAGTGGAATGAGAATGTCAGTTTCCCACCCAGGCAAGTGTAGTGTGTAGAGGGGTGCTAAGAGTATTAGAAAACACAAAAAATAAGTAATAAAACCCATCCAGAGGCCAGGAAAGCAAGAGTAATTCACTGTAACAGTCGTAGAACACACAAGAACATGAAAAAAAAAGATAATACTAGAATCAGAAGAGATTGAAAGACACCAACAGTCGATTCCTGGACCTGAAGACCTGTGGAAGAAGTCCAAGAAGCACAAAAGTGTCCAGGGAGAACAGGAGCCCCTGCTACCCCAGATGAAGGTGCAAAAGAAGAACCACTGGGGAAGAACAACAGTCAGTGCTGCACCCAAGAAGATGGATGCAGGTTCCTGGTTGGTGCAGATAATGTCCCACAGCAAATGGATGATTGTAGTCTGGTTTGCGTCGCTGGATTCTGCCAACAAGCATTGGCACATGCAAAGCTTGCAATTAGCAGAAATTGGCGCTGCCCGGGACCAGGAGAGACCTAGTGGACTCTACTTAGGAAGGAGAGTCAGAGGAGGCTCTCAGCAACTCAGAGAGCCCGTCAGAAGACCAGGCAGCATGCACAGGAGTCCCTCAGCATGAGGACAAAGAAGGTGCAAAAGAAGGCCCATGCAGCACTACAACAAAGGGTCCCAAGCCGCAAGGATGCAGTGTGTCGCAGGAGAGAGTGCTGGGGGCCGGAGCTGCATGGTGCATAAAGAACTTCATGGAAGGATGCCAACAAGCCTTGGCAACTGCAAAACACGTGGTGCAAGGGGGTACTCTCTTGCGTGTTGAGGCAAGCTCTTACCTGAACCAAAGTTGGACAGTAAGCCGTCAGGACTGTCGGTGACCACTTCAGTCCACCACCCATGATGCTGGATCCATGCACTTCATCAGGAGAGGGGACCCACGCCACCGGTCATCGATGCAGGGAGGTGCCTGCTGAAGCAGGGGAGGGACTCCTTCACTCCAAGGTAGATTCCATTGTTCGTCTGGTGCAGGCTGAAGACAGGCTGTCCTCTGAGGATGCATGACCCGGAAATAGTTGCAGTTGCTGGCAGGAGCTGAAGACACAATGTTGCAGAAGTCGTCTTTGCTTCTTTGTTGCAGTTTATAGAGTTCCTGGAGGGTCCAGATGCAGTTTCTTCAGTGAGAAGGTGAAGTAAAGGATACAGAGAATTCCTGTAGGTTTCTTGCATTTTGAATCTGAAGTACCACCCAAGAGAGAGACCTTAAATAGCCCTGAAAGGGGAATTCGTCAGCTACACAGGTAAGCACCTCTCTGGGGAGGGCTCTGACATCACCTGCTGGCACTGGCCACTCTGATCAACCAGAGTACCCTGTCAACTTGGAATCCAAGATGGCAAATCCCAAGGACCCTCTGGAGGAGCTATGAGCACCACCCGTGGATGGTGATGGACAGGGCAGTAGTCACTCCCCTTTTCTTTGTCCAGTTTCATACCAGAGCAGGGATTGGGGGTCCCTGAGCCAGTGTAGACTGTATTATGCAAGGAGGGAACCATCTGTACCCTTCAAAGCATTTCCAGAGGCTTGGGGAGGCTACCCGTCCCAGGCATGTAACACATATTTCCAAATGGAGAGGGTGTAACACCCCTCTCCCAAAGGAAATCATTTGTTCTGTCTTCCTGGGCTTAAGCCTCTCAAGGAACATGAAGGCAGAAACCTGTCTGAGAGGTGGCAGCAGCTGGGTCTGCATCGAAAACCTCAGATGGCTGAAATAGCAATACTGGGGGTTCTCTAAGGAGCCCCCAAAGTGAATGGAATGATAGAACCAATAATTGCAAAAGCTTTAGGGCATGATTCCAACATGTTTGATACCAAACATGCCTATGTTTGGAGTTACCATTATGAAGCTATGTCCAGTACACGCATAAAATGGCATCCCCACACTCATGAAGTCTGGGAAAAAGGTCCTAGAGGTTGTGGGGCACCTCTGCTAGTGCAGGGTTGTCCTCACACACAGGTACTCTGCACCCTTCCCTCAGGGCTGAAGGGCCTGTTATAGGGGTGACTTATAAGTGACCTGGTGCAGTGTAAATGGCAGTGAAAGGGTGCATGCACCTTTTCAAGCAGGCTACAATGGCAGTCCTGTAGAAGCCTTTGCATGGGCTCCCTATGGGTGGCAAAAGAAATTCTGCAGCCCGTAGGGATCCCCTGGAAACCCAATGCCCTGGGTAGCGAGGAACCATATACTAGGGACTTATAAGGGGGTCCCAGTATGCCAATTGTGGGTGAAATACTGGGTTACCAGTATGCAGTTACAAAATTGAGAGGTGATAGAGCATAATCACTGGTGTCCTGGTTAACAGGATCCCAGTGAACACAGTCAAGCACACTGACATCAGGTAGAGAATGGGGATAACCATGGCAACAAGAGGGTACTTTCCTATAGATATAGATTATGTGCATAATCTTCACTGTTCTCCTATTTCATATGCCTTCATTTTGTCAGATACTATGTCCTGAAATGTCTTATCTGCCATTGAAAGACCAATGAGATCATGTGGCCCAACAAATGGGTTTATCCAGATTTGAACAAGACTAACATCTCTCCTAACATAATCTTTGTCTCTTTAAATTTGTGGCTTATTTAGGTCTGCGTACGATCTGATCTGTTGTTGAGAACCATTTCCCTTATCTGACCCTTAAAGGTGGATCTGTGTCCAGTCATCATAAAATATCATTTCACAGCATCCGCATTGCGGTTGAACCTTGTTCTACCACCCGGAGTCTGTATGTCTTTGTTGACTGTTAGCTCTTTTACTTGATCGACCAGAATTTGTCCAAGTGGATTAACATCAGACAGCTGAACTGAAAAGCATCTATTGATGAAGTTATGGTGTATCTCTGGATGTTTCACCACAAGTAATGTCATTTCCGTGTAGTATACAGGAAGAGATCTAGCGTAGTTCATCCTGTCATACTCAAAACACCATAGGATCATCGAGCGTATGACGGTAAGATGTAAATGTCCATTTTCCTCTTGAGCAGCATGCAGCAGAGCATGCAAGACATTTTCAACAATATCCACATATGACATCCAAAATGCAGAGAGATCTCCCTTGTCATGATGAAGATGTTCCAGGAATACATCCCAAAGCTGTTTTACTTTGGCAAAGGTAGCATTCTGCAAGAGGTCACCTAATCTCTGTTGGCATAGGTCTTTTGCAAATTCATTAACATCCTCAATGAAGGAGTAGACTACCTGAATGTTCTCTTCATAGTTATTCTCCAACCGGGTGATAAATTCCAACCAATTCAGTCTCAACATAGCTCAATACACGCATTTGTGTACTCGAACTGCACAATGGCATATACAACCTTCTAGTACTGATGATATTGATCCTTCTGCTATCATGTCTGCTTCAATGCAAAGGTCACGAAGGCCAGCGTCTTGAAAGCTTTTTCTAAGAATGAAATGATATTGCAAATGGTGTGAAAGGTGCCCATTCCAAGAACGATTTTGTCATATGTTGCTTTAGGCTTACATATGATCTCAGTGCTCTTGTGTAGTGAGATTGATCCACAAACACTACAATTTTCGCCAAAAGAAGTGATTCCCTTATCAGCTCTGACTGTTTCAAAACTTCAGAAACAGTTGTCAGCTGAGTTGCAGGAGCATTAACTGTGGGAACGTAGCCAATGGAGTCCTGTGATTCACCATCTAGGTCTCTAGTACTGATGTTAAATCCTGTCCAACTTAGTGTTATCTGTGCGTGGCTCACTTCTTTTGTTTTGTAACAACCCAGATTATGCTGCTATTTTGTGCAAGTTTCAATTGAGCAGCACATTCCAGCATTTCTTCGGTACTTGTCATCAATGACTGAGGCCCAACTCGTTCACCAGAAAAAAACTTGAACAATCCTTCAGTATTTGTGATGGTCAATGTTCTTTGCTTTTGTTTCTCAATGTTTGGGAGAGAAGCTTTAAAAGGTTGTGGTCCAAACAACATGGGCTGCGCAGCTATACCTCTGAGTCGATGAGTTGTCCCCCTAGCTGTAAGAGTCTCTTCTAGACTATTAGTCTTATCCCATGCTAAGTTAGTGAAGACATGAGGCTGAAAGTCAGCTGGAACAACAATTTGCTCAGTTAAGGCAGCAGCAAGTTTCTGAAGACACAAGGTGGTATCATTTTCTTCCAATTGTGGGTATGAAATCCCATGACCAAGTCTGTTTAGAGTGTGAATGATTTCAACATTGCCTGTCAGTGTTTTTACAGTGTATGGGAGCAACAATTGCTTGTGGGGTTTCTGCTGGCCATTTGTGACTGCATATATAATGTTCTGACAGAATGATTGCATAAATAAGGCAACCCATTTGGAAGACATTGTGTTTTCTGGATTTCCAGTCAGAAGTCCTAATAGGAACTGTTCAAGGTAATCAGGTGTTGTAAATGAATCCTTATCAATGTCTGATAGATAATATGGCCATGGTGTTGATGTCATGTTTGTTGTAATCACTGGTCTTACGTGGGATGATGTTTGATCAATGATCTTGTTCATGTTTGTTGCCTTAACCTTTAAAACTTATAATTCTCTTTTCCAACTCTGGATTTCCCTTACAAAGTCATGTAGCATGACACTATCAGGTGGGGCCAATAATTTTCCTTGGTTGTCTGGGAATATGTGGAGTCGTCACCAAACTTGGAGTCCAACTTTCTTCTAATATGCTTCTTGCTTGATTTGTCTATTCCCTTTATTCCTCTGCATGTCATGAGAGTTTCAGTCCTTTCAGTGACAGTCTTCACAGGTATTACTTCTTTGTTAAGATTAATCAGAGTTCTGATGTATTGAAATAGTTCATCATATGCTCCATCTCTCATATTTTTATAGTGATCACTGGTTTGAATGCTGGATGAATGATCTTCCTCCTTTGCTTAAACCCTTGTATAGTTCCTAGAACAAAATGCATGATAACGGGCTTCTGCAGCCACTATGTCCCTACTTCAAACTGCTAAGATCTTTGAATCACAGTTAATGGTTGCACACTCTTGAAGTCCTTTGTCAACTCTAATCTCAATGACCATGATTAATTTCTCACATGTTGATGTTCCCTTGTAGCATTTTATCTTTCCACAAAATATATATTCTTCATCATACACATTTGATTTTAATGATGTTCTCCTGTTGAAGCGTTTAGTCTTGCATTCACTTGTTCCAGCATCATCACTGACACTTGCTCCAACTTTTTGCCTAATAGTCTGTAAATCTCTCTTCATAGTAAGCAGGCTCCTGCACTTCCTGTGGTAAAATACTTGGGGAACCGTAATGCTTTCCACATTTCTCGCAATGCCTAACAGTGGAATGTGTTTCCTTACGTGAGCTGTCTCTAACAAAGTTTTCCATGATGAGTAGTTCTGCAGGTTTGTCAGTGTAACTCAATGTAGGACATCTGACCATAAATGAATTATACACGGGGGATCAGAGGGACAGGATGAGCTTGTTTTAGTCTTCTTCATGATGCTGTATGGTCATTCACCACCAGCTCTGGAAAAATACATTAATTAAAAATGTATACATTTCAGATGGTGTACGTAATATAATCTTTGTTACAATTATGATTATAAATTTAAATAAGCACATTTACAGTAATTGTAATGTTTAATAATAAAATTCAAAATAATAAAAATTATGAATTTTTTTCCATTTAGGGTATCTTGGAGGTGGAGTGGTAACTCACAAAAGGCAAAGAGTTATGAATTGCCATCACATATTTTCCAATGCTAGGCATTCCTACCTTGCCAGTAAACCCATCCCCCCAAGTGGAACCATCAACTTGGTTGGCTCAAGGCCTACTAGAGTAAAATTGCTCCTGAAAGTCTCCAACTCCTCGGATCAAGTGGTGGAGTGATTGTGGCCACAGACCCTTGTGTGAACCATTCTGCAATACACATAGAAATGGTGCAGATGTGCCCCAGCTCTATCTTAAAAGGGCATTCCCTAAATCGATGGGGCTTGCCCCAATGCAAATGAGAAAAACACTTTGCCTCTGTGCCCATGGCCAATGGCACCAAGGCAGAGAGACCATCAGGAGGGGCCTCAACTATGTTTTAAAATGTGGTGATGCACCCTCTGATAATACCCATTTGAAAGGGGTCATTAAGGATTTCATGGAACACAAGACATCACCCTGCAGGCAGATGTAATCACGTGCTGCATCCACCTAATTGGGGATCTGTGTCCCCCTTAAAATTACATTCTTGGTGCCGCCTGTACTGAGAATTATGGAGCTGCTGCTCCAATAAATCGATCTAGCTTTTACTAATGTTCTGCCTTAGAGCAGCACAAGTTTCTGGCTGTCCTTAGGGCAGCACATCATCATTAATAAGGCACTCTGTTCTTATTTGCAGCTAGTGTACATAGTTAAAGGTGCACCTAGATAAAGTTGCATCATGGTGCAAATTAGGGGTCTGAGACCATGGAGTAATTCGACCCATGGAGAAGAGGTGAGCAAATTATAGAAAAATGCCAAAAATTCTCGTGGAGTATTTCTATATACAGAGGGACCTGTATTTGAAAAATGAGCTGAAAATAATGCCAAAAAAATAAGTCTATAAATGAAATTCTAAAGTCCTTATATAATCACTAAGCAAAGTCCAACTTCCAAAACAGTAATACTTTTGTTTTCTAAAGCCAGAGGATGTACCTGAATCACAAATATTTATGGATATCCTGTGTTTCACTTTTCACCTCAAGAATGTTGAAATTCTCTTCAAATCTGGGTGTTAAAAGGCTGTCCATTCAGGACCAGACTCCACATGGGATACTGGAAACATGTGCTAGAAAGTAAAACAGGTAACACTGATGACTGGAAGAGAGGACAACAGGAGGTGGGGTGGGTGGGTTGAGGGAAGCAGACAAACCTTGGACCTGCAATCAAGGAGGTCATGAAGCCTAATAAAGTTTGGAGAGGATCAGTTATCGATTCTCAAAGTATAAAAAGAGATTTATCCATGAAACTCTTCAATTGGCCTCAGGACCTCTTTGGGAACAAACATTGTAACATGATCTGGAGAAGGGGTGGCCAAATTTGGGGGCTTTGGGGTTTCTGAGAGCATAAGTGTTCTTTGATTGGTGTTCTTCTTCGAGGTGGACACTGGGAAGAGGAGAGGAAGGCTATTTAGTGTTTACTGGTGGAAGCCTGATGGTACGGGGGTCTTTGAGGTTAAGTGAGTGACAGTCTGCTTTACAGCACCACCAGCAGATCTTTGTCAAGGCGTAGTAAAGTCCCAATATGTATCTCTTTTTTACTAGCTGTGTCCAATCCATTACCCCTCAGCTAGATCTACAGCCTCCACCTAGAAACATTTTGTTAAAGAGCATGTTTTTCTTTGGGCAGACGGGAGTGCTCCATCTGCTAGAGTTGTCTTCCTCCTCTTTTGTACAGGTAAAGGGTTACTGTGCACACCCTGCAAACAAGGATATTCTTCTCTGCCCTGGTTCCTGTTGTGCTGGTGCTTTGCCAGCACTGTTCCTTGAACAGGAATGACTAAACATAAAGAAAAATCAAATGTGCATGAAAAATACTTTAATAAAAATGTGTTTGGGATACTTATAAGTATAAGAAATTATATTGAGTACACTTTAGCTAACGTTGGCCATGCTAATGTGTGCATAATATTCTTAAAATAAAAAAATAAAAACATTTTTTATAATGTTTATGTAAATGATTATTATTTATTTTAGGGATTCTATTGAGAACAAATGCTAGCACAAAGACAAGATGTAATTACTTTATCAGCTCCCAAAAACATTTATTTTCTTGAACTTGTTTACTGCTTTGCCTATTATTTAAATGAGCGTTTTAAACAGAAAAAAAACATTGTTGAATGATTATGTTGTATTTGATATGATTGTGTTTTTTTATAAGGTATTGTTAATTATCTTTTAAATAAATAAATGTTGGTGTTTTGAAAGTATGCTAAAGGTACCCAATGCCAGCCTTTTATAAACACACTTTGACAGAAAACACATTCTACATATGCAGAGTATTAAGGTTGTGTTAGAAATGTTTACTTGATATGAACAGGGAAGGTTAAAAATCATTTCCACTGTGCAAAATTTAGATGATTAGGTATTCAAACCAATAATAAAACTTGAAATGCATTTTAACATTTCAAAACACTCATTCCATTCCCCAACCACAACAACATAGATTAAAGACAACAAGGAATGTTAAAATACACATCCGACTGCACACATGACTGGATAAGGCTATCAAAACTGTTCTGTTACTTTTTTATTTGAAATATAATGCAATTATTACCTCTCTGTTGCACAAACCTTTCCAGCTGAGGGTGGAACATCACTCAGATTGCCCTAAGGACCCTCCTGTACAGTGGAATCACGAAAAGGTGCCAAGAATGTGGCTGTGATGAAATACAAAGAATGTCATAGGCCTTAATCCTGTTCCAGCTATGAAGATGCTCCCATCATTTGTGGCACTCCTTAATGTGCAGGGTGTGGACACCAATTGCAGTGGTTGTCCATGATGATGTCTAAATTGGACCAGCATTGCAAGTTAGGTATCTAGAACCCATAAAGCTGGGGTGACATTGAAGGACCCCTTCACTGTGAACACTAATTATTTGTCAGTGTAGCTGTGAGCCCTCTGGTCTTGTCCTTCAGCAGAGTTGTTTTTTGGATTTTGTGACAGAAGACGCAAAGAATAATGAAACAATGGATGACCTCCTCTTTCTGTGTGTAATTGTTGGTTTGTTTTGGTAGATGAAGATGTCTTCCCAACTAAGGAGTTTGCATTTCATACGCAGATGTCTTCATTCTGCATGCACGAGGGAGACCACTGCATGCAGGAGAAAGACTTCAGCATGAGAGAAAGAGACAAAAAGAAAAGGTTTATTAATTACACAGATATTGTTTCTGATAGAAACTTCTAGCCGCATATTTCTCACATTTTCAATTTTCTACAGGCATCAGACTAGATCTAGAAGTTTTTCATCAATATCTCTGTGCGCCTGTAGGCTGGACTGTGGGGCTTCACACTGCGGCTATTCTGCTCTGGAAATGAAGTGCAGAGCGTATATAAGCACCATTCTTGTGTGTTGATGTCAGTTCCTTACTTTCCATGGCACCAGACACATATTTGGAGGTACTTCTCATCTTTTTGAGACCTTTACCTTGAACAAACAATTGTTTTACAGTGTGCAAGGAGCATGTCACCTCCAAAGAGAAAGTTTTAAGACCTTCAGGGACTGTCACAGATGTTTGTTTATGACAGATCTTTAGCAATTTGCCAGTGGTGCCTGGAATTAGGCCAGGAGTCTAAAGCCTGCAGAGCCTGTGCATCAATGAACCCCATGGCCATTCAAGAGCGTGAGGTAAAATGTTACTTTGCCAAACACTGGAAAACTCTAGGTAGAGACTGGCCCAAGTCAAAAGTTCAGTCCAATTCCTGTCCGAGATCTAGAAGTCACAGAGTCTCACTCAATCCAAATCTTCAGGCAAGTCGAATCAGAGAAACCAAATAAATCTAAATGGGATTTCGACCCTTCTCACCACTCACACTCACCTTTAAAGGTGCAAGGCTCACTCACACATCTCAATCTTGCTCTTGAATTCATTCGACTTCAGAGCTGTTCCCGCAATTTGTTCCTGTACAACCCAAGCTTCAGAGACTGTCCACCACTCTTAAGAAAATGGAAGAGTTCTGCAAGACCATGCTCTGACTCCTAGGATCATTGCCAACTCCCTCAGGTGCGCCTGGAGGTCCCACAGATATGAGAGGTTCTCCACCTGGGATAACACCAGCAGGTTCACTTTCAGGACCAGCTAGACCCTCTGAACCCACAATTGGGCTGCCTCTAGCTACATTCTTAGCTTCACCTTAGGTGCTGTGAGCGCAGACTTGAAATTAAATAATTATTTTATGGAGTCACACTGATGCACTAACATGAGAAATGCTTCAAATGAAAAAAAGAAATAACATGGAAAGTGAGCTGTTCTGTGGCCACCATCAGAGTGAAAGGCCTACACATATTTTTTAAAATGTGTTATCTTAGTGATGAAAAATAAAATAGATTCTGTCTCTTTAAGAACATGTGGTTTGAAAAATAATGTTAGTATAAATGTGAGTAATTCTTGAGTTTTCTGTTCTGCCTTTCAGCAGAACAAGGCCAGAGCTGATGTTGAATGTCTGCCAATGTCCCTAAAATATGTTAGTAGAATGATTTCATGCCCATTGTATAACACATTCTTTGTTTGAATCTTAAACTTGTGTAAAACATTTATTAATGAAATGTATTTAATTCAACACTTGTTCTCTGCTGTGGCTCAAGTAAGCAAGGTCATCACGTGTAGTTATCCGTCTGCCAAGCTGAGTTAAAGTGACAAACGTTTCTGTAGAATTACAAGCTTCTTTTGTTTGAATTATGAGTTTAATCTGTATTTCGCACTAATAGAATGCGTTTCTCTCGAGGGAAAATGAAACTGATATGAAAGTTTTCATATTTCTTCCTGACTGTCCTCCAGCAGTGACTGCATTCTGGAATGTGTTGAACAAAAGACCTTCCAACAGTGCAGAGAAGACTGCAGGAAATAATAATTAATATCTTTTGTGCTTAAGAAAAAAGGAAGAGACAGAAGAATACAGAATATTTAAATTAATAGTGGAATATATTCTGATGTACTGATGTTTTGTGATTGGATGATTTGTGCACATATGCAGTTTTCAGCCAATCACAGAAGTTTAGAAAGTTTAATTTAATGTTTGTGAATCAGACATTAGGGTGCATTATTTTTCCCTGGTTTCCAGAGGCTTCACTTCTTATTCATATTATCTGCACTTTGACATTTCATGTTTTACAAGTCAGTCTACTGACTTCTGATACTTTATTATTTTGAATTATTTTCTAGGCTCCATGAAAAAACGCTGGTGCTTATTTTAGCACCTAGTGCTTAGAGCCTATTGTGTTATGCCTCCTGCCTTAAATAATTAATTTGATGGTTCAGAGAACGTAGAGTCCACATTTCTGAATTGTCGCCCATTTTCAAGCTCCCTGTCCTGATGCTGAGGTCCCACTGCTGAAGCTGTAACTTGATTGCTGTTTACCTTAAGAAAAGGTAAATGTATGAATTCTGTGTATTTGTAATTGTCTTTCTGTGTTGCAGGTTACCAGCTGCTACTGTTTAGAATTATGTTGCTATTTGTGATAGTGCCAGAGCTACATGTTTTCTAAATTTATGTTACTAAACTTTTGCTTGATGCCCAACAAGCTAATGCTAATTTGAGGTTAGTGAGGTGTTTTCTCTCTGCTTATGATTTGACATTGTTTTTTGCTGAATCAAATGTATTGTATCTTTCTTGCACAGATATTCATCTAATTGATTTGTGTTCTAACTATTGAGTGTATTGTTTTATTTTCTTTGTTTAAACTAAGATTTTTTAGGCCAAGTCACCAAATTGTGATACTACTTTATTTGTACCATTTTGTGTTGAGAATAGTTTTTGTGACTTTAGCATTGCTAATATAGGGAAATAAATAATTTAACTGAGACTAAAAGGTGTGGTTATTCATGGCCAAATGGGTCATGGTGCATCATATATTGATTCTTTGGTGAATAATATTGTTTAATGTTGTTGTTTTATGTGTTAATAATCAATATGTAAATCAATGTGGTAATCAATATAATCCATACAAGTCAAAAGGTTTACTGACCTTAAGACAGCATCCAATCACTCACTATTATAAAATAATAAGATGAGAGAAGGATCTGCGCTGCAACTGTGCCACCATCCAACGCAGGTCCCCAGCGCATCAAAGCCAATGCCTAATCCATCAACCTTGGAAGACGGGACCCCAATTGTCCTCAGCAGTTTCGATTCAGCACTGGTTTAACCTCCATCAAAGTCATGCTAGGCCACAATTGAGTCTCCATTTCCTCTGTTTGATCTGCCTCCACGATAACAACAACATACCCTACATTCCCTGTTTAGCAACATTGTCTGCTGTGCTGCGGTGATCTGCAAGATATTTTAGTAACTATGAGGAACATAAAGTATGAACAAAGTTTGTGACTTTTTGCAAATTGCAATTAGGAAGTCACAAAATCAAACGAACGGTCGCATGTGGGGCTGATTTTGTGACACTGTACTGAGTTGCAATGCAAAATAGGAAATTGCATTTTGCGATTTCGTATTTGGACGCAATCTGTGAATGCGGTTGCAAATTGTGATCACAATTGCAATTAGCAACTGCATTCCAAAAAAACTGCCTTTCTGCTTCCTGGGTCAGGGGAAGGACCCCAAACACAGGAAGTGCTGCTCAGGAAAAGCATGGGGAGAAAGCACAGTGAGGAGGAGAGAACTGCTGCACAGGCAAAGTGTGCTGAGGAGCCCAAAAAGCTTCAAAAACACATACAGACATGGCCAGCCAACATAGAGAGCAGGGAGCATGGCAGAGAAAAAGAAAAAAGGGTCCAGGTTTGCAAGAACCTGGCTCATCAGTACTGATGTGCCAGATTTTTTGGCCCTCCCACCTCCATCTAACGACACCATGGATGTGCCATATTTACAATATGGTGTACCATAGCGCCTGTTAGTCCACTAGCTTCAACATTTTTGACAATATTGTGGCTCTTTGCTTCACTAGCATCAACACGTTTGAAGCTAGTGGAGCAAAGTGTAAGGAGGCTCATTTATTTACATGGGTGCATCCTTTTAATACCTGCTTTAAGCAGGAGTTTAAAATGATGACACAAATGGCACAATTAAATCTTGCAGACCTCATTGTGCTATTTTTGTGGGTCTCCTAATGCCTGAACAAGCCCCTTGAATACATTACATCTGGCTGTCAGAAAACTAGGCTGTTTCCAGAAGCCCCTTAACTTTTCACCCCTGGTTTTCAATTGTCGCTGGTGTTTTTCTGACTCTGATGGTGCCCTGGGCACTGCTAACCAGTCCCAGGGCTTGTGCTCTGTATAAAGGTAGTATGCAAATTAGGCTAATTATAAGTGGCTATGTCAACGTACCTATAAGTCCCTAATATATGGTAGGGCAAGTAGGTTTAGGGACCTCAGCATAGGTGGTGCAGCCACAGGTGCACTGCTAAGGTATCCAGTGCCATTTTAAAGGTAGGCCTGCCTTGCTGGCTGATTTTAAAGTAAAATTAAATGCAAATTCGACTTTGGAATTAAACGTACCTTTTAAAGTCCTAAACTACCTTATTTTTACATGTAGGTCACCCCTAATGGGTTACCTAAGTGCAACTATAAGCAGAGACCTTATCAAAATTGTTTTAGAAACACTTGTGAGGAAAAATAGCCAAATTTGTTTTCCTCATTGTATTGAATAGGTTCCATAGGCTAAAATGGGGAGACTTTATTTTAATTAATAAAGTCTTCAAAGGAGCTAGATATCTCATGTTTGGTATCCAACTGATTGTTATAATAAATGCAACAACTTGCCATTTTTTAATTTAATATAACTAGTTCAGGGAAAGAGTTTTAGAACTCTCCCTGAAAGTTGCCAACTTCAGCTCTGTAGAGCCCTTCTCTGATTTGCTAGACCCCGGGCAGCCTGGCCAGGCTGCCTTGATGAGGTGGGAAGTGGCCTGGGCTGAAGACAAAGAATGTGCCTGTGGGAATAGACCTGCCTCAGCAGATAGGGAAAAAGGATGGGGGAAAGAGCAGCCCAATTGGACTTCAAAGGAGGTAAGAACATTTGGAGCAGCTCAGGACCTCCCCTATTTCCTGCAAACCCAGACGACAAGGCTCCCTCTTGATTAGATCAGGACAGGGCAGGAGAGGGGTGTGTTAAGGATTTTTAGCCACACCAGTGGGTGGACTCAGCCAGACCTAACCTCCAAATGTTCAGTTTCTGCCATTTTGGATTTTTGAGGAATGTTGCTCCCTGGTACTGATTTATGCCACACTTCCCAGGAAGTGGTCATCCAAGAGGGTGGTGGCCTGCCTGTGATTGGACAGTTCCCCCACCCAGCTTTTCACCCCAGGATCAGGGATAAATTTGGCAGAGCTGCACCCACACCTCAGATCCCTACAAGGAATGACAGAAGAAGAAGGACTGCCCTGCTGGACCCCTGACCTACACCCGGGTACAGCACTCTGATGGACTGCTCCAGCTGCACACTTTGGTCTTCACCACTAAAAGGACTTTGCCTGTCTTCAACTGGTTCAAGAAGGGACTCCCTGCTTGCTACAGGTGGAAAATAGCTAACCAGAGTCCCCTGCTTCAAAACCTGAAGGAATTCACCAACTGACCAGTGGCTAGTGGTCATTTTTGGATATGAACAGGGTGCATTCTGAGCGTAGGAGTCCTAACCCTCAAGGAGAAACCTTCTGGAACCTTGGGGTGAGTTGTGCACTCCGAAAGGACTTTCTAAGACCTTCTAGAAGAATATCAAGAAGGTTGGAGAACTTTTGTAAAAAAGCTTCATAAGGGGACTGACTTGACGTCGTGAGTCAAGCCGGCTTACCTCAACCGCGACCTGCCTGACTTGCAGGTTTATCCCGCTGAAATGCTCCGGAACCACAGACTTCCAGGATTTCACTGGGGGCTTCTGGAAAGGCAATCCGATGATGTTGGCTCGAAATCGGCTTGCTGTGGAGGGTCGTCCGATGTCAGAGAGAAAAAGCTCCATAAAAGTGACAAAGTCCAAAAGTAAAAAGTTGACCCGGACTTCCCATGCAGAGTATCGGAGGAGGGCTCCAAGGACGTCAGATCCAAATTCAACTTCGGCTTTGACTAAGATTTCTGTCCTGAAAAATCATCGAAGTCTGAAGGTAGAATTCTTCACCAAGATCTCCTGCGAAGCATATGCGAAAAGGGCTCCAGGGTGGTCAGATCAGATTGGTAACTTCATTCCGCTGAAGAAAATCTTCAAGAGAAAGAGTAAGTCCGAAGGTAAACCTTTGACTAAGGCCTCCCGCTTGCTGTAACCAAGCAAGGCTCCATCGCCGTCAGACTCAAACTTGGACTTTGCCGTAGTCTAGTGGGACCAGATGGCCAGATTGGTGCTTTTAGTTTATATGCACTAGGAAACCTTAATTCTTTAAAAAATAAAAATTCTTACCTCCAGTTCCCCTTTAATCATTCTGGTGTAATTTTAAAGATAAAATTATAATCTAGTTTTATATATTGGTGATGGATATTTATTGTATTTTTTGTTTTACTTATTTATGGTTTTGTGATTTTTTAATACTTTACACACCTGTCTCCTAAGTTAGGCCTTGATGCTCATTGCCAAGCTACTGAGGGTTGAGCTGGGATTCATTTATTGAGACCTAACTGGGCCTAGTGGGGTGTCAGTGGACTATTACAAAGTGTAGGTACTTATCTGCCCTTAACAATAATTTGCTTTTCAAGACTGGAGCAGGTATAATGTGGCACAAGGGTAAGTGGTGCAATGCACGCATTGCACCATTTCATAAATATGGCGCAGCGATTTTTGCCTCGTTGAGCCAGATTAGCGTAAAAAAATGACTCTAATGTGATGCAAGGAGATGCTAAGGCCTTGTAAATCTAGCCCAAAGTTTTCTGAGAGAGAACTGGAAATCTTGATAGAGGAGTGCTGCAACAATTTGAACCAGCTTTTTGGTCGTGGCCTGTTTGTGAGTGTGTGTCAGTGTGTTTTTACTGTGTCAATGGGATCCTGCTAGCCAGGAACCAGTGATCATAGACAAAAACCTATATGTCAGTATGTTTTGCCAGTCTCACTTGGATCCTGCAAGCCAGGACCCCAGTGCGTATAGTTCGTAGCCTAATGTGTATGCCTGTGTAGTGCCTAACTGTGTCACTGAGGCTTTGCTAACCAGAACCTCAGTGCTTATGCTCTCTCTCCTTTTTAAATTTGTCACTGTAGGCCAGTGACTTCACTTACCAATTTCAATTGGCATACTGGACCCCCCTTATAAGTCCCTAGTAAATGGTACCTAGGTACCCAGGGCATTAAGGTTCCAGGAGATCCATATGGCTGCAGCATTTCTTTTGCCACCCATAGGAAGCTCAGACAAACCCTTACACAGGACTGCCATTGCAGCCTGCGCGAAATAGTGCACACACTATTTCACAGCCATTTTCACTGCACTTGAGTAACTTATAAGTCACCTATATGTTAAACCTTCACTTGATGAAGGTTAGGTGCAAAGTTAGTAAGTGTGAGGGCACCCTTGCACTAGTAAAGGTGCCCCCACATAGCTTCACAATGGTAGCTCTGAATATGGCCATGTAACATGTCTAAGATCATGGAATTGTCCACCCATTCCAAATCTGATATTGGGGAGCCAATTCCATGCATCCTGGGGGCTCCACCATGGACCCCCAATACTGCCAAACCAGCTATCTGAGGCTTGCACTGCAGCTACAGCTGCTGCCACCTCACAGAAAAGTGTCTGCACTCCTGGGGTCTGGGCAGCCCAGTCCCAGGAAGGCAGAACAAAGCATTCCCTCTGAGAGCAGGGTGCTACACCCTCTTCCTTTGGAAATAGGTGTTACATGCTGGGGAGGGGTAGCCTCCCCAGCCTCTGGAAATGTTTTGAAGGGCATAGATGGAGCCCTCCTTGCATAAACTAGTCTACACCAGTTCAGGGACCCCTTCTCCCCTGCTCTGGCAGGAAACTGGACAAAGGAAAGGGGAGTGACCACTCCCCTGTCCATCACAAGCCCCGGGGTGGTTCCCAGACCTCCTCCAGTGTGTTCCAGACTCCAGCCATCTTGCTGTGCAAGGTGTCGGGGCACTCTGGAGGGCTCTGAGTGGCCAGTGCCAGCAGGTGACGTCAGAGACCCCTCCTGATAGGTCCATACCTGATAAGGCAGCCAATCCCCCTCCCAGGGCTATTTATGGTCTCTCCTGTGGGTTCTCTTCAGATTCTGATTGCAAGTTTCCTTCAGCAATCCTCTGCAACAACTTCAGACTCTTCTGACCTCGGATCAACCGCAGCCTGCTTCAAGAAATGCTGTAACTGCAACAAAGTGTCTACAAGAGACACTTTTCTTCAGCAACCTCAGCTCCAAGTCAGCAACTGCAACAGTTTCCATGGTGTGCCTGCTCTGGGGAGTCCCTGTCTTCATCCTGCACCAGAAGGACCGAGGAAATCTCCCATGGAGTGATGGAGTCACTCTCTTGCTCCAAGCAGGCACTTTCAATAGTGATGACCGGTACCATTGGACTCTTCTCACTGTGACGAGTGTGCTCCTAAGGACACAGAGAGTGCACATCATCAACATAGAGTGGTGACCTGAGGTTCTGCTAACACAATTTGGAGGAGGTAAGACCTTGCCTTCCCTGAGAACGACAGTACCCCAGTGTATTGTGTCTTATTTGCCTCCTGAGGCTTCTGTGCACTCCTTGTGAAATTTCTTCATGCACAGCCTGGCCCAGTTCCCCAGCACTCCAACCTGCGATGCTCAACTCGCTGAGTTGTTCTCTGGCGGTGTGGGGCCTTCTTTTGTTGTGCTACACCAACCGCATTTTGCACCTCCTTTGAACCTTGATC
Source organism: Pleurodeles waltl (assembly GCF_031143425.1). Taxonomy (NCBI): domain Eukaryota; kingdom Metazoa; phylum Chordata; class Amphibia; order Caudata; family Salamandridae; genus Pleurodeles; species Pleurodeles waltl. Next base: position 865,052,048 of record NC_090438.1, read on the forward strand.
TTGTGGCTTCTGGGGGTGCTGGCTGGCATCCTGAGGGCTCTCTAATGTCATGAGAGCCGCCTCTTCCTCCTCACATAGAGTTGATGCCACCAGGTCCCTCCTGGGTCCATCCAGTGCCATTTTGATGAAAAATGCACTTTTGCCAGAGCCAAGGTTTGTTGGTGCCTTCCAACAAGATATCTCCTCTGCAACAATCTTCACGCAGTGGGACATCTTTTTCATCATGCGGGAACCCACTGGCATCTTCCTAGGGTGCATTTCTGCAGTCTTTGACTAACCAGGGACTCTTCTTTTGCACCCTCTTCTGGGTTGGCAGGGGCTCCTGTCCTTCCTAGAACTTCTTTCGACTTCTGGACTTGTTTCCCTTCCTTTGCAGGTCTTCAGGTCCAATAATCTAGCAGTTGATCTTTGGAGACTTGGTTGGCTGTTGCAAAATCCCAAAAACGAAGTGTAGTGTGTCCTAAGGAAACTTGCAGTACTTAACTCCTGCTTTTCTGGGCTCTGGGGTGGAGTAATTTACTTACCTTTACAGTATTCTCACCCTCCCAGTGATTCTGCGCACACTACACTTGTCTAGGAGGGAATTTGTGATTCACATTCCACTTTTTTAGTATATGGTTTGTGTTGCCCCTAGACCTATTTTCTCCCATTGCATTCTTTAGGATTTCCTACTGTTTGCATTGTTCTATGACTATTTACTTGACTTATTTTGGTGTCTAGTGTATATATTGTGCATAATACTTACCTCCAGAAGGAGTATTGCTTTTACTTTTTAGGTGCGGCTTTAAGGTTGCAATTAGCTCCAGGATGACATTGCTACTCAGTCTGTATTGTTAATGGATCTCTTCCTCTGTCTTCTTAAACATGGTCATCCTGACTCAGAATACCCTCTCCTGTCTCTTCCTCCTCTGTTGAGCAGCCAGTATGCGCATCCTCCTTCCAAAGCCCCTAATGCATTCTGGGTATGCTTTTATACTTTGGTCCCTGCTAACATCTGATTTCAATTGGTGATACATTGCATGTGCAAATGGGTATTTTGAAATAATTCGCAATTTGCAACTCACTTATACATGGCGTTTTCAGCTCACACTTAGGTATTTCCTATTTGTGGCTCGCAAAATCTGGTTGCAAAATATACTGACTCGCTAATCAGTCACATTGCTATTCTCGTTTGGCGACTGCCTGTTGTAGAGAGTGTACAACCATTTTTGCACATGCAAAACGATTTGTGACTGATTTTTGAGTCGCAAATCATTCATAAATGTGGCCATATACACTTAAGAGACAGACAGAGATTGTGTAGCATAGCACCTCCATGTTGTGTCTTACAAACCATACCTGAGACCAGGCAGATGGCAAAGGTGTTACCAAAAAAAGTAATAATAATAATAATGTGCTAGGCTGTGTAACTGATCCTTTAACACAAACCTTTAACACAAAGTAATACAAAAAATGACTAGGAGCACATTTACTATTAATTCACACAACGCGGCACAGCAAAGGATTTTGCTGAACTGCGATGTCTGAATAAAAGAGCAGAAATGGTCCATATTTAGAAATATATGGATCATTTCTGCGCTCTCCTGCCTAGGTCCAATGTAGGCACCGGTGCCAGCGTTATGAGCAAGATTGTTTTTGTGCAGGAAGGTATCCCTTCTGCAGATGCATCACACGTGGAAAGAGGAACTAACAAGGAGTAATAAAAATAGTTATTTTTGTTATGCCTCTTTCGGGTAGGTGCACCATTATGGCGCAAACCCATGTTTACAAGTCTTTGTTATCTGGTTTTTTGCCACTATTCAAGAGGGGGAACTATGAATGCTCATTCTTCACCCATGCAATACAATGTAACGCATACCAAACACAAAATAATGCAAGGCAGCAGCACTATGTTCTGTGTTGTGTTTACTCTGAATTTATTAAACAATACAAACCCACACAAAGTGACTTTGAATGGTTTAACAAATGGCAACAATGATTTTTCGTTGGGATGCACCACTAAAGTGACACAACCCCGATGCTAATTCATAGTAAATCTCGGCCCTGATGTTTAGATCTTCTAAAGTATAGCTTCCTTATTTGACTTTCCATTCATTGAAACATAATTACACAGAACTCATTATTACTTACATTTAGTGTATTTAGGAATCTTTCATAGTCTGACACTACCCCCTCCAGGATACAGATAATCTTGCATCTCCTTTCTCCAGTGCTAATTTTGTAATCTTCTAAACGATGTATTCATGTTAAAGCATATTTCTCTACATTGCTTCGAACCGTCTGCAGTAATACACGCTTCCTAAATCCGGGAAACTAAAAACCAGGCCTAAAATTATCCAAACTATGGTAGACCAAAAATTAGGATGAATATAAATTGTGCAGCGTGCGAAAAAGCTCTCGGAAATGGATTGGCTAACTAGGACCGAAAATACAAATGAGTGGAAAACGTACCTGCCACTAAATGAAGTAATGAGACAAACCATACTTGCAGAGAGAACGCAGCTGAAATTGAACATGGGATACTAAACCATATCTATTTTTTTCCACGAGGACCGAGGCTAACACAAAATGACCCAGCGAACAAGGAAAGTTTTTTAACAAATAGGACAAATGCAACCTATAAAGCAGTGGCCTTCAGAGTCTTTACTGTGTAGTTTCTGAATTGAAGGCTACGGCTTGTTCCTGCACGGTTAAAGCATATTGGAACAACGTTTTAATAACATGACTATGTAGTCAGTCAGTTAATATTCTTTATTCGGCATCATAAAACTATAGAAGGTACAAGAAAAAAAAAACTTAATTGTACATAATACATTAAAAATATTGAAACAATCGACTGAAAGTCAACCATTACAAATCATAAAACTCATATGCGCAACAATAATAATAAAATGCTAACTATATACCTATAAAATTATACTTTGAAAGTCATTCGCAAAGAGTTAAGACAGAGTGATGACAGTTGCCCTTCATTGTCACTAATATTCTAGTAAAGATCTCCTAGGTCTAATTGTCTGCTGAATAAAACTAGCCAGTGCTGAACAAATAAACTGTGTAAACAGTTGTTACACGAAGACGAAGGCAGGTCTCAAATGGCTGAACTCTAGAGTTCTCAGTAAGGTCTTTCAGAACTGTTTTCTTGCCATCATATAAAATGGGCAAAAACACAAAATGCAATGCACACTGCACCAAACGACCATAACATGGACAAGGCCAGGAGTGCTCCTTCCAAAATAAGAAGCTAACAAATTAACAATATTAAAATCTATAATGCGTATGCAAACATCTTTGACGAGTCTTAATCATATATATACAGGATGTGCTAAAAGTATCTGAAATACAGAACAGAGTATACGCTTGTGCAGTTATTCTATTCTAATAAATTCATTTTTTATCCTAATATCACTACAGCATTCAAAAACACATTAAGGCTTAAAAGTGTATTTTGTTACGGGTGCTTGCCCGACTGCATCATTCAGATTAAACCTAGCTTTGTCATGAATGCACCACCTCAGGATCTAGGTCACCCTTGCACTTACTGATTTTGAGAAAACGGTTGATTCACTTGATTGGGACCTTCTTGAGGGGGTCCTGCTAAAAATGGACTTTAACCCTTAATTTATATCTTATCTCCGAGTCCTATATGCCTAACCTCAGGTCCAGGTGCGAGTGAATGGTATCTTTCCCCCCGTTGCCAATATGTAGAGGCACCAGACTGCGGAGACCCTTATCCACTCCTCTCTTTACGTCAGGCATTGAACCACTGGCGGAGTGTGGGTTAGATGAGTAACTCAAATATGGGGGTTTGAATGGGGGATTGGGACAAAGGACCAGATTGCTCTCTACCCTAACAACATCCTTCTCTTCCTCTCCAATCCTTCACTTACAGGCCCCAGTCTGGTGCATATGCTCGACTCTTATGAGGTTGCATCTGGTCTCCGAGTGAATTGGTTTAAGTTCTTGCTGGTGCCACACATAGAGATATGGGGAAAATAGGGTAGGGGTCGCACCTACTGGTCTTCAGACAAAGCTTCAGGTACCTGGGGATCCAAGTTGCTTATCAGGACCCCTAAACTCGACCCCCCAATGCTCAGGATGAAGCAGGACCTCGCCAGATGAGTTGAACTCCGTTTGAACATACTGGGAAGGGTAAACCTCTTCAAAATGAGGTCCTGCACCATTTCCTGTATGCGCTCCAAAATTTCCCTTTGATTTTTCCACAGAACTGGTTCCGAGACCTACTTTCTAAAATTAATTCCATGGGCTAGTCAGCCTTCATGCATAGCATTTGGCATATGCACTGAATCAACTGACGATGGAAGGATGGATATGACAAACATCCACCTAGAGCATTGAGCATTCCAAATGCTGGTGCAGAATCACGGACTGAGCTGGGGTGGTCGAATCTGAATTTCGGTTGAAGAGAGTTCCACTGAAAGCATTCTGCACCAGGCTGCTCCTTTTACACAGTCTGCCCATCTGTGTGCATGGCCATGCTAGAATGTCAGTACGCATCTGGTGCTGTGAGCACAGTGATCTACGGCCGTCATCTTTGAAGTAGGTTTTAGTACCTGGAGTGTCTTAGGGCCAGATGTAGCAAGCCGTTTGCATGGCGCAAACTGCGAAAAACGCAGTTTGCGCCATGCAAACGGCCTCCCGCGATGCTCATTCCCAAATTGCGAGTCGGTACCAACTCGCAATTTGGGAATGCGACTCGCAAATAGGAAGGGGTGTTCCCTTCCTATTTGCAACTCGCATCGCAATTCAGAGTTCCTTTGTGACCGCAAATGTGGTCACAAACCAACTCGCAGTTACCACCAGTGTCACACTGGTGGTAACTCATTCGCAAAAGGGAAGGGGTCCTCATGGGACCCCTTCCCCTTTGTGAATGTCGACAAAAATATTTTTTCAGAGAAGGCAGTGGTCCTATGGACCACTGCCTACTCTGAAAAAACAAAACCAAATGGTTTCGGTATTTTTTTCATTTTGCAACTCGTTTTCCTTTAAGGAAAACGGGCTGCAAAATGACAAAAAAAAATGCTTTATTTAAGTGAGTGCAGGGACTCGCTATGGGGTCGCAAAATGGGACCCACCTCATGAATATTGATGAGGTGGGTCTTTGCGACCCCATAGCGAGTCACAGAAGGTGTCTGAGACACCATCCTGTATCCGATTTTGCGACTTGCAAATTGCGAGTCGCTCAGACTCGCAATTTGCAAGTCACAAAATCGTATTTTTCTACATCTGGCCCTTAATTCTTTACCAAAATCTGACAAACTCCTATTTTTCCATAAAGTGCATGTGCCCTCTCCTAAATTCTCAAGATATATATATATTTTTTACCATCATACATACTTCAATCGTTCATTAGCAAGGGGCCTGTCGTGGAGCTACTATTAACTTGCAAAAGGCCAAATGGAAGACAGACCTCTAAAGGAATCAAGTGACAATGTCCTGTGAATCCCCTGCCCAGATGTAGAAATCTCCTGGTAAAAGAAGAGTATGTCCCAGTGATGGAGAGTGGAACATGATGTCCTAGGCTGGTCATTTGTGAATTTAGGACTGCATTTGGAGGATCCAGATGCAATCTCACCTGACCACCTGTCCCAGCTTCCCAAAGAACCTTGCCTGCCCTTGGAGTGCCAGCACAACCAGGCTTGCATGTGAAGGACAGATGGACTGTAGGTGGCAGATGCAGGCACAATGGTTGAACATGTGTACTGGCTGCATTGTATCAGTCTACTTACCTGGAGGTCAGTGAGGACTGTGACAACTGGCCAGTGCTTAGCCATTCAATCATGTAAGCATCAACCGGCTTCATGGATGCGCTTGGGTTGCTTCCACCCCTCCTGGCAGATACAAAACAGCCCAGCATCCCCCTAGAAGAAAGAACACAAAGAGTGGCTTCCATCTCATAATAGGGAGCTGCATGCTGATTTGTATCAACCCTACTCAAAACTGTACAAGAGGAGTACAATCCAGAAGAACCAGTGACATACATAATGATTCACTGCCACCGATATGTCTTTGGGAGCACGATGACAATAATAAACAGCTTATGTGCCTTGACCACATAACTCAATGGCATTGGGAGGCCTCCATTTACTCAACCTGCAACTCTACTGCTATTTAGCCTCTCACATGTCATTTCTCTCTGATCATTCTGAAGAAGATACCCATAGGTCGATCTTACTGCAAATCCAAGAAGGTTTCTTGGTATATGAACACACTCATTTGACACTAGAGGACTGACGTATATAAGAAAACACATCCAGGACGAAGCTAGTGACCTATGTTACACTGAATCACGGTCATCTTTTGACTGTTCTTAAGGCAAATGGACATTCACAGAAACCTGCGTCTCAATGTCTCTAGTAAAATGCAGGACTGGAGATTTAAGGCAAGAAATTCCACTATAGTGCGTGGCTGAATTCTGGCATAACTCAGTAACTAAATGTAATCAGGGATGGAGCCTGGAATAGCTCAAGGACCGAAAAGACAAATGTGGACTCCCTCGACCTGAGAAAGAGACAATCATAGCTGACTTATTGTCTCAAAATTTCCTTTAGATGGCTCCTGAATACAAAAAATCTCCTAACCTGACATTTCTCAAAACCTAGACAGGATATAAAGAAATGGTATCAGGCCATTGTTAGATCTTGCTTTAATGTTCATTACACTGGTGAAATTTGCATTATTCCTGAATTTGTTTTAAACAAAACAAATGAAATTTCTCCAAAACTTGCATTATGCAATTTTGGATTATTTTTGGAAAACAGGAGACTTTATTTGTGCTGATATCTTACTAAGAAACCTTTTGTGCTTGAAGTCACACAAGATATTGGCAAACTACATTCTGTTTTAGAAGCATAATTTTGCAAAATGTTTGTGAAATTACACAAACCATTGTGAAAAAATATACATTTTTGGACAACCTCATGTTGAGACTCATCTACATTAAAACACTGAGGACTTCATTAGGAGCTTGACAGGTTTTGATTTGAGCATACCGGGGAAGTGGCTGATTTACAGCTGCTACACAGTATCCCTGCACTAATATTTAACAATTACAAGTTTAGTTGCTGGAATAGAGACTAACATGTTGGACCCTGGTGTTTCAGGTCCTTATGTGCTGTTTTTTCCCCAAAATTGTTGGACAGTTCTGATGTTATTTTCCTCTTCAAAGCAGGTAGAAGAGGTCCGTGGGAGGACCATTAAGGATGGTGATAGGGTGGGAGAATGCAGGAGGCAGTTTCAGGGAGGTCCAGGAAAGGGTTGGTTTAGGACAGGGGAACTATGGGGCATATTTACACTTGTTTTGCACCGAATTTGCATCATTTGTTTTACGCAAATTTGGTGCAAAACTAAGTCCATATTTATATATTGGCGCTAGACCCATCTAGAGCCAAAGTTATGGAGTTAAGGTAATTTTTTGGACATGGAAACCTACCTTGCGTCAATGGGATGCAAGGTAGGCGTTCCCGTGTAAAAAATGACTCTATTTCCTTACCGCCATATTTATCCCATCGTGCTAAAATCACGCACGGGATGAAGGAGGGGTCAAATAATGGCGCAAAGCTTGCTCTGCACCAATATTTAACACCTGGGTCAGGGCAGGTATTAGGGGACCTGTGGGCCTATTTCCATGGTGGAACATCATGGAATAAGCCCATAGGTGCCCTCCCCAGGCCCCCACCCACACCAGAGGGACAGCAGACGATGGGGGACCCCATCCCAGGTAAGTATAGGTAAGTGCGGGTAAGTATTTTCTTTGTTTAAAGTGCCATCGAGGGCCCTGAAATGGGCCCCCCTACATGGCAATGGGTGCAATGGCCATGCCCAGGGGATGGTGCAAAACCGCCTTCTCCCATACCGCCACCCCCACCCGGCTAAGGTACTTTTTTTAAATGCTAGCCCACCCTTTGCGCCGGCTTGCACCATTCCATAAATATGGTGCCCAGCTGGTGCTCAAGAATGGTGCATGCCTGTGCAAAACATTTTGATGTAAAACCGTGTTAGTGTAGCTTTGCACCAAAAAGTATAAATATGTGCCCCCAAGTTTGCTCTCTCATGGTGCGGCAAGGATTTTCCAGGGCTTGATTCTGCTCATCGCTCTAACCATATTTGTGCAACTGTTTCACCTGATCTGGATCTGCATGAGGTGAAACTAGGCCCAGAGTTTCTGGATTCAGTAATATCTTTTGTGGACTACCTCAATTTGTTCAGTTCAGGTCAGGTGGTGACTCTGCAGGTGGTGACTCTGCAGGTGGAATACAATCACTCGTAGTGAGATTCTTAATGTTAAGTGCCTTTTACCTGCCTTCCTGCATTGTCTTTCAAGAGTTCCTCTATGTAACCGTTCTACCTACCCCTCCCTCACATGTAAGAATATGATTTTCCTGATCTTTTGTTTATTAATATTTGTAAACCATGGCAGCATCTTCTCTCTCAATTTGTACATTAGTTGCTATACTCTAGTGTACACTCTATTGCATAGTAGTCAGTGATAAAACCTTTATTCGGATTAACTTGAATCCATTAAAGCTCAGCAGAAGACAAAACTAGCACAATACTTAAAATGTCATTGGTACATGTTGATGAAAATTTAAAGTAAAGTGCTTACAGGTTCTACAACTACAAGCAATTCAATCTATCTTACAATTGTCCATGTAATACCATCTACATAGGTTCCTTGCATCATCAGCTAGCCAAATAAAAACTATCAAATAACAATTAATAAAAATTCCTGAATTCATCCTATAATCATCATATACGTAAATTAATCCCAGAACAGGCCATTCAGTACTAACAAAGAAGGGCCTATTCACATATTTTCTGATTTTCAGGGATTACCTTATAGAATTAAGAACTGACAAGCAAACGTCAGGCTCTGCCAAATTTTGTAGACAGGTCAGATCCTCCAAGTGAGTTCTAAAGTTTTAAAAACTCACATCTGGGAGCATCATCTAGGAGAAAAAGCAAGAGGTTTGATTGCATCTACATAATGGTAACTCATGAGACAATAAACATTGTAGTGGAAAGGCTACGATAAAATGAATCATACCAAATCTAAAAAACAAATAAGTAACAGCGATAAGTTGGATGTATTACCCAGGTTATGTAAGGTTCTGCTCCATTGCTCATAGATAATGGTACGTATCTTATGATTCCCAACATAGTTTGTGCTTTCCATAGCCCTCTTTTGACCAATTGTTTAAAAAAAATATGCTTTACAATGTATTTCGTTTTTTGAAGTTATAAGGGACGGGTTGTCGAAGAGCTCCTTCATACCTATCAGTTTAAAGGATTTCTTCAAATAGGACTTCCAGGGAATCTGAGTCAACCCCACTAAGGCTAGACAATCAAGAATACTAGACCTTACCAACGAGTCCTCAGGAGTTACTCATACCTTAATCCATAATGATAATGAGGCCAATTTTACAGAGTACGCCATGTATGGGAAGCTTAGTAGTTCATGACATATCATGTTGGCTCTGCCCTGGAGGCACCATCAGAAATCTCCTCAAAAAATAATTTTTAGGTCTCTGTGAGGACTCCACATGTGTTTGCCTCCACAGGCTGGCTCCATATAAGCCAGCTGTAATATATTGTGTTTTATAAAGAGGGTCATTTCTTTGACACGGTTTTGTCCTAGTTTTTGAGTAAAACTGCATATTGCCTCAATATTGCTTTTAAGACAATGGGCCCTAAACATTGAGAGGGAATTCCAAGTCAAAGAGGAGCTAAACAATATTCCTAGATTATTAAAAATGCTTACTTTCTCCAATACCGCTGTCCCCATCACACGTTTTCTATTTGGTATTTCAGGTATCACAAGTCATAACAAATGATTTTGAGTAATTAATTTTGTTTTAGATTATACATATAATTTGAAAAACCATCCAATAAAATTTGCAGACTATTTGTCTAACACAGAATTGTACGCATAAATTATTATAGGAATTTGCTGGTCCCCTATTCGTGGAATGTCCTTCCCCCAATTCAGATAAATAATTACATATACCGTTAATATATAGCAGAAATAAAAAGGGGGCAAGAATACAACCCTGTCTGGCTCCCTGAGCAGATTTTATAGAGGGAGTTAGTTCACCCTGAAGGCGAAAAGAACCATCATAGACAGCTCCTGATGTAGATGCTTTAGAAACAATAGGAGGTTGACCTCTACTTCCATCAAGGTCCAAAGTTTTGCACAATTTTCTAAGTTAAAGTTGAAAGATAAATTGATCAATGCTAAGTGAAAAGTCCCCATATCTACTGGTTATTAGATACAGGTTGAGATACTGGTTAATTGTGCCCTCCCCCGGCCTAAAGTCGAACTGCGCGTTTGACAATATATTTTGTTTGAACAACCATGATTCCAAGCGCTCTACTAGCACTCTGTCAAGGATCCTCATGCCAACATCTAGTAATGAAATGGGTCCATATTAAGTGGGTGAGTGCCTATCACCATGTTTGAAGATTACTGCTGTTGGAAAATGGGTTATTGGTAGTGGTAAGTATGCACCTACCACTGGCAACAAGGCCACTGATACAATATAAGATCAGTAAAGGTCTCAGTAAATTAGCCCCTTGCTCAAACCCTTGATGGCTGTAACCGAGCAGGCAGGCCTAACTTAGGAGACAAGATTGTAAAGCATTCAAAAACATCATTACAGTAAATAAATAAGACACAACACACAATAAAAATCCCATACCAATTTATACAGATAGGTTATATTTGTATGAGTAAACAGACACCAAAATGACAAAAATCCAATGTAGGGCACCAGAGATATGAATTTTTAAATAATAAACAGTTTCTAGTGTTTAGAAGCACAAAGTGCCAAATCGGGACACAGGGTCGTGGTGGACCGGGACAAAGTCAAAGTTTGGGGCTGACCATGATGGAGCCATGGTCAGATACACTAAGGGGCATATTTATACTCTGTTTGCGCCGGATTTGCGTCGTTTTTTTTTAACGCAAATCCGACACAAAACTAACTCCATATTTATACTTTGGTGTTAGACCCGTCTAGCGCCAAAGATCTTGGAGTTTGCGTAATTTTTTAGCATGGACACCTTCCTTGCGTTAATGATATGCAAGGAAGGCGTTCCCGTCTAAAAAATGACTCCGAGGCATGTGCGTCATTTTTTAACGCCTGGTCAGGGCAGGCGTTAAGGGACCTGTGGGCTCGGAAGGAGCCCAGAGGTGCCCTCCCATGCCCCCAGGGACACCCCCTGCCACTCTTGCCCTCCCCAGGAGGACGCCCAAGGATGGAGGGACCCATCCCAGGGAACTTAAGGTAAGTTCAGGTAAGTATTTTAAAAACAAAAAAAATTGTGGCATAGGGGGGCCTGATTTGTGCCCCCCTACATGCCACTATGCCCAATGACCATGCCCAGGGGACATAAGTCCCCTGGGCATGGCCATTGGGCAAGGGGGCATGACTCCTGTCTTTGCCAAGACAGGAGTCATTTAAATGGGGGTTGGGAGTCAAAGAAAATGGCGCAAATCGGGTTGAGGCGAAAATTTTGCCTCAGCCTGACTTGCCCCATTTTTTGTCGCCCAAGCTCCATTTTCCCCTACGCCGGCGCTGCCTGGTGTAAGTCATTTTTTTTAACGCACACCAGGCAGCTCAGCCGGCTAACGTCATTCCATAAATAAGGCGCCCGCACGGCGCTTTGGAATGGCGTTAGCTGGCGTTACATTTTTTGACGCACAACTGCGTTGGCGCAGTTGTGCGCCAAAAAGTATAAATACGGCCCTAAGTGGGAGGCCTCGGTCATAATTTTACCTTCATACTTAGAAACTTTTCCGGTGCTTTTTCTTCTGAGGGCCCTCGCTGCTCTTCACCAGGCCCGATTCGGTGAGGGTTTGCGGATGGTCCTTGGAAGGCTGGGACCACAATCCTCACAATGCACCTGGCCAAATCCTTGAAAGTCCACTGGATGCACTCCTGGCTGGGGAAAGTAATGTGCAGAAGGTATTCATCCCGTTACTCAAGATTCCACAAGAAAACTGGCAATTCATTACACACCCAAACCAGACACATTAGACTTCAATTTAAAAGAAAAGAAAACCACCAGCACCAAACCATTTCTAAATATCCCTTCATCAGTTGACCAACCCAGCCTCTGCATTCTTTCAAACAAATATCAAAAAGTGAATTTATGGATCTGATCAAAGCAAGCAGGGCTTCCGGCTGCCCTTCTAACCATTGTCCACCACACATTTTCAAGAACATTCTCATATTCACCTCTGCTGTCACACCTGTCGGAAGAACCATCAATAATTCTTTAACTACATGACTTTTCCAGAAGACCTTAAAAAGGTATACATATGCATATTATTAAAGAAAACAAACCTGGACCCGCATGAACCCAACAACTACAGACCAATTACAAATGGACCTTTCCCTGGGTAAACTGTCATCAGCATACACCCAAATGTCAAAATTAATTGAAAATAACTCCATACTTTCTGACTACCAAACTGAATTCTGTCCAGGAGGTGGCACAGAATCTGCTCTCATGGCCATCTGGGATTACTCTAAAAACACAGTAGATCACAAAGCACTACTCCTCTTGGACCTCTAAGCTACCTTTAAAATAGTTGACCATGACACCCTAATACAAATACTCTATGAAGATGGCATAGAGGGGACTGCCCTCGATTGGATCACGTCCTATCTTCAAAACAGAACAAGTGTCATCCATACTCTCCCTTTCTCATCCAAACTGTACTTCAAAAAAGCAAGGGTCCCTCAAGGCTCAATCATCTGACCCATGCTTTTCATCATATACTTGAAGTCATTACCGGCTATGATCAACAAATTTTAGCTCACATTCTATAACTATGTAGATGACACACAAATATTCCTTAAATTAGAATGCCCCAAAGACATTGAAAACTCACAAATCTTCAATGACCTCAGAGGTGTTGATCAGTGGATGACAAGGAAACATCTCAAACTGAATGCTTCCAAAATGAAAATACTCACATGTGGCAATTGGAAAAATTATGACCCACTCTGTGCCTGGCCTGATTCTGATGAATATGTAAATGTATGATAAACAATGATACTCATGTGGGGAGACCATTACCAAAGTATTGTGTATAAAGTATCTAATATCTTAAGCCGTATAGTGATAGGCAGCATTCTGGACAGAATTGATATATGTCTGTATAAAATAGAAACAGTGGAACTTATTAAGTAATTTACTGAATCTCTTAGAGTTATCAACGACATATAGGAATGCATGAGTTAGAGATACTAAAACATTAGAGTGATACCTCTCTTAAAATGTATATGAAACAATGGAATAGATGTCATTGGCAAATGTGTGTCATCTGTGCGCAGGTCTTCAGTCCAATAGAACAACGTAAATCGATCAGGGGCTAATATAAATAGTATTAAGGTATAAATTGGTAACTGAATATAATAGAACAATAGAGGAGAATACACGTAACAAGTACCACATTATGTTGGTTTAGGTTTTTTATAAGCACTCTTTTAAGTTATTATTATTTGGTTCTTGTGTTATTTTCCAGTATTTGTATTTAGGAATTGGAAAATGTATACAAATGCTTTTTAATTTCAAAACTACACTATCCAGAATGCATTGTAAATAATGAGGCACTATGGGGTATAAATAGCAAAAGGGAAAAGGGACTCATTCACTGTGAACAAGACTCCTTGGGGAGTTGAAACGCGTTGGTGGTTGTTAATTTGGCATCAATAAATAGGCACTAATTGAACTTCATAGAGTGCAGTGAATACTTTTGGTGAATTATATAAATATATATATATATATATATATATATATATATATATATATATACACACACACACATATTAGTCAATACTTGATGGTTCATAGGTCAGCGCATAGTTTCTATATAAGTTGTTTTGAATAGATGCTTATGAGTCTCTGTTTTAGTTATCACAATATGTAAATATTATATTAACTATTTATCTACAAGCATTTCACTATAGAAATGTTGAGAAGATAAAAATAATGTTATAAAAAGTACACAAATAATGTATCTTTAAATACTGCAACACTTGAAAGTCTGTGTTTATACAATGCAACTTTAAATCTCAATATATTATGTTCCCTATACATATATTCTGTTTCTTTGTAATTGTTTATCTTCATCATCAACACATAGCTTTATTCGGTTACTTTCAACCATAAAAGCAAAACAACCAACAATTAAATGAAAAAGCAGAAATTAGGTTAAAAAGGATAAGAATAAGGTAAAAACATATCTGTCAGCCTTAAAACACATAAAATTATTTTCCTTAGAAAAAGCACCTAACCCCCTAATACCTAACATTTAAATTAAACATGGGGTTTTATTTCAGTCTAGGTGTGTAGTTAAAATTTAGCAGCTAAAACACTTTTTTTTTTTTTTGTAAACATTTGTTTATCTTATATTTATTACTTAAGCCCTACTGTACAAAAATAAATAAATTAAAAGAAAAATGTAAAAAAGTATTCTCTCCAATGCACTACTCTATCTCACCCTAAACCTCTCCTAATCTATCCTCTATCTCCACTCTCTGACTCATCCCAAACCTCATTCTACTTCTATGAACTTCAAAATATCCCTTCCTGGACACTTCCATCCTCTATCACTCCTGGCGTATCCCAAAGCTCAGTTTACTACTAATATCTCCCAGACAGCTCTACTAAATTTTCCCTCAGGTACCTCTCATTTGACTCAATACAACCCTCATTTTACTAATATGATCTCCATAATCCCTTTCTACAGACTCTTCCCTCATCCATCTCTCCTTTACTCATTCCAAACTTCACCTTACTACTATGATCTCCCAATTAACACTTTCTGGATTGTTCCCTCTTCTATCTCTCCATTATTCTATTCAATCCAACTAACGGACTCACATGTCCCCCACTCAAATGAACTAATATTTCCCTAAACAAAAACTAATACTATACTTATGTCTCCCTGCACTAATCCACCACTATTTTTGGGTTCTGGAGTAGCATGCTACTTGCCAAAAGCACTTTGACGCCTTGTCAAGGGTAGTAAGTGCTATATAAATACAATTGCAATTGCAATCACAATATTAAAATCTCGGCCCACATTAGCACTGTTTTACGGTTTGGCTTCTGAAGGAAGGATGTCACAAAATTATCAAAGGGATCAAACACCTCCAATGCCAGATCATTAATATTATTGTAATAAAAATTATTCACCATAATACAATATTCAGTCGCACAAGACAAAAGTATTATTATGAAGGTGAGGACCAAATTTCGCTCACTTTCGAAGAGGGAATCTGGACTATGATTAAAATCACCAGGCCTCCCTGGACCGTACCCACTAAGGAAAGACAATAGGTTCCCAAAAGGCATGATAACCATTTACGAAGTGAAAATTATCTATTATCCATGTTTCCTGCAAGCATATAACATCTCCGGTGCTTACATAATTAAACCAGTCAGGGTTATTCAGTTTTAGATGTAGCTCTGTGATATTCCAGGAAATCACTTTACAACCCACCCCTGCTGGGGATTTAATTGAACCTTTTCCCTTAGTTTCTCCATTTAATGGGAAAGGGGGGACAGGTTGGGTTAACCAAAGTAAGTCAACCCATTTGATCCAATTGTGAAAAAGGCTCAAATTTATTCGATGTTGGCACTAAGAAAGAAACAAGTTGCAAGGGAGAAAGGTGATGAGGGGTTGAACCAGACGGTCTATAAAGGAAACCCAAGGGCAAGACTTCAATCCTGCTTTGTGAGTAAGTAAGATGTTCTAACCCCATTAAAGTTTGTTTTGCCAGTGCATTGCTTCTGATGTTTATGACAATACAATCGGTAGCATTCATTTTTGGTGTTTTGCCCACCCAGTCAACTCTTCGTAAGTGGATAATATGGTTGTGTGTTTTTATTTATCCAGTGCACCACTTTGTTCTTAAATTGGTTGTAATCTTCATTTGAAACAGATCTTAAAGGAGGGACACCTTTCAGGACCAAAACATATGTTGTAGCTTGTAAGGGTAATTGGAGGGCTTCAGAATTTTTATATGCCTGAGGGCCATCCCTGTTTTTCGGAGATCTATGTTTGATCCCAAGTTAGGCCACTTTATTAAATTGTTACCTTTCCCATTCTACGGGATAAGGTCCCTGAGGTTTCTTGCCCCAGCTGATCCCACTACGGTCTCCTGCTTGTTATATTATCCAACTGTTTATTGGGTTACCTTGGTTATCCAACAGGCTATGGGCCCGTGCATGATCTGCTTCTATTGGTAGCGGAGCCTGATCATTTATAGAAGGTATTATCTGGTGCCTCTTTTGGATAGCATTATGCAGGACAGAAACATGGTCTTCAATTTTGTCGAAGTGGGACAGTATTGGTTTTAAGGCTTCTTCAAATTATTTAAGAAGCCATCAAAAAGCTCCTCAGTAATAGCTGTTTCTTTGAACTCACCATTTTAACAACTTGGACCAGCAAGAGATCATTCCAAACCTGGGATCAGGAGTTGCTATACCATGGTGAGACGCTGCCTTTTAGATTTTAATCCTCCCTCCGTCCTGTTCCTCTTACTCCATTTGGCTTTAGAGCAGTCCTCGTTATCTGAAACATCATCTGGGAGCTGAGACGAATTTGCAAAGCTGTCCGGTTCTGCTAAAAGCGCAGAACACTCTGTACTGACCTTGATAGAGTCCTCCTTTCTTCCATTAGGGGAGCAACTACTTTCACAGCATGGAAATCGCTATTTCTGATTCGCAAAATGCTATGTATCATATTTGTGATTTGGTGATAGCGATTTCTTAAAAATCGCAAATGCTATTACCGAATCGCAAATAGCGATATAGCCCCAATTCGCACGTATGGGCCTGTAGGCCCATATTTGCGATTTTTTTGCATTTCCCAAATACCAAATTCCTAACTAGAATTCTCAATTTTGGAAATGCAAAACCCTAGGGTGCTGGGGGCCTAAGGCCCCCTCTGCTGCACCCTAAAAAAGTTTTTGGGGGACATTTAATACGCACACATGCCAAAGGGGCATGTGTGCGTTACATGTCAATTTTAAAAATGCATTTTGAATGCTTTTTTTAAATTTGCACATGGTTACCACCTATTTTTACTTGGTGGTAATTGCGATTCCTTAATGCCAAATTCACATTAAGAAATAGCTTGATACATGTGGTTTTGAAATCGCAAATAAGGATTCCTTATTTGCGATTTCTTATTTAGAGAATCACAATTTGCGATTCTCTAAACGGGCTTGCACATTTAAGGAATCGCTATTTTAGCGATTCCTTAAATTTGCGTTGCGAATGCATTTCATAAATACTGAAAGGCATTTTTGCATTCGCAAACGGGCATTTGCACCGTTTGCGAATGCAAAAAGGCTTGATACATCTGGCCCCAAGTTAGCAACCCTCCTCTTCTCCACACCTGTGCTGATATGATGATTTTGGGATCAGGAGTCCTGAGCACGGCGCAAAGCCGTGTCCATAAGTGCCCTGTTCTGCAGGAGTTGAAAGTGCTTTTCAAAGCACCCAAAACCAATAAAGTTCAAAGCCTCTCCTCCTCTCCACACCTGTGCTGGTAAAACGATTACGGGATCTGGAGTCCCGAGCAGGGCACAAAACGGAGTACTTATGTGTGCGTAGTATTATTATCAATAGGTTTGGAATTGATTCACTCTTTCCATTTCTATGTGTTTGACTATGACAATGTAACAGTAGAGATGTGATCTGTATATTTTGATTTAGACACAGGTCAGTTAATTAAAAGTGTAATGTTCCTCTGTGATGCGGGTAATGTCATCTGTGAAGCAGCATGGATTGTGGTCATGGCCACTCTCTTGCCTGATGCTGACCTCAAGTCACTGTAGTCATTTAAAAAAAATAACTATGGTTATAGGCATTGTATTTCTAATGACAGCACATTATAATTTAACCTAGTGATACTAACTGTTCCCCCCCATAGGTACATTGAAGTTTATATTCCATATTAGAATGAATGGACAAAAAAATAAAAAATGTCATATGCTAAAAGACAAAGGGGCATATTTATACTCCGTTTGCGCCGGAATTGCGTCGTTTTTTTTGACGCAATTTTGACGCAAAACTAACTCCATATTTATACTTTGGCGTTAGACGCGTCTAGCGCCAAAGTCCATGGAGTTAGCGTCATTTTTTAGCGTGGACACCTACTTTGCGTTAATTATATGCAAGGTAGGTGTTCCCGTCTAAAAAATCGACTCTGAGGCATGTGCGTCGGATTTATACTCCCGGGCAAAAATCAAGCCCAGGAGTGGGCGGGTCAAAAAAAATGACGTACGGACGCTTTTGTGCCGTTTTTTAGCGCCTGCAAAAGGCAGGCGTTAAGGGACCTGTGGGCCCAGAGGTGCCCTCCCATGCCCCCAGGGACACCCCCTGTCACCCTTGCCCACCCCAGGAGGACACCCAAGGCTGGAGGGACCTTACCCAGGGACATTAAGGTAAGTTCAGGTAAGTATTTTTTTTTTTTTTTGTGGCATAGGGGGGCCTGATTTGTGCCCCCCTACATGCCACTATGCCCAATGACCATGCCCAGGGGACAAAAGTCTCCTCAACCTCACTTGCCCCATTTCTTGAAGCCCAAGCCCCATATCCCCCTACGCCGGCGCTGCCTGGTGTACGTCGTTTTTTTTAACGCACACCAGACGGCGCTGGCGGCTAACGCCGGCTAACGTCATTCAATAAATACGGCGCCCGCATGGCGCTTCAGAATGGCGTTAGCCGGCGCTAATTTTTTTTACGCAAAACTGCGTTAGCGCAGTTTTGCGTCAAAAAGTATAAATATGGGCCAAACAACACTGGAAACACTTTCTTCAATAAAGTAGAAAACTGGATGCTATTTTCTCGGTGAACTCATTCCCTGCATTGGGGATGAATTTTCAGTGAAGGCATTTAGGGACTTTATTTTTATCTTGGCAGACTGCAGACTACCATTCATAAAGCAATATCCTCAAATCTGTCACTGCTAAAGGCTCATCAAAACATAGACCTGTTTGGATTGTGTGAAAGTGTCTGATCAAGATTTTTATATGTCTTGGTTTGGAAGGAGAATGGCTTTCGGTCGGTGGTAAGATTTGATGGCTCAGTATGGTTAATGGGCAATTACCTCTGGCGGCCATGATGAGTGAACTATGGGGTCATGGCAGTAATTAAACCAAGGAGAAATTCTAAATTAAATCTTTGGTTGTTCAGTTGCCAACATGAATGCAACTTCAACATGTCCAAATGGGGCTGGTTGCAAAGTATACAAAATGTTCAGTATGTTGCATAAGTACATTATGTTTTGCTTTGATAAAGTGTCGCACAAGTGGAGGATTTCCACCCAAGAAAAAGATTGGCTAAACAATGCTCTTTTGAAACATAAATTCCATGGTAAATAGGGAAAATCACACATTTGTGTGCCATCTGATACAGTCTTCTGTCATTTTCTCATTTTTTAAAGTATTGTTTTTCTTCAATCTGACGTCTTTTCACAATTAAAAAAGGCCTCCTGCTGTGTAGTGATGTACGAACACAATTGCAGATTTTAACTCTATCATTCTTCCAAAGGTAATAATAACTGTTCTACTGGGTTGAACATTTTTTTTACACCTTTTAAGTTTCAATAACTATTCAGTTTCTTTTGAGTGCAGTATAAATTGTCACTAGTACTAAAACTAGGCAATTCTAAAAATGAGGTACTGAAGCTGTACACTTGAGTAAGAATCAAAAAGTCTCCTTTCTGTCATATCACCATTGTAGGCCACTGCTCTGCAACAAAGCAGGCACACGATGAATAGGGGTGCTGCATGTGTCTCAGTATATCTACTGTTCTGGAATACTGGCGTAGACCTGGGTGAGAGCATTGCATAGCAAGGATGCCATGGGCGGTGAAGCAAGCACAGAAAAGGGGCTTCTACCCTCTGTTTTCATAGTGAAAGAAAACTGGAGCATGCAGAGTAACCTTCAATCACCCTTTAATCACTTCATCGGCAGAACTACTGATCGCTATGCCCCACCGATCCACCAAATTCAAAGAGAAAGAAAAGTAAGAGCTGAGTTAAGTGCTGCAAGGAATAATGTATTTAAAACATACGTCTGCAACTCACACTACTTGAGCTCAGACTTTACCTTGTTTAAATGAAGTAATACTACCACTCAAAACTTCAGTTGTTTCTGAATTGTGTACTGTTTAACTTTTACTATACTGAATGAGACTTTGGGGCTAATTTACAAGCCCTTCTGTACCACTAGAACATCACTTTTAGTGATGGTCTGGCAGCGCACACTACAGGGCCATATTTACAAGGCCACGTAAAGCCACATTTTTTCTGGCCTTGTAAATATGGACTGAGGCATGCAGCGCAAGTTGCTGCATTGCCTCACCCTGCAACAGGGAGGTGTGCTATGAGTGTTACGGTTGGTGTTCCCATGTAGCACCCATGGCATTTGACATATTCCCAGATTTATGAGATTTTGTAAAACTGGGAATGTGGCAAAAGTCTATGCCTCCCCAGGGGAGGTGCAAGGGAGGTGAAACTAGGAGAAATACCTTTTATTCTCCTTGTTTTTCCTTTTTCTATGTGTGCCGCATTCAGCAACACACATAGAAAGAGGAAAAGGCCTCTGTTTTTGTCCAGGAAGGTGTCCTTTCATGCACAAAAGCATTCATCCCCCAACACGGACACCCTTGTACCATAGTGCAAGGGTGTATTGGTGCCTGACAGCCCATTGTGCAGCAGTGAAGAGGAAAAGGACAGGAATGCACTGTATTTTTGTAGATATGGTGCATTCCTGCCCTTTTCTTTTGACCCAGGGCAGCATAGCAAGAAGCCTTGCAACACTGCCCTAGGCCAATAACTTCTAAATATGCCACTTTGACTCCAGTACTACATTGTTTCTATTTGAGAGCAGTAGCTTCAATTATGTTATCAGTGATGTGATCAGTAATGTTGTTAATACTGAAAAAGTCAATGTATAATAATGAAATTGCATTATCTATATTAGCAAATTCACCCTGAATCCAACTTCAAAATACATGGTCAGGAGGCTTTGGGAGCTAGGCCTGAGGTTGCTGACTGACAGGTCACAGTTGGGGGATAATGTAGCCCGCAGATAGTCGTGCAAACTAGAAACTCAGGTCAATCCCACAGATAGGCACAGCAACACCACAATGGTCCCAGCATATTGGCCCCAATGAAACAAACATGGCCAGAGGGGTACACTCATTCACAAAACAATATAAAGTTACATACCAATTGAAGTTAGGACCACAAAGCCAGTCAGAACACAGCACATACGGTATTACACAATGATCACATGCTCTTCAGGCCTGACATCGGGACATGTACTCGCTGGCCCTCATTGTATCCACGCAAGGTCGAGGCCAACATGCATTTGTTCTCAGGACCTTATTTATGACACCAGGACAACTGCTCAAATTCTTTACCCAAAAAGAAATGTTGTAATTGTTTCATGGCACTCAGCAAAATGTATAAAACATCACGTAGATCGATTGTACTTTGTGACAGAACTCAGACCCCGTTTCTCCAACAGTTTTCATGCCTGTAAAGTTTAATTAAACAAACTGTTCCTGTTTTGCCAAACCCCTCTTGTCTTTTACTTTTTTCAAGGTAACTTCACATTCAAGCAACAATGTCATCAATGATGTTATTTGAGATGTTATTGATGTCATAAATAATGTAATTTAACATGTCATGAGTGATTTATTATGTGAGGTTATAAGTAGTGCACGGCCAGGGTGCACTCTATAGTTAAGTCTGAGAACTCTAACTAGTGAATTTCAGTGTTTTTCTTTTGTTTTTAAGCATTAGGTTTTGTATTATTATAAAATAAATATCATAACCTCA
This sequence comes from Pleurodeles waltl, assembly GCF_031143425.1. Classification (NCBI taxonomy): domain Eukaryota; kingdom Metazoa; phylum Chordata; class Amphibia; order Caudata; family Salamandridae; genus Pleurodeles; species Pleurodeles waltl. Next base: position 865,073,944 of record NC_090438.1, read on the forward strand.
CTGTTAACTTAATTATTTATAGTTTTTTTATCATAAGCCAAAATTGTGCTACCTTACCTAACTATAAAGGTGTGACATTAGTAATTGCATCTGTCATGTCAAGTGTGAGATCATGAGTATAGCATTTGGTGTATGTTTTGTGCATCTGCTGTGTGAGGTATAGTTTGCACTGCTTTCAGTTATTTTTTGGAGTTTAATTTGTCACTATAACTGTACTTCATCTGTTTTTTTAAGTAAATCTCTTTTTTATAAAACACATATTAGGATGTTGGACTGAAAGCTAACCATAACTTCACTTTAAACTTGTTATTTGCAGTGAGTATAGATAGATGCAATATGTGTGTGCATGTGTTTCGATTGAAAGGCCATTTTAGGTTATCTTTAAAACTTTGGTGTTGTCAGCTGTTTTAGGATTGACACTGCAAGTGTTGTGAAGGTCTGTCAAAGGGTGGGGGTAGAAAAAGAGATAAAAATAGATTTTCCATTATAACCGCCATAGGAATCTTTGCTCATCACCACAGAAAAAAGTACTGAGCAGAGTGTACTGTATATGTGGTTGTGGTCCTAACTGAAGTGAGGGGTAATCTTGTTCCCTACTTGACAGGGCTTGAGGCCCAAATAGGAACCTGACAGTATTGGGGCAATAGGACCAGCAAAAAATTAGATATGCAACTTTTTAGAATTGAGAATTTAGAATCTTTTTCACATCTTGTAAACTGAGAACAATCACCACACATGATGTGGGCAAACATTTTGACCTGTCTCATCTTGAACTTTTTGGAACTGGAAAAGAAGCTTCAGTGGAACCTCACAAACAAGGTATCCAACCTCCTGGAGTGACAAGGATTCTAAAATGTTGGAGAACTCAGACTTAATAGATGTGCACCTGAGAACATGCAAAGAGATGCAGAACCACAAACTCATACGAAATAAAATTAAAAGAGAACACTGGTTTTAGTTTTGTGTGCTGCTGTCTTTTTGTGTAGCATTATTGCATTGTGATTTTATGATTTTATTTTGTTGTAGTGCAATTTTTGTGTTGTATTCTGTTGCTTTGTGTATGTTATTGTGTTGTGTTTAGTTTAGATATGTTAACAAAAGCTACTATATTTTCAACCAAAAGCAGCACATGCCTTGAAAGTTCCTCTTTCAAGCAACAATTTATCACTTTTAGAGGTCGTAAAATAGCCCTTCCGCAGCTCTTTAAATACTTAAAATACCAGTCAGCAAAAATTGGTGGACACAGCCAGAGCTAACTTAATTTTAAAGGGCTCTTAGGGACTCATTACGAGTTTACATTCGGACCGTCAGAGTGCCATGTTGTCGGTCCTGACAAAAACACCATATTGTCAGACGTTCGGACCACCCTATTACGAGTTATAAAGGCAGAACGGCTGATGACCATGTAAAAAGGCAGACCACCAACGGCATGGCAGCATGGAAATAGGCAGTCTGACCTCTAGCACTGTCTGCACTGTGACTAACCACCGAACTTATTACAAGCACACAGTCAATATGATGGTCCCCCAATGCGGTCAGCCAATGGCAGTCCGAACCACAGAGATTCATGTCACAAAGTAATACACAATTGTACATTGGATTAATTTGAGAAAAACACAACTGACACACATTGCCATACTGGACACACCTGCAAAATACACTATAAAACACACCCTTTCACACACCACAATACTTTGCATTTTCAAAGCAAAACACAGAAGTCCGAACACTTTTTGTCCTCAGAGTCTGTATATCAAGCACACCTTTTTTACACCATCCCATTAAACATCCTGCATACACTTTTGTCCTTTGACACACTTTTGCACTTCCCCTGTTCAGTAAGTCACTGTCACCCATTTTTTTATTCCACCATGTCACATTCCAAAAATCATTATTTTTCAGAAAATGAGTTTATCATCATCATAAAGCTTTATTTTGGTCACATATTTACCATAAAAGCCACACAAATAAAATAACAACACATAATTAAAAAAATTATAGACATTATTATTACATTAATTAAAATCCTAACTAAAAATTTTTTTTAAATATCCTAAAATCAAAAAATTAATCTCAAATGTCTATACAATTTATACACAAAACAAATTCATAGTTAACCCTAATATCTAGTTCTGATATTAGTGCACTCCTTATTAAATTCACAATGGCAATACCAACTTCTATCAATTTTATCCATCGAAAAAAGGAAAATGCACTCCTACAGCGTCCGATCCTTACTGATTTCAAACATGGCAGTAAAAAACTCTTACATGGGCTAACAAACAGTCAAGAAAGGGTAAATTCCAAATTGCTCTGGAGCATGCAATAATCGCAGGAGCAGTTTGACAGCGATTTAAACTAGGCTCCCCGAGTAGGACAAGCACATAAAAATGTAGTTTATTCAAACTAATCTGGTTAAATAGAACCTGAGCTGCAGGTTTAAAAATGAATAAGATATGCCCCTACATCAATGGAAGGACCTACATTTATAAATTCCCTCACTGTATGCGTATTTACAGCTTTGCTATTCTCTGATCTTGCATATACTCCATCAAAAATATTTTTGCCCTTTCTCTAAAAGCTGGAGTAACTAAGGTAGGGTTTGTAAACAAATCACTGGACCATATCCACAAGAAAATTCAGGCCAGGTTCCTGATGACTGATAAACGTAGCTGTAGTGGATGGGAATGAAGAATGTGACTAATAAATCCATTTTTCTACACTTGGAGGCAGCTAGCATTTACATAGTCCCAGACTCCCACCCCATAGACCCCAACCGATACACAGTTATTTACTTTTATATAAAGGTAACATTTATTTAATCTGTTTAAAGCCTAACCTAGATGAAAAGTGGCAGATTGCTTCCATGGCACCCTGAAATTGATTCATTCTGGTCTTAAGAAGATGAGTCCAATTTAAGGCTTTGTCAAAAGGGACACCAAGGTAGTTAAAGTATGAGACTCTACTTATCGTACCCCCTTCACTACATGGGGCCTAGATTTTGTCAGTGTGGGGCCCATATTCATCATAAATGACTTGTCAAAATTAACTTTTAGATCTAGATTCCTCATAAAAGTAGTAAACAGTTCCAACAAACTGTTCAGAACATTTGCCGTTTGAGCAATGAGTACAGTGTTGTCCACGTAAAGAAGGCACAGTATCCGACACCTTCCCACCTTCAGGAGTTCTATACTATTAGTAGATAGATATAAGTCCAGCTCATTTATGTGTAACAAATAAGAGAAATGGGGCCAGTAGGCACCCTTGCCTGACCCCTTAGATGTCATAATTGGGCCAGTACACTCTCCCTTCTTGCCATACCAAATTTTATTACTACTGTTCGAATACATTCTCCTCAGTATGTCAATAAAGGCCACCTCCACCCTCATAGAAGCCAACATTGTCCACAACCTAACCCTGCTTATATTGTCAAATGCACAGGAGTGGTCCATAAACCCCAGATGCAAAGCACCTCCCATGGCGCTGACATACTTCCTCACCAGGAGACTTGTTAGAAATGTGTCTCTAGTTGGCAGTCAGTTTATAAGTGTGAAACACCGGATGAATTTTCATGGACGGTGGCAATTTTAGTTTGTATGTTACAGGGTTCACTTGTTGCAGAACTTCATAGGGCCCTATGAATTTTGGATGGAACATATTTTTATTTTTGAATGCAAAGTTTTTTGTGGATAACCAAACTCTATCCTTTTCTGTATACTGAGGACCAGGCTGGTGTTTCTTGTCACATTGCATTTTATATTTTGTCTTTGCTTGGTGCAGATTTGTTTGCAATTGTGAATGTACCTTTTTCATGTGTGTTAACGTGTCCATGACTGCTGGAGTAGTTTGAGTAGAAGCAGGTAGCGTAACTGGTAAAATGTGCGGATTACACCCATATAAACCATAGAAAGGAGTTGAGTTTATTGAAGAGTGGTGAGAGTTGTTATAAGCCAGTTCTGCAAGCCAAAAGAGATCCAGCCATGTTTTAGGAGTCTTTGTTGCATAACATTGTAAGTATTGTTTTAGAGTTTGGTTTAGTCTCTCTGTCTGACCATCCGTTTGTGGATGATAACTAGCATATTTGGTGAGACTATCCACCACCACTAAAATAGTTGTAAATTGCTTTACTTGAGGAAGACCAGTAATAAAATCCATAGAGATATGTTCTCATGGATGATTGGGAATGGGTAGAGGTAACAATAGTCCTTTAAGCTTGCTTTGTTCTCTTTTGCATCTTGCACATACTTCACATGATTGTAGCATTTGCTTTAAGTCATGAACAAATGTAGGCCACCAAAAAAACCTTTTCATAAGTTTGAGGAAATGGATGACCTACTAGAGGATGACTATGCAACCAATGAAAAGCTGTCTCTCTTAACTCCTCAGTAGGCAGGAATACTTGAGATTCGTGTAGAGGTAGGCCTTGTTGAATGGACCTTTTAAGAAATCAATATATCATCAATATAAACGATGACAAAGATGTCTAGGTATTCTCTCAGAACATCGTTTAGGAAATATTAGAAAGCTGCTAGGGCATTACAGAGACCAAACGGCATCACTAGATCCTCAAAAACGACCATAACGAGTCTTAAAAGCCATTTTCCACTCATCTCCCTCTCGAATTTGAACTAGGTGATAAGCACCTCGTAAGTCAAGTTTGGTGTAATTTACGGCAGATTTTGCCTGGTCTAACAAGACTGGTATGAGAGGTAGTGGATATTTATTTTTAATAGTGATCTTGTTTATCACTCTAAAGTCAATACAATGTCTCAATTTGCCATTAGCTTTGGGTACGAAAAACAGCGAAGAAGCCGCAGGAGATCGTGATGGCCAAATTAGCTCGTTGGCTGAGCATTGATCAATGTATTCTCATAGGACTTGATTTTCTTTCTCTGATAATGCATAGATTCTACAATTTGGTATATTGGCACTGGGTACAAGGGCGATCTGACAGTCGTACAGCCTGTGAGGTGGTAAGGAGCTCGCTTTCTTTTCACAGAAAACGCCAGTATATTTCGAAGACTGTGGTGGCAGATCAATTTCTTTCTCAACTGCAGTAGCAATAGAGTGCTGAAGATTTCCTTCTTTATCTCATCTTGGTTGAAGAAATTTTTTTACACCACAGGAAGAAGAAAAATGCAAAACCTGGTTGTGCCAGTCTATGCATGGATTGTGTAATATTTACCACAGCATTCCTAAAATAAAACCATATTGGGGTGCTTGGATTATATCAAAGCAAATTATCTCACAGTGGTTCTGATTCTCATCATCTCGCAAATCATTTGTATTCGTGAGGTTTGTTTAGTAACGGGGCCTCCTGCCAATTCACTACCATCAACTGCATAAACAACTTCAGGAACCTTTTTCTTGACACTGGGTATATGCAAGTCTAGTGCAGTTTGTTGGTCCACAAAATTTCCTGTTGCCCCTGAATCAATTAGAACTTGTACATTAGGGGGGTTATTCTAACTTTGGAGGAGTGTTAATCCGTCCCAAAAGTGACGGTATAGTGACGGATATACCACCAGCCGTATTACGAGTTCCATAGGATATAATGGACTCGTAATACAGCTGGTGGTAAATCCGTCACTTTTCCGTCACTTTTGGGACGGATTAACACCTCCTCCAAAGTTAGAATACCCCCCTATGTCTTTTTCTCTGTACAGTCAGTTGTATTAAAATTCAAAAATGTTTGACATAACGATTTGTGCAAGAACACACTGAAGGGATTGTCAATTTGCCCAAGAGGCCCCCTCGTTTTTTCTTGGGCACTTTAGTTTTCCTGTGAATTTTCCAAAGCAATCGCTATCTTTTTCTTTGTCAGAAATGTTGGGTCAATTTTACCTTTGGGTTTCTTTTGACATTCTTTTATGAAATTACCCTTTTTTCCACAATGCAGACACTGTCCATTCCTTCCTCGCATGTCTTTCTCCTCTTTGGTCAATGATGGGCGAACAGTTCCGATATACATCTGTTCTATGATAGGGTCACTTTACTCATGTGGCCTGAAGCGTTTTGATCCTCGTGTCAAGACCGCTTTACTCATGTGACCTGAAACGCTTTGATTGCCGTCCCAAGGACGCTTCACTCATGTGGACTGAAGTGCTTTGATTGCCGTGCCAAGAGCGCTTTACTCATGTGGACTGAAGCGCTTTTATTGCCGTGCCAAGAGCACTTTACTCATGTGGACTGAAGCGCTTTGATTGCCGTGCCAAGGGCGCTTTACAAGTGTGTCCTGAAGCGCTTTGCTCGTTGTGCTAAGGTGCGCTTTACTCATGTGATCCGAAGCGCTTTGAACGTCGCGCCAAGGCCGCTTTACTCTTTGAACTGAAAACGCTTTGCTCGTTGTGCTAAGGGGTGCTTTAGTTTTGGAAGTAACAACTCCCTTCAAGATTGGGCTCATCAAGACCTTAAAACTACCAGTACGACCTACTCATATCTGAATTCACCATGGAAACAAGGATACTCCGACTGTCAATCTGCCATGCAGGAAATCTGCTCTTCTTCAGAGGAACCCCCATGAGGGCTGACTGCATCGAAGTCTTAAAAATAGTGAGCAATGTTCTTGGGTGTGGCTGGGTTTTAAAGGCCTGCCACACCCCAAGATGGCCGCTACCTCTAGAAACCTGGAAATCGTAGTCCATTCCTAAAATAGCACTGATAAGTGCATCTTGTCCACCAATGTCCTGACCCGGCAGCTACATGAGCTTTACCACAGGGCAGGCAATTCTGATTACACCTTTTAGAACAAGAGGGGATGACAAGTGGTGTGCATGAAGTGCCACAAATATGAACAGCGGAGTTTCGGGCGGGACCTGGACCGCGCACAGCTTTATTCCTGACACCAGAGTACCAAAAATGAAGTCCAGGACACAGTCAAAATTGCAGGAAGCAGAGACAAAAGGACGAGGAAACCATGCCAAGGATGCTAGTTTAACAATCGTGAAATTCAAACATTGCTCCACTGTACCTACTCATGGGCAGCAACCAAATTGCACTGGGGTAAGGATGTTTTGGTCTTCTGCCCATGTCTGTAAATGTGTTAACAGGACTCGCCCTACATTGTTTAATGTGGTGTCTAAAATAGAAATCGGTCTCTAACAGGCCCGATCCACTTTATTCCCCTTTTTAAGGATTGGGACTACCACTGATCCCTGCCAATAAGGGGGCAAGGAGAATTTGTGAAAAAGGTGCCCCATAGTTCTATATTGGTTTTAAAACGATTCAATGGGGACCCCATCTGGGACAGCTGCTTTATTGGAAGAAGATGTTTGGATGGCAGACATTATCTCCTTACAGTCTATAAAGTTACTTAATACTATTCCCCTACTGTAATCAGTGCTACAACTCTCAAATACATACATATCAGACCTACCCTGGGAGTTTCCCTGACCAAACAATTTTGTGTTATGCGCCACCCATGATTCTGCTGGAATAAAGCATTCAACCCCTGCAGAATTTTGTTCTGTAAAGAAAAGGTGGTTAGTAATTTTCCAAAAATGGGCCTGATCCCTCAATTTCAGAGCCCACTCCAGATCTTCCTGAGCATATTTCTGAATATCTGCTTTCCTTGCAGCAAGGATTTTCTTATAAGCACTCCTGGCCTGCCTGACCTGACCTGTTTCCCCTGGGACCACCTTGGGGCTCGGCATAACTCGTGATGTTCCACCCTACATGCCTTATCAAACCAGGCACAATAATCAGAATCTACCTTCCCTTTCTTCACACTGAATAACTTTGACACCTTGCAATAGATGGAAGAATACTCTGTAATAATTAAGTGCAGGTCAGCATCAGGGTTAAGACAAATACCAATAGCTGACTCTTCCCCCTGTACCAAGTCCTGTAAGAACTCCTCAACATTTACTTTTTCCCATGTCATCTTCAATCCACCATTAGCTGAAACGGTCAATGTCCCCTTAGATATTTCTTGGCTTCTATCATGACTTACTTCCAATATTAGTTCAAGAGCACTATGGTCACTCATACAATTCCCATTGATGACAAAATCTTTCACATGCAGAGTTAATTCGACCTAAACAATAATACAGTCAATGGTACTAAGTCGGCCATGAAGGGTATCATATAAGGGCTAAAAGGTAGATACTAAACAAATGTCAAATGGTATTTAATGAGCAGCTTATTTAAAGCCTCATCATAAGAGGTGTGTTGGAAATATGTGATTGAATCACCCTCAGGGTTTGTCAGCCCACATGCAGATGTATTACAGAATTTGCAGAGCTTTAGATTGAAATCACCTTTTCCAGCACACTATCCAAATCTTCCACCTCCGATAATGTATGGTCAAATCTGTTATAATAATAATTCAAGATAATGAAATTCCCAAATCTTTTAGGAGACACCTGAAGAATGTGAAACCCGTTGGAGGTCTGTAGTTATATTACTGTAACACCAGAGAGACTAACAGAAATCAAAATGGCTAACCCACCTTTCGGGTGACCCATAACTGATGGGGTAGCAGGGGAACAATAAGAATGGAAGCCATCAATCTGAATCGGGGCAGCCACCCATGTTTCAGGTAATCAGATTACATTATAATTATTCATAAATGTAGACTACTCTGGATTATCAAGTTTAGATCTCACACCTGCAATGTTCCAAGATACAACACTAATCACCATCTGTGGTACCTTGAGTTTCTCATGCAGAAAATGAGTTAAGAGTCATGGTAGATGAAATCATAAGAGTAGAGCCATAATTGTTTGGAGCACAAGTCCAGCATACTCCTCTTGGTAGGAAAATGGAAACTTGGGACAGGGTGGTTGACAGAGTGAATGCTGTATGCACCTGCCTGCGCACAGGGGAGGACATCAGGAAGAGTTGGAATGACCTCAGAGGCAAGGTGCGTACCCTGGTCTCCAGACACCAGCTGCAGGCCAAGAAGACTGGCGGTGGCCCTCCCACTGCCCCAATTCATCTCTTTCCCTGGGAGAAGAAAGTCTTGGCCATCCTGCATCCTGAGGGCTTGACTGGAATACCAGGAAGAGTGGAGTCTGGTAAGACACAACATAAAAATGTCACAAAAAAGGAATAATGTGCATGTTCCTAGCTCACCTTTTCCCTTATTTATTGTTACTCCACTCACCACCCCAGTGTTCACCTGTGCAAATACTGCTATTTTGCAACTCCCAAGTGAAGTGTACTCACCTGTATAGTACGTGTAGTACAGGGATTAACATGCATGCAACTCCCAGCAGGCACTGTTTCTGTAACACCAAATACAGGCACAGTGGTCACTTTTTCAAATACCATTGTTTGGTAACCCACAAATTAAGAGTACTCACCATGGGTGGATACCATTTGTCTGGTGTGTGAAGTATAGGGAACAACTTGACTGCAACAAATAGGAGGCACTGTTTCTGTAACTGTTTCAGTAACTCCAAACCCCAGTCCAGTGTTAACTTGTCTGATCCTTGTTTGGTAAATATTAATGTAAGTTTTCTCAGCTGGGAGGATACCATTTGGCAAATGTAGGAAGCAGAGGGAGTGACATTGGCTACTAAGGCCAGGAAGGCCATCTGTCTGTAAATCCAACCACCAGCCCAGTGTTCTCTCGTCAAAATACCATTGTTTGGTAACTCTCAATTGAAGTGTACTCACTTGGGAGGAAAACATGTGTATAATATGTGTAGTAGGGAGAGTGACCTGACAGCAACTCATAGCAGGCCCTGTATCTGTAACTCCAAATACCAGACCAGTGGTCACTTGCCCCTTGCCCCGTTTGTCAACTCCCAAATAATGTTTACTCACCTGTGGGGCTAACATTTGTATAGTGTGTATAGTACAGGGAGTGGCATGACTGCTAAGGACAGGAGGCTCTATTACCGATACTCTACTCATCAGCCCAGTGTCCTCTTCTCCAAAAACCTCAGTTTGGTAACTCACACATAAAGTGGACTCACCTGGGGGATAATATTTGTATAGTGTATGTAGAACAGGGAGTTAGATGCCTGCCACTCCAAGGAGGCTATGTTACTGTCACTCCAACCACCAGTCCAGTGTTCTCTGTTCTCTTCTCCAAATACCCTTGTTTGGTATCCACCCACTTAGGAGGATAACATTTGTCAAGTGTGGGAAGTGAAGGGAATGACCTGACTGCTAAGGCCAGGAGTCTCTGTTTCTCTAAATCCTAAGACAAGCGCAGTTTTCACTTGCCCAAATACCCCTTTTTGTGAACTCTCATTTGAAGTTCACTCACCTGGGAGGATACCATTTGCATAGTGATGGGAAGTAGGGGGAGAGACCTGAATACAAAGCCCAATAGACCCTGTTTTTCTAACTCCAACCACAAGCCCAGTGTTCACTTATCCAGATCTATCTATTACTGAACTCTCAAATGATGTTTACTCACCTGGGAGGATACCATTTGCATAGTGGTGCGTAGTAGAGGGAGTGACCTGAATACAAATACCAATAGGCCCTGTTTCTCTAACTCCAACCACAAGTCCAGTGTTCACTTATCTAAATCCATCTATTAGTGAACTCTCAAATTACGTTTATTCATCTAGGAGGATAACATTTGTCAAGTGTGTGTAGCAGAGAGAGTGACATGACTGTAACTACCAGGAGACATTGTTTCTCTAACTTCAAACACCAGACCAGTGGTCACTTGTCCAAATACCCTTGCTTGTTAACTCTCCATTAAAATTTTCTAACCTAGGAGTGGAGTAACCAAGATTTAGTACTCAACTCAGAGATGTGTCTGGCTACCTAGCTCCATCTTGACCTGCTAACCCCAGATTAAACTATTGAGGACAGGAAGGACAGCTTACCGAGTGTGCAAAACAACGATCCCTAAGGCCTCAAGATTCATAACAGTAATGGTTTTGGCAGCAGACACATTCACACTGGCACTGGCAGCAGGCACTGACCACATGGTGACTCTAGTCACATATAAAACAAAGTCCTGGGTCTGCCTGCATCACAGTCAACTATGTCTCAAAATGGCCAAAGCCATATCTTGCATAGCCACTGCTTTGGCTGCACTGGTGGCATTCTCAGCACATCCTCCCAAGTGCTAATGATCTGCACATTTTAGCAACTGCTTCAGTCAAAAAGATATGTCATGCTCCACAAACGTCATATCAATACAACCAATACCATGGGTTCTTGCCACAATAGGGTTAAGAACAACTTCACTTTGTACAAGGTCTCTGTTTACTATAACACCAAACTGTTGGGGGTAGATGTTACAATACAAACAGTAACATTGTACATTTCACATCAATAGGTCGAGCTGCCACTAGCACAAATAGGTCACAGAAGAAACTATCCCCCTGAATGAAGCCCTCAGTGAAGAAGATACTCCTGGATGTTTGGATGTGGAGGACCATCCTGGGCCATCTGAGCAACCTGGTCAGACAGCAATAGTGAGTCTCATTGTAGCCACATCAACACCTCCCAGCCCAATTCCCTCAACATCACAGGCTGTCATTTGCCCCCCAAACTGTGTACTGAGAACAGTGTTTATTATCTTGTGCCCCCCAGTCCTGGATCCTGAGTTGCAGTGCAACACTGTAGACAATGAAGTTCCAGGACCCAGTTGGAGAGGACACCCTCTGGCAAGGACACATGCCTGTGGGGGAAGGGGAAGGGTGCTTGGGAAGGAATCTGTAGGCCAGATGGGTGAAGCCAGGACACCATCAGTCACATCTTGGGGGTCTTTTTCAGAAGTGTCAAGGTGTGATGGGCTAGGTCTTAACTGAACTCTGGAAAATCAAGCAGCTATGGAGGGACAGGCATAGGGACATATGAGAACAAATGGACGCCCACAATACCAACATAGCCTCCCTAAAAGGGTATCTGAGTGACATTCCTTTGGCTCATCAACAGCAGGCCCATCAGCATCGGTGGCAGCCACTGGAAGGGAGGACCTGCCAGGGAAGAACCAGCCCCAGACAGCTCTGCCTCTGTAGCAGCAGATCACCCCCCCCACACAAGCGGGAATGTCTAGTAATTAAACACGGTATGGGCGAGGCCCACACAAGATACCCAACCATGACGGAGAGAACACTACAGGGGCATCAGAGAGCAAGAAAACAGGCACCTCAGGGGGAGGGAAAGGGGGGGCACCTCAGCCGGTTGAGTGCACAACGCCAAATACACGAGAGGGCCACATGCCCTCTGTTCAATCCTGGGGAGTGCAAAGCCACAGTCTCTCAAGTCTATACAGTGGGTGGGTTGCCCACTGTTCCATCCTGGGGAGTGCAAAGCCACAGTCTCTCAAGTCTCTACAGTGGGTGGCTTGCCCACTGTTCAATCCTGGGGAGTGCAAAGCCACAGTCTCTCAAATCTCTACAGTGGGTGGCTTGCCCACTATTCAGTCCTGGGGAGTGCAAAGCCACAGACTCTCAAGTGGATAACAGTCTCCACTGGTTCTGGAGGAGGCATTGTGCCCAGAGTGCTTCATCCTGCTAAGGACAGAGGTAGTGGATGTATCTCTCCACTGGTTCTGGAGGGGGCTTTGTGCCCAGAGTGCTTCATCCTGCTAAGGACAGAGGTAGTGGATGTATTTCTCCACTGGTTCTGGAGGGGGCTTTGTGCCCAGAGTGCTTCATCCTGCTAAGGACAGAGGTAGTGGATGTATCTCTCCACTGGTTCTGGAGGGGGCTTTGTGCCCAGAGTGCTTCATCCTGCCTGTGGCGGACTCAGTAGCGTCAGTGTCCTTGGTGATCATGGGCCAGCGGTGCTTGAGGCGGCGGTGCCCTGTTCAGCGGTGCTTGAGGTGGCGGTGCCCTGTTCAGCGGTGCTTGGAGCGGCGGTGCCCTGTTCAGCGGTGCTTGAGGCGGCGGTGCCCTGTACAGCGGTGCTTGGAGCGGCGGTGCCCTGTTCAGTGGTGCTTGAGGCGGCGGTGCCCTGTTCAGCGGTGCTTGAGGCGCCGGTGCCCTGTTCAGCGGTGCTTGGAGTGGCGGTGCCCTGTTCAGCGGTGCTTGAGGCGGCGGTGCCCTGTTCAGCGGTGCTTGGAGCGGCGGTGCCCTGTTCAGCGGTGCTTGAGGCGGCGGTGCCCTTTGAGAGGCGGTGCCCTGTTCAGTGGTGCTTGGAGCGGCGGTGCCCTGTTCAGCAGTGCTTGGAGCGGCGGGCTCCTTTGCAGTGGCTCAGCTGCTGGCGGTCCTCTCTGTCCCAGCAGGGCTTGTGCTGGCGGTCCTCTCTAGCCCAGCGGGGCTTGTGCTGGCGGTCCTCTCTGGCCCAGCGGGGCTTGTGCTGGCGGTCCTCTCTGGCCCAGCGAGGCTTGTGCTGGTGGTCCTCTCTGGCCCAGCGGGCTTGTGCTGGCGGTCCTTTTTGTGCTGGTGGTCCTCTCTAGCCCAGCAGGGCTTGTGCTGGCGGTCCTCTCTGGCCCAGCGGGGATGATGGTGGTGGCCTCCTGGGCAGCGGGGATGATGGCTGTGGCCTCCTGGGCAGCGGGGATGATGGCTGTGTCCTCCTGGCCAGCGGGGATGACAGCTGTGGCCTCCTGGGCAGCGGGGATGATGGCGGTCTCCTCCGCCGTGCTGCTCTTCCCAGACTTTCCTGGTTTCTTGTGTCCCTTCCCCACCATGGAAGGTGTCGCAGCTGACTCCACACTCCCACCGGGACCCCTGGGAGCGGCTTTGGTGGCTGGAGTCTTCCCCCTCTCTCGCCGGTCACTGGCCAACCTTTGATGCTTCACAGATGGGGGACTGTCTGTGCTGTGGCTCCGTGCCACACTGGCTGCCCTGGTGGCCGGTGCACTCCAGATTCCAGTGACTACAGGCACCACTGGTCCTGGAGATGTTGTGGCTGAGGTGCTAGTTCGGGACCTAGGAGACGGACGGGGTGGGGGAGGTGTGGGAAAGAGGTCAAGGTTGGACAGGAAAAGTTTTTGGGAGACACTGGGACGGGTAGCTGGAGGGGTTTGGGAGTGGAGGAAGAGGTTGTGGTTGTAGGAGGTGTTCGTTTGGTGACTTTGGGTGAAGGTGCATGCGCTGGAGGCTGTCGTGAGGTGGATGGCTATTGGCTGGGTGTGTGCCTGCGTTTGTGTATCTTGGGAGGGGGCGTCACAGACACACTGGGAGAGGACACGGGGACGTGTGAATGGTAGTGGGGGTGGTGACTGCACGTGAGCGGGGTTTGGTGGTGTGTGTGCTGGTGATGGCAGTAGTGGCTGTTTATGTAGTGCATGCAGGTGTGAGTGGAGACGAGACTGGGAGGGAGGAGGGAGACGAGGAAGAGGAGGACACAGAGAAGGCAGTGGATGTTGGTGTGTCTGCATGTGTGTGATGCTTGCGTGAGTGCCTGTGGGATGTGTGGTGCTTATGTCTGCCTGAGCTTCCCTTGTGTGTTGACGTGTGTGCATGCTGGTCTGAAGGTGTGCTTGGGATAGGCTGGGGTACAGGGGATTGGGTCTGGGTGGAGGAAGTTGGAGGGGGGAGGCTAGACACAGGGACAATGGCTGCCATCAGTGCTGAGGCCAGAGTCTGAAAAGCTCGCTGAAGGGACGCCTGACCAGAATGAATGCCCTCCAGGAATGCATTTGTTTGTTGCAACTGCCTTTATACACCCTGGATGGCATTCAAAATGGTAGACTGCCCAACAGTGAGGGACCTGAGGAAGTCAATGGCCTCCTCACTGAGGGCAGCAGGGGTGACTGGGGCAGGGCCTGAGGTGCCTGGGGCGAAGGTGATGCCCACCCTCCTGGGTGAGCGGGCACGGGGCAAAGGCTGAAGGGCTGCTGGGAGGGCGGTGCTGGTAGGGGGGTGGCGGCTGTACCTGTAGATGCTGAGGGCACAGATGTTGCCGCCACCACAAGGGAGCTCCCATCAGAGGACGAGTCCGTGTCGCTGGTGTCAGCTCATGTCCCCGCCGTGGAGCTCCCCTCGCCCTTCATCCCACTGGTGAACTCCGAGTCCGTAGTTCCGCCCTCCAGGACCATGTGGGATGCAGCTCCCTCGTGCTCCGGTGCCACTTCTCCTCCGCCTGATGATGCTAATGCACACAAGAACAGGGAGACCACAAAAAGGTGGGGGACGACAGAGAAAGACATGTTGAGTGCATGCATTACCGCTACAGTTGGCGGATATGACAGACACAGAAGCCCCTTGCACTACCCCGCGCTCTCGGGCTCCACTGTTCAATTCCAGGGAAATGGCGTACTAGGCTATGGACGACATCTGCACACATGGATGAATCAGGGGCATGACTAAGTGTACTTGCCACTCTACAGAGGTGGGGTGGGGTGCCACATGCCCTGCCTTACGGAGGGACCTTGCCTGCTAAACTCGCCCTGGCCTAGGGAAACCCACAGCCCACATCCCCCACCGAGACACCTCCACTGCACGCTAAATCATCAGGATGAGAGTGTACTCACCCCCTTGTGGCTGCTGTGATGCCAGGATCCTGAACATCAGGGGGGTCATGGTGTGACGGGCACCCCTCCCACGTTGGGAGGCCATCCCCAGCTGGGCCTCCGCCGTCTTCTTGCTCCAGCGGCGAATGTCCTCCCATCTTTTCCGGCAGTGGGTGCTCTGTCTGTGGTAGACCCCCAGGGTCCGGACGTCCTTGGAGATGGCACGCAAATATCTTTTTTCTGGTGGGCGCTGACCTACATGATTTGTACAGGGGGAAGAGAAACTTATTACCAACTGCACCGTCACAGTTATTGGCCCCCATCCCTACCCTTGGCATGTGGCACATGCACTCACTGTCGTTTCATGCACGCCACACTCTACCCCCTTCCTTCTTACATCCACCCCTCTCCACACAGACATAGCCGATACAGCATGCTCCCAGAGTACTTACCTGTTTGTCTGGAGGACCGTAGAGTAGCGTGTACTGGGGGAGGACCCCATCCACGAGTTTCTCCAACTCCTCCGATGTGAAGGCAGGAGCCCTTTCCCCAGACACTCGAGCCATTGTCTCTTCCAGACCGAGGTCACAGCAGCACTTGCAGTGTAGGTCCTCTCCTGTCGAAGATCAGGTATCGAGTGAATGAACAGATAGAAAATGGCGGTCACGTCCGCGGCGGTGCGTACCGTCACCGCCGGCGTACATCGTCATTGGCTCCTGGGACCCATAGGGTCCAATGTTAACCAATGCAGCATTGCGCCGCGGTCTTCGACTGCCTACCGCGACGGTGTACAACACCAGCGCAGTTACCTCACATCCCATTGTCCCACTTTAGAGGTCAGGCATCCGCCATTTCAGGGGCCCACATGGCTTCATTTTTAACTTTTAACTGCGTCACACATACCTAGGCCTAGACTCAACACACATTCAGGCCACTTTTTGGATTATAATTCGTGTTCTGTGTAAGCTGTGGGTACGTACCTCTGAGTTGTTTGACTCTGTGCTCGCTGTTGTCCTTCATAGGCACCGTCCGTTGGGACATGTGAGGAGATGGCGGCAACCTCCGGTGTACTGACCGTTGGTGGACCTGTCGACAATGGAGGAAAGACATGTGATCATCACCTACAGACTTGACCGTGCCACAATTCAGGAACTGTGTACCCAGCTGGAGCCAGACCTGATGTCAGCTATCCGCCATCCCACAGGAATCCCCCCTCAAGTGCAGGTGTTGTCAGTGCTCCATTTCCTTGCAAGTGGGTCATTTGAAACAACAGTGGCCATAGCATCAGGGATGTCCCAGCCTATGTTTTCCAACGTCTTGTCCAGAGTGTTGTGTGCCCTGCAGAAACACATGCGGAGCTACATCGTTTTCCCTCAGGTGGAGGATTTGCCTACAGTGAAAGGTGATTTCTATGCCCTGGGACATATCCACAACATCATAGGTGCCATTGATAGGACCCATGTGGCTTTAGTCCCCCCCCACAGGAGTGAACAGGTGTACAGAAACCGGAAGAGTTATCATTCGATGAATGTACAGATGGTATGTTTGGACGACCAGTACATCTCCCATGTGAATGCCAAGTTCCCTGGCTCAGTGCATTACGCCTACATCCTGCGGAATAGCAGCATCCCTTATGTGATGGGTCAACTCCAGAGGCACCGTGTGTGGCTATTAGGTGAGCACCTGGAAGCAAGACAGTGGGAATGGTGGTCTGGGGATATCCCTACAGGTTAGTGTGTGTCTAACAGTTGTCCCTCGCCATTTGCAGGTGACTCTGGTTACCCCAACCTGTCATGGCTACTGACCCAGTGAGGAATCCCAGGACAAGGGCAGAGGAACGCTACAATGAGGCCCATGGGCAAACTAGGAGGGTGATCGAACGGACCTTTGGCCTCCTGAAGGCCAGGGTCAGGTGCCTCCATATGACAGGTGGATCCCTATTCTACTCACCAAAGAAGGTGTGCCAGATCATCGTGGCCTGCTGTATGCTTCACAACTTGGCTTTGCGACGACAGGTGCCTTTTCTGCAGGAGGATGGTCCAGATGGCGGTGTTGTTGCAGCTGTGGAGCCTGTGGACAGTGAAGACTAGGAAGCAGAAGAAGAAGACATGCACAACAGGGACTCAGTGATCCAGCAATATTCCCAGTGAAACACAGGTAAGAATACAAACTTGCCTACTACATGTACTTTAACACTACTACCTCGCTACTGTCTGTTGTTTTCACCCAGTGTATGGTCACTGAGTTGTCACTTTCCCTTACGATTTCACAGATGTGGGCCCCACAGTGTGACTTCTGCTTTGATTCATCATGGACTACAGCTGTGTGACATAGGTATGTTGACATTACAAATGAAAGAGCTTATTGCCACAGTAATTGCTAATACACTATTTCGAAATCACAGACTGACTCCAGATTGTTTTGTGCTTTAAGGGTGTTTATTTTAGTGCTCAATATTGGAGGGGGTAGCAAAATGGTGAGGGGTGATGGCGGAGGAATGTCCATGGCAGAGTCCAGTCTATTAGTCTCACAGGTGCATTGCCCAAATGGGCATAGGAAGTGGAGCTGGGGCAGTTTAAGGATGGACAGGGTGACAAAGTGGGACAGAAGGATGACATTCAGGGTGGTCTCATTTCTTGGCGGGGGTCTTGGCATCGTTCTCTGTCTTTGTCCTCGATCTCAGGGACCGTTTGCGAGGTGGTTCTCCCTCTGCAGGGGGTGGGGTGCTGGTGTGGTGGTCCTGTGGCGGTGCCTCCTGTCCACTAGCGCCGGTGGAGGTGGTGGGCAGTTCATCGTCCAGGCTAGAGTCAGGGGCCCCTTGTAGTGCCACAGTGTCCCTCCTGGTGTTGAGTACTTCCTTCAGCACCCCTACGATGGTGCCCAGGGTGGAATTGATGGCTCTGAGTTCCTCCCTGAAGCCCAAATACTGTTCCTCCTGCAGGCGCTGGGACTCCTGAAACTTGGCCAGTACCGTTGCCGTTGTCTCCTGGGAGTGGTGGTAGGCTACCATCGTGTTGGAGAGGGCCTCGTGGAGAGTGGGTTCCCTTGGCCTGTCCTCCCCCTGTCGCACAGCAGCCCTCACAGTGCCCCTGTGTTCCTGGGCCTCCGTCCCCTGGACCGTGTGCCCACTACCACTGCCCCCAGGTCCCTGTTGTTGTTGGGGTGGTGGGTTAGCCTGGGTTCCCTGTAGTGGTGGACACACTGCTGATTGACGTGTCCTGGGGACAGAGGTATGGGCCCGCTGGGTTGGTGCTGTGCTGGTGTTTCCAGAGTGGGGAAACTCTTAGGTGGCCTGTGCCAGTGTGAGGGGAACCGACTGTCCTGAGGTCCCCGATGGGCCGGGCTGGTCATCTAGATCCAGTTGGACAGAGGTGCTGTCATCACTGTGGGCCTCTTCTGTTGGAGGTGTGGACATGTGTGGACCCTCCTGTCCAGTGACATTGGGAAGGGGTCCTGCAGGGGTATAAATGTTTATTACATCTGTGTGTGGCATGGTGTGCAATGGGTGAGTGACCGTGTACCCCAGTGCTTGCATTCCTGTGTGGGAACTTGTGTGATGATGGTTTAGGGGGGTGTATGGGTATGTGCAGTGGCCATGCTTTAGTGATGGGTGTCCATGCTTTGTTGTTGCATGCAGGGCTTGGTGTTAGGATGTGTGGTTTGTGATGTTGGGACATTTGTGAGGAGTTAGAGTGATGGGGGTGAGGGTGGGGGCATGTGCTGGCATGCAGGTAGGGAGGGGAATGTAATAGTTAAGATTTGACTTACCAGAGTCCATTCCTCCACCTACTCCTGCGAGGCCCTCAGGATGCAGAATCGCCAAAACTTGCTCCTCCCATGTTGTTAGTTGTGGGGGAGAAGGTGGGGGTCTGCCGCCAGTCCGCTGAACCGCAAGGTGGTGTCTTGAGACCATGGAACGCACCTTCCTCCGTAGGTCGTTCCACCTCTTCCTGATGTCCTCCCGATTTCTTGGGTGCTGTCCCACTGCGTTGACCCTGTCCACTATTCTTCGCCATAGCTCCATCTTCTTTGCAATGGAGGTGTGCTGCACCTGTGCTCCGAATAGCTGTGGCTCTACCCGGATAATTTCCTCCACCATGACCCTGAGCTCCTCCTCCAAGAACCTGGGGTGTCTTTGCCGTGGCATGGGGTGGTGTAGGTGATGTGTGGGGTGGTGTGTGGGGTGATAAGTGTGCTGATATGTAGTGGTGTGTAGTGTGAGGTGCGTAGAAGTTATGTGGGTGATGGTGTTGTGTGCCTATGGATGCTAGTATTGTTGATGGTGGTGTCTCTCTCTGGCCTTCTCTCAGTAATTGTGGTCATAGGGGTTTGTGGGTGATGTGGGTGTGTGTTTTATATTGTATTGGGTGTGTGGGAGTGGTGTGTGTATGTGTATCAGGTGTGTGTATTTGTAATTGTCCAATGTGGTAGTGTTTTTTAAGTGTGTGTGCATTTTGAGCGCGGCGGTGTGTACCGCCAATGGAATACCGCAGTTGAAAGACCGCCGCGTGGATTCGTGGGTCGTGATAGTGTGGGCGTATTTCTGTTGGCATGACGGTGGAGGTTTTGTTTTCACCAGTTTATCACTGACCTTTGGTGTGGCGTACTTGTGTGGGTGTCTGAATATTGGCGGATTCCGTGTTGTGGGTCATAATAGCTGTGGCGGATTTCCACGGCCGCGGCGGTGTGTTGGCGGTCTTCTGCATGGCGGTAAGCGGCTTGTACCGCCAATGTTGTAATGACCGCCTTTATGTTTTATGAGGTTTTTGGGGTCCTAGATCCTCTTTGTGTTGAATGCACATAACTAAGCAAAGAGACATTACTTCATCCAGTTACATCTCTTTTTCGATGATTGTTGAAAATGTTGGACAACATTTTTGTGCATGACAGCATGAGGTGTGTATACATCTTGTATGATTCATTTGAGAATCATGTAAGCAATATGTATTGCACCACAGATCTTTCAAACCACAACATTTCCTTGCAAAACTGTTGTGTGGAAGGCATATCATGACTCACTCTTTGGACACTCCCTGTATACCAGCAGATCCTGGTGTGTGGACAATATGATGCTCTGGTGGCAAAAGGAGTTCATATGTCCATTTTGCATTATTGTCAATGTGTCTTTGACTTACGGCAGGTCACGTAATCCCACAGCTCTGTTGTTACCTTCACACAGGTCATATTTGTCCTGTACAGGCTTATTGCACAAATGACAGTCCCACAGTGCAGTGTCTTGATTCCTGGTAGGGCATGATATGTGAGTCAATAGCTTGGTCACATAGCAGACATTGTATAATGCATTCCTTTTAATGTTGGATGCTATCACTGTAGGATAGACACATATGTCCAAAGGACTATTTTATGGTACAGGTACATACCACAGAAAGTACCCACCTGAAGTGGCATTAGTCTGCATTTGGTAGGCCACATGTCCAAATACAACTGGGAAGACACTTTCTGTTCCCACCATGCCAGCCACTTTATTGTCACTAAATGTACTATAGCAGTTGCCTGTAGGGATTGTATGCAGTGAGTCAATCTCACAGAGCATGAATGTGTTAGTTCGTTCAGGCCTAAGGAGTTTACCTTTCAGAAGCCACATATGTGTGGAGTGTTTCATTATGACTCACATCACAATACATGTTGCTGGAGCATTGACTACCTGATGTCAATAAGCTTGCTTAGTCATTGTAGGCTGCTTGCTTAGTAATTGTAGGCCCTGAGCAGGGTAGTGGGTTAGTCTGCAGATGGGAATACATATGTCTGTAGTTATGTCCCTGTGCTTATTTGCATGTGTGTTTCACATGTGTGGAGTGTTACAAAATTGAAATGTTCTAGCTTGGTGTTTCTGACGTGTGTGACTCAACCATTTGTGCAAAAACTTGTGGATTTTGCATCCATGCAGGTAAACACCCATCAGAAGAAGAAGCTATGGAGAGCCATCGCCCAGAAGGTGTGGACACTGGGAGTCCACAGACGGAAAGGAGCACTCTGTCGGAAGAGGTGAGAGGACCTGAGATGTTGGGCCCCAAAGATCGCTGAGGTCCAGCTTGTGTTCTCCTCCCAATTTGGACGGGGCACACATCAGACCATGACCCCCCTAATGGCCTGCACTCCGGTGTAGGGATACCCAAACCTTGATGGGCATTTGAGGACAGCACAACAGCCACAAGGGGGTGAGTACAGGGCATATTCCTGCCGGTCACATTTCCAAGTGAATGTATTAGGTCCTATTAGGTTCTAATAGATAAGGGATGATCCATGTGAAACACAGTGGATGAGTGATTCTTTGTGTAGGCATGCCATGGGGTGCATACTGATATGCCTTGCCTATTGGCCTAGGGACCTAGAACACAACTGTGCGCAATCCACAAACAGATTGCTTTCCAGGGACAACACTTGGCTGTGTACATTGTTCAATCAAGTACTGTTTGTTGTTGAAGTGGATGTGAATTCTGTGCAACATACCACTACTCCTCAGTGTTACAGGCCAAACAAAAGGTAGTGATGGGTCACTGTCCTCAGCCAAGTGACTGGTGAAATTAGTATATTGGGACCTGTCACCCAGAGGCTACTTGTCTTCAGCGTATGATGGGTGCTGGTGCCTCACTAATGTGTATAATGTGAAGATGGCCATCATACATGTGAGAGTGCATACATTTTGTTTTGGGGCGCAGCTATATATCAGTACTTTCCCTTGGAAAGTGGGGAGTGTCCACTGACATGATGAATGTGTCATCACTGTTGCCAACATTCCTTGTGCCTACATGTATCTTTCTCTTTTGAAAAACATTTGTAATTTCTGTTTCATGCATGGTTTGCCTGTGTTGATGGGATAGTTTCTGTATTCACTCACATGTATGTGCATGCCAACCTGTTTCGAATGGGACATTTCCAAATCTCATTGCCTCTCCAACATAAAAGGACTAATGGTGTCTACTGATGCACTTGGAGTATATCATGGTAAAGGGTGCCAGACATTAGTGGTGATTTCCCTGAGACTTGCCGATTCATTGTGTTGTAGATTTTAGGGACATATCTCAGTGACATTTTGCACTTTTTGTCCACAGAATACATTTCAATGTAAAATATGTGGCATATCTGAGCAACATTAGTACTACCTCCATGACTCAAATGGAACACATTGTACTTGGTGAAGTGTGCATTGTTGATATGTTTCAAGTGTGACATGACTATTTCCATGTCACCTTCTCCAGGTTATTGGACTGTTGTCAGAAACATAGTGGGTTCTGGGAGCATAATTTCTTATTGTTGTGTTATTGTGTATGTGACAAATAGATATATGCATCACCTTGTGTGGGATCTGTGGGAATGTGGTTGGCAAGTGACGTATGGTCCATGAGGCAAAGTATCGAAGGTGAAGTGGTCTTCTATTTGGTCAATGGTTACTGTGATAGCACAACTACAGCCATGCGACTGTAGTTGCCTGAGATGCTGCTTTTCCTGTGGGCAGCTGTTGACAGTTCAGATGGCAGGCATGCATACGGTATGGTACATATAGGGGCCACTTAGATTACATTTTTTGCTGGAGCCTACTTGACAGCGTGGAAATATTTGCTAATCACAGCTGTTGTTCAAGTGTTATCATGGACATGTGATTACTCTATTTCTCTTTGTATTTGCAGCATCAGCCCAGGGAAGCAAAGGAGACAGGACACAACGGAGTGGGGAAGCATCTGGCCATGGGACCTCAAGTCAAGGTACCACTGACACAGAGGGACCCACTGGCCCGCTGGGTGAGGGGAGTGCCATGGGGAGACCAGATCTACATCCTCGTCTTCCTCCAATTCTTCCTCCAGTGGCAACTCCCTAGTTGTGGAGGACCCATCAGGACGTACTCCTGTACCATCCTTGTCTGCCACCCCCAGTTCTATCACCACCCTCCCTGTTGCTCCATAACCAGTTGGCCATGCACACTCACCCAAGAAGGTGGGCAACTCCTTTGCCACAGGCTCGTCTGCCTCAGCCCCTGTTGCCCCTGCTGCCCTGAGTGAAGAGGCTATTGACCTCCTGAAAAGTATGTCTGTGGGTCAGACTGCCAATGTGAATGCCATCTATGGGCTTTCCACCCAACTGCAGCAGACAACTACGTTCCTGGAAGGCATTCATAGTGCCGTGCTTAGCCTACAGTGATCTTTTCAGGATCTGGTCTCCTCACTGATGGCAGCCAGTCCATCCCCATCTTCTGTCCCCCCTCCACTTCCCTCCTACCAATCTAAATAACCTATTCTCCCACCTGTCCCAAGCACTCAAACAGAACCATACGCATCCACCTAAACAGACAAAAGCAGCACATAGAAACACAAACACCACAAGACAGACAGGCACTCAGCAGGCCCCCACACATTCATCAGCCACGACTTCCCCAGACACCTCCACCACACTTTCTGGCCTACACACCACATCAGGTATATCCACAGGCACCACCACAACAGGCTGTGGCACACCTACCACACCCACCATACCCATAGACACCACCCAAACAGACACACAGACATCCACCACATCCACTATACATGCAGACACCACCCTAACAGACACACACACACACACACACATATCCATCACTACAAGCATACTCGCAGAAACTACCCCAACAAATGCACACACATCCACCACTCACATATCACCCAGCACCTTCACCTCCCAGGCCCCAATACACACAAACACCCACACTCACACATGCAATAGACATCACCCAAATATAAGTATACCTCACACACACACACACAAAGCCAAGACATCCACACCAACATAACAGACAACCACTCCCTCCAAATCCCCACCCTTTTCTGATGACCATCCCTGTGTTCCTAAATAAAGTTTTTTGTTTAAACTTGTCCTTCCCCGTTTCCCTCCACAGCCTGTCCCAAATCCAGGAGGCCCCGTCTCACATCCCAACACATCCCTTCCACCTCCAAGTCCTCCTCTGTTACACCTGCCCCTCTGCAAGCACCCATACCCCCAAGAAGAAGCCCACCTCTCGAAAGAAGCAGTCCACCTCTCCCAACCCCACTAATACCAAATTCGACCCACCCTCACCAAAGATGATCCCTGAGGTGCCTGCCTGCCCACTTGATGCCCCTTCCTGTGGAGGTTTACTGGCAATAAAGGAGTAAAGTGTGAGCATAGTGATGTGCCTGGAAATTGCAATATGGACAGACCAATGGCCTTCGCTTTTGAGCGTTTCAAGTTTTTAAACCCAAATAGTTGTTTTTGGGTACACATTTGTCCTGCAACTTCTTTTCTACCTTTATGTCGATCCTGAGTAACCTTTGTTGTCTGCCTAGTATTGCATGTGTTTCAGCCTGCTTGCTGATCCATTTGCTGTTGGTTGCAGTTCCTGACATTGTGGGCACTGCTAGTGTCACCCATGACAAAGATAGATGTTGACTTTATTGATAAGTGGGTGTTAATGCAATTGTGGTGTCATAGCATTGTGTTCTGTTTTGTTTTGGTAAGTATTTCATCATTTGTTGTCCAATGTGAGCATGTATGGTGTTAGACATGCCCCCCTGATATGGATTGTACATTCTTCTAATGGATGGCAGCTTGAGTTTTGTTTGTGCAGAAATGGAGTGAGTTCAATTGTGCTACCTTTGATTGAATTTGACTGTGAAGGTGTCCATTTAGCTGTGTGTATCTTGCAGCTACTTCATGTAGATGTATGCCCCAGGCAGTTGGTGTTAGATTTGCTTTGTTGACTTGCACTTCCACATTGTGCTGATAGGCATGTCACTTGACTCTAGTATTATTTACCCCTGAGATGCATGTAGGACCAGTTCCTGTTCAAATGTTGTTTAAGATGTATGTGCAAAGTGTGATGTGCCCCAGTGCAGCATCCTTCCCTAAGTGAAAAACAACAAGGTGGTGCACCGCAATCAACACAAAGTGTATTTCATAACAAGACAAAAAGGTATTCAATATTCTGAAGCACAACTGAACAGTCTTGTCCTTTTAATATTTCATCGTAAGTCCAAAAGGATTTTAGTTCCACACAGTTCTATACATGAGATACAGTAAGGAGTCAAACGTAAAGTGGAGTGTAGTAACCACGTAGTCTTGCAATCCGCTGGACAGAAAGAATATACAAGATGAATAGCCGCCAACGCATTTCGCCCTACAAAAGGGGCTTCTTCAGGGCTGTAACATAACCAAAAAACCATATATAAGCCATACTATCCCTAACACAAGTGATATAGCTATTTCAGTGATTGAGAGAATACAACTCGTAAAAATAAAAATAAATCAAAAATAAGCAAAGCCGTGTACCAACCAATTGTAAAATAATGAACCAGTGCAACACGTGTGCACAGAGACTTGCAACTGCAAAGTTATAAGGTGAATATTATAAAATAAACAATTCAACAGAGAGGTTACTAGTCAGTACAATTAGAGTGATATATATATCTCTCTGTTATCGTAAAATTAGTAAGACAGAAAAGGGATTCCCAAAGTAAGATTCCAACAAGTGAAATTCCAAAGATTAAGTGGGGGTGGTGATCATCCAAGTACCAAAAGACGCGAATACGACAAACCAATGTGAAAGTGAAAAGCAGTAAAGAAACATACCATTGGTAGTATCCAGTCAGTACTAATGATAACAAAAAAGTCGAAACCCACGGACCTAAAATGCGCAACCAGGGAGTAAGGAAAAATATAAATCGGGAAAAGATGAGAGGGAGTACCTTCAGAAGGTATATCACAAATAAAGTAAAGACACAAAAAAATATATAGGTGACAGTAATATAAGGACATGTGTCCAACCAAACAAAATAAAAATGCAGTGAAACAGGAAGAAAGAAAAAAGCACGTCTACAATCCCCAATGATACTCCCCAAATGAAAAAGACAGGGTAATAATAAGTAAACAATAAAAAGTAGTAGAAAGCTATTAATTCACCCCATAAACCGAGTAAATAACCAAGTGAATATACAGCAAACCCAATGACATAATAACCCAGTACCTAAAAAGCCCAAACAATGTGAATGGTAGCGTTAATGAAATTAATCTTGATAAATCTCTAACTCACCGCTCCTTAGTCGCTCAAAGAAGTAAAAGAACACCAAGCCGAAGTGTTGAAAAACACCTTGTGTCGTAATGCGGCCAGCCCGATAAGCCGGCCGCCGCAAATACCAAATATAAGTGCAAAAACCTTTGATGCGGCCAAGTCGAGGTAAAACGCCGGCCGCCTAAGAGAACAGTCTCAACGAGAAGGCATCGGTCCCGGTGAGTAGTAGGCACACGCCGGGAGCCGGGGAGATGAATTTAAAACCTCTCATACTGAAAATAGAAAAGGGACACAAACAGGCGCCATATTGGGACTGAATGTGTAGAAACAAAAGACCCCTATTGACATAGAAATAAAAGTAGGACCACAGAAGTCGGCCATGATGAGATAATATAGAAGGAGAAATGAACACACTCAATGTAAGCAAAGAAGAAAGGGAAAAAGAAGCATGGAAAAAAAGAAAGAGATCACCAAATAAAGAATAAATATCAAGAAGTAAGAAGTAAACAAAAGAAGAAAAGACAAACAAAAGAACACACCAATCACAATATGCCGAGATGAGAAAAAATAAAATAAAAACTGACTGGATGCCACATGAACAATTAGTGGAAATGAAATAACATATGATAAAAAGAAATGGAGCCTAAATTGAAAACCATAACCATAAAAAGTAATAATGGTTATTTTGTCATATAAAATAAGATTAAAATAAGAAAAAAAGTGAATTAACAGGAAAAGACCGATGAGGAATATAATCGGCATGCGGCTGGACCAAAATGTGTAAGAATGAAAAAAAGGAATACAAGAGGACAATGTGGATACATTCTGAACCCTACATGGAACAACAAATCCAGCCAAATGACGCATCCTATTAAAGTGCAAAATATGTACAATAAAAATAGGATAAAATAAAAATAAAATACATTTCCCAGAGACAACAAAGTCAATACATGTAAACCCAAAAGGTACACTTTGTCTAAATGAAATACAATCAAATTTTACATAATATGAATCCCTCCCCAACCAGTGATAAATAATAAGAGAAAACAAGAGATAATGTAGCCCATACATATAAATTACAGAAAGTAATGAAACTCATGATCCTTATTGTGACCTAGATCCACCGCTTGGACCCGGCAGATCCAGGATGGCTCTTTCCGGCGTAGAGTCCTTTCTCTATTCCCTCCTCTCGGGTGGAACGGAACATGTTCAATACCATGGAACCAAATGGTTGGATCATTGGGATGCATAGATATCATATGTATCGCAAGTGGATAGGCAGGATCATATTTTCTTATTGCTTGTATATGTTCCTGTATTCTGTGTTTCAAAGGGCGTATTGTGCTGCCCACATAGACCTTGTTACATGCACAACCGAAAATATACACAACAAATTGGTGTTACAATTAATAAAGTGACGGATGGTGAATCTCTTTGTGATAACTAAAATCTAGGGTCTTATCACGCCCATAGGTACAAATGTTACAATCATGACAGGTATAGAAACCCTTAGGTTTCTCTGAAAGCCACATAGTGGGACTGGAAGACGCAACATAGCTGGGACATAGATGGTCTCTAAGGGTAAGTCCTCTACGATAAGTAATCCTAGGTTTGTTGGATATGTGTACCTTAACGCCCGGAACCTCATTCAGTAAGGGCCAGTGACGTTTAAGAATCTTAAAGATACCCTGGCTGTGGGCCGTGTATTGAGTCACGAAGGATAAAAGATCCTTCCCAATCTTGTTGTTAACATGTGTTTTAACTATCAATGTGTCTTTTCTCTGGATCTTATTAATGCGAAGAACAGCCTGTGCTAAACCTTTCTCATCAAAGCCCCTATTCCTGAAACGTTGTCGTGTATGCTGAATCTGTGTATGAAAAGTGTCGTCGGTGCTGCAATTTTGCCTGACGCGTACCATTTCTCCATACGGAATATTTTGAATAACCGATCCTGGATGTGCACTAATAGCATGAAGAACGCTATTGCATGTGGTAGATTTTCTAAATAGTGCACTCTGTATACTGTTGTTTTGTATGAAAAATCTAATATCCAATATCCATGATACTGAGTAAGTTGATCGATAGTTCCATTCCAAATAATGATAATATCATCAATGTATCGCCCCCAAAAGACAATAAAGTCAGTCCAGGGCGAAGCATGTTTGCCCCAGGCATGTATTTTTTCGTACCAGCCTATGAACAAACAGGCATATGATGGGGCGAATTTCGAACCCATTGCCGTCCCCTGTATTTGCTGGTACCATTCGTTATTATGCAAAAAGAAGTTTTTGGACAGAATAATGTCAATCATCTGAAGGAGCATATGATTGTGTGCAAGGCAGTCAGCAGTCCTAGAATTGAGAAACAGAGTAACAGCTTGCATCCCAAAGGATTTACGAATACACGTATATAAACTGTGTACATCCATAGTAACAAAAATGAGATCCTCGGACCAGACAAAATCATCAAATTTGTTAAGAATATCTTTGCTATCCTGTATGAAGGATGGCAAATTGCTGACAAATTTCTGTAGAAAAAAAATCAACGTATTCAGATATTTTTTCCGTGGGGGAGACTATTCCCGAAATAATAGGTCTACCAGGGGGAAAATTGCCACCCTTATGAACCTTAGGAAGCGTGTAAATACAAGGAAATTTGGGATTATGAACAAATAAGTATTTAAATTCATCATCAGAAAGTAGACCCTGCTCATGCCAGCCCCATAGCTTATTATTAATATATTTAGTCAGACCACCAATAGGGTTAGTGCTTCTGATAGCCCCATCCCTATTGTGCAGTTTTGTTTGCATAGTGAGCTCAGGATATTTGTCTCTGACTATTGTGCATCCAATGGTCTTTCCATGGTGTTGTCATGTGGGTGATGTGTGTGTCCATTGTAGGACTGTTTAATGGGAGTGGTGTTTGTGTTCAATGCAACATCCATAAATATGTGTGTTAAATGTGACGGTGGTCCATGGCAATGTGAGGGTGTCAGTTGTATTTGTAGATATGATGTTGATGTGTTGTTTGTATTGTATGACACAATGTTGTGTACACTTCACTGTCCCTGTTCCTGAGATGAGCAGACGTGTGTTTTTGTGTACTGATGTGGTGCACTGTGAGTGACCTGCCCAAAGGGGGCATTTTGTGAATCATTCTGAACCAGGACACAATGACAAAGGTACTTGGTGACCGTAGCGTAACCCCCATATCATGTGGATGACAATGCAACGATCTGTTGTTGAGCGTCATGACACAGGTAGGTGCGTGTGTGGCCGTATGGATATTGTGCACCTTTGATGATCAACAGCAGTGGCAGGATGTCTGTGATGAGCTCCATAGTGGCACCAGATGTGTAAGGCTGCCTTCTGGTGAGTGTCTTCCTTTAAACGCCCTGTTTCCGCCTGCTGAGACATGGTAGTTGGACATTGGCGGTGTGCAACCTCATAAATTGTTCAGTCGAAACACTGTCTCCACCGGCCTGCTTGTACTACCTGGTGACCCCAGAGGTCTGCATTGCCTGGCGGTGCTGGCAGAAACACTGTGGTCTTTGCTCCTTAGGCCCAAATGACTCGTAATATGGTGGTCTGCCTGCCAACCTGACAGTGGTCAGACTGCCACTGCTGCTATGGCGGTCCATGGACCACCAAACTCGTAATGAGGCCCTTAGTCTAATCACTTAAAGAGACTGGTAATAGTCTTTGATGATTTTGATGTTTATTCTGATAGAATGTTCCATCTTTAATTCTGAATTACAGAAAGCACCTGAATTATTACATGACAACGACATTAAGATGCAAGTTATGTATATGTGAGTATAGAGCAATGGAAATTAACAAATATTTTTTACATGAATTTGATACATATGATGGTTCTTCTTCCATCAGGCACTTTATTCACAAGAGCACAATATAACCTCTCTTTCTGCACTCTTTCTTCTAATTGGATAGAATATTTACAATGAAGCTTAGAATATTTTTGCAATTAGTACATTTCAAGGGACTAAAGTATATGAACAACAGCACTGTTAAATTATTTGTTTTATAATTTGACAAACATTGTTTCCTTTACTTACAAGTACACACAGTTTGTGCATTTCATCTTATGACACAATCAGCAAACCTTGCTCACTTCTCTGTGCACTGTAATATGCACCTCTCCAAACCTATATATATACATCTAAACCTCCCCAAACAACTCACATGACAACAACATTAAGATGCAAGTTATGTATATGTGAGTATAGAGCAATGGAAATTCAAAAATAATTTTTACATGAATTTGATACATATGATGGTTCTTCTTCCATCAGGCACTTTATTCACAAGAGCACAATATAATCTCTCTTCCTGCACTCTTTCGCCTAATTGGATAGAATATTTACAATGAAGCTTAGAATGTTTTTGCAATTAGTACATTTCAAGGGACTAAAGTATATGAGAAACAGCACTGTTAAATTATTTGTTTTATAATTTGACAAACATTGTTTCCTTTACTTACAAGTACACACAGTTTGTGCATTTCATTTTATAACACAATCAGCAAACCTTGCTCACATCTCTCTGCACTGTAATATGCACCTCTCCAAACCTACATATATACATCTAAACCTCCCCAAACAACTTTTCACTCTGTGAACAAACTGTTGAGTAAGTGTACCAAAATTAGTACACTTACTAGCACTAACAATAATGCTAAATACCTGAACTTGGATTTCTTTCTTAAATACAAATTACCACACCAGAATATTTTAATTTCAGATAAATGAACTTCTGCTCAGCACATCTTAAAGAGACGTCCTTCTCCTCCAAAGCGCCAAGGACAAACTGAGCTATTGTTGGATCTGCACCCAACCACATCATAGCATTTCTCTAACCATGTTAGAAGAGTGGTAACTATTGGTTGAGCCTTTTGTTGTACTTCTCCCATACGACCTCATAAGACTCTCGCAGGATCATAAAACATCTTGTGGCAGGATCATTTATTTTCTACGCAGTAGTTACCCCTTAGGCACCTCCATGTAGGAAGAAACTGGCCTCTGCACTGAGACCTCTCTCAGATTATAGGTGTGCGTAGTAGGCTGGGGGAGGTACTGACCTCTTTGCTGATCCCCTGTTTTGGATGACAGGTATGCATTGTAGGTTGTGGAGAGGAACTGGACCCTTTTCTTAGATCTCTCTCCTGGATGATGGGTGGGCATAGTAGGGTGTTGGGAGAGACTTGCCTCTCTGATAAGGCATCTCTGTTGAATGACAAATGAACAACTAGGGAGTGGGGTAGAAATGAACTCTATACTGAGAAAGTTCTCTTGAATGACAAGCATAGAGACTATTTATAGACAGACTGCCAGGTCATCTCCCCAGAGTAACACATGTCCAAAACAGGTTGTGGGGTTGAGAACTTTTTCTTTGACTACTATTGTCCAAAGTTGAATGTAAGGATACACTCATCTCTCTCGCAGACATCTCTTCATGAAGACAAGCATGTGTAGTAAGATGTTCACAGAGACAGCCCTTTGTGATGAAACTTCTCTCCAGAGTGACAGCCATATATACTAAGATGTGCAAAAGAACTGCCCTCTCCAGCACAGCAACTAACAGCAGTGTGTAGTACACTATAAGAATACATTCACCTCTGTACCAAACTTTATCTCTTGTTCACAAATTTATATAGGGCAGTGGGAAGAAGCATCTAATATCTCTATAGTGCCGCAAACATACATATATATGCAGCAGAACAGTTTCAGTTATTTGAGATGGGACTACCACTTTAAGTCAACATTGCAAGACAGAAATAATATTGAAATCTTCAAAAGCTAATAAGGCAAGAAATCTGTAGTAACTTTAAACATTGTATTAAAAACAATTAAAAAACATTACAAACAACAACCACATTAACAAACTACAACAACTGTAAAAAAACATAATAACAAACTTCATGAATTTTTTACATTTTCTGTTCCGTCCAACACCAACACCTCCTCCCCTTTTGCTTCATTTGCCTACTGGATTTTGATGTATTTCAATCTTCTTTTCCTTTGTTTCCACCACCATAGACTGCCAAACAATATCTGCTTTAATAGTCTTTTCTGGCAGACATGGTGACAGTTGGGAAATTAGAAAAAACATTGTGTTACAGGAATCTACATGTGCAAAATGAGATAAAAACCTTCCTTTTCTAAATAAAGTACTTTTCTGATGTCTGTATCAAAAGCAAGTAGAGCTAAACTGAACAAGCTTCTCCCGGTTTACAAATGTCACTGTAGGCAGTAAAACAAATTCATTTGTGTAATTATTTATTTCCTGATTTTCCACACAGTTACTGTTTCCTCTTCCTTCCAATGTGAACAATTTTTGTTTTCTTCTTCCATATATTGTGTGACAGGATAATTCTGCGTTCTATTTTCCACCTAAAGAACCACAAGATAACCAAACATTTTAAAGTTACATAATGACAAATAATTGATAACAGTGATACATCACTAATCTACTCTAAATTATGTTACTTTTTTCACCCACAATCACATAGTTATATGTACTGTAATACTAACTTCATATTCCTTTCTCTTGAAGAGATTAACACCCTAAACCAGTGCATCTTTTTTCACAAGTAAATTATAACATGCTATCAAACTTGGTTCCATACCATTTTGTAAGGTAAGATATTCCTCCAGAGATACTTCTCCTACCAGTGAGCACAGTGTTTCACTCTAGAAATAGCAATATCTTCGGTCAAACACCTCAAAGGGAATACATTTGTGTACAGTAGGGTTCATAAAACACTAGCCCTTGTATTTACAGATTGCTGATTCTTTTGGATGACTATTGTATGCAGTGGGATGTGACGAGAGGCTGGCTTCTTTCCTCAGACCTCTCTGTTCCATGAGAGGTGTGTGTAGTATGATGTCACCTTGGACTGCCATCTCTTTCCACACCTCTTCCTCAGATAATAGGAACACATAGTAAGGTGTGTACATGGACTGCCCTCTCCTCTGGACCTCTCTCTCAGATGACAGGTTTGTGTTGTATGGTGTATGGAGAGAGACTACCGCTCCACTAACTCCTCTCTCTCAAATGATGGGTGAACATACTAGAGTGTGTACATGAACTGGCCTTTTCTGTCAGACCTCTGTCTCAGTTGATGGCTGTGCATAATATGGTGTGTAGATTGACTTCCCTCTCCTTCCAGACCTCTCTCTCAGATGATGGGTGTGCATAGTAGTGTTTGTAGAGAAAGACTGACCTCTTCAGAGAGACCGCTGTCTCAGATGACGGTGGGTGTGTGGTAGGGTGTATGCATGGACTAGCCTCTTCTGACAGACCTCTGTCTAAGATGATAGCTGTGCATAGTGGGGCATGTACATGGACTAGCTTCTCTTGTTAGGCCTCTTCTGTCCCAGATGATAGGTGTGGATAGTAGGTTATGGGAGAGGGACTGGCCTCTACTCTGAGTTCTCTCACTTGGATGACAGATATGCATAGTATGCTCTGTCTTCCTTGCTAACACCTCTTTCTTTGTTAATGTGTGTGTATAGTAGGGTGTGGGAAGAGAATATGCTCTACTCACAGCTCCTATAAAGCCATTGGGTCAAATAATACACTCTGACAAACATGATCTCCAGTAATACTCCTTCCTAGCAAGTGTGAACACTATAGGGTCTTTAAAGATCACCTACTTCTTTCTGCTTTTCACAATCCTACTAGACTCTTGCGAGATTATAAGTTTAAAAAAAAAAAAATTAACCATTTACTCATCACAGTACTTATATCTTATACACTTCCTTTCAAAAACAATGACAATAATATGCATTCCTACTAATGGACTATATTCAGAACTAATCTACCCCTTTTTACCATCCAAGATACCATGAGGGTCCCGCAAGATTGTGAAAAGTAATTCAAAACAATATAAATTCATCCCTCAGACAACTCCTCTCTAAATCTAGGGAGATTCCATGCCTTTCTGCTGAATTTTTCACAAGTAAACCATAATTGCTGTCTCCCAATCCATCTCAGGAACCCTGTGCATCCCTGGCACCACCTCATAGCCCTTGAAACACTGTTCTATGTTATCTCCCACAACAAAATCCTTTATCACATCCTTGGTTATATGAACCTTCCTCTCAGATCATACTCTAGTACAGCTGCCCCCATCTGTGCTGGATCTGTTCTTTAGATCTAGCTCCTTCAAGCTCAGCTCTTGAGCTAAAAACATTTTCTTCTGCTCTATGGCAATTTTCTCTTTCTCAATAGTGTTTTCTCCTTCTGTGCCTCCCTTGTGAACCTTGCTAGTTCTAACAGAAGCTCCATCTCATGCTTCAGTTTGAGATTCTGACTCTCCATATG
Source organism: Pleurodeles waltl (assembly GCF_031143425.1). Lineage (NCBI taxonomy): Eukaryota > Metazoa > Chordata > Amphibia > Caudata > Salamandridae > Pleurodeles > Pleurodeles waltl. The sequence continues at coordinate 865,108,646 of NC_090438.1, forward strand.
AAGCCGCCTAGCCACCCGCCTATCCTCCAGCTCCTCTGGGGTCAGACCTCTTGAGGAAACACTGCTGCTTGTCCTGGAAGATGCCTCCCTCCCAAGCAGATCCTGATTGTCCACCAAATCCTCATGCATGTTCTCCTCCTATCCCTCCACAACAATCCAGGCCCTCAGCACCTTTTGCAGCTCCTCCTTTTTAGTGAGGCCTTTAATACGACACTTGAGTTCTGTACAGAACATTTTGAGCTGAAGCACAGCAATCATTTCCCACCTTTCCTGCTCAAATACCAACTCTGCAGTAACTGTTGATGGCTCCCCAGACTGAGACATGATTGTGGATAATCCAAAAGTTGCAAAGATTCAAGAAGACAAAAAGAACAAAGGGTTAACAATAAGAAGAAAAAAAAGCACGTGGTTGCGTAATGGTCTGCAATATGAAAGTAGTGTACACCAATCACTGTATGTCAACTACAAATACAACTCGTACCCCACTGTTGATCACCAATGTTTGAAATGGGGTCTCTAGTTGGCAGTGGATTGCATCCTATCCAAGTAGGGACCCTTACTCTAGTCAGGGTATAGGAGTAGCTCAGCTAGGATAACCCCTACTCACCCCCTTGAAAGCTTGGCATGAGCAGACAGGCTTACCTCACAAGCAATGTGTAAAGTATTTGTAAACACAGTAACACAGTGAAAACACCACAAAAGTACTCTACATTAGTTTAGAAAAATAGCCAATATTTATCTGAATAAAACGAGATGAAAACAACAAAAATCCAACATACACAAGCAAAGATACAATTTCTTAAAGATTAAATCTCAGTAAAGCACTTATAAACATTATAGCTCCAACTCGGGCTATCACAACGTCATTGACAAAGTCGTTCCCAACAGTTCGGCGCCACTCGCAAGTCACAGAGACACGGACGCCAGGCACAGCACCTTTGGAAAACAATGAAACAAAGATGTTGCACAGAGTTGGGGCGTTGTTGGAGCTGATGTGGCATCGGTTCCTTACTTCTACCGGGGAGGTGAGGTGTTGGTTTCTTACTGCTAGGCAGGGGAGGTGAAGCATTGGTTCCTTACGGTTCCAGGGGAGGAGATGTGGCGTCAGTGGCGAGACGTTGGTTCCTTACGATTAGGCAAGAATGATTAATCCAGCAGGTCAAGACATGAGGCGTCGACTTTGTGGTGTCATGATCACACCAAGGGGTCACAGGTGCTGTGGCAGAGAAAGAGTCGGGTATCCCAGACGTTGGGGAGATGGCACTCAGGAGTCACAGTGTGGTAGGGCTTCAGGGATGTTGCAGCGGCATCAGGCCTGAGGTGTCGGTCGTGGTTATTGCTTTCAGTGGGGACCATGGCTCCAGTGCAGGTAGGGGCACGGAGTCGAACAGCGGTTCTGAAGTTGCTTTGGAGTCGACACACCTGCTTTCTTCTTGGTTGCACTAGAACTCATTCCCCAGGGCCCAGGAATTGGATTTGGCACCACTTGGTGAGTCAGGACTCCCAGCAAGAGAGCCTAGGTGCAGTGGCGGCCGGCAGCTTTAGGAGGGGGGGGGCAGGCGGGAAGCACACACACACACACACACTCATTCTTTCACACACAGACAGGCACACACGCACGCATATCCATTTACAACACTCATGCCATTCAAACATGCATGCACGCACCAAACATTCATTTTAAAACATCACACACACACTCATTCTTTCACACACGCACGCACATCCATTAATACTCATAACATTCAAACATGCACGCACGCACCAAACATTCAATTTAAAAGATCACACACACTCATTCCTTCCCACACACACCCACATCCATTAACAACACTCTTAACACTCAAACATGCACGCGCGCACCAAACATTCAATTTAAAACATCACACACACACACACACTTACTTTCAGCCTCCAGGTCCCAGGAGAGTTGGGACTGCTGCCTTCCCTCATTGGCTGACCTTGGGTCAGCCAATGAGGGAAGTCAGCAGTCCCAGCTTCGTCACAGAGTGGGAAGGGGTCAGTGAGACTCCTGACCCCACCCCACTCTGTGATGAGGTGTCACTGATTGACACTTGCCCTGGGCACTTCAGGGCTTAAACCTGACGCGCCCAGGGCAAGTGTCAATGGGTGACGCTTTCCTCGTCACCCAGGGGAGGTCCTCGAGGCACCTTTGCTGAGCCAAGGAGGTCACGCCCATAGGAGCTGTGACCTCCTCAGCCCAGCAAAGTTCAGCTCAGGCAGCCAGGAGTCTGCGCAAATCGCGCATGGCTCACTCCTGGCTGTCTGAGCTGAAAATGAAGAGTGTCTGTCAGGCTGGCCTTTGTTCAGCCTGACAGACACTCTTCATGAGGGGCAAAAGGTGGGGGGGTGGCCCCTCTGCCCTAAAGGACAGGCCACCACTGCCCAGGTGCTAGCATATGAAGTCGTTGATGTCCATGACTTCTAACAGGAGGCAAGCTCAGTTCAAGCCCTTGGAGAACCTTGGAAATCAGGATGTAGAAAGCAAAATCCTGTCCTTTGACTCCCAGGACAGAAACAGCAAGCAGTAGACCAGCGCAGCAAAGCAACAGGCACAGTGCAGTGACATCTATCTCTTCTTCCTAGCAGAATGTCCTCAGTCCAAAAGTGTTCTGGAGTTGTGGTCTCAGAGGCTGAATTTTTATATTTAGTTCGGCCTTTGAAGTTGGCAAACTTCAAAGGAAAGTCTTTGTAGTGCACAAAGCCCCAGACACATCCCAGGGGGTTGGAACCTTATTTGGGTAAGGACAGGCACAAACCTATTCAGGTGCAAGTGTCAGTTTCTCCCTCCACTCTAGCCCAGGAAGACCCATCATGATATGTAATGCACATTTCAGCTCTCATTGTGTGACTGTCTAGAGTGAATTCACAAACAGCCCAACTGTCATCCTGACCCAGCCATGTATTCCACAGCCAGGCAGAGGTACAGAACGGTTAAGCAAGGTGCAGTGTGTAATGCTCACTTTCTAAAAGTCACAGACAGGAAACATTAGCCAACACTGAACACATTTACATAACAATTGTTTAACATTTGTGAAAACTCAAATGAATGACCGCTCCCCCTATTTAATTGTGCTGTGTCAGAAGAATTCAATCAAGTACTTACATCAAAATGTCACATAGAAGAAGAGAAAGCATGCTATGTGCAAAAAATCAAAATGATTGGTTGGCACTATTTACACAATACTTTTGTCAAACACAGATGAAATACTTGAAATTACACAATTTGATAAAATTTGTCATCCAGGTTCTGACCACTTTAGAAGGGAAAAAGAAAGAAAGAGCTTAAATCATTCTCAAGTCTTTCACACTTCAGAACTATATAGCCTAGCCCATCGGTGCAAAAACTAAGGGGGTCATTACAACATTGGCGGTAAAAGTTGCTTACTGCCGTGCAGAAGACCGCCAATACACCGCTGCGGCCGCGGTAGACCCCCACAGCTATTATGACACACATCTCGGAATCCGCCGAAAGTCAGACACCCCCACAACACCGCCACACCAAAGGTCAGTGCTAAACTGGCGGAAACAAATCCTCCACCTCCACGCCAACAGAAACACGCCCATGCAATTACGACCCAAGAATCCACGCGGCGGTCTTTCAACCGCGGTATTCCATTGGCGGTACACACCGCCGCGCTCAAAATACGCACACATCTCCAAAACACCGCCACATTGGACAATTCCAAATACACACACCTCATACACATACAAACAACACTCCCACACACCCAATACTATATAAAACACACACCCACATCACCCACAAACCCCTACGACCACAAATTCTGAAAGAAGGCCAGAGAGACAGCACAGCAATTGACAACCCCATCACACAGAGGCACACAACACCATCACCCACACAACTTCAACGCACAAAATACCACTCACCACACTCATCAACACATACACCACCCCACACATCACACACACACCACCCCATGGCACGCCAAAGACACCCCCGCTTCTACGAGGAGGAGCTTAGGGTCATTGTGGAGGAAATCGTCCGGGTAGAGCCACAGCTATTTGGTTCACAGGTACAGCACACGTCAATAGCCAGGAAGATGGAGTTATGGCGCAGAATAGTTGACAGGGTCAACGCTGTGGGACAGCACCCAAGAAATCGGGACGACATCAGGAAGAGGTGGAACGACCTACGGGGGAAGGTGCGCTCAACGGTCTCCAGGCACAACATCGCGGTACAGCGGACTGGCGGCGGACCCCCACCTCCTCCCCCACAACTACCAACAGGGGAGGAGCAAGTCTTGACCATCCTGCATCCTGAGGGTCTCGGAGGAGTCGGTGGAGAATGGCACACTGGTAAGTCAAATCTCAACTATCAGATCCCCCACCCTACCTGCATGCTATCACACACCCCCACCCTCACACCCTCCCCTATCACTACAACTCATCACTAATGTACCCATAACACAAACCACACATCCCAACACCAAGCCCTGCATGACACAACTAAGCATGGTCACCCCTCACCAAACCATGCTCACTGCACATACCCAGAACACCCCCCCCAAACATCATCACACAAGCCCCCACACAGGAATGCTTGCACTGGGGTTCACGCACAGCCACCCATTGCACACCATTACACACACACATGCAATAATCATGATCTTATGCCCCTGCAGGAACACGAAGGACCGTCACCACACCGGAGGGTCCAGACAACTCCACTCCACCCCCAGAAGAGGCCCACAGTGACGAGAGCAACTCTGCCCTACTGGATCTTGATGACCAGCCCGGACCATCGTGGGCCTCAGGACAGTCGGTTCCCCTTGCACAGGCACAGCCCAACACCGACCTTCCACCCTCTGGTAACACCAGCACAGCACCCACCCAGCGGGCCCAAACCTCCCTACCCAGGACAGGTCAATCAGCGGTGTGTCCACCACTACAGGGCACCCAGGGTAACCCACCCTCCCAACAACAACAGGGACCTGGGGGCAGTGGTAATGGGCACACAGTCCAGGGGACGGAGGCACAGGTCACAGGGGAACTGGGAGGGCTGCTGTGCAACAGGGGGAGGACAGGCCAAGGGAACCAACTCTACACAAGGCCCTCTCCTCCATCATGGGAGCGTACCACCAATCACAGGAGACGATGGCGACGGTCCTGGACAAGTTGCAGGACACCCTGCGGCTGCAGGAGGAGCAGTATTTGGGGTTCAGGGAGGAGCTCAGAACCATCAGCTCCGCCCTGGGCACCATCGTAGGGGTGCTGAAGGACATACAGCAGACCTTGAGGGACACCGTGGCACTCCAAGTTGCCCCTGACACTAGCCAGGACGATGAACTGCCCACCACCTCCGCCGGCGCTAGTGGACAGGACGCCCCGCCACAGGACCAACACAGCAGCACCCCACCCCCTGCAGACGGACAACCACCACGCAAGCGGTCCCTGAGATCCAGGAACAGGACAGAGCAAGATGGCAAGTCCCCCGCCAGGAAATGAGACCACCGTGATTGTCCTCCCACTGTCCCACTTTGTTACCCTGTCCATATTCGAACTGCCCCAGCTCCACTTCCTATGCCCAGATGGGCAGTGCACCTGTGAGACTAATAGACTGGACTCTGCCATGGACATTCCTCCACCATCCCCCCTCTCCATTTTACCACCCCCTCCAATAATTTGCACTTAAATAAACACCCTTGAAACACAAAACAATCTGGAGTCAGTCTATGATTTCGTACTTTGTATTATCAATGACAGTGTTATAATGGCTGTACCATTGTAAGGCTAACATACCTATGTCACAAATCACAAGCCCTTGAAGTATGCAAGCAGTTGACACGTAGGTTACCACACCTGTGAAACCGTAATGGAAGGGTACAACTCAGTTAACAAATTGTGATTGAAATAGACAAACAGGATAGAGGTAGACGTGTGACAGTGAATGTAATGTAAAATCTGAAAATGTTCTCACCTGTGTGTCACTGGAAATATTGCTGTATGACTGACTCCCTGTTGTCGTTTTCTTCTCCCTCAGCTTCATCCTCATCACTGTCCACAGGCTCCACAGACTCCACAGCTGCAACAACACCGTCATCTGGATCATCCTCTTGCAGAAAAGGCACCTGGCGTCGCAAAGCCAAATTATGGAGCATGGAGCAGGCGATGATGATGTCGCACACCTTCTTCGGTGAGTAGAATAGGGATCCACCTGTCATATGGAGGCACATGAACCTGGCCTTCAGGAGTCCGAAGGTGCGTTCAATCACCCTCCTAGTCCACCCATGGGCATCATTGTACCGTTCCTCTGCCCTGGTCCTGGGATTCCTCACTGGGGTCAATAGCCAGGACAGGTTGGGGAAACCAGAGTCCCCCAATAGCCATACACGGTGCCTCTGGAGTTGACCCATCATATCAGGGATGCTACTATTCCGCAGGATGTAGGCGTCATGCACTGAGCCAGGGAACATAGCATTTACCTGCGAGATGTACTGGTCTGCCAAACAGACCATCTGGACATTCATGGAATGATAACTCTTCCTGTTCCTGTACACCTGTTCACTCCTGCGGGGGGGACCAGAGCTACATGGGTCCCATCAATGGCACCTATGACGTTGGGGATATGTCCAAGGGCATAGAAGTCCCCCTTCACTGTAGGCAAATTCTCCCCCTGAGGGAAAATGATGTATCTCCTTACGTGTTTCAGCAGGGCAGACAACACTCTGGACAGCACGTTGGAAAACATAGGCTGGGACATCCCTGATGACATGGCCACTGTTGTCTGAAAAGACCCACTTGCAAGGAAATGGAGCACTGACAGCACCTGCACGTCAGCGGGGATTCCAGTCGGATGGCGGATCAGTGACATCAGGTCTGGCTCCAACTGGCTACATAGTTCCTGGATAGTGGCACGGTCAAACCGGTAGGTGACGATTAAATGTCTTTCTTCCATTGTCAACAGGTCCACCAGCGGTCGGTACACCGGAGGATTCCGCCATCTTCTCATATGTCCCAGCTGACGGAGCCTACGAAGGACAACAGCGAAGAACCAGTCACTATTCCTCCAGGTATGTACCCACAGTTACACACAAGACTACACCACTCACGAAACCCTTCCTGTATGTGTATTGAGTGTAGGCCTAGCTATGTGTGACACAGTAGTAAATGAAGCCATGTGGGCCCCTGAAATGGCGGCTGCCTGACCTCTAAACTGGGACAATGGGATTGTGGGGTAACTGCGCTGGCGTTGCACACCGTCGCGGTAGGCGGTCGTACACCGCAGCGCAATGCTGTATTGGTTAACAGTGGACCCTATGGGTCCCAGGAGCCAATGAACAGGCGCGCCGGCGGTGATGATGCGCACCGCCGTGGACGTCACCGCCATTTTCTAACTGTTCAATCACTAGATACCTGACCTTCGACAGTAGAGGACATACACTGCTAGTGCTGCTGTGACCACGGTCTGGAAGCGACGATGGCTGCTGCGTCTGGGGAAAGGGCCCCTGCCTTCACTGCACAGGAGTTGGAGAAACTTGTGGATGGGGTCCTCCCCCAGTATACGCTACTCTACGGTCCTCCAGACCAACAGGTTAGAACACAGGGAGCACGCTGTATGGGCTAGGCCTGGGTGGAGAGGGCTGGGTGGAAGAGGGAAGTGGGCAGAGTTGATTGAACATTAATGCATGCGAATGAATGGGCCACATGGCCAGAGTAGGGAGGGGGCCACTCACAACGACGGTGCAGTTGGTAATGACTGTTCCTCTTCCCTTGTGCATGTCATGTAGGTCAGCGCCCACCAGAAGAGGGACATCTGGCGTGCCATCGCCAAGGAGGTCCAGACCCTGGGGGCCCACCACAGACGGGGCACCCACTGCCGGAAGAGATGGGAGGATATTCGCCGCTGCAGCAAGAAGACGGCGGAGGCTCAGCTGGGGTGGCCTCCCAACGTGGGAGGAGTGCCCGTCGCAACATGACCCTCCTGATGTTCCGGATCCTGGCGGTGGCCTACCCGGAGTTGGATGGGCGCTTGAGGACATCACAGCAGACACAAGGGGGTGAGTACAACCTCATTCTGTGGACTTTGCGTGCAGTGGATGTGTCTGGGTGGGGGAGGTGGGCTGTGGGTGTCCCTCGGCCAGGGCGAGTTAGGTAGGCAAGGCCCCTCCGTTATGTAGGCCATGTGGCACTCAACCCCACCTCAGCAGAGTGCCAAGTCGAGGTATATTTGCCCCTGTGGCATCCATGTGCGCAGATGTCCACCATTGCCATGTAGGCCATAACCCAAAAATTGCGTGTGCAGAGTGCAGAAGCACGGCGTAATGCAGGGGGCTGCTGCGTCTGTCTTGTCCGCCAACGGTAGAGGAATACCATGCACAAAAACTCTTGTTCTTCTGTCTCCCCCCCTTTTCCTGCTCTCCCTGTCCTTTTGTACATCATCATCAACAGGCGGAGGTACAGTGGCACCGGAGCACGAGGGAGCTGCATCCCACATGGCCATGGAGGGCCACACCATGGACTCTGAATGCACCAGTGCGACGGAGGGCGAGGGGAGCTTCACGTCGGCCACCGGATCACCAACCAGCGACACGGACTCGTCCGCCGATGGGAGCTCCCCTGTGGTGGCGGCACCATCTGTGCGCACCACTTCTACAGGTACAGCCGCGACCTCCCGTACCAGCACCACCCTCCCAGCAGCCCCTCAGCGTTCGCCCCGTGCCCGCTCACCCAGGAGGGTGGGCATCACCTTCGCCCCAGGCACCTCAGGCCCGGCCCCAGCCACCCCTGCTGCCCTCAGTGAGGAGGCCATTGACCTCCTCAGGTCACTCACTGTTGGGCAGTCTACCATTGTGAATGCCATCCAGGGTGTAGAACGAGAGTTGCAACAGGGTAATGCATTCCTGGAGGGCATTCATTCTGGTCAGGCTGTCCTTCATCGAACCCTGCAATCTTTGGCCTCAGCACTGATGGCAGCAATTGTCCCTGTGTCTAGCCTCCCCCCTCCAACTTCCTCCACCCAGACCCAATCTCCTGTACCCCAGCCCATCCCAACCACACCTACAGACCAGCATGCACACAAGTCAACACACACAAGTAGCTCAAGCAAACATAGGCACCACACACACCACAAGCACTCACGCAAGCCTCAGCCACATACAGACACAACAACATCTACTGCCTCCACTGTGTCCCCCTCCTCCTCTTCTCCCTCCTCCCTCCCAGTGTCGTCTACACACACACCTGCATGCACCACATCTACAGGCACCATGATTCGCACCAGGACACCCAGCACCCCAAGCCGCTCACCTGCACTCACCACCTCCACTGCCATTTACACGTCCCCTGTGTCCTCTCCCAGTGTGTCTGTGACGCCCCCTCCCAAAGTACCCAAACGCCGGCAATCACTCACCCAACATCCATCCACCTCATGACAGCCTCCTGTACCTGCACCTGCACCTGCACCCAAAACAGCTAAAGTAACACCTCCTACAACCACCTCCTCTTCCTCCACTCCCAGACCCCCTCCAGCTACCCATCCCAGTGTTCGTCAGAAACTGTCCCTGTGTAAAATTGACCTTTTTGCCCCCACCCACCCCCCTCTAATTCATCAGTCCCGTCGTAGCGCCTCAGCCAAAAAGCCTCCAATACCAGTGCTGCAAGTTCAGGGATTGTGGAGTGCACCGGCCACTAGGGTAGGCAGTAGGACCCGGAGCCAAGGCACTGGCAGCCCACCCCGTGTAAAGGCTCTAAAATTGAAGAGTGGACGGCGGGACCGTGTTAAGACTCCTGGTGGGACAACAACTGACCTGGGTTCGGAGGGGATTGGAGAGTCAGCTTTGACTCCACCAAAGGTGGGGAAGGTCCAGAGGAAGTCTTGCCAGCCTGTTGGGAGTGTCACGGCGGAGAAGTGCGCCATCATTTCCAGCGGTCCAGACACAACCGCCAGCACCGTCATCACTGGTCCAGAGACCATCGCCAGAGTCACAGCCCAGGAGGGCCCAAGTATCGTCACTGGTCCAGAGACAACCGCCAGAGTCACAGCCCAGGAGGGCCCAAGTATCGTCACTGGTCCAGAGACCACCGCCAGAGTCACAGCCCAGGAGGGCCCAAGTATCGTCACTGGTCCAGAGACCACCGCTAGAGTCACAGCCCAGGAGGGCCCAAGTATCGTCACTGGTCCTGATTCCACCGCCAGTGTCACAGCCCAGGAGGGCCCAAGTATTGTCACTGGTCCAGAGACCACCGCCAGAGTCACAGCCCAGGAGGGCCCAAGTATCGTCACTGGTCCAGAGACCACCGCCAGAGTCACAGCCCAGGAGGGCCCAAGTATCGTCACTGGTCCTAAGTCCACCGCCAGAGTCACAGCCCAGGAGGCCCCAAGTATCGTCACTGGTCCAGAGACGACCGCCAGAGTCACAGCCCAGGAGGGCCCAAGTATCGTCACTGGTCCTGAGTCCACCGCCAGAGTCACAGCCCAGGAGGGCCCTGGCTGCCACAGCCCCACTGGGCAATGATGGAACGTCATGCCACACACCAATGTCCGTACCAGAACCGCCATGGCAAAGCACCGCTGAACAGGGCAAAGACCGCTATGGTAAAGACCGCTGAACAGGGCAAAGACCGCTATGGCAAGGCACCGCTGAACAGGGCAAAGACCGCCATGGTGAAGACCGCTGAACAGGGCAAAGACCGCCATGGTGAAGACCGCTGAACAGGGCAAAGACCGCCATGGTGAAGAGCGCTGAACAGGGCAAAGACCGCTATGGCAAGGCACCGCTGAACAGGGCAAAGACCGCTATGGTGAAGACCGCTGAACAGGGCAAAGACCGCTATGGCAAGGCACCGCTGAACAGGGCAGGCACCATGTAGGAATGAATGGACCGCCACATCAGGCATCCTTATCCCATGTGCAGCTGGGACAGTGACAGGACAGGAACTTTCACATGGAGACTCATCCAGTATGGGCACCAGTCCCACCCAGTACCAGTAGAGAACTGCATCTACTTGAGAGACTGTAGCTTTGCACTCCCCAGGATGGCACAGTGGGCAAACCACCCACTGTAGAGACTTGAGAGACTGTGGCTGTGCACTCCCCAGGATGGCACAGTGGGCAAGCCACCCACTGTAGAGACTTGAGAGACTGTGGCTTTGCACTCCCCAGGATACATCAATGGGCATGGTGCCCCGTCGTGGATCTGGCTTCGCATTCATCTGGCTGAGGTGCCCCCCCTTCCCTTCCCCCTGAGGTGCCTGTAGTATTTCTATCTGATGCCCCGGCAGTGTTCTCTCCGATTGTGGTCAGGTGTTGTTTGTGGACCTCGGCCATGCCTTTTTGGACTGTTGGTGCACAGACATTGTTGTGTACATATCTGCACTACTTCTCGTATCGTATATAATTATGAGTGATTTTCTAATATATATCAGTATATTTTTGTATGACATGTATATTGGCACATTATAATGTTTGACCGAATTTCGCATTGTGTTTTCATTCTTCCGGGGGGATTGAGGGTTGTTCTTGTGATTTTTGTGAATGCATTGGTGTGTATGTTGTAATATGCGGGGGTGGGGGTGTTTGGTGGGTGTCCCCCTAACTTTTGCCTCCCCCCTCCCCCGTGTCGTAGGTGCAGTACTCACCGTTGTCTTCTGCGCCTACGTAGCTGTTGTTCGTAGAGGAGCAGAAAGACAAGGGCAGGGAGTATTTGTAATTCTGGGTCCATGGAGTCGTCGTTCCTCGTGGGATGTGTTGAGGTGAGCGTTTTCCCATAGCAAAAGCTGTTTCCGCCGTGTTTTTATCCACGGTGAATCCGCCCCGGAAAAGGTGGCGGATTGGCGGGTTGTAATAGTGTGGGCGGTACATTGTCTCCCGCCTGTCTGTTGGAGGTAACCGCTGCGCTGTTTGTCTGTACCACCGTGGCGGTCAGAGTGTTAAAGTGGCTGTCTTTGTTGGCGGTTTGCGCCAGGGTCATAATTCCCATTTTTTGTCCGCCGGCCTGTTTGCGGTATTACCGCAGCTTTAACACCGTCCGCCAGGGTTGTAATGACCACCTAAGTCATATGTGTGGCCAAAACAGGGGTGGTATATATTCCAAAACTCTGCTTTTTATTCTCCTTTTAGCAAATCCTGGTAAAACTGTGCTCGCTAGAAGCTTTAGAAAAGTCAACAAGTTTTGAACCAGCATAACTAAAGAGATCCTCTCAGGACACAGAATACAAGTAGGTCAAGCACACAAGAAACAGCCCGTCATGTTCAAACCTCTCTAACTGGAAGAGAAGACTCCTTTTTTTAATGATGAATCCACAGCAATACTACCACCACTTGTTTTCGCAAAGAGTGTTCCAATGGACCTAGTTTGTAAGCACCAAACAATTCCACTCATAACGCTATCAAACCGGTTCGAGTTTCTAAAAGTGGCATTTTCAAACTTACAATTTAAAAACCAACTTCACCAAAACATGTGTTTTTAAATTGTGAGTTTAGAGGCCCCAAACTCCTTATCTCTATCTGCTTCCAATGGGAAATTACACTTAAAATATACTTCAAGGCAATCCCCCTGTTACTCTATGGAAGAGATCAGCTTTGCAATAGTGAAACCCGAAATTAGCAGTATTTCACTATCAGGACTTGTAAAACATACCAGTACATGTCCTTCCTTTTAAATATATTGCACCATGCCCATAGGGCTGCCTTGAGCCTACCTTAGGGGTGACGTACATGTAGTAAAAGGGAAGGTTTGGTCCTCTCAAGTGGGTGCACTTGCCAGGTTGAACTGGCAGTTTCAACATGTCCACACAAACACTGTACTGGCAGGTCTGAGATTGGTTTACTGGGCTAGTCACCTGGGTGGCACAATCAGTGCTGCAGGTCCACTACTAGCATTTGGTTTACAGGCACTGGGCACACAAAGTGCACTTTACTAAAGACTTACTGCCAATTTTTAGAAATGGGGTCTCTGGTTGGCAGTCAGTTTTCACTCTGTCCAAGCAGGACCCTCACACTAGTCAGGGTACGGAAGTTACACTCCTAAGACAACCCCTGCTCACCCACTCGGTAGCTTAGCACAAGCAGTCAGGCTTATCTCAAAGGCAATGTGTAAAGTATTTGTACCAACAAACACAGTAATACAGTGAAAACACTTAAAAATGGACACCACACCAGTTTAGATAAGTAGGCAATATTAATCTAAATCAAAAAAGGCCAAAATGACAAAAACAAAATACACAAATCAAGTTATGAATTTTTAAAGTAAAAAGAATATTACTCCATAGAAAACAATGGAAACGTTGTTTTTACACAAAGTAACTGGTTTGTGTAAAAAATAAAGCTAGCGTGCGTCAAAAAAGTCAGCAAGGTGTCTATTCCTTATTCACAGGTGAGGCCGTGTCATTTCTTCTTTGGTCAGGTAGGTGGTGCGTCGTTTTCCTCACCTACAAGAGAGGGATGTGTTGATTTCTAGACAGGGCACCTAGGATCCACGCAGGTTCACAATGACTTTGACGCACAGCGAAGATGTGTGAGAAATCCTGGTCACACAGTGATGGAAACCCCCACTGCGTGGGATTTGTGTCGTTTTCAGCAGCTGCAAGTGGGTTTTGCGTAGTTTCTCCGGCCGCAATGCAGGTGATGCGTTGAAATCAGCAGCGAGGTGGGTGGCCTGTCATTTTTAAAGCTGTGTTGCAGGTGGTGTGTCGAAGATTTCCCCACACGTCTTCCTGTGCATGGATTTATGTCCTTTTTCTACCAGCGTCACATTTCAAGGGCCTGAATAGGACATCACTGGGCAGGTAGGAATCTCAGCAGAGAGTCTAAGTGTTGGCAGAGGAAGTCTCTGATGGCCCTGAGACTTCAGCAACAGGAGGCAAGCTCAATCTAAACCCTTGGAGATTCTTTACAAGCTGCTATATATCACAAAGTCCAGTCTTTGTCCCCTTCCTCAGGCAGTAGCAGCAACTTCAGGATAGCCAAACAAAGCACACACAGGGCAGCACTTCTCCTCAGCTCTTCTCCTTGGCAGAGATTCCTCTTGGTTCTAGAAGTAAAACAAAAAATCTGGGGTTTTAGGTCCCCTACTTATACCCCTTTCTGCCTTCGAAGTAGGCCAACTTCACAGGAAAGTCTCTATTCTTCACAATATCCTCCCTCGCCTAAGCCTGGCTCCAGACACACACCAGGGGGTTGTGGACTGCATTGTGTGGGGGCAGGCACAGCCCATTCAGGTGTAAGTGACCACTCTTCCTTCCACTGTAGCCCAGATGGCTCATCAGGATATGCAGGCTACACCCTAGTTCCCTTTGTGTCACTGTCTAGAGGGGATTCACAAACAGCTCAACTGTCAGTCTGACCCAGACGGGAATGCACAAGCAGACAGAGTCACAGAATGGCCTACCTAGGGCCTACCTTAGGGGTGCCTTACATGTAGAAAATGTGAAGGCTTGGGTCTGCATGTGGGTACACTTTCCACATAGAATTGGCAGTTTAAAACTGCTTAATTAGACACTGCAGGGTGGTCTGAGCCTTGTTTACAGGGCTACTCATGTGGGTGACACAACCAGTGCTGCAGGTTCACTAGTAGCATTTGATTTACAGGCCCTAGGCACCTCTAATACACTTTACTAGGGACTTACTAGTAAATCAAATATGCAAATCATGGATAAAGCAATCACCAATACAATTTACACAGAGAGCATATGCACTTTAGCACTGGTAAGCAGGGGTAAAGTGCACAAAGGCCTAAAGCCAACAAAAACTGGTCAGAAAAATTAGGAGGAAGGAGGCAAAAGTTTTGGGGATGACCCTGCAAAAAGGGCCAGGTCCAACACAACCCCCACCAGCCTAAAGCCAGGAGAGACCAATCAATACCTTGATGGACTTCCCTGATTGAGGCGATAGAACATGGACCCTGGCCCGCAAAAGCAGGGGCATATTCCAGTTCTACATTTTCCAGAACCCAGTTGGATCCCTCTGTCCATACTCTCATGGCCCACTAAGCTAACCCATGGGGAACCCTTCTCTCTCCTGCAGATACCATCTTTGCAGCACCTAACTTTACATTGCTCACAGATACATCCCAGTGGGCAGACAGTACCACAATGGTCAACACAGTGGTGTGGCCCACTCCAGCCCGAGGTTGTGACTCCTGTCCCCACCAAGGGCAACTCTGTCCACCAGGACAGCAAGCCACAGTGGCCATTGACAGCTGTCAGGGAGGAGAGCCAGGCCTCAGGCCTTCTAGGGCTCTCAAACCATTGCGACTTTGAAGAGTGGGCGGCAGTAGCCTCAGGTGCCTGGCACCTTTTGTCCACTCTCTCTTCCACCAGGTAAGGGATGGTAACCTGACATTGGTCCTCCCCTCCGGGGCTCTGTACCCTCCCCAAAGAAGCAGTACCCCCAGAGTCCAGAATTGTCAGGGTGCTTGTGGAAGCAGTCCTGCACAATTCTCCCACCAGTGCAGGGATGTTATCCCGCAACTGGTCTTCCAACCTGGAGTCTGTACCCTCACGTTGGATGGGGTCAGGGGTGAGGCTTCCCTCCTCCTATCCCACCTTCTGGGGTCATGCACCACCCCATTAGGAGTGGCCCCCACAGAATCCTAAATCCAGAATTGCCAGAGTGCTTAAGAAAGCAGTCCTGCACAATTCTTCCACCAGTGCAAGGATGTTAACCTGCAACTGGTCTTCGAACCTGGAGTCTGTACCCTTAGGTTGGACCTGGGTCAGGGGCGAGGCTTCCCTCCCCCTACCCTACCTTCTGAGGTCCTGCACCCCCCACTAGGAGTGGCACCCCCAGAAACCAGGATTGTCAGGGTGCTTAAGGAAGCAGTCCTGCACAATTCTCCCACCAGTGCAGGAATGGCTTCTCGACACTGGTCACCCTGCCCAGGGTCTGCACCATTCGACTGGGTTTGGGTCAGGGGTGAGGCAACCCTCCCCCTGCCCCTCCTTCTGGTGATCTGCACCCTCCCACCTAGAGCGGTGCCCCAAGAAGACAACATGGTAGGGGCACTGTTAGCAGTTACCCCTCTCTCCAGGTCAGGGGGGACAAAGTGAACCTGGCCCTTCAACCCAAGGTCTGTACCCTTCAATTGAACCAGGGTCAGAGGTGAATCTCACCCTCCCCTGCCCCTACTCCTAGAGTTCTGCACCCACCCACCATGGAGAGTTTCTCGAGATATCACAACAGGGGTGATTGGACAACCCCCCCTATCAGGTCAGATTTTGCCACCTGCACCAGACCCTCCACCTAGGGTCTGTACCCTCAGACTGGACCACTGCCTGGCAATACAGGAGTTCCTGGGGAACACACCTACTGCCCATAATGGAAACACCTTCCCTAAGGGCTATACTAGAGTCTGGCTGGTGCTGGTCTCCTGAACACTGCCCACCAGGCACAGCCTGGATCCCCCCAGCCCAGAAATGGTATCACCAAGGTCATTCCTGGGGGGCTCTGACATCAGAGCTGAACCCTGACCCTCCAGGTTCTCCATTGGGGCCCGCAACCCCTTCTCAACCCTCCTGTTTGGACTTCTGCACACCCTCCCTAGAAGTGGTACTGCCATACACTAGAACTGGTGGGACGCTGGCAACAGCCACCCCCTAGTTCTCCTGACACCATGGGGTCCCCCTTAGCAGATGGCCCTATGGTACAGGCTAGGCTCCCCTCCTGGTGTTCACTCATGGAACGCTCCAGGTTCTGGGACTGATTCTCGGGCATCCTGGGACTTAGCCCACACTCATTCCTTCTCTTCTGAAACTGGACATGAGATGCCTCATCCATACCACCACACTGGGATCTACCTGGGACACTGCAAGCCTTCCCCAGCTCACCTAGTTGGGAAATACCTAGACCACTCACTTCAAGAGCACCCCCATATGCTTCTTCAGACCCTTGGATACTTAGCCGGGGGTCTGCCTCCAGTGCAAATTCCCTCGGGTCAGAGAACTCACACTCCACCTGGTGTTGGCGTAGCTCTGGAAAACAAGGACTGGACATATGCTCTTTAGCAATCACATCACACAGTCCCTTCCATGAGTTAACTAAAATACCCTTCACCCAACCATCCAGTGCCACAGCCTTGAAAAAGTGCCCCACATCACTCCCCTGAGACTTTTGAGACAGTAGATAACTGTCCCTGACACTCAACCCACACTCTTCTGTGGTGTCTCCACACTGCACAACCAGGACTTCAATCTGTGGGTAACCCCTCTCCCTGTCACTCTCACCTAGAGCCAGTAGAGTGTCCCTTCCACCACCTGTTTTATGCAGCGTACAGGCTGCTGTGCTCTATTTTTCGTGAGCGGCAGCGCTGTTCTCAACAAGTCGCGCAGTTCGCCAGCGCGCACGTGCGGCTGTCGGGTCGAATGTGGCTTGCGGCAGTTCTTTCATGTTTTAGGGCAGCATTAGGAGACACAGTATAAACCGCTGAGCAGTATACACATCGCTCGGCGGTAAAAAGAAGTTTTTTCTGGTGCTCAAGCGGCGGCGCGCCTCTGACTATACGCCCCGACCGCCAGTGGACACGTTTGTTTGCCGGATAGACCGGCTCAAGGCATCCATTCACGGGAGGAGGCACAAGGGAGTTTTTTCCGCGTTTGCGCCATGGCGACCAGCCATGACGCAGAGGCGGTAAAGGCCGCGCTTCGCGTCTTAGGCGAAGCCGGGGGCGAGCTGACCTCCTCAGGCCTGGGGTTTTGGACCAGGCCTGGGTTGGAATGGTGCGGCCGACGCGCAGCGCGTCTGGCTGGGTAGTGGCAGTGGTAGCCGCTTGTTCATCGCCCAAGAGGGCAAAAAAAGCTCTGCGAAAGGGAAGGCGAACAAGGTACAAAACAGGAAGGCTGGGGGGGACGGTACACCAGAGCCCTTTACAGGAACCGGGCAGAGTGGCCCCAGGCAAAGCAGGCTGGATATGGGTGAAGTTTGGGATTTAGAGGCCAGGATACGGGAGCAACGCCGCATAGTGGCAGAGATGGAGGACAGGTGGGTCCAGTTATGTATGGAGCGTGAGATGGTCGCGCCATACGGCCGGCAACTAAAGAGGCCAGCAGAGGGTGCAGGGAGCACAGGGACCATGTCACAGGAAGCGGGCAAGGGCAGCTGGGTTTGGCTACCGAGCAGTAAAGGGCAGGAGGCTAGTGCGGCCAGTGGATTAGGCAGCGCGATGGGTGCCAGTGGCGCACACGGCCATGACTGGCGCGGAAAGGCGATGCCAATACTTGAGGTTGGCAGAAAGAAGGTGATGCCAACGGGGCGCAACACGGCCCCAGCACGTTGGTCTGAAGCGCTTGAGGGGTCTTCGGTGGCCTTCTCTACTCCGCAGGATCGAGGTTTCCACAGAGATGGTTGCGCCATGAGGGATATGATGAGTTTCCAGCCAACTACATGATGACGAGTGGTGGTGTTGACAATAGAGTGCATGTGGGTGAAGAAGATGTGTTGGAACTCGACTATGAGGAGGATTTGGATGAATGGGAAGATGGGAAGATACGGGAGGTAGAGGTGAGCAGCATGAGGGGTAGGGGGAGAGGGCGCAGGAGCAGGGCAACCATTTTTCTATTTTGGACACAGTGGGGGGCAATGTTTCTCAAGGGGGGGAGAAAGAGAAGGAGCTACAGGACAGTGTGACCACTATGGACGAAAGTGGGGACAAGGTAACAGGAGAGACGGCAGGGACAGAGGATAAAGAAAGCGGAAGTCGCAAAAAGAGGCTCCCGTATATGGGGCTGGCTGTGCCCTTGGGATCGCATGTGGCAGAAAAAACTAAAGCGAGAATATGGAAACACGAGCATGTAGATGTTTTCAAACTCCTACATAGAGACATACAAGCTAAGGAAGGCTCAAAGGAAGAGGAGTGGGAGCTAGCACGTAGGCCAAGGGTACCGATTACAATGGACAATTGGACATCGGCATTTTTGATTTTCGCAAGCATTTATTGCGGAAAATACCCAGACAGGGCCATAGCGCTGTTTAAATATATGGACGTCATTCGGAAGGCGCAAATGCATTTTGGGGGTTTCGCCTGGTTGAGTTACGATGAGGAGTTCAGGGCCAGAATTAGTGTCAATTCCGACAAACCATGGGGGGATATAGATCCAGAATTATGGATGCAGTGGATGGCGTTGTCGCAGTCCACGGCGTCTACACACACTGCCAGTGGCCTGCCTGTGGTTTATAAGCCTTTTCAGGCTCGTCCCGCGGAAGGAGGGGCGGGTGTGGGGCAGAGAGCTGCAACTAACACGACGGGAGCTTGCTGGAACTTCAACAAAGGTTTCTGCTCCAGACAGCCTTGCAAATTCAAACACGATTGCTCCAAATGCGGGGGTCATCACCCGGTTACACAATGCTTTTCACTATCCAGCCCAGCAGTGGAGAGCAGCCATGGGCAGGGGCGCCCTAAACGCTCCTGTCTCAAAGGGGTCCTACGCCAGTTAAGATCGACTTTATCATACCCTGGCTACAAAGATACCCCGATAGGGTCACAGCCATTAAGCTAGCACAGGGTTTCCAGGAGGGTTTTCGAGTCAATCACCGAGGTCCGCGTAGTAGGCGATGGGCAGACAACTTGTGGTCTGCAAAAGAATTGCCACAAAAGAATTGCCACAGGTAGTTAGGAGTAAGCTGGATAAGGAAGTGTCATTGGGCAGAATTGCAGGGCCTTTTTACGATTGGCCGAGTCCAACTTTGATGATCTCCCCTTTAGGAGTAGTGCCGAAGAAGGCCCCGGGTGAGTTTCGGTTGATACACCACCTGTCATGGCCGGAGGGCGCATCTGTCAATGATTTCATCGCAGCAGAAGACACCAGGGTAGTATACGCATCTGTAGACGATGCAATAAGACTGGTCAGGGGATGTGGCAACTGGGCAGAATTGGCAAAGTGTGACATTCAATCAGCGTTCAGGCTACAACCAGGAGATTTTGACGTGCTGGGGATGCAATTCGAGGGTGCCATTTATGTGGACAGAGTCCTTCCTATGGGTTGGGCGATATCTTGCGCCTTATTTTAGGCATTTAGCACGTTTATGCAGTGGGTTTTCGTCAAGATGAGCGGGCATTGTGCAGTGACCCACTACTTGGATGATTTCCTTTTTGTAGGCACAGGTGACTCCGGGGCTTGCAGGAAGGCTTTGTTGGCCTTTCAAGACATGGAGCGCCAAATGGGGGTGCCGCTGGCGCCTGAGAAGACTGAAGGCCCTCTGGAGATACTCACATTTTTGGGCATTGAGCTGGACTCCATTACCTTGACAGCCAGGCTACCAGCACAAAAAGTCGAAGAAATGCTGGAATTCTTGGCCACAGTGAGGGAGGCACGTACGATTGACTTACAAACTGCACAGAAGCTTCTAGGCTACCTCAACTTTGCATGCAGAGTAGTTAGAGGAGGGAGGACTTTTTGTAGGAGGCTAGGGCTGGCCATGTCCGGGGCAGTACTGCCACATCACAGGATACGAGTTTCCTTGGGTCTAAGAGAAGATGTGATGGTGTGGGAAGCATTCTTGAAACATTTCAATGGGGTATCCATGTTTTTCTGTGAGGACGAGACAGTGTGGCAAGTGCAGGTATTTTCGGATGCGGCAGGAGCAAAAGGATTTGGAGTTTTCCAGGATGGTCAGTGATGTGCTGAATCATGGCCAACACAATGGAAACAACAAGGTAGGAGTATTGCATTTTTGGAATTTTTTCCCCTCTTAGTGGCAATGGCAGTTTGGGGGCAGGAGTTAGTGAATAGAACAGTTTTACTTAGAGTAGATAACATGACAGTGGTAGAACTCATCAACAGACAGAGGGCTAGGGACATTAGGGTTTTGCGCTTGTTGCGCCAGTTTATGCTGCAGTGTCTATCATTAAATGTAATTTTTAAAGCGGCTCATATACCAGGAGTATACAATGAGATCGTGGATTCCCTGTCTCGTTCACAGTGGCAGCGTTTTTGCAACCTGGTGCCTAGAGCAGAACGGACCAAGACTGCGGTCCCTCCAGACATTTGGGAGTGGGGGGCATGATGATCACGGGGCTGGTGGAGATGTCCTTAGCAGAATCCACTCGGCGAAGTTACCGGCTGGCTTGGTTGGATTTTCAATCATTTGAGCATTTTACAGGGAACTTTTGGCTGCAGAAGGGGAAACAGTTAGAACACCGGGCGTTGCATTTTGTGCTTTTCATGATTCAGAAAGGTCTGTCATCGGCGACTATTGGTGGGAAATTAGCTGGGGTGTCATTTTACGGGAAACTGTTTTTTGATCACGACCCAGCCAGAAATGATCTTCTGGGCAAGATGTTAAAAGGATGGGGCAGGGTTAGGGCGACAGAGGGTAAGGTGGCCAGAGAACCTATTAGTTTTGGGCTAGTATTGGAATTGTTGCACGTGCTGCCAGTGTGTTGTGCAGATGAGTATGAGCTGGCATTGTTTTGTTTATGTATGGTGTGGATGTTTTTGGGCGCATTTCGCGTGTCGGAATTGCTGGGTGTCAGAACAGCGGCAGGGGTGCAACATAAGGAGGTTTGTTTACATGGTGAACGGTTGGGGATTTGGCTTAGACGGTCTAAGACCGATCAGCTAGGCAGGGGGAAATAGGTTTGGTTGAGAAAAGGGGGCAATGCTATGGCCTGCCCAGTTCTGGAATGGGAAAAGTTCCAAACGTTAAGTTTTTCCTCTAGGGGGGCTGGGGTGTTTGTACACAGGTCCGGGTCCAAGCTTACTAGTTTTCAGTTTTTACGCGTTTTGAGGATGGCTCTGGTTCGGACGTGCCGCAGGGCTATGGATTTTGGCACACATTCTTTCAGAATAGGGGCTGCTACGGCTGCAGCACATTTGGGTTGGGACTGGGCTAAGATTAGGGTGATAGGGCGCTGGAAGTCAAGGTGCTGTGAACGCTACGTAAGGCCCTGAAGGGTGGGGGAGCGAGTGTAGTTTATTACTTAGGGGGGGTGCCGGATTTTGGAAACATGTTTTTACAGTTCTTTTTCCATTACAGGAGAGGTGTACGGCCCATCGCATGCCAAAATGGTCACATGGCTGGTGGGCCATACCTTTATCCACTGGGCGGCAAAGTTCGTGGAGAAACAAGTCTATGGCCGGGCATTAGGACTTCCTAGTAAACGGCACGAGGTGCAATGGTGGGGGAAGAGCGGCATGCGGTGGGGTAACCTGCTTCCTTTCATCACATCTAACTTAATGAACTGGGGGTGCCCGGATTTGCTAATTATCCACCTGGCTGAGAATGACCTTGTAAAACTATCAGGACTCACGCTACTGCAACACATGCAGAGAGACTTGGAGATCATTAAGCATAAGTTGCACGGCACCTGCTTGGTGTGGACAGAATTTGTGCCTCGTAGGGTATGGAGAGGGGCAGTCAAATATGGAGCCATGGAGCAGGCTCGCAGGAAGCTTAACAGAGCTATGAGAGTTTTTTGCTAGGCGCAGGGGATAAAAATCCTGAATCATGAGGACATCACAGAGCAAGACAAGACGCTCTTTAGGGATGATGGGGTGCATTTGTCCACACTAGGGAATGCATATTATTTGATGAACTTGAGGTTGTTGGTGGAGGATTTGTGGGGAGAAAGCATGTGGGTTAGGGATCAGGAGTGACGTGGTCAGGTTGCAGTAGCATGTATGCTGGGGTGGGGCAGCAAAACGCCAAATAGGTTTGTGCTGGTTGGCAGTAGATGGGGGAGGGTGGTGAGTCAGATGCGGGCTTGGCCACCCTTCCAGGGAATAAACAAGCAGGTGAAGGCTGTGAGTGGGGGGTACGCACGAACCAAATGGAGCATGAAAGGAAAAGGGGAGTGTGTAGGGGAATGGAAACAAAATGAGGGTTTGAAGTGGTAGGATGAGCAAGGAGATGTTAAAGGGAGGGCGTTATTAAAGTTGCGGTTTTCAAGATAAAAGTTAAAGTAAATTTTGCTTGTTGCAATCCTGTCCTAATAAATGACCTTTTACACTGAATGGCTGTCACTGGTTTATGTCCCGATGGAGGGGCCCGCGGAGAGGAAGAGACTCGCTCTAGTCTCTCCGCTGGCTCTTTCGGGAGGGGAAGTGACGGCTCGGGCGGGATTGGGTTAGAGGTAAGTGGGGGTGGGACTTAAGGGTAGGGATAAAAGGGGGTGTGGGGGGAGGGACCGGCCTCTTTACGCGTGAACCCATCGCGCGGCTGGTTTGGCCTCCCACCCACCAAGCAAAGGTTAGATAAGAGAGAAGAGTTCAAAAAAATGTATTTAGCAGAAGAAGGGGTAAGCGGGTAGATTGTCAGCTAGGGCAGGTTGCAGGAAGGGTTAGACAGTAGATGGGGGAGGGTGGTAAGTCAGATGCGGGCTTGGCCACCCTTCCAGGGAATAAACAAGCAGGTGAAGGCTGTGAGTGGGTGGTACGCATGAACCAAATGGGGCATGAAAGGAAAAGGGGAGTGTGTAGGGGAATGGAAACGAAATGAGGGTTTGAAGTGGTAGGATGAGCGAGGAGATGTCAAAGGGAGGGCGTTATTAAAGTTGCGGTTTTCAAGATAAAAGTTAAAGTTAATTTTGATTGTTGCAATCCTGTCCTAATAAATGACCTTTTACACTGAATGGCTGTCACTGGTTTATGTCCCGATGCTTACGTTGACAAATCTAAAGTACTTTCATTTCACAGCAAAATGAGGTATTGCACACTTTAAATACGAATACAATTACTGGGTTATATTCTCATCTAAAAACCTTAGTAATACACTACATCATTTATGGCACCTTCTCCTATCTCTAGGAGCTCTCCTTATATTATTGATTACCTGGCTAATGCATAGATCAGTATAAAAATGTGTGTCACTATGAGTTCACACAGACAAAGTCCAGGGTTCTTAATGGCAGATCTGCAACTGTATGTTCAGCCATTTAATTGTCTCATTAGACCCTCTTTTACCAGATAAGTGAAGCTGGCGCTCTTGTGGCATTGGCAGGTTCATTCTGCCACTGATGCTGAACCAGAAAGGACTTTTAACTCTGCACAAGAGCTTCTGGGTGAGGATGAGTTCACCAAGCCTGTATAAAGTGTGATTTTCTTCAGCAGGTGCAGCCTTTCAGACTGGAAGCATACTAGTGCTTGGATTCAGCAGTTGAAGGTCTGGGACTGGATCCTCAGTGGGTATTAATTTCCAGCAGTTGCAGCCTCCCAGGGTAGATCACAGTTTTTGCACTGGTGGTGACAATGATTCCTCTAATGTGGTAGCCACAGCATCAGTCAGCACCGCACTAGTCACTTAGCAGATGGCAGACAAAGCAATGCTACTCTTTAGTTGAATTCTTGATTCAGTTCTCTATGGAAACTGATCTGGGAAGACAATTTGTGACATGGATTGACTCCTGACTTCTTTCCTCTCTGGGTGTTTACTATCCTGGGAACAAGGTAGGCCTCTTAGAGCTTATTTTTCTGACTGTGGCTGCCTGGATCCCAAGTCTCAATTCCTTAGACCTGCTGGTCATGGTTCTTCTATTCTTGCTTTCATTGCCCTTGTCCTTCTCATAATTCTGTGCTGACTGGCCCTGACCCATTTGAGCCTGGTACTTATATTTTAGGTTTTCCTAGGTCTAGTCCTCTTGGACCTAATCACCAGTCATCCTAGTCTTGGTCTCCTTGGTTCTGGTCATCCTGGTCTTTCTTGTCCTATAGTACTGGCAATCATACATCTTGTTTTCTGGTGCTTCTGGTTCCAAAAGCCGTTTCCCATCCTGGCCCTGTTCCACTCTGGTCCTCATGGAAATGATTAACTTTTCTGTGTTTTCCACAACAAGAACCTCCTAGTCCTGGTAGTGCAGGTCCTGATCCTGCTGGTACTCTTCATCTATTTGGCATCGTATGAGCTCGCCATCTTAGCATTTGTTCTTCTGGTTTGACCTAGCCTAGTTCTCCTGGATCTGGTCCATGTCCTCTTGGTCCCGCCTGTACTGCACCCACTGGCCGTAGCACTCTTGATCCAATGTATCCTAGTCTGGGTCCTCCATAGCCTCCTCATTTTGATCCTGGCCCTCCTGGCCACCGCTGTCAAGTGCCCTTGGTCTTACTGACTCTGGTTGGCCTTATTACCTCTGATACTCTTTACCCTGGTCCCTCTTCCTAAGATTATTTCATTGCATCACTAATCAATCTGAGTCCTGGACCCCTAGGTTCTAATTTTAATGGACCTCTTAGCCTCTAGTCCTTCTGGTCATGATCCTTTTAGTCTAGCTCATCCTCTTTGCTTTCGGCCATTGGGTTCCCTTGGTACTTTTTCCCCTTTTTCCTATTTTTCCTGGACTCCTGGTCCCACTGTCCATTGCCCTCCTGGTCCCAATCATCATAGTCTTCCTCAATAAGGTCCGGCTCATCCTGGCCTTAATATTCCTGCTAGTTGTCCTTTTGGTCCTGAAGTAACTTTTCCTGGCCTAGCCTTTAATAGTTCTGATGATCAAGGATCTCTGGTTCATGATAACATTAGAGCTTCCTGGCTCTGTACTTCTTGGCCCTTGTCTGTCTTGCAGTCGCTTTAACTACACCTGCGCCAGGTCCTCTGGCCCCTTGGACTCCTGTTACACAGACTCCCAGTAATGAACCTTTTCCTTCTCCTTACCGTAATTCTGGTTCCTCCATCCTCCGGGCCCTGCTCTCTTGGTTGAGTGAGTCCTTCTGTTCCTAGTCATTCTACACCAGGACTTTTTGGTCTACATAGTCCTGGTGATAGGTCTGGTATAACTTTGTCTGCACCTTCTATATTGGGGATTTTGCAGCTGGTACCCTGGCCTTCATTTCCCTAGCTTGTCTTTTCCCCTAGTCCTCCTGCTCCATCTTAGTTGCACTATTCCTTCTGGTTTGCCTGTTCCACCGCCTTCTTACCCATTTACCCCAGTATCCTCTGTAACGGTCCTCCTTTTAATAGTCCTCCTGGGTCTGATCTTCCTTATCTCTAAGGCACTGTTCTATTAGTTTCCATGTTGCGGTTCACCCTGGTTCATGTAGTGCTTGACACCTTGATTTCGAATCCCCCGGAGTCTGACCCTCATGGACCTTGTAATTCTCTTCCCACTGGGATTATATTCCTGGTCCTTCAAATTCCTTCTGATTCTGTGGTCGAGGATCTCCTGTCAGCCCTGGTTATTTCTTGTCATGGTCATTCAAGTCTGGTCCATTTCCTTCTGGCTTCTTGCTCCTCCTAGATCTGATATCTGTGGTCATGCCCCTCATGTCTCAGGTCCTTCTTTCCCTTGTCCTCCTGGTACTAGTTGTCTTTGGTCTATCCTCCTGAGTCTGCTACTCCTCCTCATTGTGGCACCTGTCAATGCTGTTTACAACATGGCGAAGCTGTGCACCGAACTGTTTTCTTCTTTTTTCAAAAATAAAATAGCAAAGAGGTATTTTCCATCTAAAATTACAAAAATAAAATGTTCCCCTCACCATGCAAATCCTCTCCCTCGGCGAGGGGGGAGCATTTAGCAGTTTTAACTGCCCCTTGCTGCTGGGGTTTGCCTGGCAGTGAAGGGAAGGGAAAATTTAAATTGGATGGGCAGAATTAGAAGTCTGTCTACAATGACCCTTTCTCTATAAGGCCATTGTTGGCATTTCATCAAAGCAGAGAAGGAGTAGTCTGCACCGTGATAAAACCTAAGTTCTGCCCGCAGATACATTTGGCGTGCTGACCACAGTCTTGGGGGTATTGCAACTGCGACATCATTATGATGAAGTATCTAAACTGCCAAGATTTAAATCAGATTCCTAATTCACATTCAGCAGGTCTGCTAATGCAATGACATGGGTAATTTAATGGTCATGATTGGACATAGGTCTGAATTGGGTGCACTGATTGGCTGTGTGAATCATCTGTTGTGGCAGAACAAAAGAATGTGGCTGTGAGCTAGAGTCTACTACTGGAAAGTACACAGGCATGTGCCACAAGTGTACAGTGTGTGAGAGCCCCTGTCATCAATGGGTGTACCACACTGACCGTGTTCAAGTGCACCCGCCATAGGAGAGTGAATGCAGTGCATCAAACAGGCCGGCTGCCAAGAGCTGTATGTCACCTTTTGTACTGTAACAGGTAATGCTGCTGGTGTCGGGGACAGAGCTAGGGGCAGGAACGTTTAGATGAATTATCTCTATCCACCGAGGTGTAAGGTGGAATGGCAGTCTTAGCACAGTTGATGAGATGGTACCAGACATCTCATATTCATGATATGCTTATTTCTGTGCCAACGGATGAGTATAAATTCACAAACGAAGCTACAGCCAAAGCTGCCCATGGGGAATCACTCATTAAAGGAATTTGTGGGTGGGGGAGGGATGGAAAGGGTGGTGGGTCTGTGGCCTGCAGGTTGTCACTGCTCGTTGTTTGGGTTAGGGATCGAGATGGTGGGCAAAGGATGTCGGAGTGTAGCGTCCTGAACTGTTTTCATTACAATGTTTCACTTAACGTTACACCCAGCCCCCTTTCACCCCTGGGCTTAGGTGCTTCACCCCTAGCCACACCCCCTGTCTTCTCCATCCCTGACCCCAGCCATGCCCTTCTCTCTACTTAAACGATTACACTTTGTTTTTTATATGTATATTAACAGATCAACGATAATAGTCATAACTCCACCACAGCCTTCACTAGATGAAACTCACTAAGACATCATCCAATCACACACATTATGTTCACAAAAGAAAGAAAGCTACAACATCCTGTTGGTGAATTTCTTTGCCACCTTGTTTCTCATTTTGAGGAACACTTACTTGAAGTGGAGAGAGAGGATACACAGGCAGAGGCTCAATAACTTTGTAATGTCCAGGAAGGCTCATTGTGATAGGACTACATACTAGGAGCAGGAGCTCATTCTCCCTATTAACCACTCCCAAGCCATCCCAGTGGATGTTGATATAATGGCTGCATTCAACATCCCGGTGACTAGATTTTTCCAGAGGGTTACTTAGACATGGTGGGCATCCTCAGAGGCAAACCAATCATAGTGCTTGCTCCAGGAAGACAGATGCATCATCAGGTGAGTGAACCAGAATATCATCATGTTACAGTCAATGATGGAAATGCAGTGGGTGGCAAAATAATTCAATCCCATAACACACTCCCCTTAAGCTGTAGCTGCCATTGATTGTGACCACATGGCACTACATCAACCATGCATCAGGGAACACCTTTTCCAAAACAAACACTGCTGGCACACCATCAACTTACAAGCTGTTTGTGGTGCAAGGGGCTGTTTCTCTTATTTATACACTGTCCTACCTGGATGAGTAGACAGCAATTAAGTTTTCCAACAGTCCACTATTGCACAACAGTTGGTTGCTGGAAACTTTAGCGGCTTGTGACTATCAGCTAATCTTCACTAACATACCAGGTCTGCAAGTGCACCTAGAAAAAAGCTCCACATAGATAGGCATTCAAAACATGGTTGTAACAACATGAATCAATGAAGTTAACATTGATTGTGTGAATGCATGGAATATCTTCAGCAGTCCAATAGTAACCACATTAAACAAATCCCAGAAGATATATTTAAAGGTGATGAGTTATACAATTTCTCCAAATCTTCTTACTCTGTTCCGACATCAAACTCCCATGCCTCACCAGATGTACACCTTATCACATATACATATGTGAACCAACATTGAGCACACGTTTGCATTTAACATATGCTTCAGCCATACCTTTGTTGACTACAGTAACCCATTGCTAAAAGTGCCATGTGGGAATATTAATTTTGCATGGGACAGGTAAGTGGGATATGTGACAATGTCAATCTTTGTCACAGTGACTATTGTAATAATACAACTTGTATTTTTATGTCCAAGAAATAGTGAACCTATGTATTCCATTTTTGAGGTTTTTTTTCTGCTTTTGTGTTCAGTGGCAGCCTGGAATGAAGTGAGGACCAACAGGTCCAGGAAGACAAAGAACAAGATTGTTCACTGAACAGCTGACACCAGAAGAGACTGCCACTAAAGTGGAAGAGAGTGAAGACACCAGGAAAGAGAGAGTCTCCACCGAGGGAATTACAAGGGTCCAATCAAAGAGATGAATAGTGCATGTAAAAGGCATGTATACCATCATGTCAAAAAGAGCCTTGAGATGGAGCTTTTCCTGACCCTGAAGAAGAAACACCAGTGGTGACCCAAGAACAGGCCCCTCTTCTTGTAGCCAAACCCTTCAGAAGTAAAGAGCCCCCCATTTTACTAGTCTTCTCTTGCCTTCTTTTTCTAGAAAAGGGGTCTCTAGTTGGTAGTGGTTTGCACTCTGTCCAAATAGGGACCCTTACTCTAGTCAGGGTAAGGGAGTCACTAAAATAAGGTAACCCTCACACCCTTGGTAGCTTGGCACAAGCAGTCCAGATTATCTCAGAGGCAACGTGGAAAGTACTTGTACACACACACACACAGTAACACAGTGACACCACAAAAGTACTCCACACTAGTTTAGAACAATAGCCAATATTTTACCTGAGTAAAACAAGACCAACATGACAAACATCCAAAATATACAATTAAAAGTACACATTTTCAAAGATTAAATCTCAGCAAAGCGCTTAGAAACACTATCAGTCCAACTGGGGCTATCAAGGTGTCTTGACAGAGTTCTTCCTAGCATTCCGATGCCACTCGTAAGGGAGCACAGACTGGTCACGGAGTCACATGGGCCACAGGCACAGTACCTTGGAAAACAATGAGGAAACAAAGGCGTTGCACGGAGTGAGGGAGGAGAGGCGTCTCTGTGGCCAATGCGGCAGTAGTTCCCTACTGTTACAGGGAGGTGAGGCATCGGTTCCTTACTGCTAGGCAGGGGAGGTGGGGTGTCAGTTCCTTACAGTTGCCGGGGATCTGATGCGGTGTCGGTGGTGAGGCGTTGCTTCCTTTCGACCCAGAACGGTTGATGAATCCAGCAGATCAAGCAAGACGTTCACTTTGCGGTGTCGCAATCACACCATAGGGCCACAGGTGCTGCGGTAGAGTCAGGTGTCACAGATGTCAGTGACAAGCCACTCTCGGCTCATGCTGAGGTGGAACTTTGGAGGTGCTGCAGCCGTGTCAGACCTCTGTTGCAGGTCATGGTTGATGCACTCAGCAGGGATCACGGCTCAGGTGCAGGCAGCACGGAGCCTGAGAGCGGCACTGGTTCCAAAGTTGCTCTGCAGTGGACGTGCTTAGGTTTTTCTTAGGTGCACCAGGGCTCATTTCCAAGGGGCCAGGAACTGGATTTGGTACCATTTGGCAAGTCAACTCTCTCAGCTAGAGAGTCCAGGCACGTTGACGGCCCTGGAACTTCTTAATAGGAGGCAAGCTCAGTCCAAGCCATTGGAGAATCTTGGAAAGCAGAATGTAGAAAGCAAACTCCAGCCCTTCCACTCCCAGGGCAGAAGCAGCAATCAGCAGACCAGTAAACAAAGCAACAAGCAGAGTGGCAGTCCTTCCTACAACATTCAGCTCTTCTTCCTGACAGAATGTCCCTGGTCCAGAAGTGTTATAACTATGTGGGGTCAGAGGCCCAGTACTTATACCCATTTCTGTCTTTGAAGTAGGCAAACATCAAAGGAAAGTCTTTGTAGTGCACAAGACCCTGCCTTTCTCTGCCCTGGCCCCAGACACTCTCCAAGGGGTTGGAGACTGCTTTGTGTAAGAACAGACACAGCCCTATTCAGGTGCAAGCATCTGCGCTTCCCTCAGGAAGACCCATCATCCTGGTAATGGGCCATCAGGCTATGCAGGGCACACCTCAGCTCCCTTTGAGTTACTGTCTAGACAGAATGCACAAACATCCCAACTGTCACCCTGGCCCAGATGTGTATTCCACAGACAGGAAGAGGCATACAAGCTCTGATTTAAGAGGGCCTAGTGCCTGCTAGTGCCACATTAGCATCATTTTTTTTCTCTAATGTAGTCCAACGAGGCACATTTGTCATGCTAGATTTACAGAGTGGTGCAATGCATGTGTTGCGCCACTTTGTATCCCCCTGTGCCACATCATACCTGTGCAAGACATAATGTATGCTAGGGGGGGACGTTCCTCCGTAAGGGGGCCAAAACAATGCCACAAAGAAATCTAAAAGATTTCTTTGCACCATTTTTTTGCCATTTTAGTGCCTGATGAGCAGGCAACTTCACCAAAAGATGAATTTTTAAATTGTGAGTTCAGAGACTCCAAACTCCAGATCTCTATCTGCTCCCAAAGTGAAATTACACTTAAAATATATTTCAAGAGGAATCCTATGTTACTCTATTGGTGAGATAGGCCTTCAAATAGTGAAAACCGATTTAGCATTGTTTCATTATCAGCACATGTAAAACACACCAGTACATTTCCTACCTTTTAAATACAACTCATCCTGCCCATGAGGCAGCGTTGGGCCTACCTTAGGCATGAATTACTTGTAGTAAAAGGTAGGTTGGGCCTGGCAAGTGGGCGCACTTGCCAGGTTAGAATAGCAGTTTGAAACTGCCCATACAGATGCTGCAATGGCATGTCTGAGACATATTTACAGGGCTACTCATGTGGGTGGCACAATCAGTGCTGCAGGCCCACTAGTAGCATTTGATTTACAGGCCCTAGGCACCTCTAATGCACTTTACTATGGACTTATCAGTAAATCAAATGTGCCAATCATTTAAAAGCCAATCAAACATGCAATTTCACATAGGGATCACTTGCACTTTAGCACTGGGCAGCAGTGGTAAAGTGCCCCAGAGTAACATAAACAGCAAATGCAGAGTCACGCTGAAAAACTACATGCCACCCGCTTCGCAGCTGAAATCGATTCTCCACCTGCATTGCGGCTTGGAGGTTGATGCATCGTGGATGGAGAAACGATGCAACATCAACTTGCGGCTGCGGATAAGGATGCAAACCTCACGCAGTGCAGTTTTCTAACACCGTGCGACTGGATTTCTCACGCATAATCACTGGGTCTCAAAGTCATCGTGAACCTGTGCGGATCTGAGGTGCTCTGTCTGGAAATCGACGCATCGCTCTCTTGTGAGGGAGAAAAATGGCGCACCACTTACCTGACCAGAGAAGAAACGACGCATGACGTAAGGAATTGACGAATCGTTGACTTTTCCAGCGCACGCTCGTCTGTGCGGTTTTATTTTTTATGCAAACCAGGTACTTTGTGTAAAATCAATGTTCCCATTGTTTTCTATGGAGTAAGGCTCTTATTCTTTTGAAAATTCATAGCTTGACTTGGGTGTCAAAATCAATACAAACCTGCACGGACCCAAGGTGCCCCATCCGGGAAACGATGCACGGCCTCACTGGTGAGTGAGAAAACAAAGCATTGCTGACTTTTTTGATGCACGCTAGCCGGGGAGGCTTTATTTTTGATGCAAACCAGATACTTTGTGTAATAACAAAGCTTCCATAGTTTTCTATGGAGTAAGGCTCTTTTTACTTTGGAAATTCGTAACTTCATTTGTGTATGTTAGATTGCTATCATTTTGGTCTTGTTTGATTTAGATACATATTTCCTATTTTTCTAAACTGGTGTGATGTCCATTTTGTATTGTTTTCACTGTATTACCTTGTGTGTTGGTACAAATACTTTCCACATTGCTTCTGAGACAAGCCTAACTGCTTGTGCCAAGCTACCAAGGGGGTGAGCAGGGGTTATCATTAGTGTGTATCTCCCTTGCCCTTAATAGAGTGAGGGTCCCTGCTTGGACAGAGTGAAAACTGACTGCCAACCAGAGACCCCATTTCTAACATCAACCTTACATATCAATGAAAAGTAATCATCAGAACAAAGAGTAATAATTAAACACTGTAAGCGTCACTTCTTTGAAGAGCGTTTGGCATCTGTGCCTTAGAGATCTTCCTGTTTTTACTGCCCCTTCTTCCTCTTACTATTCCTTTTTTTAAACTCTCATGGTGTGTACCTTCACCCAATGCATTTAGAGTCTCTGAGCTCCTGTGTCATGGCTGCCTTGTCCATCCCACTAAGGGTATGTATATAGAGGAAGACTAAGATGTTCCCTGTAGAGAGCCACTAAAACGTTAAGAACAAGCTCTGTTCCATCCTCAGTGAGATTTGCATCTTGGACGTTGGTGTCATTGCCTTCTTCTGCAAAGTCATGCAGTACAAAAGGAAGAGGTCAAAGCCTAGGGTGTAGTATGTATTTATGAGCTTGCAGAGATAGGGGCATATGTGCTAATATTTCACACAACCTAATGCAGGAAGGCAACTTGCTACATTGTATGAAAAGAAGAGAGCAGAAATGTGACATATCTCCTAGTGCTGGTGTGATGTGCATTGCCTAGCACCAACTAACTGTGGGAGGAACTCCATGAAATTCCGTAGAGTAGCATCAAAACTCAGAGACATTACACAGACTTCTGTGAGCGGGTGGAATTCAGGCACATTGAGCTGCTTGTGCTGATTTTTAGCTCCGGTAGCTTTTTCCACACTGTAAAATCTGTGCAAACTGCACCACGTGGTGTGCTAGAGGATGCTGCTTCTTTTAGCTACTCAAATAGATTTTCTACTTCAGCAGCAGCCTTCTCAATGCATACAGTTGCATCCTACTGTGACCGTCTGCAGTAAGAAGTTTCATATGGAGGCAGTCTGTCACTAGAGGATGTAAATTATCGCTCACACTCGCCAACTTTATGTTGGTGAGCCGCACACAGAAACAAAACTCTGCCTCGCAGCAGTTAATGGAGTTCTGTCAGAACTCCACACTCCGAGCAGGACATGGAGTATGCAAAACTCTGTGAACTCTGCCGGTGTATCAGAATTTTACACCCACCACAAGTGCAAACGCAGGTACAGTTGTGCCATGCTAAAATGGTGCCTTCTCTATTGGTAGGATTGTTATTGTGCAGGGAGGAATCACTCCTTATGCAAAAACAATCCTTTGAGGTATATTCTTCTTTCCATGTGTGCTGCAAAATGCAGCACACATGAAAAGAGGAAGTAGCAAAGTGAAATGAAGATATTTCTCCTCACTGTTCCTCTGTGGGTAGGCACACTATTTTGGTGCAAACCCAGGCTAACACGTGTTTTGATAGAAATGGGGTTTCTGGTTGGCTAGGGTGTGCACCTAAGCCAGGCAGAACCCACTTACTCTAGTCAGGGCAAGGGAGTTACACGTCCAAGATAACCCCTACTCACCTTCTTGGTTGCTTGGCATGCGCAGACAGGCATAACCGGGAGGCAATGTGTAAGGCATTTGCACAACACATGTGATGCAATAAATAAACCACAAAGGAAACACAACACCAAGTAATATACAGGGAGTGCAGAATTATTAGGCAAATGAGTATTTTGACCACATCATCCTCTTTATGCATGTTGTCTTACTCCAAGGTGTATAGGCTCGAAAGCCTACTACCAATTAAGCATATTAGGTGATGTGCATCTCTGTAATGAGAAGGGGTGTGGTCTAATGACATCAAAACCCTATATCAGGTATGCATAATTATTAGGCAACTTCCTTTCCTTTGGCAAAATGGGTCAAAAGAAGGACTTGACAGGCTCAGAAAAGTCAAAAATAGTGAGATATCTTGCAAAGGGATGCAGCACTCTTAAAATTGCAAAGCTTCTGAAGCGTGATCATCGAACAATCAAGCGTTTCATTCAAAATAGTCAACAGGGTCGCAAGAAGCGTGTAGAAAAACCAAGGCGCAAAATAACTGCCCATGAACTGAGAAAAGTCAAGCGTGCAGCTGCCACGATGCCACTTGCCACCAGTTTGGCCATATTTCAGAGCTGCAACATCACTGGAGTGCCCAAAAGCACAAGGTGTGCAATACTCAGAGACATGGCCAAGGTAAGAAAGGCTGAAAGACGACCACCACTGAACAAGACACACAAGCTGAAACGTCAAGACTGGGCCAATAAATATCTCAAGACTGATTTTTCTAAGGTTTTATGGACTGATGAAATGAGAGTGAGTCTTGATGGGCCAGATGGATGGGCCCGTGGCTGGATTGGTAAAGGGCAGAGAGCTCCAGTCCGACTCAGACGCCAGCAAGGTGGAGGTGGAGTACTGGTTTGGGCTGGTATCATCAAAGATGAGCTTGTGGGGCCTTTTCGGGTTGAGGATGGAGTCAAGCTCAACTCCCAGTCCTACTGCCAGTTCCTGGAAGACACCTTCTTCAAGCAGTGGTACAGGAAGAAGTCTGCATCCTTCAAGAAAAACATGATTTTCATGCAGGACAATGCTCCATCACACGCGTCCAAGTACTCCACAGCGTGGCTGGCAAGAAAGGGTATAAAAGAAGGAAATCTAATGACATGGCCTCCTTGTTCACCTGATCTGAACCCCATTGAGAACCTGTGGTCCATCATCAAATGTGAGATTTACAAGGAGGGAAAACAGTACACCTCTCTGAACAGTGTCTGGGAGGCTGTGGTTGCTGCTGCACGCAATGTTGATGGTGAACAGATCAAAACACTGACAGAATCCATGGATGGCAGGCTTTTGAGTGTCCTTGCAAAGAAAGGTGGCTATATTGGTCACTGATTTGTTTTTGTTTTGTTTTTGAATGTCAGAAATGTATATTTGTGAATGTTGAGATGTTATATTGGTTTCACTGGTAATAATAAATAATTGAAATGGGTATATATTTTTTTTTTGTTAAGTTGCCTAATAATTATGCACAGTAATAGTCACCTGCACACACAGATATCCCCCTAACATAGCTAAAACTAAAAACAAACTAAAAACTACTTCCAAAAATATTCAGCTTTGATATTAATTAGTTTTTTGGGTTCATTGAGAACATGGTTGTTGTTCAATAATAAAATTAATCCTCAAAAATACAACTTGCCTAATAATTCTGCACTCCCTGTAAAAATAAACTGTATTGTACACAACTGCATTAGACCAAACATAACATGTCAGTAATACCCTGCTACCCAGGCAGTTGCCAGAACATTACACAGCATTAGTACTCTGTGAAAGCCAGCAGTGGTCACTTGGAACACATAGGTTACTGACTATTCTGCAACATAAGCAGTAGTCAGGAAAACATTACTAAGATAATCCACATAAAAGAAACATCAGAAACGATACGGAAAGTTATGAAAATCATATCATCCAGATTGCATTTGTCCTAGAAAACATGTCATTAAAAATGCCGAATAACATCATAAATGCCTACCTAAGCCATCATATCTCCAGGAAGTCAAGATATTATCCTGCATGCCTCATCTCCCATATTATACAAGGGGTTGTAACCCTAACCCCTTAGGTGAAACACGGGAACTCCTATGCTCCGAGTGGGGGACATGCAGAAATAATGGAGATGGTGTTAGGGACCTCTGGATGGCTCGCCACTGGGGCCCGATGCCTATGCGGTTTACTGCTGGAGGATCTTTCCTGGATACTCCCCTTAAGTCACAATGATACCCCCCGGAGGCCACAGGAGACTCTCGCTGGGGGAATGGGGAAAAGAAAAGGTCTCCTTGACTTCTACGCACATGGAGCTCCTGCGCTCCTATCGTAGCGACCAGGGAAGATGGACTTACCCCTGCCTCGCTGTGTCCTGCTCCTCTGGTGCCCCCTCCTCATCTTGGGGCACCGTGCACACCTTCTTGGTTGAGCAGAGCTCCGATGAGGCTCTCTTGCCACCCGGCAAAAGGAAAGAGGCTCAGGCAGTCTCTTGTGCCTCGGGCTGGCCACTCTTCTTCCCTGCCCAATCGGCAGGTGATTGTGGCTGCTCCCCGGATCGCAATGGTGAGAATCCTAAAGTGGGTGCATTCCTGTGCCCCAAGGGCACTCCTCAGATCACCCTAGTCCCCCAGGGGCACAATTAATGGGGAATCACTCCTGATGTAATCGACATGGGTCCCGGAGGCACCTGGGGCAGCATGTTTCGGACGTGCCCATGGATCCCTGGTCATGATGGTGATTTCTTCATCAGCAGGACACTGAAGAGTGCTCTCGAAGCGTGAAGGGCAAATCTCGAAGAGCACTACTTCAGACGCTCCAACAATCAATCAAATGAAGCACTCCCCCACATGCTGAAAAAACAACAGTTGCAGGGGGGTAGGGGCACATCCCCTGGAGACAGAAAGGGTGAACACAGGGCTGCAAGGCCCATAAACAGGTCAGCACAAGAGTTGCAGACAGTGGCAGTTCCTCCTAGTGACCCAGTAGGTCACAGATCAGCACAGCAACAGCAGTCCAAGGCAGTTCCTGGTAAGTCACTCTAGCAGTGCTGTGTATCCAGTTCAGTAGTCCATTAATGCCTGCTTTTGGGAGGAAATTCCCCAGTACTTATACTAAGTTTTGCAAAGCATTTTCAATGAGGAGGAGAGGAGGTTTCAACCAGTTACAACAGGTTCTGGGAGTGTCCCCTCTCTCCTCCAGCACAGACTCCAGACATCAGTTGGGGGTAAATGAGCCCTTTGTGAGGCCAGAGCACAGCTTTTACAGATGCAAGTGTGTCCTGCTTCCCCTTCTCTCAGCCCAGGAAGAACATTCAATATCTAGATGCACCTTTGTGACACCTCCAACCTCCCTGTGTACAGGCTGTCTGAAAAGTATGCACAAAGCCCAGCTGTCACTCTGCCCAGACGTGGATTGGAGTCAAGCTGCAAAACACCAGAGTCATAAGCACAGAAAAATGCTCACTTTCTAGAAGTGGCATTTCTACAATGGTAATAAATAATTCATCTACACCAGTAATCAGCATTTCTCGCTACCATTACAAACATACCAAACATGCCTACGCTACTCCTCATCAATCAGACAATACGTCCTAGACATAAAGCAGGGCATTTCTAATGCAATGGTATAAGAAGGCAGCACTCACAGCAGTGAGAAACCAAAATAGGCTGTTTGTCACTACCAGGACAGGCCATGCTACCAGGCACATGTCCTGCCTTCTACATACATAGCACTCTGCCCATTGGGCTAGCTAGGGTCTACCTTTGGGGTGACGTACATGTAGTGAAAGGGGAGTTCTAGGCCTGGCAAGTAAATTTAGATGCCAGCTCCCTGTGCCAGACAACTGTGCATGCAGGCCCTATGGTACCAGGCCTGAGACAGGTTTGAAAGGCTACTCCTGTGGGTGGTGCAAGCAGCGCTGCAGGCCATCTAGTAACATTTCATTTACAAGCCCTGGGTTTAGGGATGCCACTGTACCAGGGACTTACAGGTAAATTAAATGTGCCAATTAGGTGTTAGCCAATCAAACTAAGTTTACAACGGAGAGAACATGCTTTTTAACACTGATTAGCAGTGATAAGGTGACCAGAGTCAGAACGTCAGCCACAAAGGGTCAGAAAAATTAGGAGGAGAAATCAAAAAGTTGGGGGAATGACCCTGTAGAAAAGGCCAGGTCTAACATGTTTGTATCTGTGTGTCTCTGTTTAGTCGCAGGCTATGCCATCCCTTCCAGGAGGCCTTGAGGTGAGGGCTTGTATTCTACTACTGAGGATAACTGAATGTACAGACATACCTTTAAAGGGTACTTCACATTTTTCATAAAATGCACAGCTACACAATAGCACTACACCTGGGTGTGGTGATTCACAAATAACTGTCTACACAATTAATGTTTTTAATGTTACCATGGCCTGCTTCCAGACTATCTTTGTTTCTTTATTCCAGGTACTGACAAAGGTGGATCCTTTTTCAATTACGGGTTGTAACGTACTACCTTTTTATTCATTTTACTCTTCTGATTTGAGCACACAGAATGAGTTATTTGTGCACCTGACAGAAGTCGGGTTCTCTCATGATAGGGGCACACAAAGCTGAAACATGTTGACCTATAATTCAAATTAAGATTGAACGATTTTTGCCACTATTTGCAATCCTTTACATTGGGGAAATTAATAAAGACAGGTTTAATTCCACCAGTGGGCAATTATAGCCCCTTCATACTTCTCTTACTCATTTAGCTTCACACTCTACCCTTCACGGGCACCAATGTGCACATATGGTGACCATTCTGAAGAGCTCATCTACATGGGGAGTTGTAGTCCACACCGTAATAACTGGTTTATGGTGTGAGGAAGCACCCTATGTTGAAGCATGCCACCCAAAAGAGTGAGTGAAGGTTCTTGTCCAAATAAAAATGGATGTTTGATTCCGAGAGATAGACTATTGTGTCAAGTCAATACTATGTGACAACTTTGCTGTACAAGACCGAGAGTACTCTTTGTGTAGGTTGATATTTGCAATGTAGAGAGCTTATACTCGTGGGTCTCTGAATATTCCTTGGCACCCCCTTGTGTGGCTTTAAAAATAAAATATTAACATTAGTCATCGACAATCATACAAAAAAAGAAAGTTGGGCATGTATAACAGTAGTTAAATACTCTTTAGAAACCTTAAAAACACCGGGCCCATGAGCAAATAGGTATTTTCCTTCATACTTTAAAAATAACCAGATGATAAATTGTAATTTTATTCTGCACATTTGGGTATAGTGTCATTTACTCGGAGACCTGGT
The DNA here is from genome assembly GCF_031143425.1 of Pleurodeles waltl. Taxonomy (NCBI): domain Eukaryota; kingdom Metazoa; phylum Chordata; class Amphibia; order Caudata; family Salamandridae; genus Pleurodeles; species Pleurodeles waltl. Next base: position 865,148,019 of record NC_090438.1, read on the forward strand.
GCTGGTTGGATCTTGATTGCAAATAATGGATTTGACCTCATTCAAGTTACACACATTAGTCTGTGCAATGTATATTGTAATACTTTTTGCACATAGTCTTGGCACGAGTTTTGAAAAACATGTATCCAGTACCCAGTATCTTGGTAGGAAACTAAAGTTTATGAGAAAGCACAAGTGATGATCGGGCTTTATGAAGCTGCATCATGCATTATATGTCATTAAGGAGCATAGAATGCACATTTTTGGGTCCTGCTTAGGGCAGACCAAATAAAATCACAATTCATGTTTCTACAGTAGGCTCCCCCGCCCAAATGCACTAGAAATTCACGTATTCACACAAATCAATGATGTACTGAAACAGTTATGGTTTCAAAGAGGCATTTAGCTGTTGCCAACAGAGAGCTTTAGCTACTGTTAGCAATAGGCCTATCGTGCATAATGTAAGTTTCGAGCTGTCTTTAGATACCCCTGGTTCATGAAAGGGTGACTAGCTCAGTTCCCTGCTCTTGATTCGTTGGGTTTCCTCCCTATTCTTAGATTTGCTTTGCCAAAGGATCATTTCGGTCTCACCATGTTTTGATTGGTCATGTTTTATTCTTCCATTGATGAGGTGAGAACCTTGCATTGCATTTTAGGAAGACTATTTTCTCTGCCCCTCCTCTCTTCGTGTTCTCCCTGCTCCCTCTCCTTTCTTTCCCCTACTTTTTTTATTGAAAGATTAGTTCCCCGACCAATCACTTCTGACTGAAAGTGCTCTGCCCGCTGACCACCTCACAAGAAGCAGTAGGTAACCATCTTTGAATTGTTTCAAAACATTTTCATAATGGATTTCCTTGTGTATGCACTCCTGGCAATCATCATGGGAAAAAAGTGGTTCATAGAACAAGGGAAGGCATTCCAAGATGGCCACTATGAGTGTGCAAATTAATTGATCCCATCAGTGAAAAATTAAGTATTGGCGAATTATTTAGGTCTTTCCCTGTTCTCAGATGAGACCTACTAGGTCTGGAATTTGTTTGTTTAGTTTTCTCCATAGTCTCCTGTTTTTTTTTCGGTGTCAGACGGGGGCAGGGAAGGGGACTGGAGTTATCAGAGCCGGACCCGAATGTAAGCATCTGTACGGAAGTTAGCACGTGAAAATGTTCCAAGAACGTCTCTGGCTCCCTTTGGTCCCAGTTAGATAATGCAAATAGTCTCTGTACTGTCAATGATGAGGTGATGAATGATGTTCAAAAATGGGGTTTTGATACTTCTGGGGAATGACCAGTTCCAAGCTGAAACTTCCTGTTTTTTTCTTCCAGAGCGCCAGTATACCTATCTACTTGCGCTGACAGGTCATTCATCTGGCTGCTATTCTACCATCATATGATGCCAGGAGGTGTCTATTCTTAGCAGCATCCGTCCCCTCTTTAGCCTGAACATCTTTTGCGTGATTCTCTGACCACTGGCAGAACTATTTCACTTCAACAGTAGATCCAGTAACCCCAAACGTACTGGACTCAATGCGGTTGGAAGTCCTCCTTGTAAGCAGCAGATCTGAACACTGACATTTAAAATCAGATGGATGGCTAATATATCCGAAGTGCTTGCACTTTGACGAAAAAAATGAAAGCGTTCTGCTGCAAGTTAATTCCACTCAAATGAAACCAAAAATGTTTTTGCTACGCTCTAGTTCATGTACATGAAAGTAAGACATCTTTTGATTAAAAGTGAGACCTTTGAGGCTCTGCTAATTGCAAAAAAAATCAAGAGGATTATAAAACCTGAGGGTTTCATGAGGTATTGTTAATAGATGTCCTGCCTTCGGGCACAGTATGGACCGGACCCCTATCTGCCACGATTTGCGGTGTTTTTGAAGAGGTCCATCGCCATAGTTCTTAGCTGTCAATCAAGCAATTGCTCTTGAAAAAGTTCGGCTCCTAATACCCTTAAGCGTGCAGCACTTCTTCATTACTTGCTACTGATGCTTGAACACATTACGCCATGTCTAAAGGTGCTGACCGCATAAGCTTCCTGGAGGGAAGAGTACCAGTTGAAGTTGCTCTCCATAACCCAGGTGAGAGATGTGAAACCAGCACAGAGAATTCAGCAATACATAATCTCTACCTGCTGTGATAAAACTGGTGAGATCTCACGAATTATACTTTCCTCGTCATCGTTCGACACCTTAAATGCGCTTCCTGTTGTGTCTTAGTTCTGTGAATTTCCTTCCTGCTGACCGATGTAAAGAGCCATGCGGGCTCTCCTTGTTTGGTAGCGTGCTCTGCGTGTCCGGGAGGGGCACGGAGCACCGGGTTATAAATAAAGGAGGAACTGCGATGACGCAGTTCCACGAGTGGCTGCAACCAAGCACTGTCTCCGTGTCCTTTGTGAACGCACACACGTTTTACCCAAAACTACAACCTCCAAGATGCCTGCAATATGCATCTTTTCACAGAGACTGAAAAACGTTTCTTTATAAAGTGGCCACAATGCTGTATTTATTCTCAAACTCATGTAGAGGAATTTAATTCTTGCACGTTGCATAGCATATTTCGATCAGGACATTTATAAAAATATTTCATTTGCTTAAAGAATATTTATGAGTATGCTAGGACAGTATAGAGTTCAGGCTGAAACTGTTTAAAAAAGAAGAAAACTATATTTTGATTGCTTTCCCTCACAAGAATAGGCCATATTTTCAAATAAAAAGCTTAGCAACTAATTTGTTAGAGTAGTATTATTAGTTTTTAATTTCAGCTGGTGGTTGCCTGTGCGGCCAAGAGGCTCTCACTGGTGGTTGGTAAAATGTTAAACTGGCGGGGCCTCTGAGTGCGGCTTCGGACACCACGCTTTCCTTTTTCAAATTAAGAATGGGTATTATGGAAAGAAGAGCATGTCAAATCCATTTTTCCATGTTAAATTTGCTGAAGTGTGCAAACAGTATTAGAGCATGTGTAAATGTGTTGCAAGCAGCCACATCACAAACATTTCCCAGGAGCAGAACAGACCCTTACACGTTTCTGAACGTAATTATGTTGTCTACAGCACATACGTTAAGAGGAATATTTATGAAAGTCTTGCACCGCCGTTGCATCACTTTTAGTGAGTCAACGGATGCGCAAACCTTTCATTCATTTGTGTGGCTTTGGATAGCCTCACAGATATGGATTAAGGCAAGGCAGCACAAATAGCTGTGTTGCCTTACTCTGCATTAGGGAGGCATTCCATGGGTGTTGCATTGGGTGTTCCCACGCAGCACCCATCGATTTTGATGCATCCCCATATTTACAATGCTATGTAAAACTGGTGATGCGCCAAAACCTTATGCCTCCCCCAGGGAGGTGCAACAAGGAGAATTACTTTTATTTTGCTTGTTTTTTCCTCTTTCTTGGTGTGCTGTATAATGCAGCACACATAGAAAGAGGAAAAATCCTCCTAGGATTTCTTTTATACAGGAAGGTGCCCATTCCTTCACAAAAGCAATCCTTCCTACAATGCAGAGAACCTTGCACCATGGTACAAGGGTGCCTGCATTGGCTCTAGGCTGCCAAAATGGCACCAGCGCAGCGAGAAAGGACAGGTATGCACCCTACTGCGTAGATACAGTGCATTCCTGCCCTTTCCCTTTGACTCAGGACAGCGCAGCAAGGTGGCTTGCTGCACTGCCCTGCACCAAAAAGTCATAAATCTGTCCTAACATAGTAATTCTCTATAGTTCTAAGGCCCTAATAAAGTGAGACAACATATAGATTGTATGTTTCCTACCCCCTAGTTACCGATATCAGTGGTATCAGTAACATCAGGGTGTGGAACGCTTTTCAAGACCCACCCTATCCCTCTTGCAAATGAGGAATAACTGGGAAAATTGATAACTCTATTGCACGTAATAATACCTCATTTTCCACCGCATTTTCACAGAGAGATTTCAGTTGCTTTCAGGAGCCAGAATATTAATGTGAAATGATACAGATCTGCGAAAACACCTCAGGTCTCTTATTTCTAATAGGACCAGTAGCTGTTGTTACCAGCATCAAGGAAATTAACAGGACACTCATAATGATGGCTTGAGAGCAACTACATGATATGAAAACATCAAAGCTCCGAGTTAAAGAGTCCTGTGATTCCGAGATCTCCTGCCTTATCTGATGCACTTACTTGTACAATTACACATGTAGACAAACGAGTTCTACTCATATAAACTCACAACTCAGTGCTACATGTAATGGCCAAGACAGAGGCCCTCCGGTGTATTTCTGAAACGTGTCCTTGTGCTGATATGGGGCAAAACTATTTTGTAGCTGCTCGCATAACAAACGTAGGTAGCAATACTTTGCCCCTTTCTGTATTTGCACTGTGGCATCAGTTTGAAAATGTATTGTGGAACAATTGTTAAATAACAAATGTGTGTGTATAAATCATTTTACACATGGCCTAGATATTTTAACAAAGAAACCCTATTCTTTGACCAACTTTTAAATAAAAGAGAGATAACTGCATTTGTGCTGCTTTTGCTCTTTATGTGATAAACTGAGGAGCACATTTAAGAGAGCCTTGCATCATGTTTGCATCACACAGAGTGGTACATCCATGAAGCAAGGCTCTAAGTCAGATTTATGAAGTTGCGCAAAGCCACTTTTCATGGCTTTGAGTGGCCTCATAAATCTGGAGTAGCGCAATGTAGAGCAAGTCGCTGCTTTGCAATTCTTGCCCTGGGCAGGTGTTCCACAGACATTGCGACAATTGTTCCCATGCAGCTCCCCTGGATTTTGACACATCCCCAGATTTACAAGACCTTGACCACTTTCCAATAAATAAATATGGGCCTGAGTTTTATCAAACATAGCTCTATCTTTCCCATTTAAAATGTGGAAATATTGCTGAAATATTGGTGGAATCAGTTTCTGCTGTAATTGCTCTGGCCCAAATACAATTTATTGCATATCCTACTACACAAACCTTTAAAATGTTGCAATTGAGTTTGTTCATGTTTCGTTCATCAGTACAAAGTTTATGGAATGTGACTGCGTGGTTTGTAGTATGATCTGATGTAGGAATATACATTTCATCCACATATAACATAATTTCTTCAGGGTAATTCATGATTCTCAAAATGAAAGCTGGTCAGAAGGACATCTTTCATCTTATTGATGTTAGCTGTTTTTGTTAGGAATAAAAGGCAGTAGTCCAGGGGACAGTTGTCATGCTCCACCAATGCCATTCACTCAATGCTATTATTTATTCCTGAAAGCTGACTCTGTACTTAGGGATGATTTTGAAAAAACAGTATGGCAATAAGTGAATGTTAATATAGGGCTGAAGGTCTACTGTCCCTTGCAGGCCTCTATACCTACATTCAGAGCCATTCGGTTTGAAGGTCAACAAACTACTACTAGGGTTTTAGAATCGTATTGAGCTATAGGAGCAAAACTCCATAATCCTCAAAACAATACAAAAAGGCGTAGTTTTCATCCCATTTTGCAGGTGAGAATCATGCATTTTTAAGAGCTATGTATAAGATGGTTGATAAACATCCATTAGTCCACAGCTCTGAGGCAATCATCTAAGCCAGAAGAGTCAATGTCCATCCAATTTTTGAGCTTGAGAAATACATTGATATGTTCTGTATAGTTATAACAGGTTAGACTGGTGGAATTGATGAGATCTGGAAATGGCTTGAGGTACACATTCAGCAGTTAAGTGATGATCCAATCTTACAAGTTGCAAGAGTCAGTGGAGAAAGACTTTGAAGGGTATAGTTGAAGCATTACAGTGATTGCCCTGCAAGAGAAGTGAGAAGAGATCCAATCTAAGATGATTCCATGGATGCTGAAGTCATCTATCCTATTTAGTTTAGTGGGTGGAGGACGTTATCACAGGAAGCTGGTAGAATAAAAAGTACCAAGATAGAAAACCCATTTGTGTCAACTGTGAGATTCACTTGCTCTGTTAGGTTAGAACCCAGTTTTGTTATAGAAGAATAGTTAATTTTTCCACAAAGTTATAGGTTTGACTGTTGGTCATTTTTCCTATAAGTTTTCTGTAGAATGGTCTATTAGAAGTTAGTAGGTTGCTCGCTAGGTCTGGTGAATCATAGTTTTTCTTCAACATCAGCTTGATGTAAAATTTCTAGAACTCGCTGGCAGAAATGTCTGAGGTTAGAGGGGTATTGCTGCTGGTTCTTGCTAGGATGGTAGTGGCGGAAGACAGTAGACAAAAGCTTGATGCATGTAAGGTGTGCAGGGGATCCTCTGGGATGACAGTCTTAAGCAGTTCACTGAATTGGCCCTGCTACATTTTTTTTGAAGATCATTAGAATAAGTTGCCTGCCAGCTTGAAGAAAAAGGTGATCTGAAAGGGACTCACATAAGGAATAAGAGTTTGAGATCCTTGTAGTAGGGCATTCCAGACTAGGGAATTCAGAGAGAGCTTTGTGATATTCCTGGTAGTAGTGTATTTTGGGATCGAGAATTCAGAATGTATTTTGTAATTTTACTTCGATGGACATTTGAATGTTGTAAGTGGTAAAGTTTTTGATTTTTGCTAGCAGGTTTTTACTTTCTTGTGTGGCTTTGGAAGAAGTTTTTTAATTCGGGGTTATTTTTTCCATTGGCATTTCCGGCTTCTCTTTCCTGTTTTCAGCGGCATCATATCTAGATTGATCAAGGGCATCAACAGTCAGCAGTTCAGATATGTGTAGGTCTTTAAAAAGCCAAACTGTTAACATCTTCAGAGAATCAGTAGCAGACTTATTTCAATTCTATTTTTCCGTTTGCTGAAGATGCCAGGTGAGAAATGAGTGTGATGAGGCTGAGCTTGTTCTGTTGTCTATAAAGGGTTTTCTATGTGTTTTTATTGTAGTTGTGATACTGGTGAGTAGCTTGACAATTAATCTACTGAGGTTATGGCCCCCTCGGATAATGGAGAGAATTTCACTCACTGTGATGAGTCCTGATGGAATAAAGACTGCTTCTAAGTTGTATTCATCTATGTGTTTTTGTTGTACCAAAGAAAACGTTAGAGCCTCTAGCTTGGACAGAAAGGATGTTATATGTGCACGTATTTGTCAAACCAGGAGCTCATATGTCCCAGGAACCAGAAGTTCATATATCCCAGAATGCAGAGGTGGTTGTGAATTATGTTGTGGTAGGCATTGATGTTGCAGAAGGGGTCTGTGAGTTACATGTTGTTTGTTTTGAGAAAGGCTCTATGTCAGTAGCGTTGAGCATGAGAAGATGTATGTAGGCGGGCAGTATATGATGAGTGATTATCACTGGAGCAGTGAACAGTTAGAAACTAGTCATTGGTAAATGGTTTGTAAAAAATACTACTGCTCCTCTACCAGTTTTCGTAGAACCATTTTTTTTATTTTAGATTTTTCAAGCAAAGGAGACAGTTACATCAAACATGTAATGATACATTTAAGAATTATCAAAAACATCATTAACACACAAAAATATCTATGCATAAACAATGTAACCTAGCAAGAATAGAGAAATGGGCTTAAGTCAGAATACATGCATCAGTTGATGGTGTAATGACCATAATCGTTGCTCGTACTGCACGTAGGGTGAGATTTACAAGGCCCTTGTGCCCCCAGAGTATCACTTTTTGTGACGCTTCGATAGCACCGTGCAGTGTACCTCATTTACAAGTGGGGGCTAAGCAACCTTTTGTGGTTGAACGCCACATTGTAAATATGGACCCCTCCGAAGCAGTTTTCTGCATCAGGGGGGCATACAATGGGTGTTGCTGTGGGCATTCCATTGCTTTTGATGCTGCCCTAGATTTACAACAAGTCTGAATTCCGTGGCATCTTCAAAAACTAACACTGTTGGACCTGGCTTTTTGACAGGGACATCCCCAAACTTTTTGCCTCCTTCCTCTTATTTTTTCTGACCTGTTGTTGTTGGCTTTTGACCTCTGGGCACTTTACCACTGCTAACCAGTGCTAAAGTGCATATGCTCTCTGTGTAAATTGTACTACTGATTGGTTTATCCATGATTGACTATTTAATTTACTTGTAAGTCCCTGGTAGAGTGCACTACATGTGCCTAGGGCAGGTAGATTAAATGCTACTAGCGGGCCTGCAGCACTGGTTGTGCCACCCACTTCAGTAGCCCCTTAACCCTGTCTCAGGCCTGCCATTGCAAGGCCTGTGTGTGCAGTTTTCACTGCCACTTCGAATTGGCATTTAAAAGTACTTGCCAAGCCTAGAACTCCCCTTTTTCTACATATAAGTCATCCCTAATGTGTGCCCTAGGTAACCCCTAGAGCAGGGTGCTGTGTAGGTAAAAGGCAGGACATGTACCTGTGTAGTTATATGTCCTGGTAGTGTAAAACTCCTAAATTTGTTTTTACACTACTGTGAGGCCTGCTCCCTTCATAGGCTAACATTGGGGCTGCCCTCATACACTGTTGAAGTGGCAGCTGCTGATCTGAAAGGAGCAGGAAGGTCATATTTAGTATGGCCAGATTGGTAATATAAAGTCCTGCTGACTGGTGAAGTCGGATCTAATATTACTATTCTAGAAATGCCACTTTTAGAAAGTGAGCATTTCTTTGCACTAAAATCTTGTTGTGCCCTTCAATCCACGTCTGGCTAGGTTTAGTTGACAGCTCCTTGTGCATTCACTCAGACACACCCCAAACACAGGGTACTCAGCCTCACTTGCATACATCTGCATTTTGAATGGGTCTTCCTGGGCTGGGAGGGTGGAGGGCCTGCCCTCACACAAAGGACTGCCACACCCCCTACTGGGACCCTGGCAGACAGGGTTGAACTGAAAGGGGGCTTGGTGCATTTCTTAGACACTCTTTGAAGTCACCCCCACTTCAAAGGCACAACTTAGTATAAAACAGGGCCTCTGCCCTACCTCATCAGACACTTGCTGGAGAAGAAACCTGAACCAGAAACTACATCCTGCCAAGAAGAACTGCCTGGCTGCTCAAAGGACTCACCGGTCTGCTTTTCTACAAAGGACTGCTGCCTTGCTGTTGGCCTGCTGCCTTGCTGAACTGCCTGGCTGCTCAAAGGACTCACCTGTCTGCTTTTCTACAAAGGACTGCTGCCTTGCTGTTGGCCTGCTGCCTTTCTGAACTCTTGTCTGGCTGTAAAAGTGCTCTCCAAGGGCTTGGATAGAGCTTGCCTCCTGTTCCCTGAAGTCTCAGGACCAAAAAGACTTCTCTCTTCCTCTTGGACGCTCCGTGCGCCGAACTTTTCGACGCACAGCTTGTTCCGCGGCAAGAAAAATGCCGCACACCGACGCTGATCGACGCGACGCCTTCGGGACGACCGAAACTTTGACGCACGGCCTTGCAAGGACAACACCGCCCGACTTCCCGGGAGAAATCGACGCGACGCCTGCCGTGAGATCGAAACTTTGACGCACGGCCTCGCAAGGACAACGCCGCCCGACTTTCCAGGAGAAATCGACGCGACGCCTGCCGGGAGATCAAAACTTTGACGCACGGCCTCGCAAGGACAACGCCGCCCGACTCCCCAGGAGAAATCGACGCGACGCCTGCCGTGAGATCGAAACTTCGACGCGCAGCCCCGAAGAACGACGTGCAGCCGGAAAACAAGCAGGAAAATCCACGCACAGACCCGGGACATCTGGTACTCCCCGCGAACCACATAAAGAGACTGTCCGCGGGAGCCGGAAAACGACGCATGACTCCCCGCGTGGAAAATAACGACGCAAGTGCGTGTTTGCTGAGGAGAAATCGACGCACACACCAGTTTTCCACGCACCTCTTCTCCTGTGGCCTTCTGAGGAGATTTTCCACCAGAAACCAGGTACTTTGTGTTTGAAAGAGACTTTGTTTACTTTCTAAAGACTTAAGACACTTTGGTGGTCATTCTGACCCTGGCGGTCTTTGACCGCCAGGGCGGAGGACCGCGGGAGCACCGCCGACAGGCCGGCGGTGCTCCAATGGGGATTCCGACCGCGGCGGTAAAGCCGCGGTCGGACCGGCACCACTGGCGGGGTCCCGCCAGTGTACCGCGGCCCCATTGAATCCTCCGCGGCGACGCAGCTTGCTGCACCGCCGCGGGGATTCCGACCCCCCCTACCGCCATCCAGATCCCGGCGGTCGGACCGCCGAGATCCGGATGGCGGTAGGGGGGGTCGCGGGGCCCCTGGGGGCCCCTGCAGTGCCCATGCCACTGGCATGGGCATTGCAGGGGCCCCCGTAAGAGGGCCCCTACATGTATTTCACTGTCTGCTGCGCAGACAGTGAAATACGCGACGGGTGCAACTGCACCCGTCGCACAGCTTCCACTCCGCCGGCTCGATTCCGAGCCGGCTTCATCGTGGAAGCCTCTTTCCCGCTGGGCTGGCTGGCGGTCTGAAGGCGACCGCCCGCCAGCCCAGCGGGAAAGTCAGAATTACCGCCGCGGTCTTTCGACCGCGGAACGGTAACCTGACGGCGGGACTTTGGCGGGCGGCCTCCGCCGCCCGCCAAGGTCAGAATGAGGGCCTTTATATCATTTTTCAGTGATATCTTTACAAATTCATATTGCAACTTTGATCGTTTTGACCTGAAGATACCCAGATAAATATTATATATTTTTCTAAACACTGTGTGGTGTATTTTTGTGGTGTTATGCTATGGTGTTGTATGATTTATTGCACAAATGCTTTACACATTGCCTTCTAAGTTAAGCCTGACTACTCGTGCCAAGCTACCGGAGGGTGAGCACAGGCTGGTTTTGGATTGTGTGTGACTTACCCTGACTAGAGTGAGGGTTCTTGCTTGGAAAGAGGGCAACCTGACTGCCAACCAAAAAAAACAATTTCTAACATTGGTGGCAGCGGTGGGATAGGACTTGTGTTTGTGCAGTGACATACAGTAGCTAAGTATTTCACTACCTACCCACAGTTGAAGGTCAACTTGATTTTTCATCTTTTTTGGCTTTTGGTTCTCTAATGTCCTCCTGGATATACTATTGATATTTTTGGACTTGGGATTTTGGTTCTTGCTGGTAAAATCTTATCAGAATGGGATTGTGTACCTACTCATTCTTTGTTCGTACTGACCACCTCACTAAGGCTGACCTAGGAAGCTTTGCAGAAAATGGGGCCTTCCTGTAGCAAGGAGATCTACTAAGGCGGAGATGCTACATAACTACATAGTCTGGGGGGAGGAAAGATGGGCAGAGAGAGAGGCAGCAAGAAACCAAATGACTAAGTACCCCTCAGATGAGGAGGAGGACTACACACCTGAGGAGGAAGACTACTCAGATTTGGACAGTAACCCAGAAATAGATGAATGGCTTTGAGGTCAAAGGCGACAGGAGCAACAATTAGAGGAGTATCTTGCAGAGGTTGAGGCAAAAAGACTCTTAGCCCTGGAAGAAGAAAAGATTGCAGCTCAAGAGCTGAGCTGTAAAGAGCTGAAACTGGATGCCGGAAGGGCTGAGTCCAGTTCAGATGGTGGCAGCAAAAATCTTACATCTAGTACTGCTGAAGAAGGGCACAAGCCCAAAGATGTGATGCCCAACTTGAAGAAGGGAGTTGACACACCCCAGGCGGTTCAAGGGTATGAGGTAGTTCCCGTTATGCACAGGGTCCCTGAGAAGGATTGGGGAACTGGCACAGGGAGTCATATTCCTACTGGGGGAGGGACACTTTACTGACTCTAGCAGAGAGTGACAGAGAAAAGGGTTCCCCCCTGGTGGACGTCCTGGATATAGAGTGTAGAGACATCCCAGAAGAGTATGGGTTGAGTGTCAGGGACAGACAGATACTGTCTCACCAGTCTCAGGAGGGTGAGGTAGAGTGCTTTTCCAAGGTTGAGTTACTGGGTGGTTGGGTGAAGGGTACTGTGGTTAATACATGTGAAGGGCAGAGTGATGTAATTGCTGGAGAGCATATGTCTGGTCCTTATTTTCCAGAGCTACGCCAACACCAGGTGGAGTGTGAGTTCTCTGACCCCAGGGAACTTACAATGGAGGCAGACTTCTGGGTGAGTACCAGAGAGTCTGAAGAGGCATTTGGGGGTGCTCCTGAAGGGAGTGGTCTAGGTGGATCCCAACTGAGTGAGGTGGGAAAGGATTGTAGTGTCCCAGGTAGGTCCCAGGTTCTAGAGGGTTCCATGAGGGAACACCAGGAGGGAAGCCTAGCCTGTACGGTAGGGCCACCTTTTGAGGGAAGCCCCGCAGTGTCAGAAGAACTTGGGGGGGTGACTGTAGCCAGCATCCCAACAGTTCTGGTGTCTGGCAGTACCCCTCCTAGTGAGAGGGTGCAGAAGTCCAGACATAGGGTTGAGAGGGGGTTGCAGACCCCAGTGGAGGACCTTGAGAGTCAGGGGACAGCTCTGAGAGCGGAGCCCCCCAGGAATGACCCAGGTGAAACCGTTTCTGGTTTGGGGGAGACCCAGACTCTGCCGGATGGGCAGAGGTCGGGAGACCTGCGCCAACCAGACTCTTGTGTGGCCCTTGGGGACGGTGTGTCCCTTGTGGGGGGTGAGAGTGCCCCTCAGGAAGTCCTGGCATGCCAGGCAAAGATTCAACCTCAGTGTGGTGAGCCTGGGTTAGATACCCAGGCTCAGAGGTTAAACTCTGACCTGGTGGGAGGTAGGTGTGCCTCCCTGGAAGTCCTGGCCTGCCAGGCAATGGTTCAACCTCAGGGTGTTGACTCTGGGTTGGATGACCAGGTTCAGAGGTTAAACTCTGACCTGGTGGGGGGTAGGTGTGCCCCCCAGAAAGTCCTGGCGTGCCAGGCAATTGCCCAACCTCAGGGTGGTGACCCTGGGTTGGGGACCCAGGCTCAGAGGTTAAACTCTGACCTGGTGGGAGGTAGGTGTGCCTCCCTGGAAGTCCTGGCCTGCCAGGCAATGGATCAACCTCAGGGTGGTGACTCTGGGTTGGCTAACCAGGTTCAGAGGATAAACTCTGACCTGGTGGGAGGTAGGTGTGCCCCCCAGAAAGTCCTGGCGTGCCAGGCAATTGTTCAACCTCAGGGTGGTGACCCTGGGTTGGAGAACCAGGTTCAGAGGTTAACCTCTGACCTGGTGGGAGGTAGGTGTGCCTCCCAGAAAGTCCTGGTGTGCCAGGCAGTTGCCCAACTTCAGGGTGGTGACTCTGAGTTGGATGGCCAAGTTCAGAGGTTACACTCTGACCTGGTGGAGGGTCAGTGTGCCCTCCAGGAAGTCCTGGCGTGCCAGGCAATTGTTCAACTTCAGGGTGGTGACTCTGAGTTGAATGGTCAGGGGCAGAGGTTAAACTCTGACCTGGTGGGTGGTAGGTGTGCCTCCCAGAAAGTCCTGGTTTGCCAGGCAGTGATCCAGTCTGAGGGTACAGACCTTGGTCTGGAAGACCAGGTTCAGGGTGTCCCCCCGGACCTGGAGGGAGGGGCTACTGATAACAGTGCCCCTACCATGTTGTCTTCTGAGGAGGCCACTCCTAGTTGGAGGGTGCTGGACCCCAGAAGGGAGGGCAGGGGGAGGGAAGCCTCACCCCGGGCCCTAGTCCAACCTGAAGGTACAGACCCCAGGTTGGAGGGCCAGTGGCAGTTTAACAGCCCTGCACTGGTGGAGGAATGGTACAGGGCGACTTCTGTAAGCACCCTGACCGTGTTGGACTCTGGGGGTACCGCTCCAGGAGGGAGGGTACAGAGCCCCAGAGGGTAGGACCAGGTTCAGGCTGTCATTCCTGACCTGGTGGAAGGGAGAGTGGTTAAAGGGTGCCCAGCACCTGGGGCTACCGCCCCCCACTCTCCACTGCCACAGTGGTGGGAGAGCTTTGAGAGGCCTGGGGCCTGGCTCTCATCCCTGGCAGCTGTCAGTAATCACTGTGGCTTGCTGTCCGGGTGAACAGAGTTATCCCTGGGGAGGGGACAAGTGTCACACCCCGGGGGTAGAGTGGGCAACACCACTGTGTTGGTCATGGTGGTACTATCCTGCTCCTGGGATACATCTGTGAGCGAAGTAAGGTTAGGTGCTGCACAGATGGGATCCGCAGGTAAGGAGAAAGGTTCCCCATGGGTTGGCTTAGTGCACCCTGAGAGTATGGACAGAGGGATCCAACTGGAGTCAGGAAGGCGAAGAACTGGAGCATGCCCCTGCTGTTGTGGGCCTGGGTCCTTGTTCTGTCGCATCAAACAGGGAAGTACATCAGGATAGTGATTGTTCTCCCCTGGCTTTAGGCTGGTAGGGGGTCATGTTGGACCTGGCTTTTTGACAGGGACATCCCCAAACTTTTTGCCTCCTTCCTCCTATTTTTTCTGACCTGTTGTTGTTGGCTTTTGACCTCTGGGCACTTTACCACTGCTAACCAGTTCTAAAGTGCATATGCTCTCTGTGTAAATTGTACTACTGATTGGTTTATCCATGATTGACTATTTAATTTACTTGTAAGTCCCTGGTAGAGTGCACTACATGTGCCTAGGGCAGGTAGATTAAATGCTACTAGCAAGGCCTGTGTGTGCAGTTTTCACTGCCACTTCGACTTGGCATTTAAAAGTACTTGCCAAGCCTAGAACTCTCCTTTTTCTACATATAAGTCATCCCTAATGTGTGCCCTAGGTAACCCCTAGAGCAGGGTGCTGTGTAGGTAAAAGGCAGGACATGTACCTGTGTAGTTATATGTCCTGGTAGTGTAAAACTCCTAAATTCGTTTTTATACTACTGTGAGGCCTGCTCCCTTCACAGGCTAACATCGGGGCTGCCCTCATACACTGTTGAAGTGGCAGCTGCTGATCTGAAAGGAGCAGGAAGGTCATATTTAGTATGGCCAGAGTGGTAATATAAAGTCCTGCTGACTGTTAAAGTCGGATTTAATATTACTATTCTAGAAATGCCACTTTTAGAAAGTGAGCATTTCTTTGCACTAAAATCCTGATGTGCCCTTCAATCCACGTCTGGCTAGGTTTAGTTGACAGCTCCTTGTGCATTCACTCAGACACACCCCAAACACAGGGTACTCAGCCTCACTTGCATACATCTGCATTTTGAATGGGTCTTCCTGGGCTGGGAGGGTGGAGGGCCTGCCCTCACACAAAGGACTGCCACACCCCCTACTGGGACCCTGGCAGACAAGGTTGAACTGAAAGGGGGCTTGGTGCATTTCTTAGACACTCTTTGAAGTCACCCCCACTTCAAAGGCACAACTTAGTATAAAACAGGGCCTCTGCCCTACCTCATCAGACACTTGCTGGAGAAGAATCCTGAACCAGAAACTACATCCCGCCAAGAAGAACTGCCTGGCTGCTCAAAGGACTCACCTGTCTGCTTTTCTACAAAGGACTGCTGCCTTGCTGTTGGCCTGCTGCCTTGCTGAACTGCCTGGCTGCTCAAAGGACTCACCTGTCTGCTTTTCTACAAAGGACTGCTGCCTTGCTGTTGGCCTGCTGCCTTTCTGAACTCTTGTCTGGCTGTAAAAGTGCTCTCCAAGGGCTTGGATAGAGCTTGCCTCCTGTTCCCTGAAGTCTCAGGACCAAAAAGACTTCTCTCTTCCTCTTGGACGCTTCGTGCGCCAAACTTTTCGACGCACAGCTTGTTCCGCGGCAAGAAAAACACCGCACACCGACGCTGATCGACGCGACGCCTTCGGGACGACCGAAACTTTGACGCACGGCCTCACAAGGACAACGCCGCCCGACTTCCTGGGAGAAATCGACGCGACGCCTGCCGTGAGATCGAAACTTTGACGCACGGCCTCGCAAGGACAACGCCGCCCGACTTTCCAGGAGAAATCGACGCGACGCCTGCCGTGAGATCAAAACTTTGACGCACGGCCTCGCAAGGACAACGCCGCCCGACTCCCCAGGAGAATTCGACGCAACGCCTTCCGTGAGATCGAAACTTCGACGCGCAGCCCCACAGAACGACGCGCAGCCGGAAAACAAGCAGGAAAATCCACGCACATACCCGGGACTTCTGGTACTCCCCGCGAACCACAGAAAGAGACTGTCGGCGCGCCGGAAAACGACGCACGACTCCCCACGTGGTAAATAACGACGCAAGTCCGTGTGTGCTGAGGAGAAATCGACGCACGCACCAGTTTTCCACGCACCTCTTCTTCTGTGGCCTTCTGAGGAGATTTTCCACCAGAAACCAGGTACTTTGTGTTTGAAAGAGACTTTGTTTACTTTCTAAAGACTTAAGACACTTTATATCATTTTTCAGTGATATCTTTACAAATTCATATTGCAACTTTGATCGTTTTGACCTGAAGATACCCAGATAAATATTATATATTTTTCTAAACACTGTGTGGTGTATTTTTGTGGTGTTATGCTATGGTGTTGCATGATTTATTGCACAAATGCTTTACACATTGCCTTCTAAGTTAAGCCTGACTGCTCGTGCCAAGCTTCCGGAGGGTGAGCACAGGCTGATTTTGGATTGTGTGTGACTTACCCTGACTAGAGTGAGGGTTCTTGCTTGGACAGAGGGCAACCTGACTGCCAACCAAAAAACCCCATTTCTAACAAACACCATCCCGGGTCTGGAGTTAGTACAATGAGGAGGAATACCTTTATTTCTCCTCGTTTTTTCTTTTTCTATGTGTGCTGCATTCTGCTGAAGTCATCTACAATGTCCACATTCTTTATAGAATTACTGAATCATCTAGGGCCTAAGCAGTAAAATATGTTAGCAGTGGCACTCATTGTTCCACCCATCAAAGGGGCATATTTATGAAAAGTGGAGTTGCACCTAGTGCAGCTCCACTTTTCTAGCATCCCTTAGTGCCCCCTAACGCCACCATGTGAGCGCCATATTTCATATACGGTGCACAAGTCGGTAGTTAGGGAACTAGTGTCAAAAATGTTTATGCTAATCCTGCAAAAGACCCAGAAGTCCATTGTAACCAATGGGAGCCTCCTTTTAACGCTTGCTCTGAGTAGGCATTAAGGGTGCTGAAAAAAATGACACAAAGAAATCATTTAGATTTTTTTATGTCTTTTTTTGCCCCACCTCCTAACGGGGGAATGCCCCCTTTGCATACATTATGCCTGGCACAGGCATAATGTAGCGGAAAGGGTTACGAAGTGGCACAATGCCGCTAATACCTTGTTAGAATGGTGTTGGGGGCTCTTAAATATGTCCCAAAGTATCCTTTTAAAACATGACTCAGACCTGCCACTGTAGCCTCCAGTGCTGTTTTAAACTGCCATTTAGACCTGGCCAAATAAACCTTTTGTGAGGCCAAACCTTCCTTTTAAATACCTTTCAGGACAGCCCTATGGTAGGCCCTAAAGGATCATAGGGCAAGGTGCATTGTATTAAAAAGTAGGATATGTGTATTTAAGTTTTACCCGTCTTGGCAGTGAAAAAGTTCCTGAAGTAATTTTTCACTATTTGGAGGCCACCTCTCCCATTAACTAACCGGGTATTAGCCTATTACCGTATTATGGCTCATATTTATACTTTTTTAGCACCGCATTTGCATCATTTTGTGATGCAAACGCGTTGCAAACTTACAAAATTCAATTATATTTTGCACGTTTGTGCCGCTTTTGCGTAAAAAAATGCAAATGCGGTGCTAAAAAAGTATAAATATGGGCCTATATTGACTTTAAATTGGGATAAGGTACAAATATACTGTTTATACACATATGAATTGTAATTTAAAACCATTGTTAATGGTAAAAGAAAGTTGGCATTTTCTTGTCCTGACCATAAGTGCCTTCTACCAGTGTCCTTGGTCATATGATTATGAATGACTCCGCTATTGGTGTTTGTGCATTCCTTCCACACATTGACACAAAGGAGACTTAGGTGTGGACAGGATGGGCCCCACTTACACTTCACAGGGCTTTGCTTCCCACACATACAAAGGGGCATAACACTATTGTCATCGAGACAGTTTGGGGACTCGAATGGGAAAGGGGAAGAACTTTCCAGAACCAGATGTGGGGGTAGGACAGATAGGCCTCTCATACAAAGGCTGGCACCAGATATCAATAGCCACTCGCCTTTCTGTCAGAGGACTGCCCTGCTGCATGAGGGACTGCCTTGCTGTCTGAGAAGGAAGACTGCACCTGCTTTCCTTTATCTCAACCTACAAAAAGTTGGTTGTTTGGCTGACCTCCTACGTGAGCTACAGGGACACAACAAGCTTCAGAGTCCTACCTGCAACTGACCAGCTTACCTGCTGTAAATGGACCTGCCAAAGCCCTGCTGGCCTCTGCTAGAATGAGGCCATGATCCCAAAGAGATGCTTCCCCTGGCCTTGGCCCTTTTGATTGCATCAAATTATACTCCTTCCAAAGTAAATGTGAATATTCTGAAGTATGGGCTCCTTGCAACTACCAGCAGGACCACTTGTATCAAGACTCTTACACCTGTGATGACTGCCAATGTGAATCTCCGGTAAGACCTGTTCATCACATCAACAACGACCACCAGTGATGATAAGCAGCAAGAGACCTGCACTTCCCACTACAACAATGACAGCCCATGACTACTGCCAGCATTAAGCTACAGGAATGACTATCTGCCATGCTATACTGGCTCTTCAAGCTATAGCGACAACTGCGATGCCCCACCTGCTCTTCATGCTACATTGGTGACCATCCTTGATACACAACCTGCTCCATGCAGCCTCCTTCAGCACAAATAGAACTCTTCACTCTGTACTTTGAAGGTCACCCTTCAGCGGTAATAAATTGGCCCCGTATTTGGCACTCAATAGAGGTTAGTCTGCATTTGTGACTTTTCCCTGCTGTAGCGCGACCTGATGACTGAGAGTGGTGCTTTGCGCTTTAACTAGCTATTTTCACACAAAAAAACAAAATTGGACATCTATAGTTCCACTGATAGGATTTGTGTCATTGTGATGTAATTTTATTCATTACCATTTACGATATTTTGCTAAACGGGTTTAGGATTTTTCATGTATTGTGTTTCCACTTTCATATTGTTTGTATGTTGCATATATTTTTAAACATTGCCTCTAAGTTAAGCCTGACTGTTTTTGTGTCATGTTTCCAGTGGGTTAAGCACAGTGTAATTTAGTGACTTTTGTGGTTCGTCCTCACAAGGATTGTAGTTGTTGCCTGAGTGGGGCTTTCACCCCTCTAAACTAATAACCCAGTTTCTTACATGGTGGTTCTCAAAAAGCTTTACTGCCAATGTGATAGGGGTAGCTGTATCTCCTTCTAGTCGTACATGTGGCATTCTCAGAAATATGCATGTTTGATTGCAGGCAAATTGGCTATGCACATCATAATAATAGTGTTGATTCTTAGGGTAGTTTACAGTGAAGATTTCATAGACAGGTGAGATAACTGGACGACATATAGGCACACGGTATTGGTGATAAAGATCATACTCTGGTCCGAGGAAGAGAAACAGCTGTTGAAGGTAAGTCTGTTTTTTCATCAGTATTTTTTTTAATCAATAATGCTAAATAATTTAGATGTTATTGAGTTGAAATTGAATGAAGGTGAGCGGTGGTTAACAATGGAAGGGAAGAAGTGAAGGATAGCACTAGGAAGAAGAGGAGGCGAGGCTGGTGTAGGACTCCAAGAAGTGGATCATGAATGGGCTAGGGAATGATATGAGAGAGAAGCAATGTGATAGTTTAAGGTGAAAGAAAAATAACATTAGATTTGTAGGAAGTTGTTTGCCCTTGATGGAGAATAGGTAGAGAGAAAAGAAAAACAGAGAAGACAGTATTGGGAAGTGTAGTGAAAGCCATGAAAGATGAATAAAGCTGGTGATAGTTTGTAGGTTAGTCAAGAGTGAGTATTTCCTCAGGTTTGATGTGGTTGTAGAAATGATAGCGAGCTGATGTGGACTGAGGCACAGGGAAAGGGTGAGAAGGTGAGTAGATGATAGAGTGGAGTGGAGAAGGGGTATGCAGACATGTGTGGGTGAATTGAAAAGTGGTGCAAGAGATTATTACGTAAGAAGAGTATTAGGTCAGGTGAATTTGAAAAAAGCCACAGAGGAAGAGGAGGAACTGAAGTATGAAGAGTACTGGAAAGAGGGAAGCAAGATGTGGGAATTGGCCATTCAGGAAACATGACAGCATATGAGAAGATTCAAAAGATTTGGCCTGCTTTTTTCTAATGAACAGCATTATGGGACTCCAACCAGCAGTGGCTCAAAGTTATGGGTGCAAGGCCATGCCCCCTTACCTTCCCCCATATTTTAACAATAGTTTTTTATTGCATCCAGCTAAAAAATGCCATAAAGCCAGCTGCCTGTGCAAACTTCACCTGCTTCGTTCGCACTGCATTTGTTGTCTGAAAAGTTACTACAGACATCTCACCAGACCGCTATCAATCAAAACATGCCTATGTGGTCATCACTCAAATAGAGCAACAGCATTTGGCACTACGCTCCAACCACTTTTGACACGCTTGGGAAGTTAATACTAGGCATTTCAGGTTTAAACCCTGAAGTGCCAAGCGCCACATGGCAGTCAGTAAATGAAGTCATGTCACTTCACCTTTTCACATGTTTTACTTGTTAAAGAATGAGGTGAAGGTTTCCAAAGGGAAGTTGAACACTGGTGCCTGCGCAGTGTGTAGTGTTTTGGTGCAAGCTCTGCTTGACCCAGTATACAATCGCCAGTTCTCAGCTTTCAAAATTCCCATTCTGTACTAAGAGCAGGCCACAGTGCTTTTTATGGATAGGCTTTTAATTCCACATTATTAAATTAAGGAGTTTCTGCAAGATTTAGTACAGGCCTTAGTGCAGGGGGCTGGCCAATCATGAGAATGGTAAGAAATTAGAAAGGATAAAGCCTCGAGGCATGGGCCATCATAATAACGTTCTAGGAGAGGCAAAGTTGTTGAATGTTTGCTAGCTGATCGGCTCAGCTGCCAAAGCTTCACCGCCACCTTTGTTTTAGAGAGGGACCATCATTCTCTAGGTCAGTTCTCCTCCCCCGGAGCTCACCCCAGACCAATACTTGCTGGGCTCCTTAATTTCCATGACCTGGATATAGCCCTGAGACTCTCCCAAGAGCAGGGCCCTCTGCAGTGGCAGGGATCTACAGTCTCCCTTTTCCAAGACTTCACAATGGCTGTCCAGGGGACATGTCGTAAAATTATGAAATATAAAGCTGCACTCCAGAAATTGGGACTGCGGTACAGGATGCTATACTATATACTAAAAACCATTCCTCCCCTTGACACCACTCCTGAAAGCAACCCACTGGATACACAATCCACTCTCGACAGTCAAGGTCATGCTGCAGGTTCAGATTTTTCTTGACTGAACCTGCGGCTTGACCTTGACTATCTTGGGTGGACCCCCTGAGAGTACCCCAGCACCCCTATCACCACCTCACCTTTGCTGATTACATTGGTTCCTCCTGATCACACCTCACTGACATTGAATACTGGCCCATTCCGCCCCACTCCTGGAGTTTGTTCTTACAGACGGAGCCAGTGCGTTGAGGCGATGCCAGCCCCCAATGTTACACACACTATGGTGACTGTACTTGTTTCTGAATTTTTGAGTTCTTTTCTTGGGATTCACAGGGCTTGTTATTGCCTGGTGTGGGAAGGGGGAATGGGAGGTTGTTGCTAGCTTGTTATTACCTCTATTTGATATCTATCTGCATCCTCTCATAATGTACAGCGTGTGTACACACCATTGTCATACACTGCTCATAATACCTAAAGCACCACCACAAGTCCATAGGGGCCTGACAGATGAATTCACATTTCTCTCTTGGAACAACCGGGCCTCAACAATCCCCACAAGCGTAAACAAGTGCTGCAATACCTCTCTCAACATAAAGAGCAGGTGGCATTCCAGCAAGAAACACATCTTCCCCCTCGGAAAGCCCATTCTTTGCCCTGCCTGGGGCTCTTATTGATACTTCTCATGCTACAGCACATATTCACATGGGGTATGCACACTAATTGACAAAAACCTCCCACTGACTGCTATTGGCTAATATATACGCTCCCAATGTTGATACCCCTGACTTTTTTTAAACACTCAGGATACATATAAGATGCATGGACTACAACCACATCATATTAGGGCACAAACTTAATCTTCTTATTGATCTCCTACTTGAAACCACTGCTATCACACCAATGGATAAACCACTTTCACTACAAATGCTTCAACACCTCTGTACCACATATCTGCTTCACGATCCCTGGCACCTGCAACATGCATCTGTACTGACTTGCACTACAAGACCCCTGGCCCCCTACTGACGTCTTGCTAATGTCCACTACCCTGGTCATCTCACATTTGACCTGCACGCTCTTTGACCACTCACAATATGGATATCATTGCATTTGTAATTTGTAGGTGGTCCTGAGAGGTAATGGCTCTTCCATGCCATGGAACTACATGACAAATTGTTCCACTGGGACCTCCATTCAGCGGTGGTAGAGCATTTTGCGCTCAACTCCAATTCCGTCATTTCCCAGGCCACTCTTTGAGAGGCCTTTAAGGCCTATATTCGGGGCATATTTATCTCAAAGCTTGCCAGGCTACTATGAGACATACATATAAGTCTTACCCATATAGAAATGGAACTGAAAGGTTTGGACAACACAGATGCCCTGCAGCACCATTAGCCACAGACATGTGAACGCACAACCCTACAAGCTGAATATCGAGACTTAGTTGAGGGTGAGGTGCAATCCCTAGGGAAGTTTGTCAAGAGCCCTTCTGCGTATCGCCTGGGATACCCTTGTACTCCTGTGTGAATGAGGTAGATTTGGCGTGCCATACTTTTATGTTTCCTAGTGGCACAATGCCAGTTCGCCCATCATTGTTTTCACTCCAACGCGTGGCTCTCCCACACTAAGCCTGAAATTGATCAGGCTGCCTCATTGATCCTGGCTTCTCTCCTTCCTACAGAACTCACATTGGGCCCTGCAGACATCCAAACTTTGTCCATCACCAGTTGGGTGTGGAGGAAGCTTCTTCATCAACTGAGGGGTGAATTGCTATACTTTCCATCATTGCAGTTAGCGAACAACTCCTGGCTCCTTATCACTCTGAAAAACGTGTTCAGCACATGCTCGCATATCATAGACTACACATTTTGGGAAACGTATTCCCTTAGGGCCAAATTATCACCTTATCTGACGATGTCCGTGCCACTGCCACATCCCATATGGACCACTTTGTTATGCGAAGCATTCACAGCAGACTGCGAGCCACTATCCCAACATATCCTCTGGCCCCTGCCAACTTCCCTCTTCGTCCCTAGTAATCACTGATGATGATGGGAGACACCTAATCTCCAAATTGTACCAGGCGAGGGTTGCAATGCTGGCCCCATGACTGAAAAACTTTTCAGTACTTGGGAAACCGATCTGGGTCACCCACTCACTGATAAGATGTGGGCTGCCTATTGTGCTCAAACACACCTCATTTGGCCCAATCACCGCCACAAACTCCTACATTTTAAATTCCTGCATAGAAACTAATTCACACCTAGCGTGCATCAAATGCCATACTGCTGGGCCGGCTTTGCACATATGCAATGGGCCTGTAGCCAAACTGAATCCTTCTTGCACACTACATTCTCCATCAGATCCCAGATCATAGACTGTAATCTTGCTCCTGACATTTTGTTCGTGCTACTGGTCTACGAGAGAGATATACCAAAAAAAGCCCACCTCTTTACTGCCATTTCATTGCTTTAAGGAAAGCGTGAAATTGCACTCTATTGAGGCAGTAGAGGTTCACAAACTACCAAAGCATTGCTCTATAGCTTAGTATTCTGTGACACTACCCATGAATTTTATGTATATTTGCAACCTCCCACATCTAGGCCAAAGGACATCTGTCAACCCCTTTGAAACTATCTCTTGACTAAAGAGTTGGCCAGCTAAGACTCTTGATCCGTAGTGCTAAATTAGAAAGGATTGTACACACCTTGTAACCCCAGTTTATGACTGCTCCTAGACACTACCTGCTTCCGCGCAGCCCTGCCTACTAACTGCTAGTTTCATTATCTATATCTGACGTGACTCGCTATTCCTTCTGCATTACTCACTGTTGTGTAAAAAGTATCATATTGCTCTTTTTTGTATGCACCAATATGCTTCCTCTCATGTCAGGGGTAATACCTGACTCAATTTCTCTATCTCAATAAAGAAAGTTTTTTTTTTTTAAAAGAAACAAATAACAAAGGTAAAGGAAGCACGCAAAGTAATTGAAAGGAAAGTGAGGTAAGAGATGTTTTAAAAACGTATTTATTTTAATGATTTGTGTAGCACACATTACCTTAAATGGAAGCAAAGAGGAGCTTTACTCAAGGAAACACATGTCTCAAAGGGATAAGACCCTGCGCTTGCAAAAGAGGTGGCAAAGTCAGTGCTACAGCATTACATACCCAGGATATGCCTGAGGGGCCCAAATATGGATTAGACCAGCGGTGCCCTTCAAAAGTATAGGCCGCACAATAGACCCTGAAGTGAGGTATGTATTTCTAGAGGGACAAATAGACTGTTAGGATGCATATACACCCGGAATGTTGCCCAACAACCATACTGGGCCAACATCTTCATCCTGCTGACTAGATCGGTGCACATACTGTGGGACATAGGGTGTGACTTTAATTGCACACTGGATCACCTCCTGGACCACTCATTCCTGCCTCTGCCCTCCTCCTCAACCCTTGCGGAGGTGACCCATCTGACTCACTGGCTAGCATATTGGCCATTACAAGACAGCTGTTGCGTAATGTATCCACTCACTAAAGAATATTTTTGTTTTTCACCACCACACAACTCTTATGTATGGTCAGACTGAATTGTCTGCCACCACTCCTTGCAACTGGAGGTCACAGGAGCTGAATATTTGGGAAAAACCTCGGACCATATCCCCTTGTTGTTGCACATGTCATGGGGGACACAGATTCTCCCAGTACCAACATGGCAGCTACAACTGGCCACATTAGAGGACCCAACATTTTGAGACCTGACTTACACTGCACTTACCAGCTAGTTTACAGAAAACTGGAGAATGACAGACTCCACACTGACAAACTGGGGGCCATAAAAGTAGTTATGCGAGGCTACTGCATCCATGTAGGGTGAGCACAAGATCCTCACTGCATCGTGACCCCCTCTGCCTTGAAGACTCACTTAGCACTCTTGAGTCTGATGGCATAAATGACCCCATTCAGAGACCTATCATTTGGGCAATATGTGAGCAACACACCACCCTCATAGAGTCACTGAAATTCCTCAACTATGGGGTGTACCGTTCTAAGGCACACGAGGAAGGTGACAAATAAGGCCACCTGTTGTCATGGTTACTGAGGAGCACTGTAGCAACTGACCCTATTACTGCTATAAGAATATCCCCAACACAATCAGTTGTTAACCAAGCACTGGATTTACTTTGTACATACTGCACATTACCGATCTCCCTACAACCCCCCAGCACAATGGACAAACATCAGTCCACACTTTCCTCTGTGCTGTTACGCTCCCTATGGTAGCGTTGAAAACTAGAGAAGACGTCAACATGGCTGTCACTAAGAAGGAGATCAAGGCAGCCATTAAAGCAGCTGCAACAAGTAAAACTCCAGGACTAGATGACCTACCAATAGAGTTTTATAAAGCTTATGAGTCCCTCCTAGTCCCCGGACTGCTGGAAATGTATAATGCTGCCGTCATATCTGGGCAGCTACCTCCATCACTTAGGGAATCTTTGCTGATCTCTCTCCCCAAACCAGGGACAGATCCCCTTGACTTGACCTACTATCGACCACTCTCTATGTTTGGTACGGACTATAAAATGTTGAGCAAAATCATTGCAGTGCGGATCTTGGAACATCTCCTGCAGCTGGTTCACCCTAACCAGAATAGGTTCATCCCAGATTGCTCTACAACCCTCAATATCTGTAGACTTTATAGAGTACTCGAACAGGTTCATGCTGTCTCCATATATGCAGATGACATGCTGATCTATGTACACGGTGTTAGGATGGCATTGCTCCTATTACGACTGCTTTGGCAGAATTCCATGCCATCTCAGTGCTAGGTGTGAACTGGTCAAAGACTTGCTTGTTATCACTCCACACAACCTGC
This sequence comes from Pleurodeles waltl, assembly GCF_031143425.1. Taxonomy (NCBI): domain Eukaryota; kingdom Metazoa; phylum Chordata; class Amphibia; order Caudata; family Salamandridae; genus Pleurodeles; species Pleurodeles waltl. The sequence continues at coordinate 865,173,984 of NC_090438.1, forward strand.
CCACGGCAAAACTTTCAGTATGAAACACATACATTCCGATACCATTACAATAGCATCACCATTTACCACACAACTGTAGACCTCCTGGATGACAATCTCACTAAAGCCATTGATAAAGTTAGCCCACATATGTCGCATTTTGGTGCACACTTTCCTTGTTGGTACAGAGCATCCTGGCTCTTTCCAAAACGGTCATGCTCCTTAGTTTATTGTTCTAAATTAATTTTCTTCCAGTGACAGTTCCTCGCAGCACATTCCACAAATTGCACACACTACTTCCTGTAGAGCAAAGAGAAGAGGCACATAGCATTAGCCAATTGGCAGCTCCCACTGAAGAAGGGGGGTCTATGTTCTCCAAACTTTGAATATTATTATTTGGTGGCCCATCTTCAGTGGACAGCCCGCTGGTTGGTGGGTCAACACATAGAAGACTTCGGAGCAGACCTGGTCGATCCTGCACAGCGAGTGAAAGCTCGAGGCCTTCCTACATCAGGGAAGACTCCCTTGTCAAACTATGTGAGGCTGATGAGTTACCACAGGAATCTGCATCATATAGCCAAACTGGCCCCATTTTAACCTGCAATACACATAGGTTGCATATCGTCCTTTAAAGAACTCGCTGGGGAGACTGGAGTGACCCTGTGGGAGGAGGCAGGTGTGGTCACATTATGAGACTTATTCCAGACTGTACCCTGGTTCCGTTTGCACTGCTGTGCGACTACAGAGAGACCTAGCAGGCCACTTCTTAGCCCATAAGTGCCTAACTGAGGAGCTCAAAGACTATGGTAGATCACTGACACAGAACACACTACCCAACTGATTGCATAGACCCTGCACATGGTAGACACTGGACGCCGTCCGAACACATTTCTAAATCAAGCTTTTTCCCAACATAACTAGACCCCCGGCTCCCACTCAGCAAAGTCTGACAACAAGACATAGGCTGAGAGCTCACTCAAAAGGAATGGGCTAGAACCCTCCTATATCCACAGAAGGTCTCACGGAACTCTGAGTTCCATTACTTTTAGAATAATATAATACATAGTGCCTACCTTACCCCAATTAGACTCCACAGACTCTTCCCTGACTTATCCCCTAATTGCCCGTGCTGCACAGAACCAAGGGCTGATACAAGGCATATGTTTTGGGACAGTCCCCTAGCACACAAGCTGTGGCTAGTGGTAACTAGCAAACTGACAGACCTCATGCGTCGAACTGACCTTCACACTTTGGCCAGCTGCCTGCTTGGACTGTATTGGAAGAGGCGAGTGGGAGGAGTCATTACACGCATCATTGACATTGCGATTCTCATAACTCGTAGACTGATAGCTATGCATTGATGGCAAGAATGTTGCCTTAGATAAAACAATGGAGTGGGGTATGCTATTTTGGAGCAAGGCGGAAGAGACAGCATTGAGAGGACAAGATGCCCACAGCCTATGGCGAAAACCTATAGCTGCAAACTGGGAAGAACTGCAAAAAAGCCTGCAACCTCCCGTAGGTGACTAAATACTATAGTATAATTGCTGTGGGCGTAGACTTTTTTGCTTGGATAGCTAAACATTCAGCATCGGGTGGCCATGGGCATATGCCATTGCCTTCAGCGGTATGTAATATACTGTCAAAGTAATAAAGGCTGGGGTTGTTGGGGAGAGAGGGCTAGGTATTTCATTATTTACTGTCAACTGGTCTGCACCCAGTACTGTCGGAAGCCCTGTACATGGCGATAAGAGCACATAATTCCTGTAAGTGCAATTTGAGGTGATACCATGGCAGTATGCGATCAGACGTATTTCTATTCTATATCAGAGATCCGGCTGGCGATCGCTAGCAATCTGCTGTATGTTAACTATGAAAATGCTAATAAAGATGTTTTTTAAAAAATGGAAGCAAAGACACTGACGAAGAAAGTCAGACACGAAAACAGAGCACAGTGTGTGATTTGAGCAATGGAGAAAAGTCATAGTTTAGACATGCGAGACGATGAAATTTGAATTTACGGGGAGAGACGGGTCGAAATTTGAGCAAATTCAACTAGAAAGCTTCAGATGTAACAGGTTGGTGCATATTCTTGCTTGTAGTGGCAGAATCCCGCTTTCCATTCCCATTCCCAGATTTCACGCTTAACCGCATTGTGTGATCCTGGGGAAGCTTTTCCTTTTGCCTGATCCTCTTGAAGCTTCCCTCATGTGGCAATTTCTTTCGATCCCCAAATAGGGAGGGCTAAGAAGTTAAACCTCTAGTGCTAAGGGAAATCCGTGCACCTACACTTATACATATGTGGCAGAATGTTATCAGGAAACCATTCTGCCACTGAAAAAGAAGTTTGGCATTGGTAAAATTGATAAATATATTAATTGTGCTGGTCTGACCACACCCACTACTTATGTTTGTTTAGAAAGACCTTATAAGTCGCGTTTTGCTTTCTTTTATAGTGTGAACAATAATGAACTTGGACTTTTTCTAAAGCAAAGCACACGACCTTTGCCTACTGACAGTATTAGTCGAAGGTCCATGTGTGCTAGTTTCCATTATATTCACTTGCATATCAGTTTATATTGCGCTCAACGTGCATGGCTGCTGATACGCAGCACTGAAATGCTGCTAATACTCTAATATATTTCTGTTTCTTTACAATCGGGGTTTAGGTTAATTTTAAGTAAAAGGTTAAGCTCTTGTTTCTCACACTTCTACAGTCCTTGTGATTCAGCTAATAAGATGGCCTTGTGGGTTAATCACCTGTTGTTGATATCAGTGTGTGTCATAGAGTCGATTTGTCATCACACAAGAAAGCACCTTCCCAGAACTTGCCAGTTTTTTTAGAGTAACATCATCATTTGTGACCTTGATGCTTATTATGTAGAGGACTGAGGAATACTTTTATTTTTGTCCAAAGTCTTCACCTGCTTCCTGCGTGGTCGGGCAAATTAATACCTTGCAACTCAGCTTAAACATTGAGTACTGAACGCCATTTACAAACAACGCGCTCTAATCAGAGATTAGAATGATCAACCTCATTTCATTGGTTTTATTTCCCATTGTGATGCCGTTAGATATGTGCTTTAGTGAAGTGTATGGTGTACTGCTTTTGCTTCCATTGAGGGAAAACACAGAGCCTGTTCATATCATTAGTATTTTATTGTCAATACTTATATGGCTCGAGGAGGCACGCAAAAGTACTGAAGATGTCCTGAAAAAAGCATATTGAGAGATGCTAAAAAGGAAGAAACTAATAACAGTTGAGCCGCCTTATGGTGACTTTTACCAACAGCACCCAAAAAGCGGATAATTATTAAACTTTATTCTGAAAAGAGGTTGTGTGTCTTTGGCTCATACACTTCTGCCTATTATATTTACAGTTGGGCTGATGCTTCAAAAATGTCATACATTCCTTCATTGTCCGCTTTATACTTTTTTTTTATTTGATGTTTTCTAAAGAACTTATCTTTACTCCTGCAAAACAGAGTTATATTTTATTATTGGCTTCCACTGGCAGTTTACGTGTTTTCATCAAATTTTAATAAAGCCAACCAACAATTTATAGGTGGACCATTTGCCATTTGGTAACTCTGACGTATGCCCGCTCTGGGAAGCTACAGTGTAGGCACCAAGGGCCTTGCTTAAAAGGTCCATGGCTCAGGGCGGTGCAACAAGTGCCTGGGTGTGCTGCCCTGCACAACCAGGAACGGGCAGAAATGCGCTGTACATACAAGATACATCACATTTCCATCCTGTCCCCCTGCGCTGGCACACAAATTGCTGCAATGAGCCAACGCAGGCACCCTTGCACGGTGGTGCAAGGGTTCCTGCATTGTGGGAATGAGTGTTTTTGTGCAGGAAGGGATACTTTCCAGCACAAAAACAATCACTTAAGGTGTTTTTCTGTGTGTGCTGCAGAATGCAGCACATATAGAAAGAGGAAAGAACAGGGAGTAATAAAGATATTTCTCCCTGTTGCATTACTCTTATGCCACCCCTGGTGTTGGGTAGGAATCTGACCCATTCCCAGACTGGTAAATCTAGGAAAGAGTCAGATTCCTTTGGGTTCATTGGGTGGTGCATGGGAACACTGCAAGCTACACACATGGAATGCCCCTTTCATGCACTATTAGGCGTGAAAGTAGTCCATATTTACAAGACCATGAAAAGTCACACAAGGAGGCTTTGCGTGGCCTTCTAAATATAGGCTGGCACACTGTGCCACCAGAGTGTAAAAAACGAGTTTCAATTTTCTACATACCGGTCTCTTACCTGCTGCCTGCAGCTTTAGGGCAGTCGGGCTTCCTTTAGAAATACTTGTAAAACACATTGAGCTTTATTATTTCATTAACTAAATTGTGCTGGGAAATCCCCTTTTTTGAAAAGCATACTCTGAGGTAGAACTCCCCCTCCTTTATTACTGTTCCTCTTGCTCAAAGAAATGTATAGATTTATCCTGCACCCCACCACTTCCAGGCTTCAACAGCCACCACTGACTTCAATGCCTGCTTGCCTGTTTTGAGACTTTATCCTAATAATCCTGATTATCCTCACACTTGGGGCACCATGGTGCTTCTCTACTGAAAGAACTAACTACCGAACCTGGCAACTATTTAGGAATCTCTGGATTCAGCCGATAATCTGCAAAGGTGTGACTGAAGGAAAACGTCAATTTCAAAATCTCCAGAGGTTTATCAGGTTATAGGGACCATGAAGGTGTGGTTGAAATGTAACATATTGAAACAAAACAGCTACTAAAACACTAGTTATTTAAAACTACACAGGGTCCTCCCAGTAGTCATTTAGGTACACCCTACAGGACCATGGACTACTATGGAGAAGTAGTTTCTCACAACAATAACTTATTGTATTTTATGTTGTCCCCAGGAGCAGAAAGGAACCCCACTGAAAATCACAGTTTCCTCATAGCATCAGTTACTCAGATTCTGTGGGTCCTCTGGTGATGGGGAGGATGCAACTAGAAAATGATACAGCCTCCCAAAAATGTTGAGCAATCCACCCAAGAGAGTTGAGGAAGAATCAAGTGGAAAACTGGAACATCCAGCTTACACACATAACTAGTTATTTAACATTCTATCTGGTACTCCTTGTGTTTACTGATTTGCAGTGTGAGAATTAAATGGACAAGGTCTCAGTTTTCTTTATTGCAGTTCCAGCAAGAGGGGCTTTCTAGAATCTTCAGAGTATCTAATTGCGAGGGTGTCCAGCATGCTTTGTTTAAGAGCCCAAATTTGGTTTGGGAAAGTACAGGTGTATTGCATTCCAGTCTGTCTCAGGTGTGGGTTTAGAGGAGTGGGTGTCCCAAAAATCTGCTATTTTGTTAACTAGTTTTTGTTGATTTAGGTTGTAGGAAGTGGTAGTATTTGGATACTTGGGCCCAGATTTACAAGAATCTGGCGCATCACTATTGATGCGCCACATTTCTTGCACCCCCCACCGCCAGCTAATGACACCATGAGTGCGCCGTATTTACAATATGGTGCACCATGAAGCATGTTAGGCCAATAGCATCAACATTTGTGATGCTATTGTTGTGTTTTGCTGCACTAACGTCAAAAGTTTTGACTCTAGTGCAGCAAAGGGCAGGGATGCCCATTGATTTCAATGGGTGGGTCCTTTTAACGCTTGCTTTGAGCAGGCATGAAAAATGACACCAAAAATAGTGCAATGAAATCTTGTAGATTTAATTACGCCATTTTTGCGGTCCTCCTAATGCCAGAACAACCTCCTTACATACATTATGCCTGGTGCAGGCATAATGTGGCACAAGGGGTCGCAAAGTGGTGCAATGTTTGTATTTGCCACTCACTAAATATGGAACAACTAGCTTTGCTTCATTGAGCCATATTCCCATATACAAATTACACTAATGTGGCACAAGGAGGCGCTAGGGCCATGTAAATCTGACCCTTAGTGACCTAGCAAGTGGAACATGTAGATGAGTGATGAGACAGATGGTTCTTTGTGGTGGTGGTTATATTTGGTAATGACTGTCTTAATTTTAAGGAAGTTGTAGAATTCTTGATCTTCGAGATGGTATTGTGATTGTAAATAAAAAAATGTCAGCGGATTTTAGACTTGGCATCCTGCTGACCAGTGCTAAAGTGCAAGTGCTCCCTGTTCAAAATGTATGTGTAATTGGCTTTTCCATGATTGGCACATTTGATTTACTGATAAGTCCATAGTAAAGTGCATTAGAGGTGCCCAAGCCCTGTAAATTAAATGCTACTAGTGGCCCTGCAGCACTGGTTGTGCCACCCACATGAGTAGCCCTGTAAACATGGCTCAGATCTGTCACTGCAGTGTCTGTGTGTGCAGTTTTAACCTACCAATTCGACCTTGCAAGTGTACCCACTTGCCAGGCCCAAAGCATCCCTTTTTTATACATGTAAGGCACCCCTAAGGTAGGACCTAGGTAGCCCAATGCGCAGGGTACAATGTATGTTAAAGGTACGACATGTATTGATGTGTTTTACATGTCCTAACAGTGAAATACTGCCAAATTTGGTTTTCACTGTTGCAAGGCCTATCTCTCTCATAGCTTAACAGGGGGGCTGCCTTTAAATATCCTTAAAGTGCAGATTCCCTCTGAGAGCAGATAGAAATTTGGAGTTTGGCGTCTCTTAACTCACAATTTAAAAATACATCTTTTGGTAAAGTTGGTTTTTACATTGTCAGTTTGAAAATGGCACTTTTAGAAAGTGGGCATTTTCTTTCTTAAACCATTCTGTGACCTGGCCTGCTTGTGTATTCCCTGTCTTGGTCAGACTGACAGTTGGGCTGTTTATGAATTCCCTCTAGACAATGACACAAAGGGAGCTAGGGTGTAGCTTGCATATCCTGATGGGCCATTTGGGCTAGAGTGGAGGGAGGAGTGGTCACTTACACCTAAATGGGCTGTGCCTGCCCTTACACAATGCAGTCTCCAACCCGCTGGTGTGAGTCTAGAGCCAGGCCTGGGCAAGGCATTATCTTGTGAGCAACAGAGACCTTCCTTTGAGGTTTGCCTACTTCAATGGCAGAAAGGGGTGTAAGTAGTGGACCCAAAACCCCAGATTTTTAGATTACTTCTGGAACCAAGAGGAACCTCTGCCAAGGAGAAGAGCTGAGAAGCTGAAGGAGGAGTACTGCCCCTTTGCCTGTGAGTGTGCTTTGCTGGGTTGGTCTGCAGCTGCTGCTTCTGCCTGAAAGGGGACAGATACTGGATTTGTCGTATATATTCCTGCTTGTGAATAATCTCCAAGGGCTTTGGCTGAGCTTGTCTCCTGTTTTGAAGTCTCAAGGCCAAGAAAGACTTCCTTTGCCAGCACTTGTACTCTATGCTGAGAATCCTGCCCTGCCAAGTGGTGCTCTATACAGTCCCTGGGCCCTTGAAAGGTGAAGCTGGTAGAACAAGGACTGAAATCCATGCACAGGACGCGGTGTGGGGACAATTTTAACACACCACCTGCAACGCAGCTGTAAAAACGACACACCAGCTGCCTCTCGACTGAAATCGATGCACCACCTGCATTGTGACTGGGAAATCAACGCATCACCTGTATTGTGGCTGGAGAAACAACGTAACACACATTTTCGGCCACTGAAAATGATGCAAACCCATGCAGCGCGGTTTTCCAACACCGTGCATCTGAATTTCTCACACATCATCGCTGGGCATCAAAATCGATGTAAACCTGCGTGAACCTGAGGTGCCCTGTGCTGAAAACGACACACAGCCTCACTTGCTAGTGAGAAAAAGACGCATTGCTGACTTTTTCTACACATGCTCGCCCGGGCACCTTTATTTTTGATGCAAACCAGGTACTTTGTGTAACAACAACCTTTCCATTGTTTTCTATTGAGTAAGACTCCTTTTACTTTGAAAATTCATAACTTTATTTGTAAATGTCAGGTTTCTGTCGTTTGAGGCTGTTTGATTTAGATAAATATTGGCAACTTTTCTAAACTGGTGCAGTATCCATTTTGTAGTGTTTTCATTGAATTACTGTGTCTGTTGGTAAAAATACTTTACACATTGCCTCTGAGATAAGCCTGACTGCTTGTGCCAAGCTACCAAGGGGGTGAGCAGGGGTTATCTACAGGTGTATCTCCATTGCCCTAACTAGAGTGAGGTTCCCTGCTTGGACAGAGTGCAAACTGACTGTCAATCAGAGACCCCATTTCTAACAGGAGGGAGGTTTTAGAGCCTAGTTGTTGTGGAAAAATGATACCTTTGGAGATCCATGACTCCCAATAGAGGTTATACCCTTCATATATTGATATTCAGATTGTGCCAGATAGAGGCAATGTTAGAAAATTTCATTTGGGTAGGTAACTTTTTCTCAATAGTTAACAGTGTGTTTCTGGTGTTATTAAATATGTACTTGGGAGTGATGAGGTATTTGTAATTGATGGTAAGCAGCGTAATTTGATCTAAGTTGTTCAATATGACTCTCTCAACTTCTAGCCAAGAGGGAGTATATTGATTGTGTATATGGAAGCAGCATGATCCTTGTTTGGCTAGAAACGCTATCTAGTAGTCTCTAAAATTGGCAACGTTGACTCCACCTAATGTATTGGGGAGACAGTTGTTTCAATGATATTCATGATTTTTTATTTTGCCACATAGTGTGTGAGCAGTTTGCGACGGAAATCGTCAGAGAGTAGTAGTGGTAGCATGTTGATTAGGTAATTTGTTATTGGAGTGATCATCATTTTTATTGTTTCGATTCGGCCTCACCAGGTAATGAATTTGGGTGACCAGTTTTATAACAGGCCTGATATGTTTTGAAATGTGAGCTTTTCGTTGTGTTTGATGGTGACTATCAAGTCAAATCTGAAATCAATGCCTAAGTATTTGATATAGTGGGGTTGTCAAGACAAACCAGAGTATCCTAATATGTCCTTGCATCTGTAGGGATTGAGGGGTTTAACTTCTGACTTGTCTCTGTCCAATTTGTAACCAGAGATTTCTAAAAATTGCTTGATGGTTTCTATAAGGGCAAGGATAGAGGTCTTAGGTTTTTCTGTGAGGAATAGTATATCATCTGCATGTGCAGAAAGTTTCACTGCTTTTCCTTGGAAATTGATTGCTGCTATATTTGGGTTGTTTTTTTCTCTCTGTGAGCGATGGTTCAAGGGAGAGCAAAAAGAGGGATGGGGAGAGTGGACACCCCTGTCTGGTACCTTTCCTGGCACACTTCCTGAGCTTGAATGGTTGGGAAAGTGATTCATTGGTATGCATTCAGGTGTTTGATTTACTGTAGAGGACCATAATCATTTTTTATGAATATGTTCTCTAAGTTAAATGTTTTCAGGGATTGTTTGAGAAAGGTCCATGATACTCTGTTGTACGCTTTCTAAGCATCTAGTGTGACTGCTACAGACAAGTAGGATGTCCGCTTTATCCAGGGCATGGCACAATAGTTGGGTATTGTTAGACCTGACAGCCTTAGGGTAGTCACCCCTAACTTTTTGCCTGCCTCCCTCCATTTTTTGGACACTGTTTTTGCTGGTTTATAGACTCTGCGCACTTTACCACTGCTAACCAGTGCTAAAGTGCATATGCTCTCTCCCTTAAAACATGGTAACCTGGAATCATACCTGATTGGACTATTAATTTACTTATAAGTCCCTAGTAAGGTGCACTTTATGTGCATAGGGCTGGTAAATTAAATGCTACTAGTGGGCCTGCAGCACTGGTTGTGCCACCCACTTAAGTAGCCCCTTTTTCCTTGTCTCAGGCCTGCCATTGCAAGGCCTGTGTGTGCAGTTTCACTGCCACCTCGACTTGGCATTTAAAAGTACTTGCCAAGCCTAGAACTCCCCTTTCTCTACATATAAGTCACCCTTAAGGTGTGCCCTAGGTAACCCCTAGGGCAGGGTGCTGTGTAGGTAAAAGGCAGGACATGTACCTGTGTAGTTATATGTCCTGGTAGTGTAAAACTCCTAAATTCGTTTTCACACTACTGAGAGGACTGCTCCCTTCATAGGCTAACATTAGGGCTGCCCTCATACACTGTTGAAGTGGCAGCTGCTGATCTGAAAGGAGCAGGGAGGTCATATTTAGTATGGCCAGAATGGTAATACAAAGTCCTACTGACTGGTGAAGTCGGATTTAATATTACTATTCTAGAAATGCCACTTTTAGAAAGTGAGCATTTCTTTGCACTTAAATCCTTCTGTGCCTTACAATCCACGTCTGGCTGGCCTTGGTTGACAGCTCCTTGTGCATTCACTCAGACACACCCCAAACACAGGGTACTCAGCCTCACTTGCATACATCTGCATTTTGAATGGGTCTTCCTGGGCTGGGAGGGTGGAGGGTCTGCTCTCACACAAAGGACTGCCACACCCCCTACTGGGACCCTGGCAGACAGGAGTAAACTGAAAGGGGACCTGGTGCACTTCTTAGCCACTCTTTGAAGTCTCCCCCACTTCAAAGGCACATTTGGGTATAAAACAGGGCCTCTGCCCTACCTCATCAGACACTTGCTGGAGAAGAAACCTGAACCAGAAACTACATCCTGCCAAGAAGAACTGCCTGGCTGCTCAAAGGACTCACCTGTCTGCTTTCTACAAAGGACTGCTGCCTTGCTGTTGCCCTGCTGTCTTGCTGAACTCTTGTCTGGCTGTGAAAGTGCTCTCCAAGGGCTTGGATAGAGCTTGCCTCCTGTTCCTTGAAGTCTCAGGACCAAAAAGACTTCTTCCTTTCACTTGGACGCTCCGTGCGCCGAAAATTTCGACGCACAGCTTGTTTCGCGGCGAGAAAAACGCCGCACACCGACGCTGATCGACGCGACGCCCTCGGGACGATCGAGACTTCGACGCACAACCTTGCAAGGACAAAGCCGCCCGACTTCCAAGGAGAAATCGACGCGACGCCTACCGTGAGATCGAAACTTCGACGCGCAGCCCCGCAGAACGACGCGCAGCCGGAAAACAAGCAGGAGAATCCACGCACAGACCCGGGACATCTGGTAATCCCCGCGACCCACAAAAAGAGACTGTCTGCGCGCCGGAAAACTACGCCCGACTTCCCCGCGTGGAAAAGAACGACGCAAGTCTGTGTGTGCTGAGGAGAAATCGACGCACACACCCCTTTTTCCGCGCATCTCTTCTCCTGTGGCCCTCTGAGGAGATTTCCCACCAGAAACCAGGTACTCTGTGCTTGAAAGACACTTTATTGCTTTTTAAAGACTTAAGACACTTTATATCACTTCCCTGTGATATTTCTACAATTTTCCATTGCAACTTTATTCTTTTTGACCTACAATTATCCTGATAAATATTATATATTTTTCTAAACACTGTGTGGTGTATTTTTGTGGTGCTATATGGTGGTATTGTATGATTTATTGCACAAATACTTTACACATTGCCTTCTAAGTTAAGCCTGACTGCTCGTGCCAAGCTACCAGAGGGTGGGCACAGGATAATCTTGGATAGTGTGTGACTTACCCTGACTAGAGTGAGGGCTTTTGCTTGGACAGAGGGTAACCTGACTGCCAACCAACAACCCCATTTCTAACAGGTATTATCAATGGACATGCTACCTACTTGTGTTTTGCTTATTATTTTGGTAAAAAGGGGTTAAGACGTTTGGCTAGGATTTTGGTATTCAATTTACGGTCTAGATTTGTTAATGAGATGGGTCTAAAGATTTATGGAGTAATAGATCTTTCTCTTCTTTGGGAATCATTACGATGTTCTCCTCCACTGTGGTACGACTAATAGATTTTTTAAATATTGTGCAACATCTGGCTCTAACAAGATCGTTTTGAGTGATTGTGCAAATGTTTTGAAAACCGCCGGGGGCTTTGTTTTCTTTAAGAGAATCAATTGCATCAGTAATTTCCACTAAGGTGATCAGTTTGGCTAGGGACTTTTTGCCTTCTTTGGATAGATGATCTAGCTGTTTTAACACCAAAAGCTGTGAGAGGGACAGACTGAGGTCATTTTACAGAATGGATAGATTTCCTGCCTCACCCTAGTCCAAGGTTTTACCTTCAGAGGTAATCGCTCATTTGGAGGTCAAAATTGTCAAGCCAGGTAATGCTGCAAGTTGTTGCAAGATAGTGATCCATGAGGCTGGATACTTTTGCAGTGAGGGCCTATTGAACCTGTTTTCGGGACAGCAAAACGCTTTGAGTGGGATGAACATGGTTTACTTGCCCACTTTGGGTACAACTTCCTGGGTCAGACCCAGCACCTTGTCCCAGTTTTCTAGAGACAAAAAAAATAATAAGTATCAATTATTTCAAAGTTCTGAAAAATCTTCTCTTGGTCAGTTCTAAAGCCCCTAGCTCCTCAAAGCTTTTAGACACCAGATCCCTATCCAGCCTAGTCTTCCGTAAGGTCTTGTCCTCTATGATCAGCTGGGCCTTCTTAGAGTCAGCAGTACTGATGTTTTTTGTGCCCCTAAAGCAGGCAAACGGTGGGCCAGCGACTTGATCCTGAGAGCAGTTTCTGTCAATGGATGCCAGCAGGATTCTGATATGCTTAAGTCCCTGAGTGCTTCAACCAGTCCATCTTTTTCAAGCAGGAATCAGTAGTCATCTTCCAGAAGGACTTTCTTCTTCAAATGGAGTCTATCCAGGAATGTTATCAGGTGATAATGGTTGAAGTGCCATATTTATCCTTTGTACTAACCAGTGAATGGAACAATTCTACTAACCAATCCAAACTGTTTTCTCAGAGTGCCTCCATCTCCTTCTGCAGGACTTCACCTTTGCTTTACTATTAAATTGACCAGGGGCCCCTGTTTCAAAATAGCATAACACTGCTGCCAACAAGCAGGCATTACTTTGGCTCCCTAGACAGCCCCCTATTCATATGAGCTCTTCCCCCATCTGAAAGGGGCAAAAGTGATTCTCTCCTCTAAATAGCTTTTGGGTTCTATTTAACTGTGAGAGCATACACATCCAGCCATGTAGTGCGCCATGATTTTGATACATTAGAACTCTGCCTGGTGGGCTAACAAGCCATAGTTTAGGGGTGACCTAGGAATATATAAAAATAGGTTTTTCCTACGTGCCAAATACCATTTTCAATGCTTATGTAAATGCAGTGTATTTCATCTACAGACCAATTAGAACACAGTGATGCTCCTGGCAGACTTATACTTGTACCTGATCCCTAGACCTAGAGTACTGCATATATGCATGTGATGAAAATACATACTGCAGCCCACATATGACATTTAGGCCCTCATTCTGACCTTGGCGGTCTTTTCGCAAGACCGCCGAGTTACCGCCGCGGTGAAGACCGCCGACCGCGGCGGTATGCCGCTGTGCGCATTCTGACCGCTGGGAGCGTTCCGCCGGAAAACCGCCAGCAGCCACACTGGCGGTCGGCGGGAAAGTGGAGACTGGTCAACCTCCACCGCCACGCCAGCAGAACACCGCCCACAGAATTACGACCCACATTTCTGTGTGGCGGTCTTCTGTTGGCGGTCTTCTGTTGGCGGTCACCTCCCCATGGCTCCTGTCACCTCCCGGAGGACCAACGCACAAGGTAAGTTGATCGTCCGTGAGGGGAGGGGGTGGGGGGGTGTTGTGTGATGTGTGCGTGCATGGGGGTGTGCGTGGGAGTGTGTAGAGGGGGTGTGTGAGTGCGTGCATGCGGGCGGGGAGTGCTGCTGTGCCTATGGGCAATGTGTGTAGTTCGGCGGGTGCGCATGTCGGCATGTATGTGTGCGGGTATGTGTCCCCGTTGTGTATGTGTGTGTGTAGGGGGTGTGTATATGTGCATGTAGGGGGTGTGTGCATGTCGGGGTGCGTGTATGTGCATGTCGGGGTGGGGGTGGGGAGGGGGTTCGTACCACCTCTGGGGGGTGGTAGGGGGGTGGAGGGTGTGGGGGGAGGACTCGGGGGGGCAGTGGGGGGTGGGGGAGACCCCTATCAGTGCCAGGGAAGGAATTCCCTGGCCCCGATAGTGCCTACCGCCATGGTTCGCATGGCGGTTCCCGACCGCCAGAAACCGCGGCGGTAAGCAGGGTCATGATACCGTTGGCGGTCTTGGGTCGACCGCCGGACCGGAGTGCGCAGACTCCAGCCCGTCGGTCATGACCGCCGTGGCTGTCGGAGTGGGGAAGTGGCGGTCGGTCGCGGCGGTGACCGCCGCAGTCAGAATGCCATTTTTAATACCGCCGGTCTGTTCGCGGTCCGACCGCTGTCTCTCCGCCGACCGCCAAGGTCAGAATGAGGGCCTTAATCTTCCATGACATAGGTACATTCTAGGCACCATTTATAATAGCATTTACAGTGGATTCATATGTCAGTTAAACAGGCCACCATGCAAAAACAATTTTATCCCTGGGGCCACAGCCAACACACTTTAGCACGTATTAACAGTATCACAGGGCATGGAATTGTAATACACAAATCACAAAAGTAGTCTAGTAGCAGTGTCTGACCAGGCCAGACCAGAAAGGCACCACTCCCAGAAACACAAATATAGCACCCAAAACTATGCATGGTCTAAAAAAATTGTCTATATACTGTAAACAGGTGTTCTTGTCAAAGACAGTAACTCGCACCCACCGTTCGGTGGCATGCTTCAGCATCCCATCCCTCCTCATGGAAGGACCAAAGGTAGCTGGTGTGGGCTGCAGCTCTCTTAACTAGGGAGGAGCTCCTGATGTGTTTTCTGTAATTAAAGCCCTCTGGAATATGATAGTATGGGTACAAGGTGCATTATTAATGTATTATAACTAACTCTTATTGGGCTCAATCAGAATTTTATTCCGGTGCCACCAAGGGAAAGATTGAAAATAAAAGGGGAGGGAAACTTCAACCCAGTAAAAGAGGGGTCATCATGTTTCTGTCTGGTTCCTGACCTCACAAGGCATTCCTTCGGACTATGATTATATGTCACTCTGCAAAATATTGATGCTGAAGTTTGAAAAGGTGTAATTGATTGGTACACTTAGTGACCCACTTTAATTGTAGGAGCACTCCACTATCATTGTCACCCACAAAGGCTGGGTGTTGGACATCAACTCAAGCCTTATTAAGGGAAAACCAATGAACAGGGCAGCTGTGGTCCTCTGTTACTCCCTATCTGGTTTGTCTGGTGAGGCTAGTACAGAGACACATATTTTTGAGACCACATGTACATTTGTTTGCTATACAGATTTGAAATACTAGAAGAAATAGGACCCAGAAAATGTGAAAAATCTCTGTTGGCTCTGCAGAACTTGCTTCTGGAAAGAATTGCACCTATAATAAAAACACAAAAATGCAAACCAGTTTGCTGCTTTCCTGTTTAATCTATACAAAGGTATCATTATTATAATTATTATTATTACTCATTTCACTATGTCGTCCTTCCAAAGAGCTGGTCACAGGAAGAAAGTGTACTGTGGCAAAGTTCTCTAATGCTTTCTGTTAATGCAACAATGAAAATCACCCTTAAGTAGGCTTAGAAAACCTAAATGTCTAACACATGCTCAATCCAAAATTGTTCACTATTGAGAGCTATGATGTTCTTTAAAAGCCTCCCGCCCAAGTCATAGACCAGGGCTACACATGAGGTCTTAAACTAAGGGAGATGACCTCCAACGGCTGGTATAGTGTAAAGGGAGATAGTCTTTCAAAACACTCCACCCACTGAGAGCAGATTGTTCTGAATGAACCAAGGAGAAATAGAAAGACTATCAATTGAATGTTGGATTACAAGATCTGTACAATCCATTGCTGACCCTCTTCTACTTCATTTTCTACAGTGGAATGTCCACCAACCCAGTGTTCTAATATAGTACATTTTCATGAGCTTAGCTGGACATTAAAGGCCAGTTAATTGAATTACAAACCCAAGTGATAGACTGGATCCTATTACAAAGGATAAAGGATTCAAAGGCTAGTGTAGCCTGAAGCAGAGGGTCTGTAATACCATACAAACAATGAATCCACTGAGGGGAGAATGTTCTACATTAAGAGGGAGAAACCGAAATACAAACCCTGGAGTATTGGAGACGGTTTATATCAGCAATTCTTAGCCATTTACTATATGGTAGTGTTCAATGCAGCTCCCGACATTCCAATAATCTAATATAATATTGATCACTATCAAATCATTTTAATGTATGGCCTTCTCTTACCACAGCCTGAGTTATTCTCTTTTTTGCTTTGCAAATGATGTTTCTTATGAACTGGAAAGCAGATTTACTAACACTTTGCACATAGTTTGCACCGCAAAAGTGATGTAAACCAGCACAAAATGTAGAATTGGGATTTACTTTCTAGTGCAAACCTTGTTTTACACTGGAAAGTAGCACTAAACTTTGTGGCATGCCTCCTTACTTTGTGTCAGGTGGGTGTACCATGGATGGAGCGTGGTTGTTTCATTGCAAACACCCATGATTTTTGTCACAAAGCCTTTTCTACGAATATTTGTTGTCAGAGCTTTCTCTCAAAAATACACCCCTCTTTCAGGCAGGAGTTAATGTGGAGAAACATTTTTATTTCTCCACATTTTCTGAGTTCACAACACACCAACAAAGTGGGAAAAGTGTTAAGCTATTTCTAATTATGGGCCCCGATTTGCTAACATTTTGTGCCAAGTTTGCAATATGTTTGTAATGCAAACCTGGAGCAAAGTGTTATGGTGGTATTTACTATCCAAAGCAATTCAAGAATTCGACTGAAAAGTTGTGGACTCCCCCAGATGTCTAGTTTCCATAAATGTCTGGGTTTGGTAGGTTTCCCTATATGGCCGGCGAGCCCAGGACCCAAAACACAGGTGCCTGCCTTACAAAACCATGTTGTTTTGTGAAGGATAATTTTGATGTCTTCACAATACGATTTGGGCGGTGGAATTTGGGGCTGAACTAAATTGCGGGGCTCCCAAGAGAGCACTCTCTCTGTGCTTGCCGCTGCATGCACCTGCTCCCTGT
Source organism: Pleurodeles waltl (assembly GCF_031143425.1). Classification (NCBI taxonomy): domain Eukaryota; kingdom Metazoa; phylum Chordata; class Amphibia; order Caudata; family Salamandridae; genus Pleurodeles; species Pleurodeles waltl. The sequence continues at coordinate 865,190,863 of NC_090438.1, forward strand.
GTTGGGCTAAGCCGCTATTGTCCCGCTGCACAGAGTGTGACTGTCCTCATCACCTTCCTCAAAATCACTGGAAGAGGAGTTATTGAATGGGACTCCTCCGACTAAAAAATCACACTCATAGTCTGCACCATTGTCCTATACCTCAGATGCTGTCTCAGTATCTGCTGTCCCAGTCTCTGATCCTACGTCAGAGCTGTCCTCTATAATCCAAGTTAGGGCTTTAGCAGCAGTCATCCAATGAAATGCCATCTCTGCTACTGGCTAAACTGTCGCTCTAAAATAATTTCACACATAGTCACAGGTGTTTTCCTGAACTATCCTTTTATCAGTTGCCAGTATTGCACAAAATCCTCTGTCAGTGTATTTCAGGAGATGACATTTTAAAAGACCAACAGCACCCACTGCCGCAAAGTGGGTGGGGCATGTAAGATAGATGAAATTTTTTAATCTGGAGAATTTAGGGCCCAATTTAAAGCTTGGCAGACCAGGTATTCCGTCGCAAATGCAACACAGTACATTACCCACCAAAGCCTAGGCACATCATCCTGATTCAAAGGTGGGCAGACCTTAAATATTCTATTTACTGAGCCCTCATTGAGTGTAATTGTGACTTCCTAATTACATGTCAAAGGTGTTCCTGCAACACCCATGAGCTGGCATCAAAGGAAGCAAGAGGAAACCTGGAAATAAAGCCAGAAAGGTTTTTATCTTTACTACAGAGATAATGTATTTGGAACTTGTATTTAGTAATGAAGTCCCCTTTTCTCTGTCCTAGGTGGTATCTTCACTTTGAGATTTTCATATAAGGTGACCAATGCTTGATTATCTGAAAATACATGAAAGGACTCGCCGTACTATCAGGTTTTGAGCTCAAAAGCAGACAAGGAAAATGGGGCTTCATACGTTGCCCTAATGGTTAGAGCGCCACAAAGTCTGATGCACTCTTCATCACATCAACTCAAAGCTGCATTACTCTTGAATTGACATATTAAATTAACTAATCGGAACCTGGAGATGTTGAGAAAGGGCCATAGGCTGCGGGCCTGTCAGAGGCAATGGGGTGGGGCTTACAGACCAGACTGTTTTATTTCCAGAGCAGGGTAGTCTAAATCAGCACAAAGTCAAAACAAAACGAAAGTCACTCTGTACCCATTTGCCTTCCAATGTTTTGTGAGATGCTGTCACTTTTTAACTAAAGTGTTTTTGTCACCTGGTACTCCATCCCCACTCCTTTGTTTTTTCCTCTTTTTGGTTCCCTTGAACGTAGGTTTCCAGTTAGTTAATTTTGTTGTGCTTTTCTCTTGGTATTTGGCACATTTCCCTCCTCAGTCTCAGTACCTCACGTCTCCAAGGTTTCCTGGTTTCCGTGCCTATATCCTGCTGGTTCTTGGAGCTCTTACAGTATATCTTCTACGATAGACTGGTGAGTAGTTTTATGATACTTACCTGCTAAAAATCAATGTGCACTGCTTTCTTTTCTGAAACCCTAAAGCTGTTTGTTTAAAGTTTCTGTAGTGTTAGTGCTGCTCTCCACTTACCAGATGAGGCAGGCCGTTGTACCAACTAGCCGGAAGGGCTCCTGTTGCTCTCTATCCACTCCTGTGTTTTCTTTAAGCTCTGCCACCAGTGTGGGCCTGTTTCACTCCAGGCAAGAATATGGGACAACTGAGATTAACAACATGTCCACGCTCTAAATTAGTAATATTTGACACATATAAGAATGGATGAATACATTTTGCAGGTGCATACTTTACAAAGGCTCTCTTTTTCCGGTTGTGAATATGCCATTTCTGTTTTTTTTAAGCTGGCACATCCATACCCGGTGCAAGGCCTCTTATAAAGGTTCCTAGACTGACAGACTAACAGGGTTAGTGTCAACTTGGGGCGGCTCCTCCGCTATGGTGGAGGAGTGTCCCCCCCACCAGCAACAGTAAAAGCATATTAAACTGTGTTTATTTTGTTTTTACTGTAAAAGGGACAGGGCCATTGGCGTGACAGGGACAGATGGGGGTGTTCAGCACTCTCCCTCAGTGTGCATGTCTTGTTGCCTGGCCGTTTCGTGCCCCCAAAAAATACATGTGCACCAGGCTCTCTCCAACCCGGCAAGGCAGTGCCAGGTTGGAGAGAGCAGGCCGAGGCCCCCACTCTATTTTTAAGCGCCCTGGCTGGGCTCTCCCTCTAATCCTACTGCTACTTTTGTGCTGCTGGCAGACCTGAGAAGAGCACAGCGGATCAGAGAGATGTGGGAATAAGGTACTTTTTTTTACTATTATATTTTTTTCATGTCCCACCCCTGTTCCCTCCTGCAAGTCGCAACTGGTGTCAACAACCAACTCATTGTGTTAAAGGGGTCGAACTCTGCAAGGTTCACATCTTCTGTGATGACTGCTTAAATGATTTCAAGTACACCCTGGCATTTCACAGACCATTTGAAAGCACATCTCTTTTTTTGTGAGGTTGGGCAACAGTGCACTGGCTGGTCTGACAGATGCAAAATCAGGGATGTAGTGGGATCAGGAATTCTCTAACTATAGAAATCAATGAAGAGGTGGGTCTTTCTTTGCATCAGAGGTTACCCAAAATCCTTCTTCATCCATTATATGATTGTGTTAAGGTTGCTGTATTAGGTAGCCCCAGTTAGATTTACTGACAGGAAGGGAGTCTCAAATATTCTGGCCAAAAGGATTGACTGGAGCATTCTACCTACCAATCTGTTCTTCAAGCCTCTCTCTAAAAATTAGATAAGAAAATATTTGGGTCCTCATCAGGGGTATTCTTCTGTAGGGCTGATTCAGGTACATAATGGTGGACCTGGATGTTTGCAACTGCAACAACCAATCTTACAACAGCCTTATTATAGGCTTTAGGTTCTTGTGTTAGGCAATCTGTTTGGATTTGAAAAGTATTTTAAAGTACAATCCTTTCTTGCTGTGCCACCTGGGCCTGCTGCTTAAGAACTAACTGAATATGTCTATGTTCTTTCAGCTCACTGCTTCACCACAGAAAACATAGTATGGCTTTAGTTGGAGACCATGTTTATAATTTGTAAGTTGTCAATATCAGATTAAGGCAATTCCTACTTTTTTATTTTTATTGTTATTTTTTGATTGGTAAGTATTATCTGGGCTGGCTTTCGGGCATGCGATCTGTGCGGCTGCACTGGGTGTTGATCTGTAGGGGGGGCACTGCCCTTGAGGGTGGGTGCTGTGTTTAGCAATAACATATTATTTATAAGCACCTGCTGCTGAGTTTCTTCATGCATCTAGCTTTGAGGCAGCAATTAAAAATTCCAAAATAACTTTTGTGATTAATGTTCCTGCTAGAAAGAGAGATTTAAGTTTTGTCTAGTCACAGTTTTTACTCACCATGAAGTAGCACCGAGAGTTAATATGCCTGCTGCAAAGAACGGATCTGTATTTTATGTGGAAAGCTGAGTGGATTAGTAAAGCCAGCCTTTACCAGCTCTTTAAAACAAATGAAATGATTGTGAAGGAGGCGCTATGGTGAGTCAAGGGGAATGTTTGCCAAGTGGTCATGAGAGAATCTGAGGAGGAAGTCTGGAGGGAAGGGACAAGGGGTGAAAAAAGATTGTCTAAATCCGACCCTGAGTATTATGACTGGAAAACTAAACAAACTAAATGTGATGGGCTGAAAAAAATGGACTAGCTACTAGTCCAGGTGCAGGGTCTTTATCCTCTAAATTAACTAATAGCAAAAAACCTCATACTTGCCAATGATAGATTCTGTCTTTTAGTATTCATTTGAGGGTCACAAAAGAATAAAAGTTCTTTGAGTTCTTCTAATATTCTCTTTACATTTCTTTATGGGACTTTGTTGGGCATTGCTTGAGATAATATTTCAACACTGCTCCAAATTTCAAGAGAGCAGAAGAATCCTCTTTAAAAAACACCACAGCAAAATGAAGTAAAAGTCTGCTTCTGCTCTTAGAATCTAGCTACTCCTCCAATCACATGTTGATGGCATTTGTGCCTTTAAGCCTGTACCGCATGCCACAGTCGCCTGGCTAGGTTCACATTAAAAGCATACCATGTATATGTAAACATGCATACTTGAGAGTACTAATTAACTGTAGTTGTTTTTAGGGGTTAGCAGAACTTGCAGAGTTTCACTCCATGGAATTCTGCGGGGGTTACATGAAATCTCAGTGAGATTCTGCAGAGTTCCACAAGTGAGCGGAATTGGGCACATCACAATGTTTGGGCTGACTTTTAGCACCAGAAGTTTCTTCCACACCATGCAGTGTGCCAGTGGGCACTGCTTCTTTCTGCCCCTCAAGTAGATTTTCTACTCGAGTCGCAACTTTCTCAAAGCAAACATTCTCAACCTGCATCTTTTACTGTAGGACAGCAGGAATGTCTTGATGCTTCCTTTTTTGGTCTTAGACTGTGGTGTATAGCTAGATTGAAACTACCAAATTATTGCTAATGAGGAATTAATCTGATTGAGGTACTAGCAACTCTTCTTAGATTCACCCTCTGGCTCATTTCCTTATAAATGTCACATCCAATGGGAATTCCTGACTAAGAATGCCTGGGTGCATTCACAAGGTTATTAGGAATCAGCTATATAAACAAAGAAGGCACAAAAATAAAAAAAATTATGTAGTCATTTAGGGGGTCATTATGACCCTGGCGGTCGGTGTTAAAGCGGCGGCCAACCCGCCAACAGGCAGGCGGTAAAAAAAATAGAATTCTGACCCTGGCGGGAACCCCCAACACAGCGCGCCACTTTAACACTCCGACCGCCACGGCGGGGTAAACAAACAGCGCGGCGGTCACCGCCAACAGACAGGCGGCAGACAATGTACCGCCCACCCTATCACGACCCACCAATCCGCCACCTTTTCCGGGGCGGGAGCCCGCCGATAAAAACACGGCAGAAACAGACCACGAACGGGAAAACGCTCACCTTTATACACTCCACGAGCAATCTGGACAGCATGGAACCCGAATTAAACATCCTACCAGCGATTGTCTACCTGCTCCTCTACCAGGAGCACGAACGCCGCCGCAGGAGACAACGGTGAGTACTGTACCTACGACACAGGGGAGGAGAAAAGGTAACGCCCCATACACCAAAGCAGAGCAACAACTCAGATTTACACCCCCCAAACCCCCTGGAATAATTCAAAGACACAATAAAATGATCATTAAAATAGAAGTATATTAAAGCATATTTGAACTGAAGTGAAATATGAGATATTTAAAATAAATAAATCACAACATGAACAATGTATACATAGTCCAAAAGTCCGGCACATATTGGGTACATGCCATTGTTCGTGGGCCAATGTGCATTAACACATGGGCAAAGCCCACACACGAGACCCGATTCCATTGGAGAGAACACTGCTGGGGCATCAGATAATAAAACCACAGGCCCCTCAGGGGGAAGGGAAGGGGGGGCACCTCAGCCACATGAGTCCACGACGCCAGATCCACGAGGGGCCTCCATGCCCACTGTACCATCCTGGGGAGTGCAAAGCCACAGTCCATCTGGTGGATTACAGACTCCACTGGTTATGGAGGAGGCAAGGTGCCCAGAGTGCTTCGTGAAGCCCTGCCCAACACAGATCCGGCCCTGCCAATGGGTCAGCGGTGCTTGAGATGAAGGGCCCAGCGGAGCGGTGCTTGAGATGAAGGGCCCAGCGGAGCGGTGCAGAGACGGCGGGGCCCAGCGGAGCGGTGCTTGAGATGAAGGGACCAGCGGAGCGGTGCTTGAAAGAAAGGGCCCAGCGGAGCGGTGCTTGAGAGGAAGGGCCCAGCGGAGCGGTGCTTGAGATGAAGGGCCCAGCGGAGCGGTGCAGAGACGGCGGGGCCCAGCGGAGCGGTGCTTGAGATGAAGTGCCCAGCGGAGCGGTGCTTGACAGGAAGGGCCCATCGGAGCGGTGCTTGAGATGAAGGGCCCAGCGGAGCGGTGCTTGAGATGAAGGGCCCAGCGGAGCGGTGCTTGACAGGAAGGGCCCAGCAGAGCGGTGCTTGACAGGAAGGGCCCAGCGGAGCGGTGCAGAGACGGTGGGGCCCAGCGGAGCGGTGCTTGAGATGAAGGGCCCAGCGGAGCTGTGCTTGAGAGGAAGGGCCCAGCGGAGCAGTGCTTGAGATGAAGGGTCCAGCGGAGCGGTGCTTGAGATGAAGGGCCCAGCGGAGCGGTGCTTGACAGGAAGGGCCCAGCGGAGCGGTGCAGAGACGGCGGGGCCCAGCGGAGCGGTGCTTGAGATGAAGGGCCCAGCGGAGCGGTGCTTGACAGGAAGGGCCCAGCGGAGCGGTGCTTGAGAGGAAGGGCCCAGCGGAGCGGTGCTTGAAATGAAGGGCCCAGCGGAGCGGTGCTTGAGATGAAGGGCCCAGCGGAGCGGTGCTTGACAGGAAGGGCCCAGCGGAGCGGTGCTTGACAGGAAGGGCCCAGCGGAGCGGTGCAGAGACGGCGGGGCCCAGCGGAGCGGTGCTTGAGATGAAGGGCCCAGCGGAGCGGTGCTTGAGAGGAAGGGCCCAGCGGAGCAGTGCTTGAGATGAAGGGTCCAGCGGAGCGGTGCAGAGACGGCGGGGCCCAGCGGAGCGGTGCTTGAGATGAAGGGACCAGCGGAGCGGTGCTTGAAAGAAAGGGCCCAGCGGAGCGGTGCTTGAGAGGAAGGGCCCAGCGGAGCGGTGCTTGAGATGAAGGGCCCAGCGGAGCGGTGCAGAGACGGCGGGGCCCAGCGGAGCGGTGCTTGAGATGAAGTGCCCAGCGGAGCGGTGCTTGACAGGAAGGGCCCATCGGAGCGGTGCTTGAGATGAAGGGCCCAGCGGAGCGGTGCTTGAGATGAAGGGCCCAGCGGAGCGGTGCTTGACAGGAAGGGCCCAACAGAGCGGTGCTTGACAGGAAGGGCCCAGCGGAGCGGTGCAGAGACGGTGGGGCCCAGCGGAGCGGTGCTTGAGATGAAGGGCCCAGCGGAGCTGTGCTTGAGAGGAAGGGCCCAGCGGAGCAGTGCTTGAGATGAAGGGTCCAGCGGAGCGGTGCTTGAGATGAAGGGCCCAGCGGAGCGGTGCTTGACAGGAAGGGCCCAGCGGAGCGGTGCAGAGACGGCGGGGCCCAGCGGAGCGGTGCTTGAGATGAAGGGCCCAGCGGAGCGGTGCTTGACAGGAAGGGCCCAGCGGAGCGGTGCTTGAGAGGAAGGGCCCAGCGGAGCGGTGCTTGAAATGAAGGGCCCAGCGGAGCGGTGCTTGAGATGAAGGGCCCAGCGGAGCGGTGCTTGACAGGAAGGGCCCAGCGGAGCGGTGCTTGACAGGAAGGGCCCAGCGGAGCGGTGCAGAGACGGCGGGGCCCAGCGGAGCGGTGCTTGAGATGAAGGGCCCAGCGGAGCGGTGCTTGAGAGGAAGGGCCCAGCGGAGCAGTGCTTGAGATGAAGGGTCCAGCGGAGCGGTGCTTTAGATGAAGGGCCCAGCGGAGCAGTGCTTGACAGGAAGGGCCCAGCGGAGCGATGCTTGACAGGAAGGGCCCAGCGGAGCGGTGCTTGAGAGGAAGGGCCCAGAGGAGCGGTGCTTGAGATGAAGGGCCCAGCGGAGCGGTGCTTGACAGGAAGGGCCCAGCGGAGCGGTGCTTGACAGGAAGGGCCCAGCGTAGCGGTGCAGAGACGGCGGGGCCCAGCAGAGCGGTGCTTGAGATGAAGGGCCTAGCGGAGCGGTGCTTGAGAGGAAGGGCCCAGCGGAGCGGTGCGTGAGATGAAGGGCCCAGCGGAGCGGTGCAGAGACGGCGGGGCCCAGCGGAGCGGTGCTTGAGATGAAGGGCCCAGTGGAGCGGTGCTTGAGATGAAGGGCCCAGCGGAGCGGTGCTTGACAGGAAGGGCCCAGCGGAGCGGTGCTTGACAGGAAGGGCCCAGCGGAGCGGTGCTTGAGATGAAGGACCCAGCGGAGCGGTGCTTGACAGGAAGGGCCCAGCGGAGCGGTGCTTGAGACGAAGGGCCCAGCGGAGCGGTGCTTGAGATGAAGGGCCCAGCGGAGCGGTGCTTGAGATGAAGGGCCCAGCGGAGCGGTGCTTGAGATGAAGGGCCCAGCGGAGCTTGACAGGAAGGGCCCAGCGGAGCGGTGCTTGAGATGAAGGGCCCAGCGGAGCGGTGCTTGACAGGAAGGGCCCAGTGGAGCGGTGCTTGACAGGAAGGGCCCAGCGGAGCGGTGCTTGACAGGAAGGGCCCAGCGGAGCGGTGCGGAGACGGAGGGGCCCTGTTCAGCGGTGCTTCTCACGGCGGGGCCCTGTTCAGCAGTGCTTCTCACGGCGGGGCCCTGTTCAGCGGTGCTTCTCACGGCGGGGCCCTGTTCAGCGGTGCTTCTCACGGCGGGGCCCTGTTCAGCGGTGCTTCTCTTGGCGGGGCCCTGTTCAGCGGTGCTTCTCACGGCGGGGCCCTGTTCAGCGGTGCTTGTCTTGTGTTCCTAGGGAACCAGATCTGGGCAATCATTCCCGCTCAGTCGCCATCCGACCTATCGCTTGCGGGGCCCTCCTGTGCAGGACTCCTGGGCCCCTGGGTGTCCTCCGTCATACCCCAAATGGGGCTGGTGGGGCCCTCCTGGGCAGCTCGCCTGCTGCCGGACTTGTCCGCCCTGCTGCCCTTGCCCCCCTTGGCGGAATCTCTGGGGCCCTTGCCTCCCTTTGTGGATGGGCCAGGTGACGGTGCAAGGGTGGTGTCCTTGGGGGCAGCCGTCTCAGGCCTGTCGCGCCGGCCCTTCCCTTTTTTGTTTTTTTTCCCAGGGGTTGGGCTGGCTGTCCCATTGCTGCTGGCCGATGTTCCTGCCCTAGGAGCTGGTGGACTCCAATAGCCCTGAACGATGGTCCTAGTAGGTGCAGGGCTTGTGGTGGCTGAGGTGCTGGTTGGAGTCTTACGAGATGGAGGGGGTGGGTCAGGTGCTGCAAAGAGGTTAATTTTGGAGAGGAACAACTTTTTAGGAGCAATGGGAAGGGTAGGTGCAGTGGGTATGGGAGTGGAGGGAGAGGATGTGGTTGTAGGAGAGTCAAGTGTGCTGTCTTTGGGTGCAGGTGCTTGTGCTGGAGGCTGTCGTGAGGGGTGTGGCTGTTGGGTGGGTGACTGCCTGCGTTTGTGTGGTTTGGAAGAGGGGGTGACAGACACTGTGGGAGAGGACACAGGGGACGTGTAAATGGCAGTGGGGGTGGTGACTGCACGTGTGCGAACTGTTCTTGTGGGTGTGGTGGTGATGGACGTACTGGCTGATGGTGGTGTGCATGCAGGTGTGAGTGGAGACGTGACAGGGAGGAAGAAGGGAGACGAGGAGGAGGGGGACACAGAGGAGGCAGTGGCTGTTGGCATGTCTGCATGTGGATGTTGCTTGGGTGAATGCTTGTGTGATCTGTGGTGCTTATGTCTGGATGAGCTGCCCTTGGGTGTTGAGGTGTGTGCAGGCTGGTCTGTAGGTGTGTCTGGGATAGGCAGAGGAACAGGGGAGTGGGACTGGGTTGAGGAAGTTGGAGGGGGGAGGCTAGACACAGGGACAATTGCTGCCGTCAGTGCTGAGGCCAGAGCATTGAACGATCGCTGATGGGCAGCCTGACCCGAATGAATGCCCTCCAGGTATGCATTGCTCCGATGCACCTCCCTTTCTACCCCCTGGATGGCATTCAGAAGGGTAGACTGCCCAACAATGAGCGTCTGGAGGAGGTCAATGATCTCCGCACTGAGGGCAGCAGGGGTAACTGGGGCAGGACCTGAGGTGCCAGGGGCGAAGGAGATGCCCGGCTTCCTGGCCGAGCGGGCACGGGGCGAACGCTGAGGGGCTGCTGGGAGGGCGGGGCTGGTGCGCTGGGTGGCGGCTGTACCTGTTGTTGCGGTGGGCACGGGTGGTGCCGCCACCACAAGGGAGCTCCCTTCTGAGGACGTGTCGGTGTCGCTGACGTCTCCACGGGTCCCCGTTGTGGAGCCCCCCTCGCCCTCCATCTCACTGGTGTACTCTGAGTCGGTTGCATGGCCCTCCGGGGCCATGTGAGATGCAGCTCCCTCGTGCGCCGATGCCACTTCTCCTCCGCCTGATGATGCTAATGCACACATGAACAGGAAAACCCAAAAAAGGGTGGGGGGAAGAAAGAAAGACATGTTGAGTGCATGCATTGGCGGCACTGTTGGCGGAGAGGACAGACACAGAAGCCCCCTGCACTACGCCGCGCACTCGGGGTACACTACTCAATTATTGTGACTTGGCCTACAAGTCAATGGACGACAAATGCACACATAGGTGAGGCCCAACCATGGATATCTGTACTTAGCACCCTACAGAGGTGGGGGGCTGGGGCACAGGGCCACGCCTAACGGAGGGGCCTAGCCTACAGAAACCGCCCTGGCCTAGAGATAGCCACAGCCCTCCTCCCCCACCCAGACACCTCCACTGTGCGCTAATATAGCAGAATGTGCTGATACTCACCCCCTTGTGTCTGCTGTGATGTCCTCACGCGCCCATCCAAATCGGGGTAGGCCACCGCCAGGATCCGGGACATCAGGGGGGCCAATTGCCGTGTGGCACCCCTCCTAGGTTGGGAGGCCATCCCCAGCAGAGCCTCGGCGGTCTTTCTGCTCCTGCGGCGGATGTCCTCCCACCTCTTGCGGCAGTGGGTGCCCCGTCTGTTGTGGACCCCCAGGGCCCGGACGTCCTTGGCGATGGCACGCCAAATGTCGATCTTCTGATGGGCGCTGACCTATGTGACATGGACAGGATGGAACAAGAAATATCATCACTTTCCTGCATGGTCGATGTGAGTGGCCCCCCCTCCCCAACCTTGCCATGTGGCACATGCTCTCATCTGTCGTGCGTTGCACTCCCCATTCGCACCCCTCCCCACCATCTTACACCCACCCCACTCAACACAGGCATAGCCCACACTACGTGCTCCCTGTGTACTTACCTGTTGGTCTGGAGGACCGTAGAGTAGCGCATACTGGGGGAGGACCCCATCCACAAGTTTCTCCAATTCCTCAGATGTGAAGGCAGGGGCCCTTTCCCCAGTCGCAGCAGCCATTGTATCTCCCAGACCGAGGTCATAGAGGCACTTGCAGTATAGGTCCTCTCCTGTGGATGATCAGGTATCGAGTGATTAAGCAGTTAGAAAATGGCGGTCACGCCCGCGGCGGTGCGTACCGCGGCGGTGCATACCGCGCCCGCCGGCCCCCATCGTCATTAGCTCCTGAGACCCATAGGGTTCAATGTTAACCAATGCTGCTTTGCGCCGCGGTCTTCGACCGCCTACCGCCACGGTGTGCCACGCCAGCGCATTGACCTCACATCCCATTGTCACACTTCACAGGTCAGGCAGCCACCATTTCAAGGGCCCACATGGCTTAATTTCTACTGCGTCACGCAGGCCTAGGCCTTGCATTGCCACTCATAAAAGCCATTCAATGCATAGCGAATCGTGTTTTGTGCAAGCTGTGGTTACGTACCTGTGGGTTGCTTGACTCTGTGCTCCATGTTGTCCTTCCTAGGCACCGTCCGCTGGGACTTGCGAGGAGATGGAGGAATCCTCCCGTGTACAGACCGATGGTGGACCTGTCGACAATGGAAGAACGACATGTCATACTTACATACAGACTTGACCGAGCCACTATACAGGAACTGTGTGCCCATCTGGAGCCAGACCTGATGTCCCCCATTCGCCAACCCACAGGGATTCCCCCTCTGGTGCAGGTTCTGTCAGTACTCCATTTTTTGGCAAGTGGCTCATTCCAAACAACAGTGGCCATATCATCAGGGATGTCTCAGCCTATGTTTTCTAAGGTTTTGTCCAGAGTGTTGTCTGCCCTGATGAAATACATGCGGAGCTACATTGTTTTCCCTGAGGTGGGCGATTTGGCTACAGTGAAGGGTGATTTCTATGCCCTTGGACATATCCCCAACATCATTGGTGCCATTGATGGGACCCATGTGGCTTTGGTTCCCCCCAGTAGAAGTGAGCAGGTGTACAGGAACAGAAAAAGTTATCATTCGATGAATGTCCAGGTGGTCTGTTTGGCTGACCAGTACATCTCCCATGTAAATGCCAAGTTCCCTGGGTCAGTGCATGACGCGTACATCATGCGAAATAGCAGCATCCCTTATGTGATGGAACAGCTACAGAGACACCGTGTGTGGTTAATAGGTGACTCTGGTTACCCCAACCTGTCGTGGCTACTTACCCCAGTGAGGAATCCCAGGACAAGGGCAGAGGAACGCTACAATGAGGCCCATGGGCGAACTAGGAGGGTTATAGAAAGAACCTTCGGCCTCCTGAAGGCCAGGTTTAGGTGTCTCCATATGACAGGTGGATCCCTAATGTACTCACCAAAGAAGGTGTGCCATATCATCGTGGCCTGCTGTATGCTTCACAACCTGGCTTTGCGATGCCAGGTGCCTTTCCTGCAGGAGGATGGTCCAGATGGTGGTGTTGTAGCAGCTGTGGAGCCTGTGGAGAGTGAAGAGGAGGAAGACGACGGGGACGACACAGACAACAGGGACACAGTGATACAACAGTATTTTCAGTAGCACACAGGTACGAATCAACCACGCCATTTTACATTTACTTAAAGTCTCCTGCCTCTCTACTGTCTGAGTCCCCCCCCCAGTTCCTGTTAACTGAGTTGTGACTTTCCCTTCCGTTTTCAGAGCTGTGGGCCCCACTGCGTGACCTCTGCTTTGTTTGCCCATGGACTACAGCTGTGTGACAGTGGTATGTTGTCATCACAATGTAACTGAACATTTTGGCACTGTTATGTCTAATACATTTGTTCAAAATACAAGCAGACTCCAGATTTGTTTAGTGCAAGAAGTGATTTAATTCAAGTGCTAAATTTAAGGAACATGATTGTCAAACGGGGATGGGTGATGGTGGAGTAATGTCCATGGCAGAGTCCAGTTCTCAGTCGCACAGGTGCATTGTCCATATGCCTGTGAAAGGATGGAGCAGGGGCAGTTCAAGGTTGGACAGGGTGACAATGTGGGACAGTGGGATGACATCAGGGGGTATCATTTGCTGGCGGGGGTCTTGCAATCCTACTCTGTCTTCTTGTGAGATCTCAGGTTCCGCTTGCGGGGTGGAGGTGGGGTTCTGGTGGCCCATCGTTGTGAGGGGCCTCCTGTCCACTAGTGCCGGCGGAGGTGGTAGGCTGTTCCTGGTCCAGGCTAGTGACAGGGGCCCTTTGTGGTGCCACATGGTCCCGCAATGTGGCGACTATCTGGGTTAGGGCCACGACAATGGTCCCCATTGCGGAACTAATGTTCCTCAGTTCCTCTCTGAACCCCATGTACTGTTGCTCCTGCATGACCTGGATCTCCTGGAACCTGGCCAGTACCGTAGCCATCGTCTCCTGGGAGTGGTGGTATGCTCCCATGATGGAGGAGAGGGCCTCTTGGAGAGTCGGTTCCCTGGGCCTGTCCCCCCCCTGTCGCACAGCAGCCCTCCCAGTTCCCCTGTTTCCCTGGGCCTCTGTCCCCTGGACGGTGTGCCCCCAGGTCCCTGTTGTTGTTGGGGTGGTGGGTCAACCTGGGTGCCCTGTAGTGGTGGACACACCGCTGATTGACGTGTCCTGGAGACAGAGGCATGGGCCCGCTGGGTGGGAGCTGTGCTGGTGTTCCAAGAGGGGGTGAGGTCTGGTGTAGCCTGTGGCTGTCTGTGGGGAACCGACTGTCCCGAGATCCCCGATGGGCCAGGCTGGTCATCAGGGTCCAGGGAGACAGAGCTGCTGTCATCACTGGGGGCCTCTTCTGGGGGTGGGATGGACATCTCTGGACCCTCCTGGGCGGTGTGGTGGCGTCCGGGTCCTGCAGGGGTATAAGAGTATGGTTATTGCTTCTGTGTGTGGCATTTCGTGTAATGGGTGGGTGGCCGTGTCCCCCAGTGCTGGCATTCCCTTGTGGGGGTTTTTGTGACGGTGGCTTGTGGGGGTGATGGGTGTGTGCAGTGGGCATGCTTTGGGGATGGGTGTCCATGCTTTGGGGACGCACGCAGGGCTAGGTTTTGGGATGGGTGGGATGTGATGGTGAGCCATTTGCAAGGAGTTGGTGTGATGGGGGTGGGGGTGAGGGTGAGGGTGGGGGTATGATTTGGCATGCAGGTGGGGTGGGGGAATGAAGTAGTGGAGATTTGACTTACCAGAGTCCATTCCTCCGCCTACTCCTGCGAGGCCCTCAGGATGCAGGATATGCAAGACTTCCTCCTCCCACGCTGTGAATTCTGGGGGAGTAGGTGGGGGTCCGCCGCCAGTCCGCTGTACCGCGATGTTGTGCCTTGATACCATGGAACGCACCTTCCCCCGTAGGTCGTTCCACCGCTTCCTGATGTCTTCCCGATTGCATGGATGCTGTCCCACAGCGTTGACCCTGTCCACTATTCTGCTCCATAGCTCCATCTTCCTGGCAATGGTGGTGTGCTGCACCTGTGCACCGAAGAGCTGGGGCTCTACACGAACTATTTCCTCCACCATGACCCTGAGTTCTGCATCAGAGAACCTGGGGTGTCTTTGGGGTGCCATGGGGTGGTGTGGATGAGGTGAGGGGTGGTGTATGTGTTGTAGAGTGTGGTGAGTGTGGTGGTGTATGGTGTTTTGTGCGTGGAAATTGTGTGGGTGATGTTGTGATTTGCCTCTGTGTGATGGTGTACTCTATGCTGTGCTCTCTCTCTCTCTCTGTCCTTCACTCACAATTGTGGTCGTAGGGGTTTGTGGGTGATGTGGGTGTGTGTTTTATAGTTAATTGGGTGTGTGGGAGTGGTGTGTGTATGTGTCTCAGGTGTGTGTATTTTGAATTATCTAATGTGGTAGTGTTTTGTAAAGGTGTGTGTATTTTGAGCGCGGCGGTGTGTACCGCCAATGGAATACCGCGGTTGAAAGACCGCTGCGGGGATTTGCGGGTCGGAATGGCATGGGCGTATTTCTGTTGGCGTGACGGTGGAGGTTTGGTCATCGCCAGTTTCCCGCTGACCTTTGGTGTGGCGGACTTTTGTGGATGTCGGGTTTTTGGCGGTTTGCCAGTTGCGGGTCAGAATGACCGTGGCGGTTTCCCGCGGGCACGGCTTGTGTTATGGCGGCCTTCTGGCCGGCGGTAAGCGACTTTTACCGCCAAGGTCGGAATGACCCCCTTAGTCTTTAGTTCATTATGGTAAAATGTGATATATATCACAATCCAAAAGAAATTTGCACCACAGTCCACAAACTCTTTTAATCCGTTATTTTAAAACTGGTTACAACTGCACCAACGTGTTTCGACTTAAACGTTTTTTCTCATGGTTAGTGAGTCCCTTCACTATGTTTACCTTTTAAACTGCTTTTCTGTTCTGCCTATTATGAGGCATTCTGAAACCTGTAGTATGGACATAAAACGAAATTATTAACCAAAATACAATAGTAATCAAAATCAATATGTTGGATTCTTTTTAGTCCTATCGATGTAAAGTTAATTTCACTCAGGAATAGTTGTATAAACCCAAGAAATGCATTACTTAAACTCAGTACAACATTATGATAATTCAATGACACATATTAACATTTCCTAGCTGGCATAGTTGTCTTTCAATACTTACCATCCAGTTCCGATTTAATACCATAATATTCCTGTACATTACCAATCAAAATGCTGTTATTGATAAATGTCTTTAAGTCCCATATTTTGTAATATCTCCAATTCTCATTTTGCTGTCCAGATAGGACTAAACCATTTAGTAAAAAATAATTTACAAATGAACATGGAGCTCCTCATCGTAGTTCAATCCAAATGGAATCTTAGTCTGCAATGTTGCTATATGAGCCAATTAATGTCTGGTTTTTGAGAGAAGTGGCTTCTGACTAAAATATATTTTAAAGATGATACTTTACGATATGTCAAAGATGGTTTGTTACCAACTCTGGGGCTGATATCAGGATCCTTTGATTTCAAATTCCAGTGTTTTTGTAAATTCTTCTTTATCACCCCACTTTCTTTGCTATACGTTGTGATTACTCTCAAAAGGTTCTTCTCGTCTTTCTTCTGCTTAATTCTTGGAATCATTAGGACTTTTACTCCTTATTCTCTCTATGCTCTTATTAAGGATGCTCTGTTTGTACTCTTTGGCCTTGATCTTTGCACTGTTACTTCATATCTGATTTGTACATAAACATCATTTAAGCAGTCCCTACATATTCTGAACAACTCTCTGTATGGGATGCTGGTCAGAAGTGCTTTTGGGTGAAAACTGTCCCTGTGCAATATGCTATTTGTGGCAGCTCCCTTCCAATAAAGTGTTGTCTCTATCTCCCCGTTTTGTATGTACACTGTGAGATCCAGGAAGTGTATTCTCTCATGGCTTGCTTCACAGGTAAATTGTAATGCTAAGTTGTTAGTGTTGATAATGGAAAAATATGTCATGAACTCTTCTTTTTTACCATGCATAATACAAAAAGGTCATCTATATATCTTACTCACAATACAATTTTTTTCTAGGTGAGTATCATTCTCTTGACCCCATGTGTCTTCATTCTCCCACCAGCCCATTTCTAAATTAGCATAATTTGGTGACAGTGAAATGCCCATAGCTGTGCTGCACAACTGATGATAAATCCCATGAATGAAAATAAAGATGTTATTTCTACGGGCAAAGATCTATCCTGGATAGTAGCATTTTAGTATGCTCCAATTCCCCAAAGTTACTTTGTTTAAAATAAATATTCACAAGCTGCAAACCCTACTTCATGGGATGCCAATTTAGCAACTTGTAATTTACAGTTACAATCATTTGATTGATTGTATTCTTTTGTAATTTTTCATAATTTGTTTAGATCATTCAGTTGCCTATAGGCTTTTTTCATATACTCCTCTCTATTGAGGACTGCTATATTTCTTCGTTTGTCTTCAGATTTAATTATTATTTTGTCATTTCCTGCCAAATTTTTTAATACCTGGTTTTCATCTTGGGTTAAATTTTCTTTGAGACCTTAATGTTTTCACTTTTTTCCAGATGTGCAAGGACAAGTTCTGCAAAAATATTAATTTTATTTCCCTGTGATAGTACAGGGCAAAATTTTGATTTCTCGATATTTTTGTTTATTCGTATCAATTTCTAACTGTTCCAGAATTTCTGCTTCTGTTAGATAATCGTCTTGCATATTGTAGTATAAGTCAAACAACGTTTTTATGTCTGAAATTTGATCAATGCACAAATCAGTAGATCCAGTTTGGTTTGAATTAGCATTGTGGATAGTGAGATCATGAGGGTGAGTTGCATAAAATGTTAGCTTCCTTCCAAACTTGTGTATATCTATACGTGTATCCACATAATTGAAATTAGTTTATGGACAAAAAGAAAAGCTTTTATTTAGTACTTGTTGTTTTGTTGATGTGAGAATATGGTCAGAGAGATTCACCACTTAATTTGACTACACATTTTCTATTTTTTCTTCAAACTCCTTAGAGGATATTGTTTTTTTTTTCTTTTTGCTCTTCTCTGTCTTCTCTTGGTTCCAACAATTAGCATCTGCCCCGACCATGACTGTGGCTTCCGCCCCGTCCCTTTCCTCTTGTTAAGTTATGCTCTAGGTAGAGAAGCTTTGTCTTCTCTAAAAACGTCATCTTAATGGGGAATTCATGTCTGGATGGCGCCTCCCCTTCGCTAAGATCTACATCTGATTCAGGGAAAAGGGGCAGGGATTCCCTTTATTTGAGTTAAAATCTTTTTTAAGGTTGTCAAATGTTCTGGCAAAGGTCGAAATTCTCCCTTGTTTATAGTCTGTTTCATCCTTTAAGAATTTCCTTTTCTTCTCTTCCTGTATTTTATCTTCCTGTTTATCTAAACGTCCTTCCATATCTTTTGTCATCGCTGTTTGTACATTTTTTTGTTTGGATGATTTTTCAATTTATCCTCAATCTGTTTGATTATCTCATGTAATTCCTCCAAATCTAGTTTGCATTCATTACAAGAATCCTCGTCATATTTAAAGAACATTGCATGTTATTTTCCCTCCATTCCTGGAAATGTTTGGTCTCGCATCTGGATGTGTTCATAGTGTAGAAATACGGAGGCCTCTTGGCACTCTATTGACTTGTATATACTTTTCCAATTATATTACTTACCAGCTCTTACTTATTTCTCTCTTGTACTTTCTGTCTAATTGTAAAAATAAACAATTCAAGGAAACTCCAGTGCCATCACTTTGTTCCTTCTGGTTTGGCTGAATAGTATTTCCATGCTCCTTGCTTTTGTTTCTGAAAAGCGTCAACGCCTTCATTGCTCGTTTAGCCTTTCTAGCTTTCATTGTTTAGAAATAACACTTAAATCCTACAGGAATTCACTCCAGTTGCTTTTTTGTAAACAATGTATCAATCAGTAGAGTTCACCACCCACCCTTATGATGAAAAATCTGTTACTATGTATCTTTAGTCTGTGTGGGCCTCTTCAACAACAATTATTGTCAATATAATTAACTCATGCATGGACTTACAATGGAATCCCACTCAGCCAAAACCCTCCGATACAGTCCCAAAATGCTCAAACCCATTCCATGTTTTGAATGAGAGAGAGAAGCTGTGTGGATCCTTGCAATACATTTTTTATTAATATTTTAAAAAACATAAAGTATGATGTCAATAAATAATACTCCCCGAACTGATCTACTTGGGGTCAGTTTGTGTTGTCTATCTTTAAAGCAGGAAAGTTGAGATATAACAACTGCAAGATGTTTTTACCTGTCTGTGTACATGTTGGGTGGTGTTGCCACTGTTAAAAAGCTAAATTGAAACTGTGAGAGCGCTTCTACCTGAAGAAGGCACTGTGTTTCATTTGTCTGCACGATCATGAACTAAATAAATAAAATATTTTGGTGCTCTCTCAGTGAAAGGTCCTATGGCATGACAATTTATTCTCAACAGTCACCCAGTTGGGCCATGGGGAGGTGTCCCATATCCATCCCAGCTCCACCTCTTCCAGACAGGTGGCATGGGCAGGCTTTGCTTGTGGATTTTACTGGGCATCCCCTTCTTAGTCTCCAACTTTGGAACTCTGGGGCATATTTATACTCTGTTTGCGCCGGATTTGCGTCATTTGTTTAATGCAAATCCAGCGCAAACTTAACTCCATATTTATATTTTGGTGCTAAACATGTCTAGCGCCAAAATATTGGAGTTAAAGTCATTTTTTGCATGCAGAAAAGTACCTTGCGTCAATAAGATTCAAGATATACGTTCCAGGGCACAAAATGACTCAAAGGCCCTAGGGCCTTATTTATCCTCCCATGCAAAAACAACACACGGGGGAGGAGATGGGGCTTAAATAATGGCACTAAGCCTGCTAAACACCATTATTTAACACCTGGGTCAGGGCAGGCGTTAGGGGACCTGTGGGCCTTTTTCCATGGTCAGAGACAATGGGAACCTCCCACAGGTGCCCTTCCCTGCCCCCAGGGACATCCCTACCCACCCGAACCCCCACCTGGAGGACACCTAAGGATGGTGGGACCCATCTCAGGTAAGTCCAGGTAAGTATTTAGTTTTTTTGCAAAGTGTCATAAGGGAGCCTAACTTGGGTCCCTCTACATGGCACTGTGCCCAATAACTTTAGTCCCCTGGGCATGGCCATTGGGCTGGGGGGGGCATGACTTCTGTCTTTACTTAGACAGGAATCATGTCCATGGGGGTTGTGCGTGGAAATAATGTCACTAATCAGGTTAGAGTCTTTTTTTTTACGCTAACCTGACTAGCGCCATTCTTTCACGCACAACCTCCGGTTTCCCCTACGCCTCCCCCACCCAGTTAACATCAATAATTATGACACTAACTGGGCCTTACCGCCGGCTAGGATCAATAGCTTAAATATGACACCCGTCTGGCATCCAGGAAAGGAATGGCGCTAGCCGGCGGTATACTTTTTGAACTAACGCAGGTTTGCATCAAAAAGCATAAATATGGGCCTCTGTGTCTTGAGAGAGATGATGTTTTAATAATTAATTAGTGGCATAGACATAGCATACAGCAGCTGATAAATCTACACTTTCAAAGGCCTAACAGAGAAAATAATGTAGAAATGAAAACTGGCAAGTTTTAAATGCGGTGGACGTTAGTGCCTATCGTTTGTATTGTTGATACCATGTCATACATCAAAACAGTATGTATTTATATTTATGTGAATTATTAATAAGCATTAACATGGGAGTATTTTTTTGTTTAGAAATAGTAGAAAAGAAATGTATTATGAATCTTAAATGAACTCAAATTAAACACACTTATGATGTTTAGAAAAATAAGTACGTTTAAAAATTGCTTTAACATAACATGAATAATGTTTTCAAATAAAATAATTTCCTTTGCATATTTGATTTAATTATTCATGTGCACAAAAGGTTTTATTGAATAATTCAATGTATTAATGTGCATCGGGCTTTCTAAACATGACTAGTCCTGGAAGGTTCATTTTGCAAGCAGGAATGGAAAATTCTGGTTTGTTTATATTCCTCTTTAGCCTGAATTCTTTTCTCTAAGCAGCAAGTGTAATGTTGAATGTTCTATTGTATTCCAGGAGAAGAACATGTTTCAAGTTTTGTCAATATACTAATATTTGTTCTAACTGTAAAATAGAGCAGGAAACTACTGCACTAATATGAAAGAATATTAGCTTAGTTTATTATGTGTCATGGGAAGCAGATTGTTAGAAAATGTAATATTTTAGCAGAACCATATGAAGTCATAGTAAGGAACAATGGACATTTGCTGAGAACATTCGGTATGTATCAGAACTTGGTGGTGCCATCTACAGTAATTAGATGCTGAAATCAACACCCATAGTGTGCCCACCAGGAGGACCAATATAATGGATTTTGGTTATTTTAATTAGTGAAGAACTTTGAAACAGAAGTCAGTCCATCTCAGAACCTGCTTGATGTCCATTCCCTTCTGAATGTTTGAAAGACTGCTGTCCCATTCTCTTCTCCAACTTCCCTGATGAGTTTTCTCATCATAGTCTTAATTGCCCTAATCTCTTCTGCGGTTCAGTACTAATAAGACCAACTAAATCTGAACTGTTGATCTGTTTTATGTGCAGCCTGTGTTCTGCACTGCCCTGATGGTGCTGCCAACTGACATCAGATAATGGTGCTTACTCTGTCCTGATGTATCAATGCTGTATGCTGTCCTGTGAAGCAAAGTATAACTAAATGTGGTTTTTTGTTTCCCTTTTTGCTTAGTAACTTACACCAGCATATTTTTATAGTTAGTGGCTCTAGTTAGATGTGTTTCAAATTATTTTTGTCTTGTTTTATTTTTGCTTTTCCCGCCATGTGTTAGTCCGTTCCCACACATGCTAGTCTTAATTCTGGTTAGTGTTAGGAATGGCCCAGCTCTGAAATTGATTATGAAAACTGTATTTTGATGATTTAGTGATGTCACCATCATTTGCTTTGAAATCAAATAATAGTGTGCATATTGTGTTGTTGCTCATCTACATAATTCTTCTGGAGCGACTCGCAGTATTGATGTTTAGCAGGTTGAATCTTTTGAGATGTTTTGGTCAGCCTATGGTTTTAATGTATGTTTATTACTTGGTTGTGTGCCTCATTTATGTGACATTGCTTTTGGGATTGAAATAAAGCTTTGAAACTCTATTCAGTTTGGAGTTTGATCTATAGTTGAATTATTCATGATGCCTAAGGTGTTTATGGTAAATTGTCATTGATTTGTGAGTGAATGTTTCTGACTGCTACCTCCTTGACCTTGTCCAAAAATCTGGTTTACCTCAAGGAGTGAGAGTTTGTGATTGTGACTCATCCGGAAAAATTGAGGCTTCCGAACCCAAGGCGGGAAGAAGTCTTCCTCGGTTTCAGCTGCAACAATCTCCTCTTCTGAGTGACATTGGAGATGGTTTTCCCTTCTCTTTGACTTGGAGGAGGAATGACACAGCCACACTGTTGTAATGGAGAAGTACTGTTGTTTGCATTAAAGAGTAGTGTGATGTTTTGTGTTGATGTCAAATGAGGTCATATAGTATGCTTAAGAGAAACTGGGTTGTTGGTTGACTGATGTGTGAGCCCTGGTCAGGCAACAGTCACAGTCCCTTGCAGGATGAACCACAAAAAGTCACTAAATTAACCTGTGCTAAACCCTGAGTAGCCTGACACAAAAAGCAGTCGTTCCTAAATTAGAGGCAATGTGTAATATTCATGGGGCACACAAAGAGTGCTAAAGTGAAAACACAACACAAGAATAATCTCACACCATTTAAAAAAAAATAGATTGCATTTTAATAAATTATTTGACACCAAGACAAAAATCCAAACAGTAGTACCCGAGTTATGAATTTTTTTAATAAAAACTAGCTCCTGAAAGATTGAAGCACCAACCACAGACATCTAGTTGTGCGAGACCAGGCAAAAGTTGAAAAATATAGCCACTGTGATTTAAAATGGTTCAGATACAAAAAGTGGATTGGGCCTGGTCAGCTCTTATGTTCAGACTTCGAAGAATTTCTGAGAAAAATGTTCTGAGAAGGTAATGTTCAGCCGGGCAAGTCTGCAGGAGGGGTGCAATGAGAAAGAGTTGTCATCCAATAGCCTTGGTTTGAAGCGGCACTGAAAAGTTCTACGTTTGGGCTTAGTCTCTAAAACTGAAGTTTAAAAATCACTAGGAGGATGAAGCAGAGAGCTGTAGCCAAACACAGTTCCATGAGGCCGGATAGCCCCTTTGGCAAAGGATTTGCTGCTGCAGAGAAGAAAGCAGCAGGAGACGCCCTGAAGTTAATCTGACTGGCAGTGCACCTCTGGTGGATGGGCAAAGAGGTTGGTCACAGTCTCCTTCTGGTTTTCAGAGAAGTGTTTAGCCAAACATTTGCCAAGTTACCACTTTAAGAGTTTGGCTATTTAGTCACCTTCTGCACCACTTCCACGGGTCCAGGACTGGTGGGGCAATACTTGGAGGGTCAGGACTCATTCAGGCTGGATTCAGGCATGATTACAAGTTAAAGAGGTCTTTTGTGTCCCTGAGACTCCGATCAGGAGGCCAGAAAACTAGCCACTTGGAGGCACTCTGGAGGTCCTG
The DNA here is from genome assembly GCF_031143425.1 of Pleurodeles waltl. Lineage (NCBI taxonomy): Eukaryota > Metazoa > Chordata > Amphibia > Caudata > Salamandridae > Pleurodeles > Pleurodeles waltl. The sequence goes on from NC_090438.1 coordinate 865,213,869, forward strand.
GATTCAAGTTGCAAGTCCAGTCCTTCTTCCCCAGACAAGAGGGAAGGAGGACAGAAAGGCAGCAACTCAGCAAGGTAACAGCAGTTCAGCAGTCTAGCAGACTGGCAGTCCTTTCCGGAGCACTGCAGTCCTTCTCCCTAGCAAAGTATCCACGGGTACAGAGTGTACTGAAAGGTTGGTGTCAGTGGCCCTATTTTTATACATCTGGAAGATGGGAGAAGCTTCTAGACAATGGCTTTACGCTGTATGTAATTTCCCGACTCTCCTGCCTTGGCTCCAAGCTAGCTGTCACTGACAATGTGGAGGTGTTAGACCCTTTGTGCGAAGGCAGAGCACTCCTTATTAAGTTTCAAGTGTGGCTGTATTTAGTCCCCCCCCCCCCATCCTGCTAGTGATGGCCCATTCAAGCACATCTAATCACTCTTTTGTGGAACTGCCTAGAATGAATTCACAAAATCTAACAGCTACACCCAGTCATGTGACCCAGGTCAGGCTGCAGGCACAGAAGGGCTAAGAGCAAAAAATGTCAACTTCCTAAAAGTGGCATTTTCAAAATTGTTATTAAAAAATGGCTTAACAATTGGTTAAGGTTTTTCATTACAACTCCAAATACACTAACCACAACATAGCTACCTTCTCCAAATTGGAAATTACAGCTTATTAAATGCAATAAGGAATCCCCAATGTTATTCTAAAAGAGGGGTAAGCCTCAGAGTGTAGGATTTGTTCACTACCAGGACATGTAAAACCTATATGTGCATGTCAACACTTTCAATTACAAGGCACCCTGTCCTATGGGCTACCTAGGGCCTACCTTAAGGGTGACTAATACGAAATAAAGAAGAGTTTAGGGCTCAGCAAGGTTTTTTTTTTTTAACAGGGCAATTTAAAACTGCAGTCAGACTAGAGTGGCAGGCTTAGAGCATGTTTTGAGGCGCTACTTATGTGGGTGGAACAATAAGTGCCTACAGGCCCACTGGTAGCATTCATGTTTCAGGCCCTGGGTATATGGCATACCACTATTTAAGGGACTTTTAAGTAAATGTAGTATGCCAATTTGATGTAAGCTATTTTGACCATGGCTTAGCTGAGTGATAACATGCATTTTAGTGCTAGTTAGCAGTGGTAAAGTGCACAGAGTCCTAAGGCCAATAAAAATAAGTTCAGCAAAATGGGGGAAGAGAGTCAAAAGGCTTTTTGGAAGACCACCCTAAGGCTGAGCGATCTACAATGATGTAGTAAAAGGATAGGTGTATTTATGGTGAAGTGTTGTTAGGTTATGTGTGAAGCACTTTTAGAAATATTAACTGCATAGATGTGTGTTACCACTTGTGTGGATGTTTGTGAGGAAGTGCTATCTCAAGTGGGCATGATGGAGGGGCATGAGCAAACTTAAAACTATGGTATGGTGTAAGTGTCATGTGTGGGTGGTGTCATATTATGTTAGATTTTATTGTATGTTGTTCTAGGTGGTATATGGTGAGATATTATTGCTAGGGTAATCCTGTTTTATTAACTTATGTCAGTTAAACTGAGTTGTACAGTTTTTATGCAGTGCAGTTCCCACAATTTCCAAAGAAATTAAGTGCTGTTTGAGTGTTAGTAGTTTGGTGTTGGGTTCACTGAAAAGAAGGGTTGTACTTCATTTCATCTGCAGCATTTGGACGAAGGTGTTACAGTTTGTGTTCTTTATACCTCTCGTTAGATTTCATTACAACTATGGGGTAGACCTATTACTTTTTATTGCAATGCAGCACAGCTACCAAAGTTGAAAAATCACAGTTATATATCTTCTAAGATATTGATACTGTTTCTCTCCCCTCCCCGCCCCTCCAATGCTGGCACAAAAACAGACATAAACAGGCTTCGTAGGAGAAAACACACTGAACCGCAGTCCAAAGAAATGTGCGTGATATCTGGCATATATTTTGTACTGGAATAGTACCCCCCAAGTCCAAAATACAATGTTAGAGGTCAACTTTAAAACTTTCTACATATTGGTGGTGTGGTGTACTGTGCTGCACACATGCAACGTCTGAAAAAGTAGCAGAAATTAAAACATTTCTCATTGTTAATGCTTACCTTAAAGAGGAAGGGTTTGAATTAAACATATGGATGTTAGCATGTGGATGCCCATGAACACCACATGGGATGCCCCATTGATGCAAAGTTTAAAAGGAGCACAAAGTCCTATTTGCTTTACTTTTCAGTAGCTCATGAAGGTGTTGCATCTGCTCATGCTCGTATATCGGCCACAATATCACTCTTACAGAAACGCTTCTGTTGGCCAGGTCTATGCAACCAGACAAAACAATATGTCCTTTGTTGTGACATTTGCCAGCAAACTAAGGGCTCCAACATCATGTACCCACCACAGACATCCCTCTTAGTGTCCAACAGACCACTACAATGTGTGTACCTGGACTATTGTGGTCCTCGCCAACCAGACGATGCATACAAATACATCTTAGTCGCTGTAGATTCTTGTTCTAGAGTCCTGTGGGTATGGCCTCAGCGGTCGGCTGATGCTCGAACTGTTATAAAAGACTTGCTGATCTTTATCAGTACATATGCGGTGGCAGCAGTCCATTCGGACCAGGGCCCTGCCTTTGCCTCTAAGGCATTCAGGGACACCATGGGGATGATGGGTGTTGAACTCCATTACTCCTCACCATACCATCCCGAGGGTAATTCAGTCATGGAGAGGAGGAATCGAGATCTAAAGCAGTGCTTAACAGCCAGAGTATTAGGTTCAGGCCTCAGCTGGCTTCACCACCTATATGGGGTCAAGAGAGCACTGAATAATCTGCCAAGATGGTCCTTGAGGGAACACACACCTTATAAGGTTCTCTTTGAGATACCTATGTATGTCCCAGATCTTGATGGTCCTGTTATGGTGGCAGCAGATACACCATTTGACATAATTGAATGTCTCACTGTCTTACAGGAGCTTCAGCAATTTTGTGAAGATAATTCATCCACCAGTGCTGCCACCTTAGGAATAATTTACCATCAACTTCTATTGGCTGGATTCCTAAAGTTGGGGATATGGTTTGTGAGAAGATTGCTGTGAAGAAGGAATTCGGCCCGTCTTACAGAGCACCGGTCCCGGTCCTGGGAATACAAGCTACCAGAACGGTCATCCTACCACTGCTGCCAGGCTCCAAAGCTAACAGGTTCATTTCAATTGACAACATCAAACTTCACCATGTGGCCGATCCTACACAGTAGACCCAGAGATCCCTTGGGTAGTTCCCAGTCCCCTCTGACTACCCAACAGGACATCCTACTTCAAGGAAGAAACAACAATTCTTCTGACTACACAAGCATCTCCAACGATGCTACAAATGCCTCCACGAGAATGGAGAGTGTACACAATGAGCTCTTGCTGATTCCTGTTACCACCTCAACAACATCACCTGTCCAAGATGTGGCAGTCTAATCTTTCAACACTATACAAACTGACGATACCGCCTAATATGAGCCTCCAGGTGAAGTGAATCCACCACCGGTAATGCATCTGCTCCTGAATTTACAGAGACCACCTCTGGTTACTTCATCAATATTGTTGACTTTTGTTTGACTTCATCCACTCCACGAAGTGAAACTGTTTCAAAGACACGTAAGCTGTACATATGGCTTAAAAATAACTATTTAATGCACCAATGGGACTATTTATGGTTATTCTTGACATTATTTGCATTTTTTCTATGGATTGTTTTTGTGACTGTTTTCTTCCTTCTTGTGAATGGTCATTACCTTCCTTAAGCCTGTGGATGAAGTCTTAACTCCTTTATCATTCCTCACATAAGGTCTGAAAAGGTTTGTCCATTGTGAACATCAGCTGTACCAATTCCTGTTGGGATTGTGTGGGATAAAATTCAATTCAATATATACAGGCCTACTGAGGTCATTCAGATTCCTTATGTCTTCAAAATATCTGTGACTGATGTAATTACACCTGGTGGTGTTGCTGATGATTGGGATGTCCAGACAGTTGATTCAATGTTAACTGAAATGAAAGACTATGCAGTATTTGAAAGTGATGATGTCTATACCAACAGAAAGAATTATGGGCAATTGTTCAGCTGTAACAACTGGGGACATTACTACCTGCACCGCACAACTAGACATTGATCAGTATTTAATTACACACAGTGGGAACAGTGTTCAACTCCACCTGTGGGGAGCCCAAAACATTATGCAGATAAATGCACTTATTTTTCTGGGCATGACACAAAAAATGCAGAGTCATATTACTTCAAATTACAACTTTCATAAATAAGGAAACTTTTGCTAACTAATACAAAGTTAATTTACTCAGATTCCTTTGTTTCCTGTCTTGCAGTTGAAGGTTATGAATACTGAAAGAACACTATTGATGTAAAAAGTGTATGGGGAACACAAGATTGGCAAATACAGGGTAGGGAAGCTTTATTTAGAGTGAGCCTTATTCCTGTGCAAATGATCTTTTTGAATGACACCATTCAACAGACATTCTGTCCAGGGTTAGCAAAAATGAAGGAAATGAGTGCGCCCAGTATCCCCACACTAGAAAACTTTAATAACTGCCAATACTATCTGAATTTCACAGAGGAAGAACTAGAAGCAAAGGTTAACTTCACTTTCCAGTCCCGGCAGGTGGTTAGTATGGCCAATAGACACAAATGGGTGTCAGGCACATTTTGTGAATTCTTCAGGGGGTTTCAAAATTAGCCAGCCAGACCCTCGCTTTTTCTCCGGTCAACACACAGGTATAGTTTCAACATACAGTGTGGGTAAACTGTGCAAACAGTGGGTACAGACTAACACGTTAGCCGCAGTTAAGGAACATCTTAACACTCTTTCTGAAGATATAGACTAACAGGACTTCTTATTCGAGAAAGTCTTGTTCTAAAAGATTCATCTATGCCATATATAATGAGATCTGGAAGCTTTATCAGATAGAAGCTGCTGTGCATTTAAGGCAGATAGACAAACAAAATTTAGAAAAGGCTTTAGCTGTTGTCAACAATGGCATGAACACTCTGGCCAAAAGGATTTATTCCCTAACAAGCATAGCGTCGTCTGTGATTGATGTTATTCAGACAGACGTCCCTTTTATACCATGGACAAATTCAGCTGTGTTCCATCATGCAGTTAGGTTGGACATTCCATAGAAGTATATTAACTGTAGTGCCATGTTTGCTGTTTTTAATTTATCCAAGGAACAACAGACAATGGCTAAAAGGGAAGCGAGTTTCCCCATGCTTCAATTAGAAAAGTTAGAGAAGTTGCCTTTTGCAGTTGCAGAACGTCCATCAGTGGTATGGCTCTCACATGGCATTATAAATCTGCCCATTTTCACTTTTCGTTTTAAAAAAAATGCCTGAACCTCTTGCCGTGGGCAGATACGAGCAGCTAGGCGATAGCCATATTAAAGAAGAGTGGGAGTTGCCCTTTGAATATAAATATTTGAACAGCAAAACAAAGGTCATTCTTAGAGTAAGCGAATATGAGACTACTGTTATTCATTCAATGATCTGCAAACAGGTGTCCCTTCATGGCCTTTGCAATGCGGGGGACGCAAACGCAGCCTGATTTCTGAAGAGTAGTCCTGACCCTTTGATTTGGCCAGCATTTCATGAACTTTCAAATGAAAGTTATGTAGTGCTGAGCGACCAAAGCTGTTGTGGTATGCGACCAGGAATTGCCTACATAATTTCCGTCTCTAAGGTGGTTACGTGTTGAGGACATGTTTTATTCTCCCCACACAAGGGATAAGAGTAGCAGAAATGTGGCCTCACATTGATACTGCTAATGTAAGTTATGACAAGTTGAGCAGATTAAAGGCGCTACTGTTTAAAAAACAATTGACATTGACATCAGCTAGAGAGACGTATGCTCTACACATAGCAAGATCATCAGCTGAGATACAATCCCTATTAAATACCAACTTCCCCAAGCACTTTAGAGAGCTGGTATCCAGAATATTCAACGCCTCGAGCACTATGGTGTTTGTCCATTTCTTTAAGGCTGTGAGGTCTGGATTTGTGACCATCTTCCTAACTTTCTTCAGAGTCATTCCTTCAGCCATCCATTCACTCTTTTCAAGTGTGTTTGGTGCCATTCCTATAACTTTGGTGTTATAGGCATAATACTACTGCTATTGGTTCTGACTCGCAGTGGTTGTACCCTTCCAGCTAAGCGATGTGATGGAGCCACTGCCACCAACTGTGCCGGGATTCCATGGTTCAGTTCTTTAATGCTCCGTTGTTAGAAGAGTTAGAGCATGACTGGTCATTGTCATTTGGACCAGTCCTATGGTGTGTGCAGCCAGTCTTTCACTGCGTGTGGTGCCTCTTCGATCATTTGCCTATGGTGTGCCTTGCTGTTATGCAAGTGCCTCCTGTGGACCAAGAACTGCTGATGTCCTCGATGAGGGTTCATTCACTGTTGTGCCCCTTGAGACTAAGGCTAATTCGCAAGGCCGCTTATGAGCCGCCCTTGGTGAACAATCTAGCACTTTTTGGTGCTGTGGAGAGTCCCACCCCTGCAGGAGATCTTGCACAAGAGACTGACACATACTACTGCTCTATAGATCTGTCTGCCTTTCCTGTCATCGATCTGGCCTCCTTTCTGAGGGCCTTTCCATTTAATGGCTTTTTTAGACACACTTGAAGATCATGACTACTGTTAAATAGATTTGATGATTGGCTTATCTCACCAAATTCAAAGATTCCCTTTTTACTTTGGCCTGCAGTGCTTGTCATGGTCGAAATTATGTTTCTTTGTATGTTTTTTAGCTATTTTTTATGTTTTTAAATATGATTTTTAGCTAGTTTTTAATGACTTTAGCTTGTTTTAGTTCAGAGCATTTTTAGCTTGGATTCAATCGCTTTCGGTGGTGTCATCCTGTGGCATCATACTTGTTCCGGCAATGGGGGAGGGTGTAGTGGATACTATCTTGTTTTAATTTTAATGGGAAGCAGGAGTTGGCTTAGCCTTCGGGCTTGTAGACTTGTGCCCGTGTCACCCAGTGCCTTTTACCCTACTTAGTTTGCTCTATTATAGCCCAATTATTTTATCATATCTTTCCAAGATGGTTACATTGTGTTTAGTTAGGTCAATGTTTTAGTTTCATGTTATTAGTGCCACTGTGCTAAGGCATCACTATCAAGCGACAAAGATGAACAAAATGTAAGTATTCTCATAAGTACTTTCCCTCTTTGTGCTTTCGAGGGAACTGTAATTATGTAATTGACGCCCCAAGCATGTCCTGTTATCTATTATTTGGGAACAGACCTACGTCAGGGGTCGATCAGATCTGTATGAATACATCTTACATGGACAGATAGTCAGAGGGATTTCTACCAGATGCCATTGACGCTATCGGAGCTGCACATTGCCTTGACGCTGGCCCAGTCTTCGTGTCCCCACGGAGTCTGATCTAGAGACCTCAATCCAATGTAACGAGGGCTGGGGGGCTCTTCTCATCGACACAGCATTGGCAGATTAGGCTTCTCACACCTAGCTCTCTTTAGGTTAGGGGTTAGCTTCATCATGTTAGGGTATTAGGACATATATCATATCTAATGTCATTTTATGCTATTGCAAGATGGTGGGGATCTTTGTATTGATGACCCTCATTTTCACAATTCTGTTTCTTGCACTGTTCATTATTATCCTAATCATTGCAGCCATGCAATTTATTGTAGATTGTAGTATTGTTAATAAAAACCTTTTACGCTTTTACTACATCTCCTTCATTGCCTGTGTGTTTGATTGAGACATGTTGTTCATGTGAAAAAGGGGTAATATCCGTTTAACCACAACAATCCCTAAGATGTCACACTCTTGAGTCAATGCGTAAAGGCTACCACAAATCACCTTTTACTGTTTGGGTTTTTGGTGAGGTGCTGCTTGTGAGCCAGGAGGGTTGGGATGACAGTTGCAACTTGTATGATTGGCTTAGTCACCTACAAACATAAGTACTGTCATCCTTAAACCAGCAGTCTTGCCTAGAGCAAGAGTCAAACTATGACACACATTGATTGCTTTACGTGTGCTCTGTGTGACTGCCACCATATGGCTTGCTTTTTAACATCAATGTCCTTAACTGTACTTGAATGAGATGTTTTCAGATTAACCCCAGATGAATGCTTTCAGTGATGCCCGTAGACAATAGTGAGTGCATGAACAAAACATCTATCACAAAAAGATATGCTAAACAATGAATAATTGTTTGTGCAGCACAATAATAAATCATGGCAAACCAATTTGCAATGATAAGAAGGAACCATATATCTTTGTGCGCAACCTTTGGAACAACTTACTTTTCTTTAACATGTGTTTGAGGGTATGTCAATGGTACAAACCTGTTTTTAATCATGTATATTACTAAACAAAAATGACAAATATGTACAGACAAATATTACATCTAATTACAAAGAACATGAACAAATTCTGTGGTTAATTAATGACCTATCCTAACCACACTTTTTGAAAAATAGTAACTGGTGAATATAATTGTCTTTAAAAGAGTCTATAATTCACCCAAAGGTAGCCTGGGTAAACAGGAAATGGCTTATTTTTTGTTCCAGTTTGTGCACTTTCCCTCCATGGAAAAATATAAACATTTCTCCTTTGTCGGCTCCCCCAAAGAATAGTTAGTTTACATGTTTCAGCCTCTATAGAATTGCAGGCCTCATCAGGACCAGCAGTTGATAGGTGACCAATAATTCCATAGTCATTGATATTTAAGACATCAGATACGTGTGTGGTAATGGCAGCTTGTTATAACTTGGTTAAGAAAAAAGGCCCAATGTTCACGTGTGTCAGAAGAAGGGAACCCACTGGCTCCCTTGCGGGTGTCACAACAGCGTTGTAAAATGTTTGAGAACTTTTTGAGATGAACAGGTCAGTGCCCTGAGAGTGCTCCATCAGACAACTGCTCTAGGACTCAGACTGTTGGTGGTATCTATGACTCTGGATTTACTGGAGGCCCTGACTGTTGGGGAATGGCCTTCTCTCCCATTCTTCTATACTAACTGCCTTCCTTGGTGCCTGCTCCCCTGATCCTCTGGTTGCTGCCCACTGCCCTGCACTCGTGGGCTGTGCAAAGGCTGTTTTTTTTCTCCCCCGAATGGATACTGTGCTTCTCTTCCAGCCTGGCCTGAATGCTGCTGCCAGTCCTGAGACCCCCACTAGTTGATGCTGGTTTGGAACAGTATATCCTGGACTGAGATGGGTGACTGCTGGTCTTGATAACACCTGATGATGCATGCACTTGAGCCACAGACACTCCTGGTGACTGGTGTACCTTAACATCCCTACTATTCTACCACTAGAATCACTCAACAAAGTAATAATGCTGGGGAAGCCCAAAACCAGCAAACCTCCTCCTTCTACTCTTGATGAATCAACTTTATCCTCTACTCCTGCAGACCCCACCTGGACACTTTACATCATCTAGAGGCTACTTCTCAGACTCACTCTTCACAGTTTGAGAAAGTATTGCAGGCCATCTAGGGTACTAAAACCTCATTGGAGGACCATATTGATACTATTTCCCTGGATCTGAAATTACAGAGGGCTAACCATCGCAAACTGGAAAACTAGGTGAAAGAATGGAGTTTGCCGTAACTTTAATGAGACCCACAGTGCAGAAGCTGCAGGAGCAACTGGAAAGGATGGAAAATGAAGTATCCTGTTTGCACCACAGAGGAGAGGATGCAGAGGGACATTCTAGGTGCAATAACATCTGCCTGCTAGGATGCCATGAGTGATCCGAGGGCCCTATTATCGAGCTGTTTCTCCAACAATGCCTAATGACTACAGTGCTTGCAGATAAAGTACTGGGGGCCAGATGTAGGTAGCAAAAAATTTGCGAGTCGGAAATTGCGAGTCGTTGCGACTCACAATTTCCGACTCACAAAATGGTGTGCAAGAAGAAAAAGCGACTTCATTTTGCGACTCGCAAATGAAGTCTCACCGCAGATTGCGAGTCCGCTGTTAGCGAGGTTGCTTTTTGCGACCACGCTAAAAACGAACACGCAAATTGCGAGTGGGTGTCGCAAATTGCGACTGTGCCGCAAATTGAATGCAGGTGCAGCAGAACACTCTGGAAAACACTTCCTGGCTCTTGATGATGACATCACAGCCAGGAAGTTTACTAATACACCTGGGAGGAGGGAGGACCACACCCATTTTAAACTGCTGAACAGCCAACAGGAAGAACAGCAGCTACAATGGCAGAAACACCCAGGAAGAGAAAGCTGAAATTTGCAGAGAAAGAACTGGAGGTGCTGACGGAGGAATGCTGCAAGCACCACAAACAACTATTTGGGAGAGCAGCCCTCAGTGTGCCAGAGCAGGAAAAAAGGCGGATTTGGAGTGAAATCCAGGACAAAGTCAACTCAATGCGTGTGAGCCACAGAAGTATTGAGGAACTAAAATAAAGGTGGTATGACCTGCGCTCCCGGACCAAGGAGAGGGTGGCAGAGCGGCTCCGGGAGATGAGGGGCACTGGAGGGGGACCATCAACCATACCACCACCCACACCATTGGAGGAAAGAGTGGAGGAGACCCTGGAGCCAGAGGCAGTGTCCATGATAGGAGAGCTGGACACGTCAGCGCCAGGACCATCTACCAGTGAGTACCATGAGACATGCATGTACACCCATATCTGCCATACCCCCACCCACCTAGTACACAGCAGCATGCACAACCAAAATAGCTCCATTTCAGAGTAGCAGCCACCTGCATGGTGCATTATGGGCAATGTAGTCAAGTAGGCAGTTGATAGGCAACAGTTTATTAGGAAGCAGATAACAGATGGTAGATACTGACAGTGTGTTCCCTATGTCCCACAGGTCTCCCACACAACACCACCTCCAGCCACAGCGTCCAGGGGCCACAGGTCAGCCACCAGCCAGCACAGGACCCAGGACCAGCCACCACAGGGACCTGCACCACCCAACCACAGTCCCCTCCTGATGCACCAGTGGCCATACTGGAGAGTGAGCCAGCACCCGGTCTCAGCCACAGTGCCAGTGTACAGGACACGGAACCTCCACCGCGTCGCAGGCGACATCTCAATGTCCCTCCAGTGCCACAGGGTGAAGTAGGGGACGCCTCCATGTCCGCCGCCGAGGCTGCACTCCTACATGGTCAGCGCCTGCAGACAAGGGAGATGAGAATTATTTCAGGGGCCATGCAGCGCATGGAACGCAACCAGACCACAGGGCTGCAACAGATCCACACTGAGCTTCAACATCTCAACAGCACTGTTGGTGACCTTGCGCTCTCAATAAGACAACTGGTGTCAGAACTTGTCACCGAGAGAGAGGGTGCAAGGCGCTGTGACCGGCAGCTCATCCACCGCCTGGACCACATGGCTGCCTCCATCGTCCGGCTGGCTGTTAACAGCACTGGGCTGTCACGGCGCACAGTCAGCCTCCAGGTGGACATGGGCCACTTTGCAAGCGATGTGGCACGTGGGCTGGGACGTATTAGCCACGCAGTCGATCTGATGGAGGCACGACAGGTGGCTAGGGGCGCGGCAGACACGCCGCAGGACAGTGAGGAGGGCTCTACCATTAGCAGTGTCTCAGCCACAGACACCAGGGTGTTGCGCAGTGGTAGCGCACGGCAGGGCACGGCAGGGCACTGCAGACGCACCAGGAACCAGCCATGCTGGGCGAGCACGGCATAGGGTGTGAGCTACGCACTGTCATAGACTGGAGGCACATGAGGTTAATATGCCCTCATAGCAGGTGGACTTTTACAGCCCCTGATCTGTAGTTTGAGTAAATAGTTTATTGGTGCACATCATTAAAGTTCTTGTTTGTTCCACTTCACACCTGGACTCTTTGTGTGTGACATTCGTGTGTGTGGTGACAGTTAGCACGTACCTTCCAAAGTATTGGTTTGCAATGTGGTCCCGTCTCTGTCTGCCTTGATTTGCAATGCTTCTATCCCCATGCTTCTATCCCCATGATGGCGATGTGGTAGCTCTTGCTCGTCATCCTCCGAATCTGGGTCTTCTGGGGTGAGAGGTAGCCCACTTCTGGTGGCAATGTTGTGCAGTATAGCGCATGCACCAACGATCTTGAATGCTGTTATTGGGGCATACTGGAGGGCACCTCCACTTCTGTGAAGGCATCTGAATCTTGCCTTCAACAGTCCAAAGGTCCTCTCTATAATATTTCGGATCCTCCTATGTGCACTGTTGTATCGCCTCTCTGTCTCATTGCTGGGTGTTAAGTATGGGGTAAGTATCCATGGTCATAGTGCATATGCACTGTCACCTGTTTGGCACAAAATGTACAATGTTAGCTGGGCATAGATGGGTTCCACATTGACCTGTGAGTATGTCTGCAAGGTGTATTCAGCTATACCTAGGAGGTATCTGTCTCCAAACTCCCCACGTTCTAGGCTTTGATGTATCCCACTGTGCCTGAAAATGTAGGAGTCATGTGTACTCCCTGGAAATTTGGCAACCATGTCAGTGATAACATAATGGGCGTCACATACCACCTGGATGTTCAGTGAGTGGGTACACTTCCGGTTGCGGAACAGATATTCCAGATTTGCAGGAGGGCATATTTGTATATGTGTCCCGTCGACACACCCTATTACATGGGGGAATTTGGCAATCCTGTAGAATTCTAACTTGGTGCTGTTGATTTCTGCCTCATTCCTGGGTAGGTATATGTATCTGGACATGTGTGTGAGTATGGTATCTAGGAATGCTCTGAAGAACTGTGAGAGTGCACTTTGGGATACCCCACCTGCCACGGCAATGACCCCCTGATAGCTACCCGAGGCCAAGAGGTGCAGTGAGCATAGCACTTGCACATGTGTGGGGATGGCGCTGCCGTGCACAGTCTGGCCTTGAAGCTGCGGATTGAGGAGATCTATTAAATCTAGTATTGCTGCACTGCTAAGTCTGTATTTATCATATATCTCCTCCTCAGTTTGTTGGAAAAGTGTCTGTCTGGTTCTGTATATCTTCTCCTGTCTCTGGCTCCACCTCCTCATCTGCTGTGCAGCGTGGGCTCTCCTCCTCCTTGCTATCATATATATCTCCGCCATCTTGAGTAACCCAGGTGCCTTCTGGGTCCCCCTTTATACTTTGGTTATGGTTACCACCTGCTCTGAGTTAGTGGTAAATTGGAAGTGCAAAATGGGTTTTTTGCGACCAGTCGCAATTTGCGAGTGGCTATTGCATATGGTTTGCGACCCGTAAATAGCGACTTCCTATTTGCGGGTCGCAAAATGGGGTCGCTATTTTTGCGAGTCGGTAATGGCTCGCGTCGCATTTTGCGATTCGGAAATGGGATTTTTGCATCCCATTTCCGATTTTGCGGGGTCGCAAAATGCGATTCGGGCCATTTGCGACTCGCAAAAGTTTGCTACATCTGGCCCCTATTTCCTTTCAATAGAAACAATGCTTCGGATACCCTGCAGACCACCCCTGCTGAGTACCCATCACGTCCCATTATTGTGTGACTTCTTTATTACTGGGACCGTGACTTGCTGTTAGAGCAATTCTGTGTAAAGAGTAAATAGCAATATGAAAATGCAACAATCATGGCGTACTCTGATTTTCTGATGGAAGTGCAGCAACTCTGTAGTTCCTACCTAAAAGTTAAACAACGGCTTTACAAGTGGAATTTTAAATATGCACTTCTTTATCCAGTGAAACTCAGGGTGATTGGTGGTGAAGCAATTCACCTTTTCTCTTCCCTAGAGGAGGTGTGGACTTGGCTCCACACAAAGGGACCAAGCAATGGTGACTGGCTGCTACCGACACCTCAGCATCACAAGTGGAGACTCATCAGGATGAAACCATCAAGAGATCAGGCTGCATCAGAGCAGGCATGAGTGGTGTCGAGGGCTTTGCAATACAGCACAAACACCTCTGCTCTTTTGCATACTGACTGACCATCAGAGTCTGGATCAGATTCAGGTGGCTAGATATCGTCAACAGCTGGTATCCTCCATGGTCAAAAAGTCACTTCACGTCTGCAGATGACCTGTGATGCCAGTATTGAAGGTCCCAACATAAAGGAACTTGTGTGCCCTCTGAGCTGATGTGCCTTAGTGCTTTTCAGGTCAGCTGCAAAGCATGAGGTGGCTTGAAGGGGACCTACAAAGAGACTCTAAAAGGGACATGTTTTGCCTGTCATATTGTTTATTGCCCTTTATGTATTACTGAGGGGTGTTTGGCCAGGGCCTCACATATCACCTGGCCTGGCAGGATGCAACTGTTTTGTTCTGTTTGTTGTTTTAAATTTGCTTTTGCAAAGCCACTGTACATATATTGACTCCTGGGGAGAGCACACACATGGGAGGGAGGGCTGCATTTTTCACTTTTGCATCATTGTATATACAGGGTACAAATTGTCTCAAGTCCATGGCCAGCCACCTGGCACACACTTTTGGGGTATTCCGTTTGGACATGCACTGATACTTTTACTACGCAACCCAATGTGGTAACATGAATGTGCATGTCATGGTGATCCCTGCCAAATGTTACTGCATCTATGCCTACCTCAAGCACCGTTGCACACTCATTGCCATGTTGCAAGAAATGCATCTTATGGCGTGGAACTCCAAGAGGTTTGGGCCAAATGAAGAAGACAGGTGTATTGCACTACGTCCTTGGCATTTGCCTGTGAGTGCTTATATGGATTGCACCAGACATCCCACATTTAGCAGAATGGCACAGCATAGATACAGGTGGTAGGTATGTGATATTAGAAGGCCACGCAGATGGGGTGCAGTTAGCACGTGTGGAAATCTATGCACCCAATTCCAATCAAATGGAATTCTTTGATGTGCTCACTCCCACACTGCTCCGTGATCTGGAGGCACCAGTTCTTTGGGGTGGAGACATCAATTGTATGCCAGATGTGCTCTGGGACTGCTGTACCACACCCGTGGGTTCTCAGAAGACACAACATTTCTGGACTTGGCTGCCACAAAGTATGGTGGCTAGGTTGCCAGACAGACCATAGATACTCATTCTACTCTCTCATTCATGATCTCAATGCACGGCTTCACTTGATTCTCTGCACTGACCACTTGGGCCCCTTGGTTACTCGATCGGAATACCTGTCCCGAATGCTCTCAAACCATTGCCCACTGCAGATTGCTCTGTAGTGGGGCAGACCACATGCACTGATTCCACCTGGCTCATCCAAACTGAAGTATTATCATTATCAAACCTTCCCTTCAGGGAGGGCTTTTTGGCATTCATCATCCACTATGTTGATCTTATCAAGGGATCCACTCCCATCAGGGCCTCAGAATGGGATACACATAAAGTGGAGGTGAGGGATTGCTACATGGCTGCCCCCTGGGGGCCCGACAGACCCTACAGGCCAAATTACTCACAGAGGAAAAGGAACTACACCCCTTCAAGAGAGCAGTATCTGCCTACAAGGTGGTGCTGAGAGTCTCAGATGCTGACATTAACAGTAGGAAGCAGAGACCAGATTGGGGCAACATGACTAGAAACACTGGCTGATTGTGATGCATGCAGAAGGCTACCAATTGGGCAGACTACTAGGGTGGTTACTAAAGGGACATCATCAGCGTACCCCAATCAGTTCTATCCAATGTGAGGATGGCTCCCTGGCCTCCACACAGACTCAAATCAGTGGCACATTCTGTGATTGCTACTGTACTCTGTAATGAGTCGTGGATGCCTGTTCGAAATGGGGTCTCTGGTTGGTAGTCCGTTTGTACTCTGTCCAAGCAGGGACCCATACTCTAGCCATGGCATGGGAGAAACTCACTTAAGATAACCCCAGCTCACCCCCTTGATAGCTTGACACAAGCAGTCAGGCTTATCTCTAAAGCAATGTGTAAAGTATCTGTACCAGCACACACAGTAATACAGTGAAAACTCTATAAAATGGACACCGCACCAGTTAAACAAAATAGCCAATATTTATCTGAATCAAACAAGACCAAAACAACTAAAATCCAACATACTTAAGTAAAGTTATGAATTTTTAAAATAATAGAATCTTACTCCGTAGAAAGCAATGAAATGTTGTTGTCATACAAAGTACCTGGTTTGCATAAAAAATAAAGCTCCACAGGTGAGCATGCGTCTGAAAAGTCAGCGACTCATCAATTCCTTACTCGCAAGTGAGGCTGTGCGTCGTTTCTTTTCCGGTTGGGTAGGCGATGCGTCGTTTTTCTCACCCGCAAGAGAGCAGTGCATCAATTTTTCGACAGGGAACCTCTAAACCACGCAGGCTCACATTGGTTTTGATACCCAACGATGATGTATGTGAAATCTGGCCGGACGGAGATGGAAAACCGCCCTGCATTGGGGTTGCAACATTTGCAGCAGCCGCAAGAAGGGCATTGATTTCCCAGCGGGATGCAGGTGGTGTATCATTTTTACATCCACGTTGTAGGTGGTGCATCAAAGTTTTCCTCACACAGCTCCTGTGCGTGGATTTCCACCTTTGTTCTCCAGCTTCACCTTTCAAGGGCCGAGGGACTGGATAGGACAGCACTTGGCAGGGCAGAAGTCTCAACAGAGAGTCCAAGTGCTTGCAGAGAAAATCTTTGCTGGTCCAGAGACTTCAAAACAGGAGGCACGCTCAATCCAAGCCCTTGGTGACACTTCACCAGCAGGAATATACCACAAAGTCCAGTTTTTGTTCTCTTTGAGGCAGAAACAGCAACTGCAGGGCAATCCAGTAAAGCACAGTCAAAGGTGAAGGGGCAATACTCCTCCTCCAGCTCTTTAGCTCTCCTCCATTGAAGAGGTTCCCCTTGAATCCAGAAGTAATCACAAAATCTGCGGTTTGGGGTCCACTCCTTATACCCCTTTCTGCCTTTGAAGTAGGCAAACTTCAAAGGAAAGTCTTTATTGTTTACAAGACTATGCCTTGCTTAGGCCTGGCTCCAGACTCACAGCAGGGTTTGGAGACTGCATTGTGTGAGGGCAGGCGCAGCCCTTTCAGCTGTAAGTGACCAATCCTTCCTCCCCTCTAGCCCAGATGGCCCATCAGGATATGCAAGATATAGCCCAGCTCCCTATGTGCCACTATCTAGTGGAGATTCATAAGCAGCCCAGTTGTCAGTCTGTTCCAGACAAGGAATACACAGGCAGGCAGAGTCACAGAATGATTTAGGCAAGAAAATGCCCCCTTTCTAAAAGGGGCATTTTCAAACTGACATCCTAAAAAACAGCTTTACTAAAAGATGTATTTTTAAGTTCAGAGATCCCAAACTCCATATTTCTATCTGCTCCCAAAGGGAATCTGCACTAAAAGTTTATTAAAAGCAGCCCCCATGTTAACCTATGAGAGAGATAGGCCTTTCAACAGTGAAAAACACATTTGACAGTATTTCACTGTTCGGACATGTGAAAATATACCAGCATATGTCCTAACATTAACATACACTGCACCCTGCCCATGGGACTACGTGGACCTAACTTAGGGGTGCCTTACATGTATAAAGAGGGACAGTTTGGGCCTGGCAAGTGAGTACAGGCAGTTTGAAAACTGGACACAGAGACACTGTAGTGGCAGGTTTGAGCCATGTTTACATGGCTGCTCATGTGCACAATCAGTGTATAGGCCCACTAGTAGCATTTGATTTACAGGCCCTGGGCACCACTAGCGTAACTTACTAGGGACTTACTAGTAAATCAAATATGTTAATCATGGAAAAGCCAATTACACATACTATTTACACATGGAGCACTTTCACTTTAGTACTAGTCAGCACACAGTCAAAACATTGGAAGCAGAGGCAAAAAAGATAGGGGAGACCATGCCAAGGATGCCAGGACTAACAATGCCCCCACCCCAATTTGTTACATGGATTCATGGCTGGACTCCCATCACCATGCTTGTCCCCACTTTCAAAGCGACACCCAATTTTGCTAGCTTATTCACTTTGATTAACTATGGTATCAGCCTGCAATCTTTGAAAGTGCTTAACTTTTATTAGACCATTGGAATGCTGGGGGCTCCTTTGAAAACAATGGAGTGCTGCTGGCTTTTACTGGCCGGTAAAAGCCCGCAGCGCCAACATTCCAATGTTCGCTTTGTTCACAGCAACAGCTGTGAACAAAGCCTCACGGAGCCCGAGGGGATTTTAATCCCCTCGGGCTCCGTGAACATTTTTTTTTGTTAATAGAACATTCTGCCCTGAGTGGCAGAATGTTCTAATAGCCTTAGAACCCGCCGTAGCGGGCTCTACCAGCTATTAAAGTCCCTCTCCCTTGTTAAATGCCCTCGCCTTCGGCTCGGGCATTTAACGCGGGGAGCGGGCCTTTAATAGCCAGTAGAGCCCGCTACGGCGGGTTCTAAGGCTATATTCAGTAGGATCTGGTCAGTTTTCATGATGCCTCATTTTTAAAATTTTGGTGCAGCATATAACTCTATGTGTTAGAAGAGGTAACTTTGATACTTCTCCATCTTGTGCTCACTTTTGTGTTGCTGGTGTCCTTGTGGTTTGTTTACAGTATTATTTGGATGATTTTCAGTACAAGAAGTGATACAGCTCTCTCTCTATAGCTTGTTATACCAGTGATCCTGAAACATTACATTTTACTTCTCAGCATGGTGTGGTGAGCGTTTTACACTCCTAATTAAATGTTTTGGGGTAAAGATATTTGTAGGTACTTTAATTGGTTAAAGGTGGATGCATAATATTAGATTTCACCTTATCACTTTAAAAGAATGTATAAGAAAGTCACAATATTGATTCAGAAGAAGATACTTTTGAATTGAAGACTCCAGTCAGTTTTACAGGGAAGTCTTTATGTAGTATCTTGGCGATATGAGGATATATGACTGCTCAACACTATATATTGCAGGAGATTTGGGCCACTGTTTGAATCTTTCTTTTTTGCACTTAAACACACCCCTGAAATGTCTAACTATTGATGTCTACCATTTTTCTTCACTGCATTGGCTCTTTTGTGGTGATTTTAGGCATATAAATGTTGCTCCTAGGAGAAAGTGAGGTTTTTTTCTTTATACTGAGGGATTTGTGATGTGTAATTTTCAGATTTCCTTTCATTGCCCCTTGAGCGTGCATCTGCTGTTCAGTAAACAACACCCTTTGAGTGCTGTAAATATAATACTTTAGCTGTAGAGTGAGGATTTGATTATTTGTGCATGGTGCATTTGTTTGGCACGTTTTAACTTTAATATCAAAGACTAAGTTGTATTTATTTGTGTTATCTTTCAGTCCTAAAGAAGCAGATGAAGGTCTGCGCAACACGGTATGGCAACTTCAGTGTTTATAATATTGCAGAAACTGAGAGTATTCATTTATTTCGTGGAGACAAGGAAGAAGCTGTATTATGATTTCATGGATTACTTTTGTATGACTTCAAGAGCATTGTTTCATATTATATGTTTATACTGAACAGATATGTTATTTAATTGGAGAAGTATATTTTCAAATATACTTTTATATCACAATGAAATGTAGTTTGTTGTATTGGTGTATTGTGCTTATCCCTGAACTTCCCTCAATACTTTGTTTGTTTTTATCATTTGGACACTGCCCCAAGATTATCCTCATAGGGAGTGCAGTGTTGATTGACATCATACCAGTCGAGAACTTCAATTTCCTCTCTCCTGTACCACACCTCAATCCATCAAACACACAAGTATTCACGCAGGCTGCTTCTGGACTGTTGCAGAGTCAAAGTCATTCACAGCAACAATGTGACACAAAGCAGTATCAGTGCAAGCGCCAAGCTATGTTATTCAAGAAACTTCATTCAGTGTGTGCTCACTCAGTTTTGCCCCTGCTGCTGACATGGGACTGATATCTCTCAATTACAACCTCCACGCTCAATCTGAAATTGTGAGTCAGTTTCCCTCATTGTTTCATGGCCTAGGAAGACTCAAAACAATGAAAGTGTGACCTCACTTTAATGAGGACATTCGCCCTTTTGCCAACCCTCACCACAGAGTCACTTTTCACTTACAAGAAGCCATTGAGAAAGAACCAGGAATGCTGCTGAAACAGGACATCGATGAGCACTCATATGGTCCTACGCGATGGGGTTCACGTGTAGTGGTGGTGCCAACAAAGGACAGTGGAGGTGCAGTGCGCATCTGTGTTGATATGCATCAGACCAACAATGCAATCGAGAGAGGAAGACATTCTGGTCCAGATATAGCAGACATGATCATGCAAATCAACGGTGCCAAAGTTTTCTCTTGTCTCTGACCTGAACAAGAGATACCATCAACTTTAGTTGGAAGCGAACTGTAAATACATCACTACTTTTTCAACTCATGTTGGTTTATTCAGGTATAAAAGAATGGGTTTTGGAGTGTTTTCAGCCGCAGAAATATTTCAGAATGTTATATGTCAAATACGTCAAACTGTCACACATGCTCTTATTTACAGTGATGACATACTGGCATTTGGAGTACAGCAAAAGGAGCATGACAAGGCTGTTACTGAAGTGTGCCAGTTACTTGCTGATGCATGTCTAACTCTGAACTCAGAAAAGTGTGAGTTTCACAAGATCAAACTTAAATTCTTTGGGCATATGTTCTCCGATGGAGGAGTGACTGCTGACCCAGAGAAAGTGCAAGCGCTGTCAGCTACTTGACAAGATATCACATGCATCCATTCTTCATAGGAGTGGCCGGTTTTTGCTCAAGGTACATTTGCGACTTTGCTACAGTGAGTGCCCCACAGAGAGACTTGACAAAGCAATATGTTCTTTTCCAGTGGTTTGCTGAATGTGATCAAAGCTTCAAAAGAATAAAATATGTAACTGAGGATGCAACTTAGATGGCCTTTTTTGACGCCAAGTTACATACTGAGATCACAGTAGGTGTGATCCCAGGTGGGCTGGGAGCAATCCTTGTTCAACAAAATGGTCATCTGAATGTTCAGAGAGACATTGTGGCCTATGCCAGTCAAAGGCCCTCATTCTGACCCTGGCGGTCGGTGATAAAGCGGCGGCCAAGCCGCCAACAGGCCGGCGGTCTAAAATATGCAATTCTGACCCTGGCGGGAACCGCCAACACAGCCCGCCAACTTAACACTCCGCCCGCCACGGCGGTACAAACAAACAGCGCGGCGGTTCCCGCCAACAGCCAGGCGGCAGACAATGTACCGCCCACCCTATTACGACCCACCAATCTGCCACCTTTTCCGGGGCGGGAGCACCGCCGATAAGAACACGGCGGAAACAGACTACGAACGGGAAAACGCTCACCTCTACGCACTCCACGCGAGATTCCGGCAGTATGGAACCAGAGTTGCAGGTCATCCCCGCACTCCTATTCCTGCTCATATACCAGGAGCACGCCCGGCGGCGCGGAAGACATCGGTGAGTACTGCACCTACGACACAGGGGAGGGAAAAGATTACCGGCACACACCCACCCACCCACACCCACTACAACACACACATCAATGCATTCCCACAGATCACTGTCACAACCCACAAACCACCCCCCTCCGAAATAATGCAAAGACCAAAAGAAGAGATCATAAACGGACAGATATATTGAAATATGTACACCAGTAATCCCAATAAATAAATAAACTATGTACAAAATATATACAGCTACTAAATGTAGTCCAACCACTGTCCGTGGATCACAGGGGTCCTGTGCAAAGGGGCAAGGCCCAGTCCCACGACAAGAACTCCACGGAAAGAACACTGCAGGGGCATCAGAAAGAAAATAGGACAGGCACCTCAGGAGGAAGGGAAGGGGGGGCACCTCAGCCACTTGAGTACACGACGCCAGATCCACGAGGGGACTCCATGACCACTGGCCCATCCTGGGGAGAGCAAAGCCACAGACCAAACAGTCCATACAGTGGGTGGCCTGCCCACTGGGCCATCCTGGGGAGAGCAAAGCCACAGTCCATACAGTCCATACAGTGGGTGGCCTGCCCACTGGGCCATCCTGGGGAGAGCAAAGCCACAGTCCAAACAGTCCATACAGTGGGTGGCCTGCCCACTGGGCCATCCTGGGGAGAGCAAAGCCACAGTCCAAACAGTCCATACAGTGGGTGGCCTGCCCACTGGGCCATCCTGGGGAGAGCAAAGCCACAGTCCATACAGTCCATACAGTGGGTGGCCTGCCCACTGGGCCATCCTGGGGAGAGCAAAGCCACAGTCCAAACAGTCCATACAGTGGGTGGCCTGCCCACTGGGCCATCCTGGGGAGAGCAAAGCCACAGTCCATACAGTCCATACAGTGGGTGGCCTGCCCACTGGGCCATCCTGGGGAGAGCAAAGCCACAGTCCATACAGTCCATACAGTGGGTGGCCTGCCCACTGGGCCATCCTGGGGAGAGCAAAGCCACAGTCCATACAGTCCATACAGTGGGTGGCCTGCCCACTGGGCCATCCTGGGGAGAGCAAAGCCACAGTCCATACAGTCCATACAGTGGGTGGCCTGCCCACTGGGCCATCCTGGGGAGAGCAAAGCCACAGTCCATACAGTCCATAACAGACCCCACTGCCACTGGAGGAGGCAAGTTGGCCAGAGGACATCCTGCAGCCCTGCCCGAGATAGATCCTGCCCTGCCACGTCTGCCAAAGGGCCAGCGGTTCTTGCCTTGAAGGGCCCAGTTCAGCGGTTCCTGAGACGGCGGGGCCCAGTTCAGCGGTCCTTGCCCTGAAGGGCCCAGTTCAGCGGTTCTTGAGACGGCGGGGCCCAGTTCAGCGGTTCTTGAGACGGCGGGGCCCAGCGGAGCGGTTCTTGAGACGGCGGGGCCCAGCGGAGCGGTTCTTGAGACGGCGGGGCCCAGGTCAGCGGTCCTTGCCCTGAAGGGCCCAGTTCAGCGGTTCTTGAGACGGCGGGGCCCAGTTCAGCGGTTCTTGAGACGGCGGGGCCCAGCGGAGCGGTGCTTGAGACGGCGGGGCCCAGTTCAGCGGTCCTTGCCCTGAAGGGCCCAGTTCAGCGGTTCTTGAGACGGCGGGGCCCAGTTCAGCGGTTCTTGAGACGGCGGGGCCCAGCGGAGCGGTGCGTGAGACGGCGGGGCCCAGTTCAGCGGTTCTTGAGACGGCGGGGCCCAGTTCAGCGGTCCTTGCCCTGAAGGGCCCAGTTCAGCGGTTCTTGAGACGGCGGGGCCCAGTTCAGCACTCCTTGCCTTGAAGGGCCCAGTTCAGCGGTTCTTGAGACGGCGGGGCCCAGTTCAGCGGTCCTTGCCTTGAAGGGCCCAGTTCAGCGGTTCTTGAGACGGCGGGGCCCAGTTCAGCGGTCCTTGCCCTGAAGGGCCCAGTTCAGCGGTTCTTGAGACGGCGGGCCCAGTTCAGCGCTCCTTGCCTTGAAGGGCCCAGTTCAGCGGTTCTTGAGACGGCGGGGCCCAGTTCAGCGGTCCTTGCCTTGAAGGGCCCAGTTCAGCGGTTCTTGAGACGGCGGCCGGTCTATGGCCAACTGCTAATTGCCTGGTGGTGCCCTCCTGGGCAGCGGGGATGGTGCTCCTTCACTGCCCACCTGGGCTGTGGGTGGTGGGGCCCTCCTGGCCAGCTGGGCTGGGTCCTCCCTGGGCAGCGGCTATGGGGGTGGTGGGCTCTCCCGGGGCAGCTGTGCCGGTTCCTCCCGGGGCAGCGGCTATGGGGGTTGTGGGCTCCTCCTGGGCAGCAGGCCTGCTGCCTGACCTCTCCGACTTGCTGCCCTTGCCCTCCTTAGTCGTGGGCCTGTGGCCCTTTCCTCCCTTTGGAGCTGTGGCTGGTGACTGTCTCTGGGTGGTGTCCGGGGGGGATGTAGAAGGCGGGCTCCTGCGGCGCCCCTTCCGCCTTCTGCTCCTCTTCCCAGGGGGTGGGCTGGCTGTCCCCTTGCTGCTGGGCGAAGATCCAGACATGCGGGCTGGCGGGCTCCAATACCCCTGCACCCTTGTCAAGGGGGCTGCAGGGCTGGTGGTGGCTGAGGTGCTCTTCTTACCCCGACGAGAAGTAGGGGGGGGCTCAGGGTCAGGAAAGAAGTTAGTAGTGGCGAGGAAGAGCTTCTTGGGACAATGGAGAGTGGTAGGTACAGTGGGAATGGGAGTGGAGGGAGAGGATGTGGTTGTAGGTGAGTCACGTTTGCTGTCTTTGGGTGCAGGTGCAGGAGGGATAGGCTGTCGTGAGGTGGATGGCTGTTGGGTGGGTGGGTGGCTGCGTTTGTGTGGTGTGGAAGAGGGGGTGACAGACACAGTGGGAGAGGACACAGGGGACGTGTAAATGGCAGTGGGGGTGGTGACTGCACGTGTGCGGACTGGAGTGGAGGGTGTGCTGGTGATGGAAACACTGGCTGATGGTGAGGTGAATGGAGGTGTGAGTGTAGACGTCACAGGGAGGGAGGAGGGAGACGAGGAGGTGGGGGTCACAGAGGTGGTAGTGACTGTTGGCATGTCTGCATCGGAATGTTGCGTGTGTGAATGTCTGCGTGATCTGTGGTGCTTATGTTTGGATGAGCTTCTCTTGGGTGTTGAGGTGTGTGCAGGCTGGTCTGATGGTGTGGGTGGGACAGGCAGAGGAACAGGAGACTGGGAGGAGGGAGTTAGTAGAG
Organism: Pleurodeles waltl; assembly: GCF_031143425.1. Taxonomy (NCBI): domain Eukaryota; kingdom Metazoa; phylum Chordata; class Amphibia; order Caudata; family Salamandridae; genus Pleurodeles; species Pleurodeles waltl. Next base: position 865,238,383 of record NC_090438.1, read on the forward strand.
GCAGGCAGGAGACAGGGATAATGGCTGCCGTCAGTGCTGAGGCCAGAGCCTGGAACGATCGCTGATGGGCAGCCTGACCCGAATGAATGCCCTCCAGGTACGCATTGCTGCGATGAACCTCCCTCTCCACCCCCTGGATGGCATTCAAAAGGGTAGTCTGCCCAACAATGAGCGTTCGGAGGAGGTCAATGACCTCCTCACTGAGGGCAGCGGGGGTAACAGGGGCAGGGCCTGAGGTGCCTGGGGCGAAGGAGATGCCCGGCTTCCTGGCAGAGCGGGCACGGGGCGAACGCTGAGGGGCTGCTGGGAGGGCGGAGATGGTGCGTTGGGTGGCGGCTGTACCTGTAATGGCGGGGGCACGGATGGTGCCACCCCCGCAAGGGAGCCCCCTTCCGAGGACGTGTCCGTGTCGCTGCAGGGTCCAGTCGTCCCCGTCGTGGAGCTCCCCTCGCCCTCCGTCTCACTGGTCCAGTCTGACTCTGTGGCATGGCCCTCCTGGGCCTTGTGAGATGCAGCTCCCTCCTGCCCCGATGCCACTTCTCCTCCGCCTGATGATGCTGATGCACACAAGCACAGAAAGACAAACAAAAAGGGGGGGGGAGAGAGAAATAAAGGGATATTGAGTACATGGATCTCCGGTACAGTTAGCGGACATGACAGACACAGATGCCCCCTGCACTAAGTTGCGCACTTGGGGTCCGCTACGCATTCCGTGGAACATGCCCTACACGTCTAGAGTTGACAACTGCACCCATGGATGACACGGCCCAGGGATGGCTGTACTGACAAACTACTGAGGGTGGTGGCTGGGGACACAGGGGCTTACGGGGGTGCCCAGCCTACAGATATCGCCCTGGCCTAGGGGGACCCCCAGCCCTCCTCCCCCACCCAGACACCTCCACTGCGCGACAACAGAGTAGATAATGCTTGTACTCACCCCCTTGTGTCTGCTGTGCTGCCCTCACGCGCCCATCCAATTCAGGGTAGGCCACCGCCAGGATCCGGAACATCAGGGGGCTCAGTTGACGGCAGGCACCCCGCCTACATTGGGAGGCCATCCCCAGCAGAGACTCGGCGGTCTTCTTGGTCCCGCGGCGGATGTCCTCCCACCTCTTGCGGCAGTGGGTGCCCCGTCGATGGTGGACCCCCAGGGTCCGGACTTCCTTGGCGATGGCACGCCAAATCCCGATCTTCTCATGGGCGCGGACCTATGTGACACGTACAGGGAGGGAGAAATACCACGTTCAAGTTTGTCAGCATTTTCCTTTCCAGTGGCCCAACGCCCCCCATCCCCGCCAGGCCCCCCGCCATGCCCCCCGCCAGGCCCAACATGCCCCCCATCCCCGCCAGGCCCCCCGCCATGCCCCCCGCCAGGCCCAACATGCCCCCCATCCCCGCCAGGCCCCCCGCCAGGACCCCCGCCAGGCCCAACATGCCCCCCATCCCCGCCAAGCCCCCCGCCAGGACCCCCGCCAGGCCCAACATGCCCCCCATCCCCGCCAGGCCCCCCGCCAGGACCCCCGCCAGGCCCAACATGCCCCCCATCCCCGCCAGGCCCCCCGCCAGGCCCAACATGCCCCCCATCCCCGCCAGGCCCCCCGCCATGCCCCCCGCCAGGCCCAACATGCCCCCCATCCCCGCCAGGCCCCCCGCCAGGCCCCCAAGCCAGCCAGTGGCCCCAAATCCATATTGAATTAAACTCACTTGTTGGTCTGGAGGACCTTAGAGTAGCGCATACTGGGGGAGGACCCCATCCACAAGTTTCTCCAACTCCTCTCCAGTGAAGGCAGGGGCCCTTTCCCCAGGCGCAGCAGCCATTGTCCCTTCCAGACCGAGGTCACAGCAACACTTGCAGTATAGGTCCTCTCCTGTGAAAGTTCAAGTCGCAAGTGGATAAGTAGATAGAAAATGGCGGTGACGTCCGCGGCGGTGCGTACCGCGGCGGTGCGTCCCGCCACCGCCGGCGCCCTTCGCCATTGGCTCCTGAAACCCATAGGCTTCAATGTTAACCAATGCGGCTTTGCGCCGCGGTCTTCGCCCGCCGCCCGCCGCGGTGTGCCACGCCAGCGCATTGAGATCACATCCCATTGTCACACTTCACAGGTCAGGCAGCCGCCATTTCCAGGGCCCACATGGCTCAATTTCAACTGCGTCACACAGGCCTAGGCCTTGCATAGCCACTCAGACACGCCATTCACTGCATAGAGAATCGTATACTGTGCTAGCTGTGAGTACGTACCTGTGGGTTGCTTGACTGTGTGCTCCATGTTGTCCTTCCTAGGCACCGTCCGCTGGGTTGGGCGAGGAGACGGATGAATCCTCCCGTGTACCGACCGCTGGTGGACCTGTCGACAATGGAAGAACGCCACATTATCCTGACCTACCGTCTTAACCGTGCCACTATCCATGAACTGTGTGCCCAGCTGGAGCCCGACCTGATGTCCCCCATCCGCCAACCCACAGGGATTCCCCCTCTGGTGCAGGTCATGTCAGTACTCCATTTCTTGGCAAGTGGGTCATTTCAGACAACCGTGGGAATTGCTTCTGGGATGTCTCAGCCCATGTTTTCGAAGGTGTTATCCAGAGTGTTGTCTGCCCTGATGAAATCCGTGAGGAGCTACATCATTTTCCCTGAGGTGGGCGAATTGGCTACAGTGAAGGGTGATTTCTACGCCCTTGGACATATTCCCAACGTAATTGGTGCCATTGATGGGACCCATGTGGCTTTGGTTCCCCCAAGAGACAGGGAGCAGGTGTACAGGAACAGAAAAAATTACCATTCAATGAACATCCAGGTGGTGTGTTTGGCTGACCAGTACATCTCGCATGTAAATGCCAAATTCCCAGGGTCAGTGCATGACGCCTACATCCTCAGGAATAGCAGCATCCCTTACGTGATGGAACAGCTACAGAGACACCGTGTATGGCTAGTGGGGGACTCTGGGTACCCCAACCTGTCGTGGCTACTGACCCCAGTAAGGAATCCCCGGACCAGGGCAGAGGAACGGTACAATGAGGCCCATGGGCGTACTAGGAGGGTGATCGAACGCACCTTTGGCCTCCTAAAGGCCAGGTTTCGGTGCCTGCATATGACAGGTGGATCCCTAATGTACTCACCTAAGAAGGTGTGTCACATCATCGTGGCCTGCTGCATGCTTCACAACCTGGCTTTGCGCCGCCAGGTGCCTTTCCTGCAGGAGGATGGTCGAGACGGTGGTGTTGTGGCAGCGGTGGAACCTGAGGAGAGTGACGAGGAGGAAGACGACGGGGCTGAAACAGACAACAGGGACAGAATCATTGAACAGTACTTCCAATAGGACACAGGTAACATTTCAAAGATAATTTAGTAAATGTTAACTACTCTCCAGCATCTCTGCTGCCTGTCTATTTGCCCCAGTGTATGATGACTGAGTTTTGGCTTTTCCCTCCCTATTTCAGATCTGGGGTCCCCACTACGAGTCCTGTGCTTCGTTTCCCCATGGACTACAGCTTTGTGGCAGCTGTTTGTTGACTTCACCATGTACAAGGACATATTTGCACTGTCATGTCAATTACAATATATTGAAATCACAGCCAGACTCCAGATATTTTGGTGCAAAATAGGTGTTTATTTAAGTGCTCAAAATGGGATGGGTGGTTTCAAGTGGGTGGGGGCTATGGTGAAGGAATGTCCATGGCAGAGTCCAGAGTAACAGTCACACAGGTGCATTGTCCAGAGGCCTGTGGAGAGATGGAGCATGGGCAGTTCAAGGATGGACAGGGTGACAATGTGGGACAGTGGGATGACATCAGGTGGTATCCATTGCTGGCGGGGGTCTTGACATCCTACTCTGTCTTCTTGCGAGATCTCAGGGCCCTCTTGCGGGGTGGTTCTTCTCCTGCAGGAGGTGGGGGTCTGGTGGGCTGCTGCTGTGCGGGGGCCTCCTGTCCACTAGCGCCGGCGGAGGTGGTTGGCTGTTCTTGGTCCAGGCTAGTGGCAGGGGCCCTTGGGTGTTGTTCAGTGTCCGCCCTGTTGTTGACGAGGTCCTGCAGCAGCCCTACCATGGTAACCAGGGTGGTGTTGATGGCTCTGATGTCCTCCCTGTACCCCCGATAGTGTTCCTCCTGCAGTACCTGGATCTCCTGGAACCGGGCCAGTACCGTCGCCATCGTCTCCTGGGAGCGGTTGTATGCTCCCATGATGGTGGTGAGGACCTCGTGGAGAGTGGGTTCCCTGGGCCTCTCCTCCCCCCCCTGTCGCACAGCTGCCCTCCGAGTTCCCCTGTTTCCCTGGGCCTCTGCCCCCTGGCCGGTGTGCCCACTACCACTGCCCCCAGGTCCCTGTTGTTGTTGGGGTGGTGGGTTATCCTGGGTGCCCTGTAGTGGTAGACACACCGCAGATTGACGCGCCCTGGAGACAGAGGCATGGGCCCGCTGGGTGGGAGCTGTGCTGGTGTTCCCAGAGGGGTTTGGGTCTGTAGTGGCCTGGGCCTGTGTGAGGGGAACCGACTGTCCAGAGGTCCCCGATGGTCCGGGCTGGTCATCGGTGTCCAGGTCGACAGAGCTGCTGTCATCGCTGACGGCCTCTTGGGTGGGGGGTGTGGAGAATTCTGGCCCCTCCGCCGCGGTGTGTTGACGGTCGGGTCCTGCAGGGGTATAGAGGTATGGTTATAGTTTCAATGTGTGGCATATGGGTGTATCTGTGGGTTCTCGTGTCCCTAAGTGCTGGCATTCGTGTGTGGGGGCTTTGGTGAGGGTGGCTTGTGGGGGGGATGTGTATATGCATTGGGCATGCTTTGGTGATGGGTGTCCATGCTTAGTGGACGCATGCAGGCCTAGGTTTTGGGATGTGTGGGTTGTGATGGTGAGACATTGGCGGGGAATAGGTGTGCTGGGGGTGGGGGTGAGGATGGTGGTGGGGGTGAGGATGGTGGTGGGGGTGGGGGTGAGGGTGGGGTTCGAGGATGGGGGTGAGGGTGGGGTTCGAGGATGGGGGTGAGGGTTGGGGTATGATTTGGCATGCAGGTGGGGGGGAAGCAGTATTGAAGCTTCAACTTACCAGTATCCATTCCTCCGCCGACTCCTGCGAGGCCGTCAGGATGCAGGATGTTCAAGACTTCCTCCTCCCATGATGTGAATTGTGGGGGTTGAGGTGGGGGTCCTCCGCCAGTCTTCTGCACGGCGATGTTGTGCCTGGATACCATGGAACGCACCTTCCCCCGTAGGTCGTTCCATCGCTTCCTGATGTCTTCCCGATTTCTGGGGTGCTGTCCCACTGCGTTGACCCTGTTGACAATCCTCTGCCATAGCTCCGTCCTCCGGGCAATGCTGGTTGTAGGAGGCTGGACTGGCTTGTAGTGAGTACCAAGGGGTACTTGCACCTTGCACCAGGCCCAGTTATCCCTTATTAGTGTATAGGGTGTCTAGCAGCTTAGGCTGATAGATAATGGTAGCTTAGCAGAGCAGCTTAGGCTGAACTAGGAGACGTGTGAAGCTACTACAGTACCACTTAGTGTCATATGCACAATATCATAAGAAAACACAATACACAATTATACTAAAAATAAAGGTACTTTATTTTTATGACAATATGCCAAAGTATCTTAGAGTGTACCCTCAGTGAGAGGATAGGAAATATACACAAGATATATATACACAATAGCAAAAATATGCAGTATAGTCTTAGAAAACAGTGCAAACAATGTATAGTTACAATAGGATGCAATGGGGAAACATAGGGATAGGGGCAACACAAACCATATACTCCAAAAGTGGAATGTGAACCACGAATGGACCCCAAACCTATGTGACCTTGTAGAGGGTCGCTGGGACTATTAGAAAATAGTGAGAGTTAGAAAAATAACCCTCCCCAAGACCCTGAAAAGTGAGTGCAAAGTGCACTAAAGTTCCCCTAAGGACAAAATAGTCGTGTTAGAGGGAAAATGCAAGGAAAACACAAATCAGCAATGCAACAACGATGGATTCCTGACTGAGGGTACCTGTGGAACAAGGGGACCAAGTCCAAAAGTCACAAGCAACTCGGAGATGGGCAGATGCCCAAGAAATGCCAGCGGTTGGTGCAAAGAAGCTCTTACTAGGCTGAAGAACTGTGAATACTGCAGGAACGACAAGGGCTAGAGACTTCCCCTTTGGAGGATGGATCCCCCACGCCTTGGAGAGTCGTGCAGAAGTGTTTTCCCGCCGGATGGACGCCAACAAGCCTTGCTACACGCAAATCGTGCGTTTGGCGTTTTTGGACGCTGCTGGGGCCCAGGAGGGACCAGAAGGTCGCAAATTGGACCTGCAGAGAGAGGGGACGTCGAGCAAGACAAAGAGCCCTCACTGAAGCAGGTAGCACCCGGAGAAGTGCCAGAAACCGGCACTACGAGGATGCGTGAAACGGTGCTCGCCGAAGTTGCACAAAGGAGTCCCACGTCGCCGGAGACCAACTTAGAAAGTCGTGCAATGCAGGTTAGAGTGCCGTGGACCCAGGCTTGGCTGTGCACACAGGATTTCCGCCGGAAGTGCACAGGGGCCGGAGAAGCTTGCAAAGTCGCGGTTCCCAGCAATGCAGCCCAGCGAGGTGAGGCAAGGACTTACCTCCACCAAACTTGGGCTGAAGAGTCACTGGACTGTGGGGGTCACTTGGACGGTGTCGCTGGATTCGAGGGACCTCGCTCGTCGTGCTGAGAGGAGACCCAAGGGACCGGAGATGCAGCTTTTTGGTGCCTGCGGTTGCAGGGGGAAGATTCCGTCGACCCACGGGAGATTTCTTCGGAGCTTCTGGTGCAGAGAGGAGGCAGACTACCCCCACAGCATGCACAAGCAGGAAAACAGTCGAGAAGGCGGCAGGATCAGCGTTACAGAGTTGCAGTAGTCGTCTTTGCTACTATGTTGCAGGTTTGCAGGCTTCCAGCGCGGTCAGCGGTCGATTCCTTATCAGAAGGTGAAGAGGGAGATGCAGAGGAACTCGGCTGAGCTCATGCATTCGTTATCTCAAGTTTCCCCAGAGACAGAGACCCTAAATAGCCAGAAAAGAGGGTTTGGCTACCTAGGAGAGAGGAAAGGCTACTAACACCTGAAGGAGCCTATCACAAGGAGTCTCTGACGTCACCTGGTGGCACTGGCCACTCAGAGCAGTCCAGTGTGCCAGCAGCACCTCTGTTTCCAAGATGGCAGAGGTCTGGAGCACACTGGAGGAGCTCTGGACACCTCCCAGGGGAGGTGCAGGTCAGGGGAGTGGTCACTCCCCTTTCCTTTGTCCAGTTTCGCGCCAGAGCAGGGGCTAAGGGGTCCCTGAACCGGTGTAGACTGGCTTATGCAGAATTGGGCACCTCTGTGCCCAACAAAGCATTTCCAGAGGCTGGGGGAGGCTACTCCTCCCCTGCCTTCACACCATTTTCCAAAGGGAGAGGGTGTCACACCCTCTCTCAGAGGAAGTTCTTTGTTCTGCCATCCTGGGCCAGGCCTGGCTGGACCCCAGGAGGGCAGATGCCTGTCTGAGGGGTTGGCAGCAGCAGCAGCTGCAGAGAAACCCCAGGAAGGGCAGTCTGGCAGTACCAGGGTCTGTGCTACAGACCACTGGGATCATGGAATTGTACCAACAATGCCAGGATGGCATAGAGGGGGCAATTCCATGATCATAGACATGTTACATGGCCATATTCGGAGTTACCATGGTGAAGCTACATATAGGTAGTGACCTATATGTAGTGCACGCGTGTAATGGTGTCCCCGCACTCACAAAGTTCAGTGAATTGGCTCTGAACAATGTGGGGGCACCTTGGTTAGTGCCAGGGTGCCCTCACACTAAGTAACTTTGCACCTAACCTTTACCAGGTAAAGGTTAGACATATAGGTGACTTATAAGTTACTTAAGTGCAGTGTAAAATGGCTGTGAAATAACGTGGACGTTATTTCACTCAGGCTGCAGTGGCAGGCCTGTGTAAGAATTGTCAGAGCTCCCTATGGGTGGCAAAAGAAATGCTGCAGCCCATAGGGATCTCCTGGAACCCCAATACCCTGGGTACCTCAGTACCATATACTAGGGGATTATAAGGGTGTTCCAGTAAGCCAATGTAAATTGGTAAAAATGGTCACTAGCCTGTCAGTGACAATTTGGAAAGCAATGAGAGAGCATAACCACTGAGGTTCTGATTAGCAGAGCCTCAGTGAGACAGTTAGTCACTACACAGGTAACACATACAGGCACACTTATGAGCACTGGGGCCCTGGGTTACCAGGGTCCCAGTGACACATACAACTAAAACAACATATATACAGTGAAAAATGGGGGTAACATGCCAGGCAAGATGGTACTTTCCTACACAACCCCCCCCCAAACGAAGGACAATAAGACTAGCCATTACCTGATGAGTCTTCATTGTCTAAGTGGAAATATCTGGAGAGTCCATCTGCATTGGAGTGGCTACTCCCAGGTCTATGTTCCACTGTATAGTCCATTCCCTGTAGGGATATGGACCACCTCAACAATTTAGGATTTTCACCTTTCATTTGTTTTAGCCAAAGTAGAGGTTTGTGGTCTGTCTGAACAATGAAGTGAGTGCCAAACAGGTATGGCCTCAACTTCTTCAGAGCCCAGACCACAGCAAAGGCCTCCCTCTCAATGGCAGACCAACGCTTTTCTCTAGGGGTCAACCTTCTACTAATAAAAGCAACAGGTTGATCCTGGCCCTCAGAATTAAGTTGTGATAGGACTGCCCCTACTCCTAATTCAGATGCATCAGTTTGGACATAGAATTTTTTAGAGTAACAAGGGCTTTTCAGGACAGGTGCAGAGCACATGGCCTGCTTCAGCTCCTCAAAAGCTTTCTGACAGTTTGCTGTCCATAATACCTTTTTAGGCATTTTCTTGGATGTGAGGTCATTAAGAGGGGCTGCAATGGAGCCATAGTTCTTAATGAACCTCCTGTAATACCCAGTGAGGCCTAGGAAGGCTCTCACCTGAGTCTGAGTGGTAGGGGGAATCCAATCAATAATAGTTTGGATTTTCCCCTGAAGTGGTGCAATCTGTTCCCCACCAACAAGGTGTCCCAGATAAACCACCTTACCCTGCCCTATCTGGCACTTTGAAGCCTTGATAGTGAGGCCTGCCTTTTGCAGGGCCTCCAAAACTTTCCAAAGGTGGACCAGGTGATCATCCCAGCTGGAGCTAAAGACAGCTATATCATCCAAATATGCTGCACTGAAAGCTTCCAGCCCTTGCAGGACTGTGTTCACCAACCTCTGAAAAGTGGCAGGTGCATTTTTCAAACCAAAAGGCATTACAGTAAACTGGTAATGTCCTCCAATGGTAGAAAATGCAGTCTTAGGTTTAGCATCTTCTGACATTTTGATCTGCCAATACCCTGCAGTCAAATCAAAAGTGCTTAGATACTTGGCAGATGCCAGTGTATCTATTAGCTCATCTGCCCTGGGTATAGGGTGAGCATCTGTTTTGGTTACCAAGTTGAGACCTCTATAGTCTACACAAAACCTCATTTCCTTCTTTCCATCTTTAGAATTGGGTTTTGGTACCAGTACCACAGGAGAAGCCCATGGACTGTCAGAGTGCTCAACCACTCCTAGTTCCAACATCTTCTGAACTTCTTGCTTTATGCAGTCCCTGACATGGTCAGGCTGCCTATAGATCTTACTTTTGACAGGTAAACTGTCTCCAGTATCTATAGTGTGCTCACACCAAGAAGTGGTGCCTGGCACAATGGAGAAGAGTTCTGAAAATTGTCCTAGGAGATTTATGCAATTATTTTTCTGCTCAGCAGTAAGACAATCAGCCAAAACTACCCCTTCCACAAGAGCATCTTGTTCTGTGGAAGAGAAGAGATCAGGTAGAGGATCACTGTCTTCTTCCTGTCCCTCATCTGTTGCCATGAGCAGGGTGAGATCAGCCCTGTCATAGTAGGGTTTCAGGCGGTTGACATGGAGCACCCTAAGGGGACTCCTGGCAGTGCCTAAGTCAACCAAGTAGGTGACTTCACCCTTCTTTTCAACAATTGTGTGTGGACCACTCCATTTATCTTGGAGTGCTCTTGGGGCCACAGGCTCCAAGACCCACACTTTCTGCCCTGGTTGGTACTGAACCAAAACAGCCTTCTGATCATGCCATTGCTTCTGGAGCTCTTGGCTGGCCTGAAGGTTTTTACTGGCCTTTTTCATGTACTCAGCCATCCTTGATCTGAGGCCAAGTACATAGTCCACAATATCCTGCTTAGGAGCTTTTAAAGGTTGTTCCCAACCCTCCTTTACAAGTGTGAGTGGACCCCTAACAGGGTGTCCAAAAAGAAGTTCAAAGGGGCTGAAGCCCACTCCTTTCTGGGGTACCTCCCTGTAGGCAAAAAGGAGGCATGGTAGAAGGATATCCCATCTCCTGCGGAGTTTTTCAGGGAGTCCCATAATCATGCCTTTGAGAGTTTTATTAAATCTCTCCACCAGTCCATTTGTTTGTGGATGATAGGGTGTTGTGAACTTGTAAGTTACACCACACTCCTTCCACATGGCCTTTAAGTATGCAGACATGAAATTGCTTCCTCTGTCTGATACTACTTCCTTTGGGAAGCCCACCCTGGAAAATATTCCCAGGAGGGCCTTTGCCACTGCAGGAGCTGTAGTGGTCCTTAAAGGAATAGCTTCAGGATACCTTGTGGCATGGTCCACTACCACTAAGATAAACCTATTGCCTGAAGCAGTAGGAGGGTCAAGGGGGCCAACTATGTCAACCCCTACCCTTTCAAAGGGAACCCCAACCACAGGCAGTGGGATAAGGGGTGCCTTTGGAGTGCTACCTGTCTTGCCACTGGCTTGACAGGTTTCACAGGACTTACAAAAATCTTTTGTGTCCTCAGACATCCTAGGCCAATGAAACAGTGGTACCAATCTGTCCCAAGTTTTCATTTGACCCAGGTGCCCAGCTAAGGGAATGTCATGTGCCAGTGTTAGGAGGAACTTTCTGTACTCCTGAGGAATCACTAATCTCCTGGCAGCTCCAGGTTTAGGATCCCTTTGCTCAGTGTACAAGAGGTTGTCCTCCCAGTAAACTCTGTGTGAGTCACTGACATCCCCATTAGCCTGTTTGACAGCTTGCTGTCTGAGACCCTCTAATGTGGGACAGGTTTGCTGTGCCACACTCAGCTCCTCTCTGGCAGGCCCCCCTTCACCCAAAAGCTCAGCAGTGTCTGCTTCCAGCTCCTCTGGTGTAGGTTCTGCACAGGGAGGGAATTCTTCTTCCTCAGAATTAGAATCCACTGTAGAGGGAGGGATAGTAGGAAGTGGTTTGCTTCTACTAGCCCTAGCTTTAGGGAGCACTTGGTCCATTGTTCCAGGATCCAAGCTTCCCTGTCCTTTTTTCTTTTTGGCCTGAGCCCTTGTCAAAGCAAAAATATGCCCTGGGATGCCCAGCATTGCTGCATGGGCCTCCAACTCCACATCTGACCAAGCTGATGTCTCCAAATCGTTCCCTAATAGACAGTCTACAGGTAAATCTGAAGCTACCACAACTTTCTTTGGACCAGATACCCCCCCCCAGTTGAGATTTACAACAGCCATGGGGTGGCTTTGTGTTATGTTGTGAGCATCGGTTACTTGGTACTGGTGTCCAAGTATGTGTTGTTCAGGGTGCACCAGTTTCTCAATCACCATTGTGACACTGGCACCTGTGTCCCTGTAGGCCTGGACCTCAACACCATTTATTAGGGTTAGTTGCTTGTACTTCTCCAAGTTATGGGGGCAAGCAACCAAAGTGGCTAAGTCAATAGCCCCTTCAGAGACTAAAGTAGCCTCTGTGGTCTCCCTAATCAGACCAACCCCAACTAAATTACCAAAAGTGAGCCCAGCTACTCCCTTGGATTGGCTATTAGTAGGTTTGCTCCCACCACCACTGCTATTAGTAGGGACACTAGGTGTAGCAGTAGGGGTTGTAGTGGTAGGAGCTGTGGTGCCTTTCTTTGGACAACTGGGATCTGTTGTCCAATGGCCTTTTATCTTACATAAATAGCACCATGGTTTCTTTTCCTTGTTCTGATTAGAGGAGGGTTTGGGCCCACCACCCCCACCAGAGTGTTTTTGTGGGCCTGATGAAGACTCATTTTTAGATTTGTCCCCACCCTTGTCAGAAGACTTACCATCCTTCTTTTTGTTGCCATCTTTGTCACCCCCTGTATGAACTTTTCTGTTCACTCTTGTTCTGACCCATTTGTCTGCCTTCTTTCCCAATTCTTGGGGAGAGGTCAGATCAGAGTCCACCAAGTACTGGTGCAACAAATCAGACACACAATTATTAAGAATATGCTCTCTCAGGATTAAGTTATACAGGCTGTCATAATCAGTAACTTTACTGCCATGTAACCACCCCTCCAAGGCCTTCACTGCCTGGTCAATGAAATCAACCCAGTCTTGTGAAGACTCCTTTTTGGTATCTCTGAACTTGATCCTGTACTGTTCAGTGGTTAAGCCATAACCATCTAGGAGTGCATTCTTAAGAACTTGGAAATTGTTAGCATCATTTTCTTTTACAGTAAGGAGCCTATCCCTACCTTTTCCAGTAAATGATAGCCATAGGATAGCAGCCCACTGCCTTTGAGGGACATCCTGTACAGCACAGGCCCTCTCAAGTGCAGCAAACCACTTGTTAATGTCATCCCCCTCCTTGTAAGGGGGAACTATCTTATGCAGATTCCTGGAATCATGCTCTTTTGCAGGATGACTATGGGGAATACTGCTGCTGCCACCATGGGTATCTAAACCCATTTTCTGTCTTTCCCTCTCTATTTCTAAAGATTGTCTATCCAAATCCAGCTGTTGCTTCTTGAGCTTCAGTCTGGTTTGCTCCACTCTCAATCTATTGAGCTCCCTTTCCAACAATCTGTCATCAGGGTGGGTGGGAGGGACATTTCTAGATACAGAGGTGTGATGGGAATGAACAGAAGGAGACCTGTCCCTTACAGAGGGCACCCTAACAGCTTGGCTACCAGTATAATGTGAGAGCACATCATCAGTATGATGTGATTCAACCTCTGTACCAACTATGCTAGACTGTCTAGTAATGGGCAGGCTGAGAAGTTTCTTTCCTGAACCTTTTCCTGGGGGAGTCCCTGGATCAGATTGAGAACCATTAGCTACTTTTTCTACAGATTGGGCACTTATGGCCTTATCCTGTACTCTAAGCATATTAATTAACAGTTCTAAGGAAGGATTCTTCCCTACACTCAAACCTCTCTCTATGCAGAGACTCCTTGCTCCTTTCCAGCTAAGGTGATCATATGCAAGTTTGGACAGTTCAACTTTTTGGCCTGTGCCAGACATTTTTTAGAGAGAGTTAAAGTGATAGACAAAGAGAAAAAAGTTTTCAGAACTTTTTGGAAAGACAGAAAAAAACTTTTTAAACTTTTAAGAACTTTTTGAAAGTTTAGAAGTACTTTTCAGCACTTAGAAAAGAGTGAAAAGAGGAAATGCAAAACTTTTTGGCTATGTGTATATACACTGACCTTGTTTTGTATATTTTTCTCTTATGAAAAGTACAATGACAAGAGTGGTAAGTAGTCTCAAGCACTTATCCCACCACTGCACAACCAATGTAGGAGGCTGGACTGGCTTGTAGTGAGTACCAAGGGGTACTTGCACCTTGCACCAGGCCCAGTTATCCCTTATTAGTGTATAGGGTGTCTAGCAGCTTAGGCTGATAGATAATGGTAGCTTAGCAGAGCAGCTTAGGCTGAACTAGGAGACGTGTGAAGCTACTACAGTACCACTTAGTGTCATATGCACAATATCATAAGAAAACACAATACACAATTATACTAAAAATAAAGGTACTTTATTTTTATGACAATATGCCAAAGTATCTTAGAGTGTACCCTCAGTGAGAGGATAGGAAATATACACAAGATATATATACACAATAGCAAAAATATGCAGTATAGTCTTAGAAAACAGTGCAAACAATGTATAGTTACAATAGGATGCAATGGGGAAACATAGGGATAGGGGCAACACAAACCATATACTCCAAAAGTGGAATGTGAACCACGAATGGACCCCAAACCTATGTGACCTTGTAGAGGGTCGCTGGGACTATTAGAAAATAGTGAGAGTTAGAAAAATAACCCTCCCCAAGACCCTGAAAAGTGAGTGCAAAGTGCACTAAAGTTCCCCTAAGGACAAAATAGTCGTGTTAGAGGGAAAATGCAAGGAAAACACAAATCAGCAATGCAACAACGATGGATTCCTGACTGAGGGTACCTGTGGAACAAGGGGACCAAGTCCAAAAGTCACAAGCAACTCGGAGATGGGCAGATGCCCAAGAAATGCCAGCGGTTGGTGCAAAGAAGCTCTTACTAGGCTGAAGAACTGTGAATACTGCAGGAACGACAAGGGCTAGAGACTTCCCCTTTGGAGGATGGATCCCCCACGCCTTGGAGAGTCGTGCAGAAGTGTTTTCCCGCCGGATGGACGCCAACAAGCCTTGCTACACGCAAATCGTGCGTTTGGCGTTTTTGGACGCTGCTGGGGCCCAGGAGGGACCAGAAGGTCGCAAATTGGACCTGCAGAGAGAGGGGACGTCGAGCAAGACAAAGAGCCCTCACTGAAGCAGGTAGCACCCGGAGAAGTGCCAGAAACCGGCACTACGAGGATGCGTGAAACGGTGCTCGCCGAAGTTGCACAAAGGAGTCCCACGTCGCCGGAGACCAACTTAGAAAGTCGTGCAATGCAGGTTAGAGTGCCGTGGACCCAGGCTTGGCTGTGCACACAGGATTTCCGCCGGAAGTGCACAGGGGCCGGAGAAGCTTGCAAAGTCGCGGTTCCCAGCAATGCAGCCCAGCGAGGTGAGGCAAGGACTTACCTCCACCAAACTTGGGCTGAAGAGTCACTGGACTGTGGGGGTCACTTGGACGGTGTCGCTGGATTCGAGGGACCTCGCTCGTCGTGCTGAGAGGAGACCCAAGGGACCGGAGATGCAGCTTTTTGGTGCCTGCGGTTGCAGGGGGAAGATTCCGTCGACCCACGGGAGATTTCTTCGGAGCTTCTGGTGCAGAGAGGAGGCAGACTACCCCCACAGCATGCACAAGCAGGAAAACAGTCGAGAAGGCGGCAGGATCAGCGTTACAGAGTTGCAGTAGTCGTCTTTGCTACTATGTTGCAGGTTTGCAGGCTTCCAGCGCGGTCAGCGGTCGATTCCTTATCAGAAGGTGAAGAGGGAGATGCAGAGGAACTCGGCTGAGCTCATGCATTCGTTATCTCAAGTTTCCCCAGAGACAGAGACCCTAAATAGCCAGAAAAGAGGGTTTGGCTACCTAGGAGAGAGGAAAGGCTACTAACACCTGAAGGAGCCTATCACAAGGAGTCTCTGACGTCACCTGGTGGCACTGGCCACTCAGAGCAGTCCAGTGTGCCAGCAGCACCTCTGTTTCCAAGATGGCAGAGGTCTGGAGCACACTGGAGGAGCTCTGGACACCTCCCAGGGGAGGTGCAGGTCAGGGGAGTGGTCACTCCCCTTTCCTTTGTCCAGTTTCGCGCCAGAGCAGGGGCTAAGGGGTCCCTGAACCGGTGTAGACTGGCTTATGCAGAATTGGGCACCTCTGTGCCCAACAAAGCATTTCCAGAGGCTGGGGGAGGCTACTCCTCCCCTGCCTTCACACCATTTTCCAAAGGGAGAGGGTGTCACACCCTCTCTCAGAGGAAGTTCTTTGTTCTGCCATCCTGGGCCAGGCCTGGCTGGACCCCAGGAGGGCAGATGCCTGTCTGAGGGGTTGGCAGCAGCAGCAGCTGCAGAGAAACCCCAGGAAGGGCAGTCTGGCAGTACCAGGGTCTGTGCTACAGACCACTGGGATCATGGAATTGTACCAACAATGCCAGGATGGCATAGAGGGGGCAATTCCATGATCATAGACATGTTACATGGCCATATTCGGAGTTACCATGGTGAAGCTACATATAGGTAGTGACCTATATGTAGTGCACGCGTGTAATGGTGTCCCCGCACTCACAAAGTTCAGTGAATTGGCTCTGAACAATGTGGGGGCACCTTGGTTAGTGCCAGGGAGCCCTCACACTAAGTAACTTTGCACCTAACCTTTACCAGGTAAAGGTTAGACATATAGGTGACTTATAAGTTACTTAAGTGCAGTGTAAAATGGCTGTGAAATAACGTGGACGTTATTTCACTCAGGCTGCAGTGGCAGGCCTGTGTAAGAATTGTCAGAGCTCCCTATGGGTGGCAAAAGAAATGCTGCAGCCCATAGGGATCTCCTGGAACCCCAATACCCTGGGTACCTCAGTACCATATACTAGGGGATTATAAGGGTGTTCCAGTAAGCCAATGTAAATTGGTAAAAATGGTCACTAGCCTGTCAGTGACAATTTGGAAAGCAATGAGAGAGCATAACCACTGAGGTTCTGATTAGCAGAGCCTCAGTGAGACAGTTAGTCACTACACAGGTAACACATACAGGCACACTTATGAGCACTGGGGCCCTGGGTTACCAGGGTCCCAGTGACACATACAACTAAAACAACATATATACAGTGAAAAATGGGGGTAACATGCCAGGCAAGATGGTACTTTCCTACACTGGTGTATTGTATCTGTGTGCCGAACAGCTGGGGCTCTACCCGAACGATTTCCTCCACCATGACCCTGAGTTCTTCGTCTGTGAAGCGGGGTTGTCTTTGGGGTGCCATGGGGTGGTGTGTATGATGTGTGGGGTGGAGTATGTGTATTTAAGTGATTTGAGTGTGGTGGTGTGTGTTGTTTTGTGTGTGGATAGTGTGTGGGTGATGGTGTTGAGTGGCTGTGGCTGTTATTTTTTGGATGCTGGTGTCTCGCTCTTGCCTTCTTTACGAATTTTTTAGCGTAGGGGTTTGTGGGTGATGTGGGTGGGTGTTTTATATTGTATTGTGTGTGTGGGAGTGGTGTGTGTATGTGTATCAGGTGTGTGGGATTCAAATCGTCCAATGTGGCTGAGTTTTGTTCGTTTGTGTGTATTCTGACCGCGGCGGTGTGTCCCGCCAATGGAATACCGCGTTTGAATGACCGCCGCGTGGATTCGTGGGTCGTAATGGCATGGGCGTATTTCTGTTGGCGTGACGGTGGAGGTTTTGTCACCTCCACTTTTCCGCCGACCGCTGGTCTGGCGGTCTGTTGTGGCGGTCGGATTTTCGGAGGTTTGCCTTCTGCGGGTCAGAATGACCGTGGCGGGTTTCCGCGACCGCGGCGGGATTATGGAGGATTTCTGACCGGCGGTAGGCGCCTTTTACCGCCGAGGTCAGAATGACCACCAAAGTCTGTCTGACACATAACGTACCTACTCTCACCTGGATGAGGAAAGTGTGGCTGTAGTGTGGGCCGGCAAACATTTTCATGCGTTTCTATATGGAAAACAAGTCACTATATTTACGGCTCACCAAGCACAGTTTACTATTTTTGGAAACCCAAAAGCCAAGAAACCCCCTTAATATTAAGAGGTGGGGGTTGTGACTGCAAGAGTATGACTATGCAATTGTATACAAGCTGGGTAAAGATCAGAATCCTGCTGATCACTTTTCGTGAGTACCACTACAGCGTCACAGTTTGACACCCAAAACAGCTGAGGAGTACATTAACTTCATTGAGAGGTCCAGCACGGCAGAAGCACTATCCATTGAACAGATTATTGCTGCTACTAATGGTGTTAAGAACATGCTTAATCCCCAAAGACATAATTTCTGCTCATTTGTGGAAGAGGAGCACTTGACCTTTTGATGACGATGTTGAATTTGAAAAATTCAGACATATACAGGATGAACTGTCCAAAACCAAGGAAGGTGTTGTGCCGAGAAGATCAAGAGTCGTCATACCTGAGAGCATAAAACAGCAAGTCAGTGAACTAGCCCATGAAGGACATTGCAGCATTGTAGCCACCAAAAGAGCCGTAAGAGACCAAGGCCCTCATTACAACCCTGGTGGTCGGTGTTAAAGCGACGGTAATACCGCCAACAGGCCGACGGAAAAAAAAAAGGGATCACGACCACAGCGGAAACCACCAACACATACACCCACTTTAACACTCCGAACGTTACGGCGATAGCAACAAACACCGTGGTGGTAACCGCCAACAGACAGGCGGAAGGCAATGTACCGCCCACCCCATCTCAACCCGCCCATCCGTCAGATTTTCTGGGGCAGTACCAGCGCCATCAAAAGCACGGTGGAAACAGTACCCAGAAGGGGAACCACTCACCTCTCGTCACTCAACGAAGAACCAGGACACCATGGAGCCCGAGCTGCACGTCTTGCCCATGCTGGTCTACCTCCTCATCTACCAGGAGTACGAACGGCGGCAGCAACGACCACAGTGAGTACTGCACCTAGTACACAGGGGAGGGGGGAGGAAAAAGAGTGACACGCACCACGCAATGCCCCCACGCCCACCCTCACCCACAACACTATCCACACAAACACATGCATCAACATTACATTTACACCCCGTAACCCCATGGAAGAACGCAAGGACAAAAGGAATAGAGTCAAATCAGTGATATATTAGAAATAGTCAGGCATACGTAATAATCTGAAAAACAGTATTTACAAAAATATACAATATGTACATAAGGAGGTACATTGTCCACTCAAAATGTCCATGGGCCACTGGGCCAAAATTCATAGGTCAAGCCCACACTTGACTCCTGCCTCAATACGGAGAGAACACTGCAGGGGCATCAGGTCGGAAACACACAGGCACCTCAGGGGGACGAGGAAGGGGGGCACCTCAGCCGGAAGATGGAATAACGCCACTGCTCCTGGAGGGGGCTCCATGCTCACAGCGATGTGCTGGGGAGTGCAAGGCCACAGTCTCTCAAGTGGGTGGTTTGCCCACTGCTTGGTCCTGGGGAGTGCAAAGGCACAGTCTCTCAAGTGGGTGGTTTGCCCACTGCTTAGTCCTGGGGAGTGCAAGTCCACAGTCTCTCAAGTGGATGCATATCTCCACTGGTTCTGGAGGGGGCTTTGTGCCCAGTGTGCTTCATCCTGCCAAATATAGGGTAAGTGGATGCCTTCTTCCACTGGTTCTGGAGGGGGCTTTGTGCCCAATGTGCTTCATCCTGCCAAGAATAGGGTGAGTGGATGCCTTCTTCTACAGGTTCTGGAGTGGGCTTTGTGTCCAGTGTGCTTCATCCTGCCAAGGATAGGGTGATGGATGCATATCTCCACTGGTTCTGGGGGGGCTTTGTGCCCAGTATGCTTCATCCTGCCAAGGATAGGGTGAGTGGATGCCTTCTTCCACTGGTTCTGGAGGGGGCTTTGTGCCCAATGTGCTTCATCCTGCAAAGGATAGGGTGAGTGGATGCATATCTCCACGGGTTCTGGAGGGGGCTTTGTGCCCAGTGATGCAACACTTGGAGTGTGGCAGTTCACCGACCCTCACCTGGGTGTCTGAGGCACGAGATTTGCATGGACCAGGTTGCATGATAGTCCATGGAGGCAGGGCTAGACTCCATCCGGCGGCGGTTACGGCTGAAAACTGGTGGTAGTGCCGGTGCTGGTGGGGGTGCTGCCAGTGGTGGAGGGAGGCTCCAGCCCTTCTCCTGTAGCCTCGGACGGCTGCCCACTGGGGCTGCTGCTGCTGGTAGTAGTGCTACTGTCAGCGGTGCAGGTGGCAGTACTTGTGGTGGTGCCTGCGGCGGTGCTAGTGGCAATGCAGGTGGCGGTGCTGGCTGTGTTGCAGGTGCCGGTGCTGACAGTGGTGGAGGGAGGCTCCAGCCCTTCTCTTGCAGCCTCGTACGGCTGCCCACTGGGGCTGCTGACAGTAGTGGTGCTTGCGGCGGTGCAGGTGGTGGTGCAGGTCGCAGTGCTTGCGACGGGGCTGCTGACAGTGCTGGCTGCGGTGCAGGTGAAGGTGCTGTCGGTTGTGCTGGTAGCAACCAGGCCTTCACCTGCAGCCTCGGATGGCTGAAGTGCCTTATCTGGTGTTTTGTGCCCCTTCCTCACCTTGGCACATGGTGGTGTGACTTTGGGTCTGGCAGCTGGAGTCTTTGAGGTGGCCTTGCTGTATGGTTGTGGCTCCTTCCCCTTGCTGGATGCTGTCCCCCTCTTCACCTTGCTAGGTGGCGGAATGGTTTTGGGCTTGGCAGGGGTTGGTGGCACACTGGCTGGGCCGACAGGTGCCCCCTTTGAGCCTCTGATAGCTGCAGGAACCACAGCAGACGTCGACTTGGTGGTTGAGGTGCTGGGCTGGGTTCCGGCCACCCTGGCCATAGGGGAAGTACAGGGGGGAGGGGTAGGGAAGAGGTCAATGTTTGCCAGGAAAAGCTTCTTAGGGACACTGAGGCTGGAAGATGCAGAGGGTTTGGGAGTGGAGGAAGAGCGAGTAGTTGTAGGAGGTGTCTGTCTGCTGAGTTTGGGTGCAGGTGCATGGGCTGGATGCTGTTGTGAAGTGGATGGGTGCTTGGTTTGTGTACTTTGGGAGGAGGGGTCACAGACAAAGTGGGAGAGGACACGGGGGACGTGTGCATGGATGTGGGGGTGGTGACTGCCAGTGAGGGGTGTGTTTTGATGGGCGTGCTGGTGATGGAGGCAGTGGATGAGGATGTAGTGCATGCGGGTGTGAGTGGAGACGCTACTGGGAGGGGGTGAATGACGAGGAGGAGGGGGAAACAGTGGAGGCAGTGGATGTTGGTGTGTCTGCATGGGGATGGTGCTTGTGTGAGTGCCTGTGAGATGAAGTGTAGTGCTTGTGTCTGCCTGAGCCACTTTTGTGTGTTGATTTGGGTGAATGCTGGTCTGAAGGTGTGCTTGGGATAGGCTGGGGTTGAGGGGATTGGGACTGGGTAGAGGAAGTTGGAGGGGGGAGGCTAGAGGCAGGGACAAGGGCTGCCATCAGGGAGGAGGCCAGAGCCTGAAATGCTCTCTGTTGGGCAGCCATGCCAGAGTGAATGTCCTCCAGGTATACATTTGTTTGTTGCAAATGCCTCTCGACACCCTGGATGGCATCCAGAATGGTTGACTGCCCAATGGTGAGGGATCTCAGGAGGTCAATAGCCTCCTCACTGAGGGCAGCAGGGATGACTGGGGCAGGGCCTGAGGTGCCTGGGGCAAAAGAGATGCCCACCCTCCTGGGTGAGCGGGCACGGGAAACACGCTGAGGGGCTGCTGGGAGACTGGTGCTGGTAGAGGGGGTGGCAGCTGTACCTGTTATTGGGGTGGGCACAAAGGTGTTCACCACCGCCAGGGAGCTTCCATCGGAGGAGGAGTCGCT
This sequence comes from Pleurodeles waltl, assembly GCF_031143425.1. NCBI lineage: Eukaryota > Metazoa > Chordata > Amphibia > Caudata > Salamandridae > Pleurodeles > Pleurodeles waltl. The sequence continues at coordinate 865,259,604 of NC_090438.1, forward strand.
GTCTGTGGTGTCCCCTCTTGTCCCCATCGTGATGCTCCCCTCACCCTCCGTCCCACTGGTGCCATCACCGTTGGTGGATTCGGCCTCCAGGCCCATGTGGGATGCAGCTCCCTCCGTCGCTGGTGCCTCTGCTCCTCCGCCAGATGATGCTAATGCACACAAGGACAGGGTGACAAAACAAAAAGGGGGGGAGAGACAGAGGATACACTTGGTCAATGCCAGCAACACCACTGCCGTTGGCGTACACAACTCACAGGGAGCAGCCCTATGCACAAGGCCATGAACTACCAGTTACTAAGATAGTCACCAGTCCATGGGGTACAATGCCTAACGCCATTAGTTGCACACCTGAAACCCACAGGACCCTGCCCAGTAGTAGATGGCCACTAACACTATTGGGGTAGGAGTGCTACAGAGGCTGCCCAACAAGGGACCTACCCTGCCATGTTCGCCCTGGCCTAGGGGCACCCACAGCCCACATCCCTCGCCCAGGTAAACCTTACCGCACGCACAGTCATGATTCTGAATCTGTAGTCACCCACTTTTGGCTGCTGTGATGCCTTCAAGAGCCCATCCAACTCCAGATAGGCCAGGGCCAGGATGCAGAACATCAGGGGGGTCAGGGTATGACGGCCACCCCTTCCTCATTGGGAGGCCTCCGCCGTCTTCCTTGCCCAGCGGCACAGGTCCTCCCACCATTTGCGGCAGTGGGTGCTCCGCCTGTCAAAGACCCCCAGGGTCCGCACTTCCTTGGCGATGGCACGCCAAATACCCTTTTTCTGATGGGCCCTGACCTGCATGGAAAAGACAACAGAAAAGGGAATTAGTTAATTGTCTGGACCGTCACACTCATGGCCCACCAGATCCCTCCCATCCCCTGACACACATACATTGACCACCATATATGCAGCACTCTGGCCGGGACGCCACAGCCCCCCCTCCATGTGGCTTACACACACAGCAATCCATACATTTATGGCCCACGCATCATGCTCACAGTGTACTCACCTGTTTGTCTGGAGGACCGTAGAGTAACGTGTACTGGGGTAGGACCCCATCCACTAGTTTCTCCAACTTCTCCGCAGTGAAGGCAGGGGCCCTTTCCCAGACACATGAGCCATTGTCACTTCCAGACACAGGTCACAGCAGCACTTGCAGTGTAGGTCCTCTCCTGTTGAAGGTCAGGTAGCAAGTAAGTGAATAGATAGAAAATGGCGGTCATGTCCACGGCGATGCGTACCATCACCGCCTGTGTACATCGCCATTGGCTCCTGGAACTCATAGGGCCCAATGATAACGAATGCAAAGTTGCCCGGCGGTCATCGACCGCCTACCGCAACGGCGCACAATGCCAGCGGAATTACCTCATTTCCACTTGTTCCTCCTTCAGGGGGGCACAGGGCATGGCACCTAACTGCGTCACAGCAGGCATTGGCACAGGAACTGACTCTCGGATTCACATACAGGTTCTGTAAAGGAAAAGATGCATCATTATTTCAATTGATGTGTGAATATGACCCTCTGATCACCGTTTTTCTCCATAGGCTTCAATCGCTGGGGATAAATTTGAGATGGCGACAACCTCCGGTGTTCAGACCCCTGCTGGACCTTGCAACAATGGAGGACAGACACATTCCCATAACATACAGACTTGATCGGGCCACAATCCAAGAACTGTGTGCCCAATTGAAGCCAGACCTGATGTCAGCTATCCGCCAGCACACAGGTATTCCCTCTCTAGTGCAGATCCTGTCAGTGCTCCATATCCTGGCAAGTGGTTCCTTCCAAACAACACTGGCCATGGCATCAGGGATGTCTCAGTCAATGTTCTCTAACGTGTTGACCAGTGTGTTGTCAGCCCTGCTGAAACACATGTGCAGCTACATCGTATTCCCCCAGGTGGAGGATTTGGCCACAGTGAAAGTTGGCTTTTATGCCTTCGGACATATCCCCAACATCATTGGAACCATTGATGGTACACATGTGGCAGTGCAGGAATAGAAAACATTATCACTCTATGAATGTGGAGATGGTGTGTTTGGTGGACCAGAACATCTCCCAGGTGAATGCCAAGTATCATGAGGAATAGCAGCATCCCATATGTGATGGGCCAACTCCCGAGGCACCGGGTGTGACTAATAGGTAGCCCATGGTCCCCACCCAGTATAAGTTGATGTCTGGGTATGGGGTTGTCCCTAAGGTTAGTGTGTGTCTAACAGGTATCCCTCGATATTTGCAGGTGACTCTGGTTACCCCAACCTCTCATGTCTACTGACCCAGTGAGGAATGCCAGGACAAGGGCAGAGGAACGTTACAATGAGGCACATGGGCGGACAAAGAGGATAATTGAAAGTACCTTTGGCCTCCTGAAGGCCAGGTTCTGGTGCCCCCATCTGACAGGTGGATCCCTGTACTACTCACCCAAGAAGGTGTGCTAGATCATCGTTGCTTGTTGCATGTTGCACAACCTGGCCTTGAGACGCCGGGTGCCTTTTCTGCAGGAGGATGAGCCTGGAGAGGGTCTTGTGGCAGCGGTGGAGCCTGTGGACAGTGAGGAAGAGGAGGCAGAGGAAGAAGATATGGACAACAGAAGAAATATAATACAGCAGTACTTCCAGTGAAAAACAGGTAACACACTGTAACTTTACTTTCCATTTCAGTTTTCTGTTGGACATTGTACATGGCAGCCTGATTTCCCTATGTCTATGGCCACTTACTGTACCCTTTGGCATCTCTATTTTCAAATCTCTGTGGCCCACTCTGGCTCCTGGTATGTTTACTGCTGCCCACTAAAGTTCATTCCAATGTAAATTTAACTGTACATATGACTTGCAATGCTTTGATAATGTTGTACTAATACTTATTTGAATCATTTGACAGACTCCAAATTTGTATTTGTTCCCAAGGTGTTTATTTAAGTGTTAATAAGTAGAGGGGGATGTGCAATGGGCTAGGGTGATGGTGGAGGAATGTCCAGTTAGAGTCCAGTCTCTCAGGAGCAATGGCAGTTCAAGGTGGACAGGGTGACAGAGTGGGACAGAAGGGTGACAATCAGGAGAGTCTTATATCCTGGCTGAGGTCTTGGCAATGTTCTCTGGCTTCTGCTGGTGGCCTGTTGTTCCTGTGGTGGGGCCTCCTGCCCACTAGCACCGGCAGAGGTGGAGGGCTGTTCTTCGGCGTGGCTAGTGTCAGGGGCCCATTGGTGTGCCACTATCTCCCTCATGGTGTTGGCCAAGTCAGCCAGCACCCTTGCAATGGTGAACAGGATGGTGTAGATGTGTTTGAGGTCCTCCCTGATCCCCAGGTACTATCCCTTCTGCAGCCGCTGGGTCTCCTGCAACTTGGCCAGTATCTGGCCCATCGTCTCCTGGGAATGGTGGAATGCTCCCAAGATGTTGGTGAGTGGAGAGTGAGTTCCCTGGGCCTCCCCCGTCGCACAGCAGTCCTCCCAGCTTCCCTGTTGTCCTGTGCCTCTGTCCCCTGAACCGTGTGCCCACTGACCCCAGGTCCCCGATCGTCCTGGGTTTGTGGGGTTGCCTGGGGTCCCTGTAGTTGTGGACACACTGCTGATTGGTGTGTCCTGGGGACAGTGGCATGGGCCCGCTGGGTGGGTGCTGTGGTGGTGTTTCCTGAGGGGGGAGGCTCTGTGGTGGGTTGGGACTGTGGCAGGGTAACCGACTGTCAAGAGGTCCCTGAATGGGCCAGGTTGGTCATCGTGATCCAGGGGTGCAGAGCTGCTGTCGTCACTGTGGGCCTCTTCTGGGCGGGGGACTGGATTTTGCTGGCTCTCCGGTGACTTTGAGTAGGGGTCCTATGGGGATGCAAATGCAGTGTTATTGTATCTGCATGTGCCATCTTGTGCATGGGTGTGTTGCCCTGTATGGTTGTGATTTCCCTGTCAGCTTTGCCTTGTGTGCGTGGTGATTTTGGGCCATATGTACCAACACTTTTTCCCATAGACACAGAATGGGTAAAAACCTTTGCTACATCTGTCCCTTTGTGGGCTAGGTGATTCTCTCTACTGGGCATGCTGTGGAGATGGGTGTCCATGCAGGTCTGTGATGGGGTCCATGGATTGTTGTGGCATGCAGGGCTTGGTATTGGGATGGGTGGGTTGCGATAGTGGGGTATGTGTGAGGTGGTGGAGTGATGGGAGTGAGGGTGAGGGCGGGGGTATGTGATGGTATGCAGGTAGGGGGGTGATAGTAGTAAAGATTTGACTTACCAGAGTCCAGTCCTCCTGCTACTGCTTCGAGGCCCTCAGGATGCATGATCGCCAAGACTTGCTCCTCCCATGTTGTTAGTTGTGGGGGTCCACAACCAGTCCTCTGTACTGCTACCTGGTGTCTTGCAACCATGGAACGTACCTTCCCCCTAGGCCGTTCCACCTCTTCCTGGTGTCATCCCTTGTTCTGGGGTGCTGTCCCACAGCGTTGACCCTGTCCGCGATTCTCCGCCATAGCTCCATCTTCCTTGCACTGGACGTCTGCTGCACCTGTGATCCGAATAGCTGTGGCTCTACCCGGATGATTTCCTCCACCATGACCCTTAGCTCCTCCTCTGTCTTTGGGGTGCCATGGATGTGGTGCAAGTGGTATGTGTGAGGGTGTGTGGGGTGATGTGTTGGGGTGTGTGGTGTGAGGTGAGTGGATGGTGTATGGGTGATGGTGTTTTGTGGCTGTGATTGAGTGGGTGCTCCTGGCTTGTCTCTCTCTGTTTGCTATGCTTTTTTCATAGAAAGGGTTGTGGGTAATGTGGGTGGGTGTTTTATATTGGATTGGGTGTGTGGTTGTGGTGTGTGTATGTGTGTTAGGTGTGTGTAGTTTGAATTTTCCAATGTGGTGTAGTTTTGTAAGTGTGTGTGTATCTTGAGCACCGCGGTGTGTACTGCCAAACGTTTACCGTGGTTAGAAGACCGCTGCAGTGATTCGTGAGTCCTGATACTGTAGGTGTATTTCTGTTGGTGTAACAGTGTGGGTTTTGGTACCGCCAATTTATCACTGACCTTTGGTGTGGCGGAATTGTGTGGGTGTCTGTATAGTGGTGGATTTCTCAGTGTGGGTCATAATACCCGTAGCGGTATACCGCTGCGGTTACGGTATGTTGGCGGCCGTCAGCACAGAGGTAGGCTGAATTTACCGCCAGGGTTGTAATGAAGGCCCAAGTGTGGTTTCCTCTCCTAGATGAGCCAGTTTAGAGGGAACTGAAAGTATGGCATCTTTGTAACTGCCTTTCCCCCAAAGTGACGCAGCATCCAGTGACAATGTTTGACCTTTCTGCAAGGGCTTGGGAAAGAGTTGCAATTGATTTCTTTGTGTCGTTAGGAAACAAACATCATCTCACGGTAGTCATTGATGAGTATCCACGGTTTTCTTTAATAGAAGAGTTATCATCAACAACCCATGACAAGGTCATTGAGCAGCTGGATGACATCTTTGCATTGTGGGGTATCCCCGCTGTTCTCAAATCTGACAGTGGTCTGCCATCCAGTAGCAAAGGATTCAAAGAGTTTCTGGTCGGATTAAATGTCAAGCATCAAAAGAGTACACTTCTGTGGCCCCAACTCAGTGGTGTTGTGGAACCATTTCCGGGTTCCCTCAAAAGGGTAATTAAACAAGCATCGAGGGAAGGGGTCAAGTTTTACCAACCAGGTCCTGTGTCAAGCTCTCCATGTTTATTGTTCAACTCCTCACTCCACAACTGGTGTTAGACCTGCCATCTTGCTATTTGATAGCGCCAGAAGAACTAAGCTGCCACAGTGGACAGTGGACTGATCCTGACTGCTGAGAAGGTTTGTGTCACAGACACTTCTCGAAAGTGCAAAATGAAAACATATGTTGATCGCCGTTGGCAAGCTCACGAAACAGACTTCGACGAAGGTGACTGGGTCCTGGTCAAGCAGAAACAAAAGTGGAAAACAGACACTCTTATTTCTGTCAATCCTCTGAGGGTTGTGATGTGCAAAGAATGCATAGTTATGGCTCATCGACCCAGAAAGTCCATTATACAGGACTTGTCAAACTTTAATCACCTACCTCAACATTAGTCAGCTCCAGCAATTATGGATGAGGCGATCCCACCTAACAGTCCAGATCAATCATTAGACCCTGTGCAATCGGTACCCAACCACAGTGTATAACAACCACCTCGTACCACTTGATCTGGCCAACTAGTGTGAGCGCCTCGATGACTCATTGAAGAAATATTATGTGACCATTTTTCATACTTTTTATTTAACAAAGAGGGGGATGTAGTGTTGTGAGACTATGGGGCATATTTAAGAGCCTCTAGCACCATTCTAACACCTTCTCAGCGTTATTTGTATACACTAATATGGCATTAGAAGGCCAAAAACGCTGTGCCATGTTTATAAAGTGGTGCAATGCATACATTGCTCCATTTTGTAACCCTTTGCACTACTTTATGCTTGTGTCAAGCATAATGTGTGCAAAGGGGGCGTTCCCCAAGTAAGGGGTCAGAAAAAATGGTCCAAGGGCAGATTTCCTTGTGTCATTTAGGCCATGATTTATACTTTAAAAAGTTTAGCACCGGCTTGCACCATTTCTGCGCACCATCCGGGCACCATTTTTATGGAATGGTGCAAGCCGGTGCAAAGCGTAGGCTAGCGTAAAAAAAAATTACGTTCGTCGGGTGGGGCTGGCGGTATGGAAGAAGGGGGCTTTGCACCATCATTTGACCCCTCCTCCCCCAGTGCGTGATTTTAGCACAGGGGGATAAATATGGCGCTAAGGCCACAGAGTCATTTTTTGCACTGGAGTGCCTACTTTGAATCTCATTGACGCAAAGTAGGTTCCCGCATTCAAAAAATAACTTTAACTCCATAAATTTGGCACTAGATGGGTCTAGTGCCAAAGTATAAATATGGAGTTAGTTTTGCACCAAATGTGCGTAAATAAATGACGCAAATTCGGTGCAAAACAAGTATAAATATGCCCCTTATTTTGTCACTTTTAACGCCTGCTCAGAGCAGGCGTTAGAAGGGGGCATGCCATTAAATACAATAGGATCTTGTGTATGTGAAATGTATTCAGTAACCAGATTGCAAGTGTTAATCCACGCTGCTAATACGTTTGTGAATCTAAACAACTTAATGTGCCAGAGATTTCCAACTAATGACCCCAAATCGTTTCGAAATCAGATTTGTCGTGACACCTTTTTCGAAGTTGAACTATCACCCAAACCTGATGCAAACGAAAACATGTTTTTGCAATCAGCATCATATATCTCTTAAAGTTATAGACCGTTCAAATCATTTTATATATTTACTTTACAAAAATGAATAGACCTGTAATTGCCTCAGCTGCTATTATTCGCATTGCTAGTGTCACAAATGTCAGATGGCTACATTGAAAATCTTAGAATGCATGTCTACCCCATCAAACTGATGACAGTACACGCACAATAGCGGTGAGTAAGAAGCGTCATGAAGAGATGCTAATTGCCTGGATTAGCACAGCTGTAAGGTTTTTAGTGTCACGAGCAGAGCAAGCTTTTTCGCTTTAAATGACAGATAAAAGGAGCGTGATCACATGCCGCCTAATGATTGATCCAAATGTGTCATGATCTAGCCCAAAGTTTAATGACTTGAACCGACTTTTATCTGAGGCTTCGATTAAAAAAACGCACGTTATTTGACGAAGAAATATACGCAGCCGGGCTCTTGCCAAGTTTTCAAACTTGACTTCCTTGTCGTATGATTTCATAGTGCCCATCTGAAGGTATCCAAGCAACAACACCAGCATTTCATGTGGAGTTTATTAAACCAAAAATGCTGTTCTGCAGATTCTCCGCGGAGAAACACACATACAATGTTGCAGTGATATAAGCAACATTACCATTTTGATAAGAAGCCGCAATAGATGTTGAAGGCTACATTTCATTTTTATGTATTAAAGGATGTGTTTATTTACGGAAATTTAACTGTTTGCTTCAGAAATGAAATGAGCAAGTACTTTTCTCATTTGCTTGAATTTTAGGAAGGTTTTTATATTGTTTTCGGGCACAAAAAGTATGTAATTTTGAAGCATTGCAATTACAGGGGCTCTGACATCTCTTACAAGAACAGTGATACTTCAGTGTCTTGAGCAGGAAAGCACTTTTTATTTGTGTAGGCTTATGGTGTGAAAGACGGGCACTGACAAAGGCAGCATGTCAGCATGTTTTTATAGTGAAATGCTTTTGTACATGAATGTAAAACTTTTTTCCATATTATGGGGGTCATTCTGACCCTGGCGGTAATTACCGCCATGGCGGAGGTCGGCGGTAGCACCGCCAACAGGCTGGCGGTGCACCGCTGGGCATTCTGACCGCAGCGGTTCAGCCGCGGCCAGAAACGGAAAGTCGGCGGTGTCCCGCCGACTTTCCGCTGCCCTTGAGAATCCTCCATGGCGGCGGAGCGCGCTCCGCCGCCATGGGGATTCTGACACCCCCTACCGCCATCCAGTTCCTGGCGGTTCTCCCGCCGGGAACAGGATGGCGGTAGGGGGTGCCGCGGGGCCCCCGTAAGAGGGCCCCAAAAAGAATTTCAGTGTCTGCCTAGCAGACACTGAAATTCGCGACGGGTGCAACTGCACCCGTCGCACCTTCCCACACCGCCGGCTCAATTCTGAGCCGGCGTCCTCGTGGGAAGGGTGTTTCCCGGTGGGCTGGCGGGCAGACTTTCGGCGGTCGCCCGCCAGCCCAGTGGGAAAGCCAGAATGACCGCCGCGGTCTTTCGGTGGGAACCGCGTGGCGGGCGGCGACCGCCGTCCGCCGCAGTCAGAATCACCCCCTATGTGTGTAAAATGTTAAATAAGACGAGTCCCATTTAATTCAATATTTGATTTTTATAAATTCAAATTTAAATGAAAGTTAGATTTTGTTGGAAATTATAACTTATAGAGTGTTATTATAGCTGAATAGTGTACCCGTAAAATTACGATACTGACATAAGACTATGCAAGCAAAATGACCTGAAAACTTGTGAGCATTAATGAGGTGTATTGGGGCAAACCCTACCTCCTCTAATGACCTTTGCACTGTTACAATGAGGTAGTATGACACTATATTAAGGTTGATAATGTTGAGATCATGTATGTGGAATTTTACGTGGAAAGCATGGTTAATAAATTAACTGCATGTCATGATGGTGAGTGTTGGTTCTTTAATCGTTTTGAAATATTCTACCTTCCATGTAAAAACACTCACTGATTACATCTTTGAGCATGAAACAAACCTTATATGCGATTACCACTAGAGTTAAAAAAAAAAAAATACTGCATAGCCAAGGTGGTGCGTCAGTTCTGAGATGCGGCAAGCGTGCTATGCGAGATCCTGTTACGCCCACATCAAGGATTCTGTTGATGGGGTTTGCAATGCGAAGGTCTTTGTTAAGGATGCATTGCGCAGTCAAGGCGATGCATTGGTTCCAATGAGTGATGAAGCTGCGGTGAGCTGTTTTGTTGTCATTGTCAAGGCTGCTGTTGATGGGAGATGCGAGGAGCCTGCACCTGGAAAAGCATTGTACAGTGGTGGTTCCAAAGGCGATACGTCGACCCCAAGATGCAGGATGTGGTGCCGATATAAGTCTTTTGTGATGGGTCCAAACCACACAGCAGCAGCAATGCATCAGTGCTGCTCAAGGAATACGCCATTCAGCTGAGGAAAAACATTGGTTCTGCCGTGGATCCGTCGTTCAGCAAAGAGGATATGTCAGTTCCACTGACAAGCACCTTAGACCTACAACCAAGGGTCCAGGACTTGGGTGGCACCACTTGAAAGGGTAGACACAGCTTTTTAAAAATGTATTTTATCATTTCACAATAGCAAGAGAAGTGAAGCCAGTACAAAAGAATAAATTGTGGATCCGTGCTGAGACAATGCACAACCAAAGCGATGTCCAGTGACAAAAAAAAACAGAGAGTGATGCATAAGAAGTCCCCAGAATATATTTGCTATGAAGACAGCTATAAAGGGAAGGGGGTGAAAAAGTCATACATCAAAAGTGCACAGGGACCGGGGTATGTCAGACATAAAGAGACTGTAAGCACAAATTCAAATAACAATGTTCATAGATTGGGGGGGTTGCCTAAGGGTCCAGCATCAATTGGTCACTGGGTTAAAGCAGTAAAGTAGACCTGTGGGTCAGGCAGTCTCATAGGGGTGATACCATAGTTGCAAAGCATTCCTTGCAGGTTGGACTTGTATCATCTTGGCTTCGATGTTCACAATATGTGTCCCAAGTTTCACCCCCACACATGCCATACTTCGATGTTCAGAATATATGTGCCACAATTAAAATGAATAAACATGAGACCGACAAACCAGTGTAGGTGTTTATCTCCCTTGGCTTTGTGATGGAGGAAAAGTAAGCAGGTTTCTGGGGTGGGGGTGAGTAAATGGCCTGTCACTTCTGCTGTGGTGGTTGTAACTTTGACCCACACCAGGTGCAATGGTGGGCATTCCCATAGCATATGGTAGAAACCAGCACAGGCCAGCTCCCACCACGGGTATTCAGGCACGGATGCAAGCTATATGAGCTTTATGCAGTGGGGCAGAGATAATCATGATGTATGTAGTTAAATTGTGCAAAGCAGAATCTGGGGTTTCTGGACTTCTCCTTCACCTGCTGTGGAGCTCAGGTCTATGCATTGTCCATCAGTGGCTGAGGGAGAGCATTGTCCCACCAGGCCTGCACCTTCCCCAAATCTGGCAGACCATTACATGTGAGTGTCCCATATAGTGTTAAGATAGTCTGACACGTTTCGCCATGAGGGAGGTGTGTGTGTAAGGCAGGCATTTGAGGCAGCTCTGCCTTTCCTGTTCCCCAAAAGGATCACACCATGTGTTAGCTTGGTAGGCCAGGAAATGGCCCACATTAAAACTGTATGTGTCCATAATGTCCATAATGGGCATTAGGGTTCCTTCATGGAAAATATCACCAAAAGTGTCAATCCCAGCTGAACTCCATGCAGTCAGGTCATGTTGGACAGCCAACTCCCATGTGGTCGGCAATTGTTCCAAACTGATTGACGGGGAATAGGGGATGGTGGGGTTATGTTCATGCACAAATCGGTGCCAACACGCCTGCACTGTTGTCATCAAAGTTAATCCTCTTTGTAGAGGACAACTACAGCAAGTTAACCATGTGTAGACACTCAACTTGCCAAGTCGAGTTCGGACACTGGTCCGCTCAGCGCCCAGGGTCAAATCCAGCCAGCGCAGGGACCATTGCAGCTGCATTGCCACATAATAGAGTTCAAAATTAGGTGCCCCCAAGCCCCCGTTGATGAATGGTTTTTGTATGGTGGCTAGTGCCACTCTCTGACAACCCGTACCACTATGCAAAGACTAGTAGGAGGCCATCCATTTCTTGAAGAAAGATTTTAGGGAGTACAATTGTCAGCATGGCAAACAAATACAGCAATCTGGGGAGCACTAACATCTTAGCTATTGCCACCCTTCCCCAGCAGAGATAGAGGTAGGGAGCACCAAAAAGGGAGTGAGCCTCACACCAAATGTACCACTCGATCCACACTGCCTTCTTTGAGAGCCCTGTCAGTATGGCATATTTGAACACCCAAGTATTTAATTGTGTCATAACATCATTTGAGTAAATGCCCCAGCGTAACATCCGTTTGGGGTTTGGGGGATGGAATGAGTTGTAAGAGGCATGATTTGGCCCAGTTGACCCTGAGAAGGTTCTAAAGTCATCTATTAATCGCATTAAGGTTGGCAGTGAAGCTCCAACATTTCACTGAAAACCAGCACATCATTTGCGTAAAGGGATACAATAAGATGAATGTTTAGTTCTGTGATCCCCTAGTCCTTCACCCTTAGCTGCAGGTGGCTGCAAGTGGATCCATGGCAATGACGAACAGTAGCGGCAGCAGCGGGCAACCTTGTCAGGTGCCTCGCAAAATTGAGAAACTGTCTGATATTAACTGACCCATTCTAACTCCAGCCATCGACTTTGAGTGTAGAGTGCAAATTTACCCCAAAACACCTCAAAGAAACCCATGTGCTGCAATGCTGTGAGCAAAAATTCCCAACTCAGGGTATCAAAGGATTTCTTGACATCAAGAGACATCACAACACTGTTGTATCCCTCCAGGGGGTGTCATAAATGACCCTCAAGAGCTGTCCTACATTGCAGAAGGTGCTACGTCATGGAATAAATCCTGACTGATCATCATGTATCAGTGTGTTGAGCAATGAGAGAAGTCTTTTGGTGAGCCCCTTTCCCAGGACTTTGCAGTCAAGGTTAAGGAGGGAGAGTGGGCATTATGACTGGACATCTAATGGATCATGTCCCAGTTTGAGGAGGTCGACTATTAACACTTTGTGCAGTGATTCTAGAACTTGGTTGCACAACCTGGTTTCATCAAACACCTCCAGGAGTGGCTGGGTGAGCAGGTAAGAGAACTTGGCATAATATTCCACTGGCAGCCCATCTGTACACAAGATCTTTTTATGGACTATCTGGGCTACAGCTGCTCTAACCTCTTCTAGTCGAATAGGTTCATCCTGGTCAGCCTTTCCGCACAGAGCGGTCAACAGATGCTATGTGCTTCATACTAGATTTATAATCTGATGAATTCAAATCACTGTAACAAGCAACCTCCTACTCCATCAAGTCAAGATGCATCAGACATAACTCCCACTATCAACAATTACTGCATAATCAATCTTATGTAGAATCCAAAAGGCATGGAAAAAATAAAGTACCGCCCCCCCCGGTGCATCCATAGATACACCAGTTAAAATTAGTCAGTGTACAAAGAAAATAAAAGGTAAAAAATAAAGTTAATAAGAATCATTCTAGATGCAGGAATGATTACACCTAAACTTCACCCCGTCAGGGCACGGCAAATTTATACAAATTTCTATAACTGTGTAATACAAGTATGTCAGAATACCGTACATACTCCCAAGAGACAACTTCAAACGTACATTTTTTCTCAGAATCCTCATCGAACATCCAAATAGACCACCTCAAAGATAATCATCTGTTGGGTTCAGTTGTCCCTCCACTTGTAAGTAATATAACACCATCCAGTTCAGGCTTTAACCCTTTCACTACTATGCCTTTTCCCTGTGATAAGTCTTCTTTGGCTATTTGAGGTAGTTTGCGCTTAGGCCTCCATAACCTTTTGTCCTCATAAGCGATCCATGCCAAATTTGTGTCCTTTTTTCCAACATCCTTGGGATTCATAGGGTACCCATAGTTTGTGGATTACCCTGGAGGGGACAGACATATTAGCTAAATTGTGTTTTGTGCATGAAAATGGGAAAAAAGTGCTTCAGAATAAAGCGTCTGTTTTTATTCTGGCAAATGTCATCAATGAAAGGCTTGCGGTGCTAAAATCACCATCTTTCCAGCTTCCAAGGAACAGGCAGCCTTGAGTCAGAAAACCAAATTTTTCAGCACAGGGTTGGCATCTACTGGAATATAGCCCATGTTTCCTATTTTTTTTTGCATTCAACCTGCTCCAGTTAGTGGTAGAAATAGGTGTAAAAACAACAGTTGAACTGAAAATATATTGAAATTGAGTTAGCAAAAACAGCAATTTGGGTTTATGTTTTCATCTGTAAATTCTTCTAACTATGGCAGATTTTCAAAAGCTATATACTGTTCCATCCGCTAGACCCTTCTGGTTGCGGGGATATACAGGGCTTAAGGGTTTGCCAGGAACCCGAGGTACCCAGAGCAAATAACTGAGCTACACCTTGCAATGGTTTTTCATTGTTCACAGAGTATACAGCAATACATCAGGTAATATGTAAAGACTGAAAAATAGGCATCGAAGAAACCTATGTGTTACTGAAATGGGCATAAACATGGAGTTTAGAAGCAGTGGTTATTTGCATATCTCTGAACTTGTGTTTATCCATACTAGCATGTAAATTAGAGGGCATTTCTCAAAATAATTTTGCTATAACACAATGTCGTACATTTGGAAGGCACAAATGCAGGGAAAAACAATTGGCAATAACACTTTTTCTACCATTCTGTGTGTTTCTAAGTCTCCCGTACAAATGGTACCTTAATTGTGTGGGTAGGCCTAGTGCTCGCAGCAGTAAATGGCCCTAAATGCAAAATGGAAACATTACATTTTTCCACCCAAAACTGACCATATATATCCATCTAATATAATATATCTAAAACACACATAATAATGTCAAACCATTGTGCAGCCTGATTATCCCTATACTTTGGAACATTCGATTAGCACTACAGTGTACATATTCCTTAATCAATGTGTGTTTTAGATATATTATATTAGATGGATATTAATTTTTTACAACAATATTTCTATAATTTTTATTGAAAAAAGATCATGATGGGCTAATGATTATGAGATCGATTTATTATAATACTATATTAATATGTACTTGTACATTTTAAGATGGCGTTTATTTTGCACAGTGCAATTTAACCACTCTTCCTTGTAGTCCTTTCTTTGTGTTTTGGCAGGTAGGGGTGTTTAAAATGTGTGTAGCACACTCCCATGTTGTACGTGAGCAAGGCTACGGCTGAAACGCGTTGTACTGGGAGGAAGCATTGGTGATTAAAGCAATTTGGAATTCCATTTGTGTCCGGGTGATCTTCTATATGGTTTTAGAAGAATTGTGTAATATATATCTATATACACATATATATTACCTACTGGCAATCGCCAGTAGGTAGTTATAGCTAGGACTATGTTTCCATAGGTAAAGTGTTTTTTGACTTGGCTATATCTTGGCACCATTTGACTAATCTTTATAAAATTTTCCCAAAAAAGTTATGCAGTGATTCTTGGGGCACATGGAAAGTTTCAGGGTGATCTTTCAAGCAGGGGCAGAGAAAAAGGGGGCTCAAATAAGGTTGTGTTTCCCATGTTAATTTACAAAAGATTTTTTACACACAACTACAGGCCGAACCACTGGATGGAATTACACCAAATTTGGCAGAAAGCTAGCTGTTGGTACGCAGATTAGGCTTTCGCATATTTGGTGTGAATTTGTTCAATAGTTTTGAGAAATTTAGGGAATTCAAATTTGTATATCTCTGGTCGCAAAGTATTCACGAACAAAGACAAGCTTGTGCAGGGAAATTCACAGCTCTGATGCCAACATTTCAAACAAGGAAGGATTGGCAGCCATCTTGGGAATCTGCTTCAGTGGAGTCCCAGAACAAACTGCTTTACAAGCCCTAGTGTCAAAAACCAGTTTGTTTGCTGTGGTTTGGCTGCAGCTGCAAATCTGCAACCCAGCCACAGCAAACAGCTATGTCGGGGGGTGGGCACCCTAGGACATAGCAGGAACTGGCCCTGGGGAGTGATGGTCCCCAGGTTCACCTGTGGCTCCGCGAGGGGAGCCACGTGGTTCCCCGTCAACGTGCACACTGCCACAGAGAGGTGGTCATCACCGGGACTTGGGGGTCCCAAAGGGACCCTCTATCATTTTTTAAATACTTCCCCCAGATGGGCGGTGGTCCCTGGGACAGCGGGGGAACGTGTGGTTCCCCCAGCTTATTAATCAGTGCGGCCCTGGGGAGCTGGTGGTCTTCTATTAAAATATTTGCCCCAGGGGTGGTGGTCCCCGGGGCAGTGAGGGGGCTGTGAAGCCCCCGCTCATTAATCAGTGTAGCACCAGGGAGGTGGTGGTCCCCAGAGCTGTTGGGACTCTCCCACTTACTTAAAGCATTTTGTTCCGGAGGGATTATGGTCTCTCTGGAGCTGTGGGTCTTGTGGCCCTGCTCATATTTGTATATTCACTCTGGGGAGGTGGTGCTCCCTTGGGCTATAGAGAAGCTGTATGGCCTCCCCCACCTTAAAAAGCATTTTTCCCCAGAGGGTTGGGGGTCCCTGGGGATTATTAAAGCCCAAGCAGGGGTACCCCAGCCACCCCCCACTAAATTAAACATAAATGCCCTGGGACGTGGCCAACCCAGGGGCAAATAAAAATATTAAGTGCTGGAGACCACGTTTTCTTTTTAAATCTCAGAAAAATCTGTGTATCCTGCTGTGGATTTTTCACATTTTTTTTGTTTAAATTGCTTTGTAGCCCTGGCGGTGTCCCTCAGGCACCCCAGCACCAGTTTTTCTGGAACTCAGCTGAAGCCAGGTCCCAAGATGGCTGCCAACACTTCCTTTTTTAAATGTTGCAAGTCAATCAGATATCAGCACTGGGACAGTTGGATCGGTGGAGGATCCGGGTCTCTATTCATATATATTTTTGGTCTTCAATTACTCTGACACTACTGAACGGATTCCCACCAAACCACAAAAAGCATTAGCTGCAGAACAGAATCCAGCTTTGTACCAAATTTGGTGTAATTCCATTCAGTGGCTCGGGCATAGGCATATCTGAAAGTCCTATAGAAAAATGAATGAGGAAAATGCATTTTGGGACACCCCCTTGTTTTAGACCCCTGCTTGATGAATCACCCCAAAACATTCAAGACCGAAGCTGAACTGAACAAAGTATATGTTTTGAAAATGTTGTGAAGATTCATCAAGGGATGCCAGTAATAGGCAAAACAAAAAACACTCTTCCTCTGGAAACTACGTCCTAACTATAACAACCTAGTGGCGACCGCCACTATATGATAGACATACATATTCCCTAGTACCAAGTGTGCTTTCAGCCCTCTTGGGGGGCAGATCAGGGGCTATTGCCCGCATCTTACCCCTGGGAGGGGGAGGAAGAAAGGCTGTGCCAAAATAAATATAATCTCTGGTGTCTACTATGCTGTCTGCCCCTCCTGGGGGGAGGATCAGGGGCTATTGCCCCCATTGGGGGCAGAAAGACTGAATATGGCCATAAAAAGAGGGTAGTAAAAGCCCTTGCCTACAGAACCCCTTATCCATCTCAGGTGTCAAGTGAATGGATCCTTGCTTAGGGTTCTCCATCCTGCAGCGATCCCCAAGAACTCTGTCATTAACTGTCAACAGGGTACCCTCATTTCATTTTAGTCCACAAACTCCTGTACTCACCTTCAAATGCTTCTGCCCCCAACCTCAGTGGGTCAGTCACTACCTCTATGATATGTTCCTAACATATGTAGGTCGAGCCTTATAGCCTATCAATTAGCCACACATGATCAGTCCACACTGCAGGAAAACAAAAACAATTGAATGAACCAATCTCATCCACTGAGGTCCAGGTCTTTGGAATACGTACTTCATGCATTGATCTCTCTTTTATTAAAAAACACTATTGCTCAAACAAAATAAGAGCTCCAGTACATCCATTCAAAGTACATACAAACTAGCCCCATTACACACTCAATGTATCATCAGAAATTAAAACAAAATCTACAATTCTAGTGAAATACACTAAAAAAGAAAAGAAAAAATCAAAAAGAAAAAAAGAAAAAAAGAAAAAAGTCACAAAAATCACATCATTGCCCATCGGTCCCAAATGAGTCTCGAACTCATGACATTCTTTCAGGTTAAAGTCCTAAACTTGCTATGGCTGACTTAAAAAAAAAAAAAAACACCAAAGAACCACTTAAGACTCTAACAAAACTACATTTGAAATTATCTGTTGTACAAGTCCTTTACCTCAAACACAGATCTTAATCCCCAAAAGGTCTCAAAAGTCAAGTATTAAAAATAACATGATAAGACCAACATCAACAGAAAAGACTTAATGAGTCACAAGTTTTGAACTAGCTTTGCTCAATGCCTCCAAAGATTCCGTCATAACGCATGTACTAGCAATGCAAATTATGTACATTCATTTTCTAAGACTTACTTGAGCCCGCCTGAAAAGCTGGGCTGCAATATAAATGGAACAGACATTGACTTACTCAATGGATTTACAGTTCTTAAAGCCCATAGGTCTATATTAGTCCTCCTTGCTCAGTTCCAATATCCTTGGATGAAAGAAAAGTGATATCCCCTGCACTTTAGCATCTTACATCAGTTGAATAAAAGCATATTAAAAATAAAAGTAAAGATTTGAAACCTGAAATGACCTAAATTCAGAATACAGAGAGACAACAAGACTACACATGCAGCGTTTGTTTCCCTTCAATTTTAGCTTGAATATCCTGTAATCATTTTTTCATCTAACAAAAGAGTCCAAGGAGACACATTAAGGGACTAGTTTCAGTCATTGTACTACACAAGTAAGGGTCCCCATCAAATCAAATGTCTTACCTTAACAGAATGGTGTGAAGTTCATGATCTATATTTAAACTGTATATCACCAATTGTAGATGATTAATCCACCAACTCTCTTTACGCCACAATTTGAGTTCCCTATCGACTCCTTTATGATGCAGCAAAACATGGTCAATGCCTAGGAGAGATGTCTGATATATATGTGTTGGTAAATGTTTGTTTA
Source organism: Pleurodeles waltl (assembly GCF_031143425.1). Lineage (NCBI taxonomy): Eukaryota > Metazoa > Chordata > Amphibia > Caudata > Salamandridae > Pleurodeles > Pleurodeles waltl. The sequence goes on from NC_090438.1 coordinate 865,277,943, forward strand.
TGAAGTTTAGAGCAATATGAGATTTTTTGTCTCTATTTTTGATGGCACCCAGATGTTACTTCCGTATTTCTTTTAATAGTCACTTGGATGAACTAATATATTGCAACCCACATACACAAGTTTCCTTATAAACATTATAGCTTTTTTTAAATTCATAAATGGGTTGATCTTAAACTGTTGAGAATGATCATGACTGTAAAACACTACAGACATATCTTTCACATATTTGCTGCAAATACATCCCACACATTGATGACATCCAGCTGGTTTAATGTCTAGTCGAGTTTTTGCTTTAGTTACTGAATAACGTATTGTATCACTCGGAGTCAGGATGGTTTTGAGAGTGTTGGAACTCCTAGATGTGATCAATTGTCAAGCAGGCAATACGTCACATACGTCCTTGTCTAATTTTCAAAATGTCCCAATGTTTAGATATTATCTTAAAAAATTGTTGGGTTTCAGCACAACATTTAGTGATAAAATATGTGTGTTTTCCTGTGGTACACATTCTCTTTTTAGCTCAGGATGTCATGTCACTAAGGAGAGAGACACTTTCAATTTCATTCACTTTCTGAAAGCGGTTGTTAATAACTTGGTTGGATAACTCTGTTGTCGAAATCTAAGAACAGTACTGTGTGACAGTGTGTCAAAGATGTCAGAGTCACTACAGTTTATTTTCTGCCTCAATAATTCTTCAAATGGAATATTTGTTTTTTGCCCCATAGGATGTCCTGAACTGAAATACAAAAAAGTTGTCACTGGCAGTGGGATTGTAGAAAGATTTACTGTGCAGAGTCTGGTTTTTTACATAAAGTTCAAGATCTAGAAATGTGATGTTATGCGGGTCAAATTCTAGGGACAATTCCACATTAACAACATTTGAGGTAAAAAATACATGATAATCTTTTAGTTTTTCAGCAGTCCGATTATATATAGGGAAAATATTGTCTATGAATTGATGCCATACCACAACTTTTAACCCATATGCAATCTTTCATTCCATGCATGCTCCCTCTCATACCATAAAAAAGTTGGCATTAGAGGGAGCAAACCCTACACCAATTACCGTGCCTCTCAGCTGATGATAGAAATAATTTTGAATAAAGAAAGTAGCTGTTCTTTAATAGAAATCCAGTCATTTTAAGTATCATCTGTACATGTCTGTAATAGCTCACAGATTTGAATGAAAAGAAATATTGTAAAAATTGAATTCCATCTTTTTGAGAAATAATCACATAGAAGCTTTTTACATCCGTAGTAACTAACAAGCTTTAATTCCATGTTTATAAGAAATAATCGCATAGAGGTTTTTCACATCCATAGAAACTGACAAATATGCACTCTCCCATAGGATTGTATATAAGAGGGCTTTAACACCTCTGATATTTGATGATAGTACTGTGACCAAAGAGACATCAATCTATTCTGACGTGTTTTCAATGCATGAGCCAATTCCTAACATGATCGTTCTACAGGGTGAGTTGTTTCTCCCTTTGGTAGAAAATAAATGATTGGTATTATCGGTTTATTCACCAAGAAATATCTATATTCTTGATGATCAAAAAAGTAGTTGTCTAGCCATTGACGCAAAATTAACTGACACTTTTCTAAAACATTATTGTAGTCTTTGCATATGCATTTTGCATAATCAGTTAAATGTATTAAATGTTTTGTTGCTTCAATTTCGAAGTTCTTAAAGTCCATCACAACTACATTTCCACCTTTGTCCACTTGTCATAATAAAATGGAGCAATCACCACGTACATTATTTACTGTATCAACCTCTTTATTAGAAAAGCTATTTTTACAAGACTTCTTATGTAACAAGTCAAGATCTTTCACAGCCAAATCTTGAAATATTCCTTTATAGATTACTATCATTGATAGTGTGTTCTTCAATGGAAAGGTTTAAAGCTAATTCATCAATATCAAGCGTAGATGAGTCATCAAGACTCATAAGTGTGTGAGTATCAGAAAGATCTCATAACGTCATGGGAGAAATATTCGGTTCTCGTTTAATAGTGGTGTACTTGCCAGATTTATTACAAAACAACTTCCTCAGTTTAAGAATCCTGATAAATCTATACAGAACTGCTTTCAGTTCAAAATTATCAAAATATTGAGGGAGAGAGATTCCATAATCTGTTTGGATGATCAATGTGGATTCAGAATGAAAGCTTATATTTAAAGTTGTCTCTAAGGGATAAGTACGGTATTCTAGCATGCTTATATTTCACATTTTTAGGAATTTGTATACATTTGTTGTGCCCTGTTGGGGTGAAATTCAGCTGTAATCATTCCAGCATGTGGAATATTTTTATTAATTTTTATTTTTCACCTTTAAAAAAAAAAAAAAAAAAACTAATTTCAGTGGGTGCATCCATTGCTGGCCCTGGGGCGAGTTCTTTATTTTTTCTGCGCTTTTTAAATTCTACTTAAGGTTGAGGTATGCGGTATGCAGTAATTAATGATAGTGGGAGCTACATCTGATTAATTGCGATTTGATGGAGTAGGATTTTGCTAATTACAGTGATTTGAATACATCAGATTCTACATCTAGTACGAGGCACATAGCATATGTAGACCACTCGTTTTGGACAATGCCCAATTTTGGTACCATATTCACTATGATTAACAATGGGATCAGCCTGCTATATTTGAAAGCACTTGGCTTATATTCAGTTTGATCTGGTCACTTTCTATGATGCCTCATTTTCGAATTTGGGTTTCACATGTACCTCTATGTTTTAGAAGAGGTAACTTTGATGCTTTTCCATCTTGTGCTCGACTTTAGTGGTGGCGGTGTCCTTGTGATTTGTTTACCGTATTACTTGGATAATTTTCATTACATGAAGCGATACAGTTTTATCTGTAGCTCGTTATAGCAGTAATCCTGTTAAGTTATATTTTGTGTCAGGTATGTGTTACTCTCCACATTGAGGTAAAAATATTTTGAGGTATGAAGTGGACTTTAGTTGCTTAAAGGTAGGTGCATACTAGTAGATTTCACCTTATTGATATAAAATAATTTATAAGGAAGTCACAATTTTGATACAGAAGAATATACTTCCAATTTAATTCTCTAGTGAGTTTTATGGGGAGGTTTTTTTTATTGTTGCAGAGATATGAGGATATATGACTGCTTAACAATATATATTGCAGGAGGTTTGGTACACTGTTTGAATCTTGCTTTTTTGCATTTAAGCACATCCCTGACATTTCTAGCTACTGATGTCTACTATATTTCATCAGTGTTTTGGCTTTTTTGTGGTGATCTTAGGAGTAGTCATGTAGCTTCCAGGAAAAGATGAGTTTTTTCTCCTTATACTGAGGGATTTCTTAAACTTAATTTTCAGATTTCCTTTTGTTGCCCCTTGAACATGAATGTCCTGTACATGAATACATTCATTCTGGAGTGAGGATTTGATTATTTCTTGGAGACAAGGCACATGCTGTATTATGCTTTCATGCATGACTTCTGTATTCATTCATGAACAATGTTTCATATTATATGTTTATACTGGACAAATATGTTATGAATCAGAGACCTACATTTTCAAATATACTTTTCTATCAAAATGAAATATAGTGTGTTGTGTTTGTGTATAGTGTCTATCTCTGGACTCCCCACAAATCTTTGTTTGTTTTTAACTTATATGTCAGAAGGATTGCTGACAAAGTGGGGGAGTGCACAGGACCTTTAGCTCGGATTATCTACTGTGTCTTTCAATGCAGTGTCCAAATGAATTTGGTTGTTTAGTTTGCCTTTGTCTTTTGTTCTTCTTTGTAAGCTTCTAAATCAACATGTACCTCACATTCCTTGGTTGATACCTTCATCACACATCCACTTCCTTCACTGATGCTTGATAATGACATTGAGCCTTTGTAGGATGAGTTTGACAACACTCAACTTTGTCTGGTTTCTACTTGTCATATCTAATGCTGCTTTTTGGCCTTGTAGGTATGGCGAGAATACTTTTTGGACCTTCTGGCACCCACTTTCTGTTCTTACTGTGACATATTGTGTTTCTCTTTTGCTTTGCAGACCCTTATTTAGTGCTTTTCTTTCCTGCAAACTTTTGCACATCTGTCCTATGGCTAGACATCTAACTTCTTGGGGAAATGAAAACCCCATCGGAATCATAACTTTTTCTTCTTTGAAAACATCAGCTCATGTGTGTCTAACTTGTACATGTGCTTGCTTTTGATGACTAACACTGATTCATTTTTCACTGTTCCAACGTCAATATCAGCAGGTTAATGATCTGCTCTTTCATTGGCTTTTGCAGTTATTATTATTTTCCCTAAACTGAGTGTCTCTCTCAACATGCATCTTCCGAAAGAGTCTGAAAGACAGCCATTGATGATTGAGACTCATAGCTTCTTTGTCATTAAATTCACTAAGCATACAGTGTTGAATAAGCACATCAAGTCTTTCAACAAACTTATCCATCACTTCAGAAGATTCCTGGCTAGATTGATTGAAAATGTACCTTTCATATTTGACAAACTGCATTGAACTTGGTATCCGATGCTTCACTGATCGGATGGTACAATATTGCATCAGGCTGCAAGATTTTATTCAGCGCTTCTTTTACTCTGTCACCAGCAACATTCTTTAAATGCTTAATAATTTTCTTATCATCTGCTTCTTCTAGGACATCTATGAAGTAATCGAAAGTCTCGATCCATGTGGTCCATTTGGCGCCACTATTTTGCTTTTTGGCGGTGTTGAATGGCCCTGGTGGTTTCAGAAACACAGCTGAATCATATTTTTCGCTCTTTTCTGCAACCTTTGAAAATATTCACTATTCTGATTACTTTTGTTGCACTGGATGCCATTTGCCACTATACTCATTGGCCTCTCAACAAGGCTGATTTGAGATCATGTGGCACTTCTCTTGCTCGTGCTGATTAGTTTGTTTGTACTTTCATACCTGATCATCACTTTCTTTAGCATTTGATTTGCATGGATGATGGCTCTGTGTTATGACACATCGCAGTATTTCTTCTTTCAGCCTTACCAACAAATTCTGGTGGGCTTTTTGATGCACTCCTCCATAGGGCCTTCAACTATATCAACTATAACTGTATATGGGCTGTAGTGGGGTTTTGACTCCAAACACACCAACTTTGAACTGCTTTTCATCAGTTTGGGCACATGTGGCACGCACAAGCAGTTTACAGTATCATTGCAAACTCTCAGAGAGAGCGGTCTCACTTATTTGGGGCATGCATCTCCTACATGTTGCCAGTTATAGCGTCCTCCCCAGCCCAGAAGCATGCAAATGACCTTGCCAGACATGGAGCTCTGAAGCAGACAGCTTCATTCCTCATAATACGATCACACACTGCACTCTGTTTATGTCATAACTGTTACTAACCACACCTTAACACCTCCTAGCAAGTTACGTAATTCCTCTGTTGAGTATGCCCGGAAGCGCAAGGTTCCAAGTGCAGTGAGGTCCTCATTTACAAAGCCTTTTCACCACACTTGCCTCATTTTCTTTAGGTAGCGGTGGTGCTAAGCAATGCTTTACACTGCACCAGATTTACAAACTGACGCATTGGGCCCAATGCATCAGTTTGTAAAGCTTTGTGTCACATTATACCTGCGTCAGATATAATGAATGCAAGGTAGGCGTTTCCAGGCAAAAAGCCACGCAGAACTGACAAAGTGAAATTTACTACATTTCACAGCGCCATTCTATGACTTCACTGCATCAAACTTTTAACCCCTGTTCAGAGCTGGGGTTGAAATGACGCAGGGCTTTTTTCTATGAGAGCCTTCCTTGCATTGTGTAGCATAATTCTTTTGATGCTAGTCCAGCAATGCATCAGTTTAGTTCCGCAGATGTGTAAGAATTTCTGACACATCTGTGAAAACGTGCACCATGGAGCTCTGTATAGTATATAGTAAATACATTGCCTTCATGGCATCTTTAGGTATTTGTTGGGAAGCGCAATAAATCTGATGCATCAGGGTTGATGCGTCAGTTTCTTGTAAATGAGGCCTTTCGTCTCACAACACTACAGTATATATGGCACCATAGGATAACACACAGATTTTTACTTATTGCTGTTGCAGCACTGCGATCAAACCTCCATTGTTGATACAAGGCCCTCACTACATGCTTTGCTTTTTGTTTAAGTTTTCATTTTATTACGCCACCTGTTTCAAAAGGAAATGGCTACATTTTTGACTGTTCACTAAATAGTCTATAATTTATGCTACTTATCCCGTCCCAACAAAATTGTACATAGTCTCTGCTATTTAGCTAGTGGCCAGCTAAATAACTGAAAATTCACTGTTTAGCCATCCACAGTCTAATAATAGTGTTAATGTACTATTTGACTAGCAGCTGGATAAACAGTAAGAAGGAGATCTTTATTTAGCTGGACACAAACAAAAAGGTGACCCAAGGTAATGGTAGGGTTGTGGCCATCTTGGAATGGGGAAGCAACATTTGTGAATCATAAGAAACTAAGGCGGTCATTCTGACCGCACCGCCGCCCGCCATGCGGTTACCGCCGAATGACCGCTCTGCGGTCAGGAGACCACGGCGGCCATTCTGGCTTTCCCGCTGGGCCGGCGGGCGACCGCCAAAAGGCTGCCCGCCGGCCCAGCGGGAAAGCCCCTTCAACGAGGATGCCGGCTCCGAATGGAGCTGGCGGAGTTGCAGAGGTGCGACGGGTGCAGTGGCACCCGTCGGGATTTTCAAGGTCTGCCAAGCAGACAGTGAAAATCTTATTGGGGCCCTGTTAGGGGGCCCCACGACACCCGTTCCCGCCATCCTGGTTCTGGCGGTGAAAACTGGCTGGCGGGAAGGGGGTCGGAATCCCCATGGCGGCGCTGCAAGCAGCACTGCCATGGAGGATTCCCTGGGCCAGGGGAAAACCGGCGGGAAACCGCCAGTTCCCCTTTTCTGACCGCGGCTTTACCGCCGCGGTCAGAATAGCCCTGGAAGCACCGCCAGCCTGTTGGCAGTGCTTCCGCTGCCCTCCGCCCTGGCGGTCATGGACCACCAGGGTTGGAATGAGGGCCTAAGAGTGTGTAAAAATGTATAAGAGTGTGTATGAAGGTAAGTAATGAATCTGGATAATTCACAGAAGTGTCTATTCACTCAGCTTTCAGCTGAGTAAGCATGCTTTGTTTTCATATTTAACCAGCAGAGTGGGGTTCATGCTTTTAGACATAGATGCCTATTGGTCCTATGTAATGAGTGACCCCTTCAGCCTTGCCAACATCTTAGTCACCCATCCAATGTATCTCAGGAATGGTAGTTTTGTTTTTAACAATCTAAACAGTCTTTTAAGTGGGCAAAGTGCTGTCTCTGTTGGGCCCTCATTTAAGTCCTTAACAGTTTTGTCTCAGCACAAGAAACCTGGAAGCCAAAAACAAAAACATTTGAGTGACAGACTTGGAGGCTATACCTGACTAAAGTCATTTCGAGGGATCCTGGGAAGGAAGGTGTGGGACTGGTGTGAGAAAGATAATGACCAGTATGAGGGTAAAAACCAGGAGGTGGACCACATGGAACGCTAGGACAAGCAGAGCCACAAGGATAAGGAAAAGAAGAAACAGCACCAGAGAGACCTAATCCATGAGGAGCAAGGTTACAAAGGCCAGAGGAGAACAGGAACAAACAGACATGGTAAACCTAGACAAGGAAACATAGAACAAGGGATATTGAGACCAGGGTGAGAAATATCAGGAGGGCCAGGAGGATATGGAAAGGATGGACGGAGGTACAGTAGAGGGCCAGGAGGATCTGGAAGAGGTGGATCAAGATATAGTAGATGAGGGCCTAAAGGAACATAAGGACAAGGAGTAGAAGACAAAGGAGGTAAGGACCAGCACAAGGAGAAGGGCTTGGTGAGCCTGAGCACATCAACCAGAACTAGAAGGATGAGGATGACCAAGACTAGAAGCAGCAGATCTAGGTGAACTTATGAAAGGGACCAGTATGAGGTGAATAATGGAAAGAAGGACCGGAGAAAGGAGAAGGACCACAGAGATAAGATGAAGGTGGGCCAAGAGAACAGAATAAAATTGACTGTTACTTGGAGAACCACAACCTGAAAGGACCTGAGAATGCAGGACCAGGAGACCTTAGATCAGCAGGACCATGGGGAATATAAAGGACAAGGAAGTCCTGGCCCAGCGGGACCTGGATCAGAAGGTCCATAAGAGTCAGATTCAGAGGGACCCTAATCCAGGGTGAAAAAGACTACACAAACCAGAGAAGACGAGACTGTCTCAAACTGAACTTAGACACTAAAGTGGTAGTCTTCAGGAAATAAGCTTCTTCATGGACCATCATCTGGTGGCCCACAGACCTCGGGCTCACCTCTGTGCTTTGCTCTCAAGCAAGAAACCTCAGAATAATCATAGACAACAAACTACACATGACTGCTCAAGTCAACACTGTAGCCGTATCCTACTTCAACACCCTAAAGATGCTGAAGAATTTTTTTAAGCAGCTACCAGACAACACCAGGAAAATGGTCAACTGAGCCCTTGTCACCAGCAGACTAGAGTATGGGAACACCCTGTATGCAGGGACAACCAACCAGCTCCCATGAAGACTGGAGACTGTTCAAAATGCAACAGCCAGCCTAGTCCTTAAGCTTATTTGCTGCGTCCACATCACACAACACTTTCTGGAACTCCACAGCCTCCCAATACATAAGCTTGCACTCTTCAAACTCCTCACTCCACAACACAGGCTCTGTCTACCAGAATGGGCACATTCATTTCCACCATCTTTCCACACACACCGCTCTGCCAGTCTCTGACTATCACATACCTACCCTATACATACACAAAAGCATAGCAGAGGATTGTACCTTCTCATATCTAGCTTCTAAAGCCTGGAAAAACCTCCCACAACACTTTAGAGCATCCTCCTCTCTACTTGACTTCCACAAGACACTGAAGGCCTGGCTCTTCGAATAAGCCTACCAGGACTGGCCTCACACACTGGCTAATTAGTGCCTGGATACCCTCACTGGTGGCAAGCATGCTATAAAATCACCAATGCCATAACTTAATGTAACATAACATAACATCAGATAAAATACCATAACATAGCATAACATAACATCCATTACTAAGCGGACCCTGTCAGAAGGGATCAATGTCAGATGGACAATATGAAGATAGAACAGGAAAACCAGGAGGACTAGTTAAACTGGATCTCTGTTTCTAGTCAGTTGATAATATTTCAACACCTGGACAAGGTTTAGTCCATCCAGGTGGTAGAATGGACACCGATGGACGCAGCATGCCACGATCAGTAGTGAGTGAGGTGTTCACTTACAACATCTCACGATCCTCATTCCATGTCTGGAAAATGTGTATGAAAGATGAAAAAGTGAAATGATTGATCCATAGATCACACGAGTATAGGTAATGAAAAGTCTCTGTTGATTCACAGTGTCTTATTTTCTACTATATTTGTAATGAAGTCAATGTATAAAATATCTCTGTTAGTTTGGTTTGTTCTGTGTCCTTAATGGCTATATTCTTTCTGTGATTTACTGGGAATATTATTCTTTATTCCTGTGACATTCAGTTCAAAGAATTACAGTCTAATTTCTTCCCTAGTAAGGAAGACATCATCCGTGAGAGGACCAATCAGTGGGAATTAGTTGACTGCTCCAGATCCTTCCCTCCATGTCTTTTCCAGGTAAACCTTCCCTGTCCTAAGAGAAACGAGAGGCAATTACTGTTTTTGGTGTGTAGCCTGAATGCTCATCATCACCTCCTTAAAAATAACTTCCTTTTATTGCATTGGTGATTCATTTTTGAGAGAAATAAGAGGTAGCGTTCATCTCTGACAGGTAGCCTGAATATTCCCCAATCTGCAATCTCTTTCTCGCTCCTTTAAATCAGGTGAAGGTGAAAGCTTCTGATTCCCTAAAAGTGCAGTTCAAGCTAGAGTAAAGTCGCCCTAACAACCCATGATTCTAATTGGGTGAACATCTGTAAGAGCTACTCCTAAACATGCCCCCTTAAAAGCCTGGCTAGTCCCTGTCTGCAGTCCTGCCATCCCTGGTGAAGGGTTTTTCAGTAAGGTGGTTTGCTTGTGTAATACTCTGGTCCATTTTGTCATACCTTGTGAAGCCTGGTTTGTAAACAGGGCTGTCTTCCTCCTCTTCAACCTTCAGACATTGCCGTCCCACCCATAGGGGATGACTGTAACTACCCAGCTCTGGGTTGATAAATCACAAGCATCGGTGGTACCTGATTTTGGGTTTCACTGTAACACTGAGGCCAATGTGCTAAACCTCACCACGGTATTGATTTTGCAAGGTAAAACTCTTGTTGGGTAGGACTTCAGTTGGCACTTGTCAGAGGGTCGAAAACCATTGCACTTTGTTCCAACTCTTGATGACGTAGGAAGGAAGTGCCTCGCAGAGTGCTTGAAAAGCTGCGGTGTGACCAGGGTTAGTATATGCATGACATCCAGTCTCCTAAAGACAAGGGGATGTCACCCGATGTCTGCACTGTTTGCTGGAGGACCTGATGGATTGCGTAGTATGCCTGCCTTTCCAGAGACAGAAGGAGAGTACCTAGCCCTGTAGTAGGGGAGACTATCCAGGAGAAGAAGCCCAGCATGTTCTCATAATGCAAAACATACTGGAAGGAATGAAGCCAGTGTGTGCCCGTGTCATGGAGGGTCTCCTGGTTTCCCTGGGTGGTTCCCATAATGAACTGAAACAAGACAATCAAATTAAGAGCAACATTGCTTCATGCACAATCTATGCCATGTACTAAGAGATCGGTATGCCACTGCCTGATGCTGGGACTGCCATGGAATCGAAGATGTTGGCACCTATGTGAAATTGCTGATCTGTCCTAGAAGGCAGCAGCTGCTAAAGATGAACTCCTACTAGAGATCTGGCCCAGGACCTGAAACTGCAGTAACCACCTGTTTACGTTCAGTCTGGAAGGCTGCATTTGTTGAAGATGAGCTCTCTCCATAAAGGCCTGCCCCACTAATATTTCCGCAGCAGACCTTGTGCTGACTGAAACTGCCTTCATGGTCCTGCATCATTGATGGTGCTGCTGGAGGAGCATGGTGGCAAAATGCATCCAATACCACAAGAACCACACCTTCACTGAATTGGAAAAACAGGGTCCAGCGAAAAAACAGAGAGTCTGAACTCAAAGATATATCTGCTGTTAAGAACCATTGACTTTGCCATTGTCAACCTGTAGTGGCACAAACTGGTGACCTGATCTAGCATTAGTCAGTTAATTATTGTTTATGCCCAAACTTCAGATGAGGGACCATAGCCTTTAGGATAATTCTGCAAGCTGAGGAGTCATATTGAGTGTAGTGCTTCACAGATATTTACTGATGTGATTACATCCTGATAACTGTATTGCTATTTACACTGTGCAGTATTTCATTTTACTCTGATATTAAAGTACTTTCAATTTACTGACACAGGCACAGGGCTCGACATATGTTATTGTGTCTATTGTTTGATTGTTGAGTTCTGAGCCCTGGTGCTTGGAGAATTTTCTCTATAAATTAGGTCCAATGTATAAGCTCTAATAAATTTAAATAAGGACTTGCACTTAAATCAGAATATGTTTCCTTTATGTCCCTAAAAGCTGTGTATGTCCAATATTTGTGTTTGTTTTTCCAGTATTAATTATCACAATAAAAGATACATATTTACAAAAAAAACATTGTTTCTACTTTTGAAGATTATCTCTATAAGAAATGGGATATATGAATGCCCCATTAACTATTTTGATACTTTTAAGGTCCTCCTCCGAGACGTCAAGTTGAATGTGCTCTACTAATAACTTAATACTTGGAGAGCAGTAATTATAGTTTTAATCTTTTCTCAGAATGTAGCTTCCATGCTTTATCACCTAATACTGATTACCACAATTAGTGACAAGTAATTGGGAACTGGAGGAGAAGCTAAGCTAGTCACTCAGATATGCAAGCAAATAGCATTGGTTTAGAAGTAGACTCCTTTGCTACTTATCACATTGTTGGTATGTCTATATTAAGCCCAAGTCATGGCCGGGTTATTTGGTCAGATAGTTCGCCTTTCTACTGTGGAGGGCTTTCCGTTTTTTTTTTTGTGTTGTATTTTTTTATTGTTAATTGCATCATATTACATAGTATAGTGAACAGTCTGTTAACCTAAGCCATTTCTGTTTCCAATCAGGTTTTCTCATAGGGAAGATAACAAGTACAGTTTTACATTCTATGAGTCATTATCAATACACATGTCTGTTTTTTCTAGGCATCATACATGTACAATTGTTATTTTATATCTCTCTTGTCTATTGCTAGGCCATTTGCCATAGTTGTGGCTTTTTTCTTATGATAATGCATATACAATCAGAGATATGTTAAACGATTCAATGAAACCAACTTATAAAAGAAGAGGGAGAGAACAAAAAAAAAAAAAAAAAAAACAAGGATCCATTTGCTCCATGATGTCCTCGTTATACAATTCTACTGTAATAACAGTCGTGGTCAATACTAACCAGGTGTCCCATTTGCCATCTCCTTGAGTCTCCCTGGAATATGCTGCTAGTCCATTTAAAGAGTGTGAGTCATGATGTTTTGTGATAAGGGTGGGATACGGTCAAAGGTAGTGGGGGACCATTAGGAGTGTATTGAGGGATATAAAGAAAAGTAGTGATTAGTGAGGGTTATGAGAACGGGGGGAGGAAAGGGGGGGTAGCGGGTGAGGGGGAGAGGTGTCTGGGTAGGAATCTAAGTGTATAGAAAATGTAGAGTAGGGAGGTAGGGTATGGAAGGGGTAAGGGGAAAGAGGGCGTATATATGGATTGTATTAGTGTCCATGGTGTCTAATAGGCAGAAGAAGAATAAGGAAGTGGCAACGATAGTAACAATAAAAATCACTGTAATAATAATGATGTTAACATTAGTAGTGATATTAGTAGTGATAGTGATAGCGATAGTGACCAAGGGGAGGGGGCCGTGTGAATTCAAAAGGCAAATCATTATAGTGGCTGCTTCCATATGAAGAGAAAAATAAAGCCAGACTATAAAGTGTTATAAGATGTTTTGGGGCAGGGGGGTGTGGTGGGGGGGGGAATGGATCGGGGAATGACACAGTGATATGAACATCAATAGTATGTATAAGGATTGGGATATGAATAACGGAATAGGTTATGCCAAAAAGGTCAATGAATAGTGGATGGTGAGTAGCGGTTTTTATCATAGGTTATACGGTAGCTTTCTACCTTTCTACCGGGGGGGTGGAGGGGGTCATCTGAGTCCAGGAGGGGAGGGATGGTGTGTTAGGTGTGGGTGGATGTACCTGCATGGGTATGATAGCAGGAAGGGTATATTCCCACTACGTGGTATTTTGTGGAGTTCTCTAGGGGTAATCTGGTCCTAGTGTCCGGAGATGAAGGGTGACCAGGTCTGGAGAAACACCTCCGTTCTGTCCTGTAAACTGTAGATAAGTCGTTCGTGTGTGGCTGCTTGGTACATTGCTGTCAACCATTCATCATGGGAGGGGACGGTCTGTGCACGCCAGTGTCTAAGGATGCATAATTTGGCCGTTGCTAGCGGGGTGTGTAGAGTCTACTTTGAGTTCGTGTGATCTTATGGAGTTCTCCCATGTCGTGTAGCAATAGAAGAGATGGGGTGAGGAGTGGTGGGAGGGGTAGGGATTCTCGGAGGGTGTTTACCACTGTTCTCCAAAAAGGTTGTACGGCTGCGCAATCGTGTAGGATATGGATTAAGTCGCAGTGTGTGTGTGGGCACCTCCAGCAGTTTGCATGGGGGAGAAGTCTTGCCATATGTAATTTTTGTGGGGTCCAATACCAATCATGTAGTGTCTTAAAGAGGCAGAATTTCAGACGAGCCTCGCGTGCTCCGCGGTCCCTGGCTTCGATCAGGTCAGTCCAGGTCATATTCAGTTTGTAGGTGCGTCTGCCATTTGTTTTTGAGGGAAGTCAGGAGTGGGAGTGAGAAGAGGTGGCGATTCAGCAATGCCTGGAGTCCCGATATCGCACCCTTCATCTTCCCCCATGTCTCTAGATAGTGTAGTATAGGAGAGCGCGGGAGCTGTTGTGGAAGGGCACCTAGTCTTTGTTTAAGACAATGTCTGAGTTGGAGGTAACGCATGAGTGTTATTCCGGGAGGTTGAATTCCACCTGTAGGTCCCTAAAAGTTTTCCAGGTTTCCCCTGATATAAGTTGGTCCACTCGTCTGATGCCTTGTTGACCCCAATCCTTCCAGGTAATAGTTTTCCCTCCGATTTGGAACCCTTTGTTGCCTATAACGGAGCCCTGTCATGTAAGTGGGGGTCTATCTTAAGGAGCCGATGTACCCGCTGCCAGGTTTTCTTCATGGCTCCTATCATAGGATTGGTGGGTCGGGGGCATTTTTGGCTCGTATCGTATAATAGCTGGAGGCCATAGGGGGCCCCTGTAAGGGCTCGTTCTAAGTCCACCCATAGCGGCGGGGTTATTACAGTCGGGAGTAGGAGGTCCATTTGTGAAAGATGTAACGCGTACGAATAGTGTTCGATCGAGGGAAGGCTTAGTCCACCGCATTCCCAACGGGCTATCAAGGGCTTTCCGTTTTAATGGTATAGGGAAGGAATTGGGCCTATGGCAGGGTGTATTTTATTTTTATCTCACTGTTACCACTCAGATGATCACACATAGCTCAGATTAGGCGATGATGGTACATGAGCACAATTTTGACTCCAGCTTTTAAACATTTTTCTGCCACACTCTATGCATATGCGCTCCTTCAAGTTTTTTGTCACACTATTGGATACATGAAACCAATACTTTTCATATAGGCCAGAATACAAATGAATAACCTACCAACTATGCACAATAATCAAGAAGATGGTACATATCTTAAAATGCATCTCTCCCCCTCTCCTAAAACTCTCTGTTTCACGTCATGATTAAACACATTTCTGACCCTCGCGTATGATACCCAATATTTCCCACATAGGCAACACATCAACATTGCAAAACATGCAGGGTTTCTTTGTAGTTGATGACCTAAAATGCTTTGGTGCCTTATCAGAGGTAAGGGGCACTATCCAAATCTTGTAGAACAAAGTTGTACAATCCTGAAGAAGCGCTTATTTTGTTTGTTGTCTAACTGTTCCTAACATCTAAAGGAAAGACACCAACAATCAGAGATTAGATCAGTAGGAGCTGGTTTAATTGTTTGTGTAGATTCTAGGGCAAACATCTCTTTCCATCTGTTCGCATTACCTAGGAGACCAATATCAACATGGAAAGCGGGTGATAGGTAAATTTCACTAAAACAGGAGGAAACCTAATGTGACAAAGGGACTCAGTTTGCAACCATCTAGAACTGCTTTTTAAGGAGGCGGGCTTAGGAAGCAGTATGTGTATACTAGCATTGTCACCAAGGACTATAACCACCTACTTCTGGAGGGCTACCAACTTGTGAAGCATGCACCTGAGCTGAGATTCATCACACCATTCACCCCAGCATTAATAAATCATATATACTGAGCTTCCAGGCATGCATAAGGCAAGAACCTATGGTTTGGGGATCTGGACAGCCAATAGCCAACACCCCAATTTAGCGCAGGTTAAAATATGCAATGTTATTCTTCCGCAACTTGGAGCTTTTACTGTATAATCTGGTTGATGTGTGGATTTTTCTTTTACAAGTATTCTACATATAAGGTAACATTCTACAAAAACGTAAACAAAACACCCAAGCATCACTCTAGCAGTAGATAAATATTAATAAACAATAAGAGTATCAGTGGCAGAGCACATTATCTTGCTAGAGACAAGGGAATCATCATGAGATGGGTCCTGTTCTGACTGCCTACACATTATTGTTAAAGCACACACAACTTGAGGCACCACACAGAAAGAAATGTTCACTCAGGGTTTGTAAATCCCTCTCTGAAGGCCCAAGTTACATTTGTGAATGCACAACTTAGAAAGTGTGGCAGAGGTCTAGTACATAGAGACTAGGAACAGTTCAAAAAATCAACAGTAGTTTTGTAATCCACACAAATGAATCTAAGTCAACCCAACTAATCACTATCCTGAGGCCTCTGAAGACAGCAGTGGAACAGACTGAATGGGTGCAAGAATGTGTTGTGTGTAGGTTCGGCGTGCGGTGTTGCGTGCCGAACCCGATCTGTCTCGCGGAGCCGGCGTTCACGTCTCGAGCTCTGCATTCTGCGAGAGACGTTTGGAAGAGGGAGAAGCAGGCCAGGAGACGTGACAGCGGCGCTCATCGGGATACATACGGACAATTAAAGATTTTATGTTTCTCCTACTTGAGCGTCTCCTGCATCGATTACAACAACATATTTTTGGTGACGAGGTGGTTTCTTCCTACGCGTTTGGTGAGAGTACATATAGACAACATTCCTTGGCTCTGTCTTCGTGTGGAGCGTCTTCCACATCGATTTACTGAAGAAAACAAGTGTATTCTGGGTATTTCTCTGTGGAGGATTGTTTGTCAGCAGTTATATTGGTGATGTAGAATGTGTATTTACTTGTACTGTGAATGGCCTTTTCACGTGCCATCTTGGAAGTACTTCGTGCTGAATCTCTACTGAAATATATCACCGGTAGAATATTATTGCTACATTGTTCACATCACATTGACTTTGATTGCCACGTCTGGTCTTAAGTAATGCAGTCAGTCAATCCTCCACCACCTTTCTTGGAAACTCCTGGTGCCCCTCCCGTTCCATGGAGACAATGGTTTGATGATTTTGAAACCTACCTGGGTGCTATAGGAGCCTCTCGTTTTCGCCCTGAAAGAAAAAAATGTTTGCTTTTCCATTCGTTGGGGTATGAAGGGAGAGAAATCTTCAAACACTTACCTGACCTACCGCAAATTGATGAAGAACTAGATGAATATTTGATGACTACCAAAAAGTTGTCCACAAGATTTGATGTATTACCGAGTCTAGTAGTTTTGCGGCACAAATTCTTCAAGCGGCAGCAATTTCAAAGTGAGGATGTTGATGCATATGTCAGTGCTCTAAGACAACTGGCTTCCAAGTGTGAATTTCGGGATTTTCAAGACCAACTCATAAGGGACCAGTTCATTGGTCATTGTTCGAATAAACAGATTATGCAGAAATTACTCACCAAGGGAAATCCAATGTTGGATGAAGCTATCAAAGTAGCCAAGAGTGTGGAGCTGGCACAGATCTCTTTGATGGAACTCTCTTCTAGCTCCGCTGTGAAGGACTCTGATCCTCTTCATGTCAGTGTTGTTACAAAAAGGGGCGCAGCAAAGAATGCTGAGATGAAGAAAAGTGACAATCCTTTTTTTAGGTCTTCGAATATTTGTTTTAGATGTGGAAACATGCCCCATTTCAAGGATGGCAAGACTTGTCCGGCGAAGAACGTTGTGTGTAGAAAATGTGGCAAAGTTGGTCATTTTGCTAAAGTCTGTCAATCCACAAGTAATAAGCAAGCTAATGTAACGTGTGTGGTGAAGGATGATGAGGAAAAAAGAGAAGAATCTTTTGTAAAAGCCTTTCAAGACATGATTGTTGTGGTCAGAGATAAAGTTTTAGGGGTCAAGGAACAAAACAAATGCATAGATCCCATGGTGGATATTTGGGTTGGGGATAAATTGCTCCGTTTATTGGTGGACTCTGGTGCACGTATTACGATGATTTCATCAGATCTGTTCCATAATATTTGGGGTGACAGAAAGTTATTCCCTCCCGATACGTCACCTGTCTCTTATGAAGGAAGGAAAATTGAGTTAGAAGGTTATATAGAAGACACTTTAGTATTCAAGGGTCGGAAGATTTTTTGTAAAATCTATGTGGCATACAAGGGCTTGAACATTTTGGGGTGGTACCATCAGGGTTTGTTTGGTATGGTGCTGAAACCTGGAACTAAAGAACAAGTTTTGGTGGTGGAGAACGCAGATTCCAAGGCACCGTTTGAATATGAGTTTCCTGGTATTTTTGCCCAGGGTTTGGGAAAGATTACAGGTTTCAAGCATAGGATAAAGATTAAGGATAGGGCCATTCCTGTTAAACATAAAGTCAGGTCGGTGCCGTTTAGTTTAAGAGATCTTAAAACTGAATTGAACAAGCTTCAACAGAATGGTGTAATTGAACCAATTGAGTCCAGTTTGTGGCTTTCTCCCTTGGTTGTTGCCCGTAAACGTAATGGAGACCTACGTTTATGTGTGGACCTCAGGAGTCTCAATAAGGAAATATGGGTAGACTCGTATCCTTTACCCAAGATCAGTGACCTACTCGAAGGGCTCAGGGGCTCAGTGTGGTTTTCAAAGATTGATCTGGCATCTGCGTATCACCAGGTTGAGTTGGATGAGGATTCGCGCCATTACACAGCTTTCAATTCACCCTTTGGCACTTTCCAGTTTTGCAGGATGCCATTCGGGTTACCTTCTGCTGCGTCAGCGTTCCAACGCATCATGCACAAAATTTTGGGGCAAATTCATGGTATACTAATCTTTCAGGACGTTGTGTTGATTCACACAATGGGTTTAGAAGATCACAATGAGAAAATTAGATAATTGTTTAAGATTTTTCAGTCTTTTGGTGTCTGTGTAAAGAAAGAAAAAATTGAGTTTTACAAGAAAAAGATAGAATTTTTAGGCCATTGTGTGTCTGGGGAAGGTATTACACCTCGTCCTGGCCTAGTAAAGGCGATTGTAGATTCTCCTAACCCTAAGGATAAGGATGAGTTGCGATCTTTTGTTGGCATGTGTGAATACTACTCAAAGTTCATTTCCAACTCAGCTAGCAAAATGAAAGTCTTGTCCAATATGCTCAAAAGCAAAGTACCATTTAAATGGGACAGTGAGTGTCAAACGATTTTCGAAAGGGTGAAGCAAGAGTTGGTGGATGCCAGACCACTGAGTCCTTACGACCCCAGCCAATTGTGTACCATTACGGTTGATGCTAGTAGGTATGGGTTGGGGGCTGTTTTGTCGCAACGTTTGGGAAAAGAGGAGAAAGTTATTAGTTATGCTTCTAGAGTTTTACGTGATCCTGAACTGAATTATTCGGTGATTGAAAAAGAGTTGCTAGCATGCTATTGGGCTAGTGAGAAATTTAGGAGTTATGTGTAGGGCAGAAACTATGTAATTCAAACAGATCATAAGGCGTTGGTTTACATTTTAAATGGGGATAAAATTAACTATACGACCCTTCGTATCGCACGCCTCACCACAAAATTGTTGCAGTATGACTTTCAGGTCAAGTATATTCCTGGGAAAGATAATTTCATAGCAGATTTTCTATCGCGTCTACCTATCAATGAAGAAATTAATCTTGATTTGGAGGATGATGTGGAAGATTGTTTTAAAGCTGCTGTTGATGCTGATGAGTCCAAGGTGTGCACGGAGACGGTGTGGAGGATGGCTGAAAGCAGTGATGAGGTGTTGTCCATTGTTAAGCAGCATATAATCAATGGTTGGCCTAAAGAAAGAAATTTGAATCCTGAAGTTCAACCTTATGCCAAGGTGTGCGAAGAATTGTCAATTGAAAACGGGATTATTTTGAGGAATGATAAATGTGTTCCCCCGTGTGAGATTCATACAAGGTTAGTGGATCATGCTCATGAGGGTAATCTTGGTGCCACTATGACTAAGAGACGTATTAGAGCACACTATTGGTGGCCTTCTATGGACAGGGATGTAGAAAGAGTGGTTGGTGGATGCGTGGTGTTTAATGGTGCAGAAAAAGGGTTGAAGATTGTAAAACCTCCATTACAACCCATATCGTTACCAGACAAGGCTTGGGTTAAAGTTGGGGTCGATATGGTTGGACCTTTCAATTTTCTCCCCAGTCAGATGCGTTATGCTTTTGTACTAATGGACTACTTCAGTAAGTGGCCAGAAGTGTGTTTTTTTGCAAAGCCTACTGCTGGTAGTGTGATTCAGTTTCTCTAAGAGATTTTTTGGAGGGAAGGTTTTCCGGAGACCTTGATCTCGGATAATGGTGTACAGTTTGTGTGTAATGATATGGAAACGTTTCTGAGAGAGTCTGGTGTGGAACATTTGAAGAGTTCTCTATACCATCCTCAAACTAATGGATTAGTAGAGAGAATGAATAGGGTGGTTGTAGAGTGTATCAAGTGGGCTAAAGCAAGTAAGCTGGATGTGGAAGAAGCAGTGAATTCTATGTTGTGGTTCTATCGTACCACTCCACATTCTGTGACAAAAATCTCTCCTTTTGAACTGTTCAAAGGAAGACATAGCACGTCAAGACTGTTTCCAGCGTGGTTAGCCAAAGTTGTGTCTGGTAAATTTCCTGATTCTGTGAACAAGGACTGAGTGTTGGGTGAAGTAAAACAAAATCAAGAAAAGGTAAAAGCTAGGTATGACCTGAAGAATTCTACAAAAAAACTCTCATTCAACCCGGAGATCTGGTGCGTGTCAAGTTACAGACATTTGTGAGGAAAGGGGAGGCCTGCTATGGATGTCCAGTGAGGGTGAAGAAAGTATGTGGTAATGCCATCATGTTTGAGGGTGGTCAATGGTGGAATATGGGTAAGGTTGTTAAGGAAAAGGATGTCAGTCACTGTGGAATGGAAGGAGGTGGCATCTCTGGGTCAGAGGGCTTCCATCAGGGACGGAAGGTGTCAGACAACCATTGGTTGGTGGAATGGAGGGAGGTGGCATCTCTGGGTCAGAGGGCTTCCATCAGGGACGGAAGGTGTCAGACAACCATTGGTTAGAACCCCACACCTTGAGGAGATCTGTCCGTGAGAAACGGGTGCAGATCAAACTCAGGGAACATCATAGTGTTTAGTAAGAATGTTTTAATTTTTTTGTTGTCATCTCATGGACACACTTATGTGATTGCTAAAAGTTATGTAATGCTCTTATGTAATTTGTTCTTCTCTATGTAAGTTGTTCTTATTTTTTTTTTAAAAAGGGAGATAATATGTTGTGTGTAGGTTCGCCGCGCGGTGTTGCATGCCGAACCCGATCTGTCTCGCGGAGCCGGCGGTCGCGTCTCGAGTTCTGCATTCTGCGAGAGACGTTTGGAAGAGGCAGAAGCAGGCCAGGAGACGCGACAGCGGCGCTCATTGGGACACATACCGACAATTAAAGATTTTATGTTACTCCTACTTGAGCGTCTCCTGCATCGATTACAACAGAATGCAAAGAATTTTCCTAAGGATTTCTGTAGGGTGCAGGAAATTCTTTGAAATTACGCTGCAGAAAAAACTCCAAGATGCTCCATAAACAGAAATCTTCTAGGAAGAGGTTGGCAGTTTTAAGACTGTCTTAGCTGGAGAGCTACGGACATAAGTGAAAAGCAGAATCGAAGCAGACACTTTCTCTCATGGACTGGGAGGTACTCCAAGTATCTGGTAAAGCCCTCAGTGTGGCTTTTATAGACTGTGGGATCCTCTAATCCTGCAGTGTATCCTCAAAACCAGTGATCCTCACATCCGACACTAAGGGGGTTATTACAACTTTGGAGGAGGTGTTAATCTGTCCCAAATGTGACGGATATACCACCAGCCGTGTTATGAGTTCCATAGGATATAATGGACTCGTAATACGGCTGGTGGTATATCTGTCACTTTACCGTCACTTTTGGGACGGATTAACACCTCCTCAATAGTTGTGATAACCCCCTAAATCATTGAATCCCAGGATTTTTGAATCTTGAGGTGGAGCCTCAAATCCCGCTGTAGCTCACAGCACAGATGCATACTATAATGGCTTCTGGGATGCCCACATAGGGGCAGTATTGGCTATGCTGGTGATGGGGAGATCACATTCACAACTGGGGATTACACATGTAGCAGCTTGGATGATATCTTGACTGAAAATACCTTAAACAATAGCTTAAAAGGGAGGCCAGTATTGCTCAGGATGAAAGGAGGAAGGGAGGAAGGGCAAGCAAATGTGACAAGCCATAACAATAATGATTTTTTGAATGAATTCTCTTATAGAGTAGGACAATCTAATTATAGATATCTACCCTGTATGGACTCCCCTAAAATGGAAGGCACCTTTAAATGGGTTTTCTTAAAAAATAAGATGAGGTATTCTGCATCATCTTCTTGCTCATCAGTGGTCGTTAGCTAGGGGACAAAAAAGAGCACTGGCTAAGACAATACGTTTCACAAGAGAGACCCACAGGATTTGCCTATGTTTGCGGGATCCTTATTTGTCTTTCTCATCATCTGAGCTTTACTTCTGTGTTAAGCAGATTCCTGATAATCATCTGGAAAAGTAAGTCCTAAAATGGGTTTTGGTGCTGGGAAATATCAGCTTTCCCTTTACTTTGGGTAAGGGTGCACAAACTATTTTCATTTCAATAAATATGCAAATTTTCATGTTTGATAGCTCTCTAAGCATGTGTCGATCTAGCTGAGCTATACCCAGTTACTCAGCCCCAACTGGACTGCCTGTTTGCTCTGAATATTTGCTCTTTGACTTTTCTTTTTTTGGTCAGTATTTAAAATTTGCTAAAACCTTTGATAATAAAGTATTTAACTATTGAAAATTTCCCCTTTATGATTGGTCTTTTTTATTCCAGCCTATCACTTACCAAGGTCTCTCAGCTTCTTTTTACATTAATTTTTGCAGAGTCATTACGTTAAGTTCTGAAAATTGTATTATTTTAGGCTACTTCATTTATCATGCAGATGATCCCTAAAAGTAGCCAGCCACTCAACTAGTTTACAATATTCAATGCTATACTACTTTTTTTGAAGTTCATCTACTCTCCTAGATGTATGGCTGCCCGAACTCTGTAACTTCTTCATGCTAGCTTTGCATTGGTCCACATTGTGTTCATTGACCAATGGTATGGTCTGGTCACTGAAATTTGGAGTTAAGTCTTAAATCAATGGAGCAGCCTCCTAGAACCACCCAGAGAAGGGAACAGCAGGAGACGTGATCTTATTAATAAAGAAGTATCTTCTAAAGAGCCCACCAGCTTGCTAGGGAATATTGATGAGTTTTCAGATGAACCTGAAAAGTTATATCTTCTATTCTATTCTTGTGTCTGTTCCTTCAAAATCGAGGAGCTAAGTCATCCCTATAAACCGGTAAAATCATCTGATTATACCAGACCTTATAAAGGATATGTTCATTTATGGAGAATGAAGATGGCACCACTGTTACTCTGATGCAGTACTCTTACTCTGAGGAGGTGTTTCTGACTGAAAAAGTAGCTCAATCAATACAGAATCTGTGTGTCTGAACAGTCAGAAACCACAATTAATTCCTAAGTTGTTATTTATATATTGAGAAATCTTTTTGTCACTGCCATGTGGCAATGTCACAACCATTTAACAAACAATATTTCAAACATGTTTGCATCAAAATAATAACCATTTATAATTCCATCTCCAACTCTGTTAACCCCTTCTGTGCCCAGGACGTAATGGTTACGTCCTGAGGCACAGTGCTGCTGTGCCCAGGACGTAACCATTACGTCCTGTGCACAGAGCCCAGAGGGAGCACTCTCGCTCCCTCTGTGGGGTTCCACCCCACCCCCCCAAGTCAGGGATGGAAGGGGAAGCCCTTCCCCTCCCACCCCCGACCCCCCCAACCCCCCCTGTGACGTCAGCGCGCGAGCGCGCGCTGATTAGTCACAGGGTCTCCCCCATCGCGCTGGAAGCAGAGCTTCCAGCGCGATTGAAAAATAAATGCTTTTGCATTTCTTTTTCAATCCCATGGGGGAGGCCCCGAGAGGCTTCAAAGTCTCTCACAGGTTTCAAAAGCCGGATTGCTTGCAATCCGGCTTTTGAAACCCCACTAGACACCAGGGATTATTATTTTTTTCAGTGAAATTGGCAAAAGGGAGCGACCTCTTGGGCAAGGGTCGCTCCCGGGGGGGCATTTTTTTAGGAAGGCCTTTTCTGCCCCCCCGTGGGGGGCAGAAACCTCTAGGCACCAGGGACCTTTTTTTTTTTTTTGTGATGATTTCTTTTTTTTTTAGGTGGGGAGCGATCCCTTAGGCAAGGGTCGCTCCCCTACGGGGCAATATATATTTAGGCCATTTCTGCCCCCCTTGGGTGCAGATTGGCCTATTTTGATGAGGCCAATCTGCCCCCAAGGGGGGCAGAAACCATTAGACACCAGGGAGTTGTTTTTGCGCGTGAATTTCACGCAACGGGAGCGACCCCTTTGGCAAGGGTCGCTCCCAGGGGGGGCATTTTTTTGGGAAGGCCTTTTCTGCCCCCCCTGGGGACAGAAACCTCTAGGCACCAAGGATCTTTTTTTTTTTTTTTTGTTATGTTTTCTTTTTTTTTTAGGTGGGGAGCGACCCCTTAGGCAAGGGTCGCTCCCCTAGGGGGCAAATTATATTTAGTCCATTTCTGCCCCCCTTGGGGGCAGATTTGCCTATTTTGATGAGGCCAATCTGCCCCCAAGGGGGGCAGAAACCATTAGACACCAGGGAGTTTTTTTTTGCGTGAATTTCACGCAAGGGGAGCGACCCCTTAGGCAAGGGTCGCTCCCTGGGGGGGGATTATTTAGGCCATTTCTGCCCCCCTGGGGGGGGTAGATCAGCCTATTTTGATTGGGCTGATCTGCCTCCAAGGGGGGCAGAAACCACTAGGCACCAGGGATTTTTTTGTTTTTCTGTTTTACAGATGGGGAGCGACCCCCTTGGACAAGGGTCGCTCCCCTTCAGGGGCAAAATGTATTTAGGCCATTTCTGCCCGCTTTGGGAGCAGATCAGCCGATTTTAGGTCAATCTGACCCCAAGGGGGGCAGAAACCACAAGGCACCAGGGATCTTTTTTTTGCGCCGTCACACAAGGGGAGCGACCTTGTAGCCAAGGGTCGCTCCCCGGGGGGGGTGGGAGGGGCCAAATTATTTTAGGCCATCTCTGCCCCCCTGGGGGCAGATCGGCCTATTGGTATTAGGCCGATCTACCCCCAGGGGGGGCAGAAACCTCTAGGCGCCAGGGCAAATTTTTTGTTTGTGTTTTTTTTTTGGTTTTTTTTTTTTTTTAGAGATGGGCAGCGACCGATCAGGCAAGGGTCGCTCCCCTGGGGGGCAAATTGTATTTAGACCATTTCTGCCCCCCTTGGGGGCAGATTGGTCGATTTTAGGTCAATCTGCCCCAAGGGGGCAGAAACCACTAGGCACCGGGGATTTGTTTTTTGGCGCCAATGTCACGCAAGGGGAGCGACCCCGTAGGTAAGGGTCGCTCCGGGGGGTGGGGGGGTGGGTGTTCGGGGGCAAATTTATTTTATGCCATTTTTTTTTGTTTTTGTTTTTTTAGAGATGGGGAGCGACCCATCAGACAGGGGTCGCTCCCCTGGGGGGCAAACTGTGTTTAGACCATTTCTGCCCCCCTTGGGGGCAGATTGGTCGATTTTAGGTCAATCTGCCCCAAGGGGGCAGAAACCACTAGGCACCGGGATTTGTTTTTTGGCGCCAATGTCACGCAGGGGGAGCGACCCCGTAGGCAATAGTCGCTCCGGGGGGGGGGGTGGGGGTTCAGGGGGCAAATTTATTTTAGGCCATTTCTGCACCTCCTGGGGGCAGATCGGCCTATTATTAGGCCGATCTGCCCCCAGGGGGGGCAGAAACCTCTTGTTGCCAGAGCAAAATTTTTTTGTGTGTTTCTTTTTGTTTGTTTGGTTTTTTTTAGAGATGGGGAGCGACCCATCAGGCAAGGGTCGCTCCCCTGGGGGGCAAATTGTGTTTAGACCATTTCTGCCCCCCTTGGGGGCAGATTGGTCGATTTTAGGTCAATCTGCCCCAAGGGGGTAGAAACCACTAGGCACCGGGGATTTGTTTTTTGGCGCCAATGTCACGCAGGGGGAGCGACCCAGTAGGCAAAGGTCGCCTCGGGGGGGGGGAACGGGGGGGGTGTTCGGGGGGCAAATTTATTTTAGGCCATTTCTGCCCCCAGGGGGGGCAGAAACCTCTTGTTGCCAGGGCAAATTTGTTTTAGCGTTTTTTTTTTAGTTTGTTTGTTTTTTTAGAGATGGGGAGCGACCCATCAGACAAGGGTCGCTCCCCTGGGGGGCAAACTGCGTTTAGACCATTTCTGCCCCCCTTGGGGGCAGATTGGTCGATTGTAGGTCAATCTGCCCCAAGGGGGCAGAAACCACTAGGCACCGGGGATTTGTTTTTTGGCGCCAATGTCACGCAAGGGGAGTGACCCCGTAGGTAAGGGTCGCTCCGGGGGGTGGGTGTTCGGGGGCAAATTTATTTTATGCCATTTTTTTTTTGTTTTTGTTTTTTTAGAGATGGGGAGCGACCCATCAGACAAGGGTCGCTCCCCTGGGGGGCAAACTGTGTTTAGACCATTTCTGCCCCCCTTGGGGGCAGATTGGTCGATTTTAGGTCAATCTGCCCCAAGGGGGCAGAAACCACTAGGCACCGGGATTTGTTTTTTGGCGCCAATGTCACGCAGGGGGAGTGACCCTGTAGGCAATAGTTGCTCCGGGGGGGGGGTGGGGGTTCAGGAGGCAAATTTATTTTAGGCCATTTCTGCCCCCCCTGGGGGCAGATCGGCCTATTATTAGGCCGATCTGCCCCCAGGGGGGGCAGAAACCTCTTGTTGCCAGAGCAAATTTTTTTTGTGTGTTTTTTTTTTGTTTGTTTGTTTTTTTTTAGAGATGGGGAGCGACCCATCAGGCAAGGGTCGCTCCCCTGGGGGGCAAATTGTGTTTAGACCATTTCTGCCCCCCTTGGGGGCAGATTGGTCGATTTTAGGTCAATCTGCCCCATCAGACAAGGGTCGCTCCCCTGGGGGGCAAACTGTGTTTAGACCATTTCTGCCCCCCTTGGGGGCAGATTGGTCGATTTTAGGTCAATCTGCCCCAAGGGGGCAGAAACCACTAGGCACCAGGGATTTGTTTTTTGGCGCCAATGTCACGCAGGGGGAGCGACAGCGTAGGCAATGGTCGCTCCGGGTGGGGGGGTTCAGGGGGCAAATTTATTTTAGGCCATTTCTGCCCCCCCTGGGGGCAGATCGGCCTATTATTAGGCCGATCTGCCCCCACGGGGGGCAGAAACCTCTTGTTGCCAGGGCAAAAAAATTTGTTGTGTTTTTTTTTTGTTTGTTTGGTTTTTTTTAGAGATGGGGAGCGACCCATCAGGCAAGGGTCGCTCCTCTGGGGGGCAAATTGTGTTTAGACCATTTCTGCCCCCCTTGGGGGCAGATTGGTCGATTTTAGGTCAATCTGCCCCAAGGGGGCAGAAACCACTAGGCACCGGGGATTTGTTTTTTGGCGCCAATGTCACGCAGGGGGAGCGACCCAGTAGGCAAGGGTCTCCCTGGGGGGGGGAACGGGGGGGTGTTCGGGGGGGCAAATTTATTTTAGGCCATTTCTGCCCCCCCTGGCTCCTCTCAGATTGTAGAACTTTCTGCCACAGAAATGTGAGGAACATGTGTTTTTTTAGCCACATTTTGAGGTTTGCAAAGGATTCTGGGTAACAGAACCTGGTCCCAGCCACACAAGTCACCCCATCTTGGATTCCCCCAGGTCTCTAGTTTTCAGAAATGCACAGGTTTGGTAGGTTTCCCTAGGTGGCGGCTGAGCTACAGGCCAAAATCCACAGGTAGGCACTTTGCTAAAAACAGGTCTGTTTTCTGTGATGTGTCCACGTTGCGCTTTGGGGCGTTTCCTGTCGCGGGCGCTAGGCCTACCCACACAAGTGAGGTATTATTTTTATCGGGAGACGTGGGGGAATGCTGGGTGGAAGGAAATTTGTGGCTCCTCTCAGATTCCAGAACTTTCTGCCACAGAAATGTGAGGAACATGTGTTTTTTTAGCCACATTTTGAGGTTTGCCAAGGATTCTGGGTAACAGAACCTGGTCCGAGCCACACAAGTCACCCCATCCTGGATTCCCCTAGGTCTCTAGTATTCAGAAATGCACAGGTTTGGTAGGTTTCCCTAGGTGGCGGCTGAGCTACAGGCCAAAATCTACAGGTAGGCACTTTGCAAAAAACACCTCTGTTGTCCTTCAAAAATTTGGTTGTGTCCACGTTGCGCTTTGGGGCGTTTCCTGTCGTGGGCGCTAGGCCTACCCACACAAGTGAGGTATCATTTTTATAGGGAGACGTGGGGGAACGCTGGGTGGAAGGAAATTTGTGGGTCCTCTCAGATTCCAGAACTTTCTGCCACAGAAATGTGAGGAACATGTGTTTTTTTAGCCAAATTTTGAGGTTTGCAAAGGATTCTGGGTAACAGAACCTGGTCCCAGCCACACAAGTCACCCCATCTTGGATTCCCCTAGGTCTCTAGTTTTCAGAAATGCACAGGTTTGGTAGGTTTCCCTGGGTGGCGGCTGAGCTACAGGCCAAAATCCACAGGTAGGCACTTTGCTAAAAACAGGTCTGTTTTCTGTGATGTGTCCACGTTGCGCTTTGGGGTGTTTCCTGTCGCGGGCGCTAGGCCTACCCACACAAGTGAGGTATCATTTTTATCGGGAGACGTGGGGGAACGCTGGGTGGAAGGAAATTTGTGGCTCCTCTCAGATTCCAGAACTTTCTGCCACAGAAATGTGAGGAACATGTGTTTGTTTAGCCACATTTTGAGGTTTGCAAAGGATTCTGGGTAACAGAACCTGGTCCCAGCCACACAAGTCACCGCATCTTGGATTCCCCTAGGTCTCTAGTTTTCAGAAATGCACAGGTTTGGTAGGTTTCCCTAGGTGGCGGCTGAGCTACAGGCCAAAATCCACAGGTAGGCACTTTGCTAAAAACAGGTCTATTTTCTGTGATGTGTCCACGTTGCGCTTTGGGGCGTTTCCTGTCGCGGGCGCTAGGCCTACCCACACAAGTGAGGTATCATTTTTATCGGGAGACGTGGGGGAACGCTGGGTGGAAGGAAATTTGTGGCTCCTCTCAGATTCCAGAACTTTCTGCCACTGAAATGTGAGGAACATGTGTTTTTTTAGCCACATTTTGAGGTTTGCAAAGGATTCTGGGTAACAGAACCTGGTCCCAGACACACAAGTCACCCCATCTTGGATTCCCCCAGGTCTCTAGTTTTCAGAAATGCACAGGTTTGGTAGGTTTCCCTAGGTGGCGGCTGAGCTACAGGCCAAAACCTACAGGTAGGCACTTTGCAAAAAACACCTCTGTTTTCCTTCAAAAATTTGGTTGTGTCCACGTTGCGCTTTGGGGCGTTTCCTGTCGTGGGCGCTAGGCCTACCCACACAAGTGAGGTATCATTTTTATCGGGAGACGTGGGGGAACACTGGGTGGAAGGAAATTTGTGGCTCCTCTCAGATTCCAGAACTTTCTGCCACAGAAATGTGAGGAACATGTGTTTTTTTAGCCAAATTTTGAGGTTTGCAAAGGATTCTGGGTAACAGAACCTGGTCCCAGCCACACAAGTCACCCCATCTTGGATTCCCCTAGGTCTCTAGTTTTCAGAAATGCACAGGTTTGGTAGGTTTCCCTAGGTGGCGGCTGAGCTACAGGCCAAAATCCACAGGTAGGCACTTTGCTAAAAACAGGTCTGTTTTCTGTGATGTGTCCACGTTGCGCTTTGGGGCGTTTCCTGTCGCGGGCGCTAGGCCTACCCACACAAGTGAGGTATCATTTTTATAGGGAGACGTGGGGGAACGCTGGGTGGAAGGAAATTTGTGGGTCCTCTCAGATTCCAGAACTTTCTGCCACAGAAATGTGAGGAACATGTGTTTTTTTAGCCAAATTTTGAGGTTTGCAAAGGATTCTGGGTAACAGAACCTGGTCCCAGCCACACAAGTCACCCCATCTTGGATTCCCCTAGGTCTCTAGTTTTCAGAAATGCACAGGTTTGGTAGGTTTCCCTGGGTGGCGGCTGAGCTACAGGCCAAAATCCACAGGTAGGCACTTTGCTAAAAACAGGTCTGTTTTCTGTGATGTGTCCACGTTGCGCTTTGGGGTGTTTCCTGTCGCGGGCGCTAGGCCTACCCACACAAGTGAGGTATCATTTTTATCGGGAGACGTGGGGGAACGCTGGGTGGAAGGAAATTTGTGGCTCCTCTCAGATTCCAGAACTTTCTGCCACAGAAATGTGAGGAACATGTGTTTGTTTAGCCACATTTTGAGGTTTGCAAAGGATTCTGGGTAACAGAACCTGGTCCCAGCCACACAAGTCACCGCATCTTGGATTCCCCTAGGTCTCTAGTTTTCAGAAATGCACAGGTTTGGTAGGTTTCCCTAGGTGGCGGCTGAGCTACAGGCCAAAATCCACAGGTAGGCACTTTGCTAAAAACAGGTCTATTTTCTGTGATGTGTCCACGTTGCGCTTTGGGACGTTTCCTGTCGCGGGCGCTAGGCCTACCCACACAAGTGAGGTATCATTTTTATCGGGAGACGTGGGGGAACGCTGGGTGGAAGGAAATTTGTGGCTCCTCTCAGATTCCAGAACTTTCTGCCACTGAAATGTGAGGAACATGTGTTTTTTTAGCCACATTTTGAGGTTTGCAAAGGATTCTGGGTAACAGAACCTGGTCCCAGACACACAAGTCACCCCATCTTGGATTCCCCCAGGTCTCTAGTTTTCAGAAATGCACAGGTTTGGTAGGTTTCCCTAGGTGGCGGCTGAGCTACAGGCCAAAACCTACAGGTAGGCACTTTGCAAAAAACACCTCTGTTTTCCTTCAAAAATTTGGTTGTGTCCACGTTGCGCTTTGGGGCGTTTCCTGTCGTGGGCGCTAGGCCTACCCACACAAGTGAGGTATCATTTTTATCGGGAGACGTGGGGGAACACTGGGTGGAAGGAAATTTGTGGCTCCTCTCAGATTCCAGAACTTTCTGCCACAGAAATGTGAGGAACATGTGTTTTTTTAGCCAAATTTTGAGGTTTGCAAAGGATTCTGGGTAACAGAACCTGGTCCCAGCCACACAAGTCACCCCATCTTGGATTCCCCTAGGTCTCTAGTTTTCAGAAATGCACAGGTTTGGTAGGTTTCCCTAGGTGGCGGCTGAGCTACAGGCCAAAATCCACAGGTAGGCACTTTGCTAAAAACAGGTCTGTTTTCTGTGATGTGTCCACGTTGCGCTTTGGGGCGTTTCCTGTCGCGGGCGCTAGGCCTACCCACACAAGTGAGGTATCATTTTTATCGGGAGACGTGGGGGAACGCTGGGTGGAAGGAAATTTGTGGCTCCTCTCAGATTCCAGAACTTTCTGCCACAGAAATGTGAGGAACATGTGTTTTTTTAGCCACATTTTGAGGTTTGCAAAGGATTCTGGGTAACAGAACCTGATCCCAGCCACACAAGTCACCCCATCTTGGATTCCCCTAGGTCTCTAGTTTTCAGAAATGCACAGGTTTGGTAGGTTTCCCTAGGTGGCGGCTGAGCTACAGGCCAAAATCTACAGGTAGGCACTTTGCAAAAACCACCTCTGTTTTCCTTCAAAAATTTGGCTGTGTCCACGTTGCGCTTTGGGGCGTTTCCTGTTGCGGGCGCTAGGCCTACCCACACAAGTGAGGTATCATTTTTATCAGGAGACGTGGGGGAATGCTGGGTGGAGTGAAATTTGTGGCTCCTCTCAGATTCCAGAACTTTCTGCCACAGAAATGTGAGGAACATGTGTTTTTTTAGCCACATTTTGAGGTTTGCAAAGGATTCTGGGTAACAGAACCTGGTCCCAGCCACACAAGTCACCCCATCTTGGATTCCCCTAGGTCTCTAGTTTTCAGAAATGCACAGGTTTGGTAGGTTTCCCTAGGTGGCGGCTGAGCTACAGGCCAAAATCTACAGGTAGGCACTTTGCAAAAACCACCTCTGTTTTCCTTCAAAAATTTGGCTGTGTCCACGTTGCGCTTTGGGGCGTTTCCTGTTGCGGGCGCTAGGCCTACCCACACAAGTGAGGTATCATTTTTATCAGGAGACGTGGGGGAACGCTGGGTGGAAGGAAATTTGTGGCTCCTCTCAGATTCCAGAACTTTCTGCCACAGAAATGTGAGGAACATGTGTTTTTTTAGCCAAATTTTGAGGTTTGCAAAGGATTCTGGGTAACAGAACCTGGTCCCAGCCACACAAGTCACCCCATCTTGGATTCCCCTAGGTCTCTAGTTTTCAGAAATGCACAGGTTTGGTAGGTTTCCCTAGGTGGCGGCTGAGCTACAGGCCAAAATCTACAGGTAGGCACTTTGCTAAAAACAGGTCTGTTTTCTGTGATGTGTCCACGTTGCGCTTTGGGGCGTTTCCTGTCACGGGCGCTAGGCCTACCCACACAAGTGTGGTATCATTTTTATCGGGAGACGTGGGGGAACGCTGGGTGGAAGGAAATTTGTGGCTCCTCTCAGATTCCAGAACTTTCTGCCACAGAAATGTGAGGAACATGTGTTTTTTTAGCCAAATTTTGAGGTTTGCAAAGGATTCTGGGTAACAGAACCTGGTCCCAGCCACACAAGTCACCCCATCTTGGATTCCCCTAGGTCTCTAGTTTTCAGAAATGCACAGGTTTGGTAGGTTTCCCTAGGTGGCGGCTGAGCTACAGGCCAAAATCCACAGGTAGGCACTTTGCTAAAAACAGGTCTGTTTTCTGTGATGTGTCCACGTTGCGCTTTGGGGCGTTTCCTGTCGCGGGCGCTAGGCCTACCCACACAAGTGAGGTATCATTTTTATAGGGAGACGTGGGGGAACGCTGGGTGGAAGGAAATTTGTGGGTCCTCTCAGATTCCAGAACTTTCTGCCACAGAAATGTGAGGAACATGTGTTTTTTTAGCCAAATTTTGAGGTTTGCAAAGGATTCTGGGTAACAGAACCTGGTCCCAGCCACACAAGTCACCCCATCTTGGATTCCCCTAGGTCTCTAGTTTTCAGAAATGCACAGGTTTGGTAGGTTTCCCTGGGTGGCGGCTGAGCTACAGGCCAAAATCCACAGGTAGGCACTTTGCTAAAAACAGGTCTGTTTTCTGTGATGTGTCCACGTTGCGCTTTGGGGTGTTTCCTGTCGCGGGCGCTAGGCCTACCCACACAAGTGAGGTATCATTTTTATCGGGAGACGTGGGGGAACGCTGGGTGGAAGGAAATTTGTGGCTCCTCTCAGATTCCAGAACTTTCTGCCACAGAAATGTGAGGAACATGTGTTTGTTTAGCCACATTTTGAGGTTTGCAAAGGATTCTGGGTAACAGAACCTGGTCCCAGCCACACAAGTCACCGCATCTTGGATTCCCCTAGGTCTCTAGTTTTCAGAAATGCACAGGTTTGGTAGGTTTCCCTAGGTGGCGGCTGAGCTACAGGCCAAAATCCACAGGTAGGCACTTTGCTAAAAACAGGTCTATTTTCTGTGATGTGTCCACGTTGCGCTTTGGGGCGTTTCCTGTCGCGGGCGCTAGGCCTACCCACACAAGTGAGGTATCATTTTTATCGGGAGACGTGGGGGAACGCTGGGTGGAAGGAAATTTGTGGCTCCTCTCAGATTCCAGAACTTTCTGCCACTGAAATGTGAGGAACATGTGTTTTTTTAGCCACATTTTGAGGTTTGCAAAGGATTCTGGGTAACAGAACCTGGTCCCAGACACACAAGTCACCCCATCTTGGATTCCCCCAGGTCTCTAGTTTTCAGAAATGCACAGGTTTGGTAGGTTTCCCTAGGTGGCGGCTGAGCTACAGGCCAAAACCTACAGGTAGGCACTTTGCAAAAAACACCTCTGTTTTCCTTCAAAAATTTGGTTGTGTCCACGTTGCGCTTTGGGGCGTTTCCTGTCGTGGGCGCTAGGCCTACCCACACAAGTGAGGTATCATTTTTATCGGGAGACGTGGGGGAACACTGGGTGGAAGGAAATTTGTGGCTCCTCTCAGATTCCAGAACTTTCTGCCACAGAAATGTGAGGAACATGTGTTTTTTTAGCCAAATTTTGAGGTTTGCAAAGGATTCTGGGTAACAGAACCTGGTCCCAGCCACACAAGTCACCCCATCTTGGATTCCCCTAGGTCTCTAGTTTTCAGAAATGCAAAGGTTTGGTAGGTTTCCCTAGGTGGCGGCTGAGCTACAGGCCAAAATCCACAGGTAGGCACTTTGCTAAAAACAGGTCTGTTTTCTGTGATGTGTCCACGTTGCGCTTTGGGGCGTTTCCTGTCGCGGGCGCTAGGCCTACCCACACAAGTGAGGTATCATTTTTATCGGGAGACGTGGGGGAACGCTGGGTGGAAGGAAATTTGTGGCTCCTCTCAGATTCCAGAACTTTCTGCCACAGAAATGTGAGGAACATGTGTTTTTTTAGCCACATTTTGAGGTTTGCAAAGGATTCTGGGTAACAGAACCTGATCCCAGCCACACAAGTCACCCCATCTTGGATTCCCCTAGGTCTCTAGTTTTCAGAAATGCACAGGTTTGGTAGGTTTCCCTAGGTGGCGGCTGAGCTACAGGCCAAAATCTACAGGTAGGCACTTTGCAAAAACCACCTCTGTTTTCCTTCAAAAATTTGGCTGTGTCCACGTTGCGCTTTGGGGCGTTTCCTGTTGCGGGCGCTAGGCCTACCCACACAAGTGAGGTATCATTTTTATCAGGAGACGTGGGGGAATGCTGGGTGGAGTGAAATTTGTGGCTCCTCTCAGATTCCAGAACTTTCTGCCACAGAAATGTGAGGAACATGTGTTTTTTTAGCCACATTTTGAGGTTTGCAAAGGATTCTGGGTAACAGAACCTGGTCCCAGCCACACAAGTCACCCCATCTTGGATTCCCCTAGGTCTCTAGTTTTCAGAAATGCACAGGTTTGGTAGGTTTCCCTAGGTGGCGGCTGAGCTACAGGCCAAAATCTACAGGTAGGCACTTTGCAAAAACCACCTCTGTTTTCCTTCAAAAATTTGGCTGTGTCCACGTTGCGCTTTGGGGCGTTTCCTGTTGCGGGCGCTAGGCCTACCCACACAAGTGAGGTATCATTTTTATCAGGAGACGTGGGGGAACGCTGGGTGGAAGGAAATTTGTGGCTCCTCTCAGATTCCAGAACTTTCTGCCACAGAAATGTGAGGAACATGTGTTTTTTTAACCAAATTTTGAGGTTTGCAAAGGATTCTGGGTAACAGAACCTGGTCCCAGCCACACAAGTCACCCCATCTTGGATTCCCCTAGGTCTCTAGTTTTCAGAAATGCACAGGTTTGGTAGGTTTCCCTAGGTGGCGGCTGAGCTACAGGCCAAAATCTACAGGTAGGCACTTTGCTAAAAACAGGTCTGTTTTCTGTGATGTGTCCACGTTGCGCTTTGGGGCGTTTCCTGTCACGGGCGCTAGGCCTACCCACACAAGTGTGGTATCATTTTTATCGGGAGACGTGGGGGAACGCTGGGTGGAAGGAAATGTGTGGCTCCTCTCAGATTCCAGAACTTTCTGCCACAGAAATGTGAGGAACATGTGTTTTTTTAGCCAAATTTTGAGGTTTGCAAAGGATTCTGGGTAACAGAACCTGGTCCCAGCCACACAAGTCACCCCATCTTGGATTCCCCTAGGTCTCTAGTTTTCAGAAATGCACAGGTTTGGTAGGTTTCCCTAGGTGGCGGCTGAGCTACAGGCCAAAATCTACAGGTAGGCACTTTGCTAAAAACAGGTCTGTTTTCTCTGATGTGTCCACGTTGTGTTTTGGGGCGTATCCTGTCACGGGCGCTAGGCCTACCCACACAAGTGAGGTATCATTTTTTATCGGGAGACTTGGGGGAACATAGAATAGCAAAACAAGTGTTATTTCCCCTTGTCTTTCTCTACATTTTTTCCTTCCAAATGTAAGACAGTGTGTAAAAAAAACATC
The DNA here is from genome assembly GCF_031143425.1 of Pleurodeles waltl. Classification (NCBI taxonomy): domain Eukaryota; kingdom Metazoa; phylum Chordata; class Amphibia; order Caudata; family Salamandridae; genus Pleurodeles; species Pleurodeles waltl. The sequence goes on from NC_090438.1 coordinate 865,313,618, forward strand.
TATTTGAGAAATGCCCTGTAATTCACATGCTAGTATTGGCACCCTGGAATTCAGAGATGTGCAAATAACCACTGCTTCTCAACACCTTATCTTGTGCCCATTTTGGAAATACAAAGGTTTTCTTGATAGCTATTTTTACTCTTTATATTTCAGCAAATGAATTGCTGTATACCTGGCATAGAATGAAAACCCACTGCAGGGTGCAGGTCATTTATTGGCTCTGGGTACCTAGAGTTCTTGATGAACCTACAAGCCCTATATATCCCCGCAACCAGAAGAGTCCAGCAGACGTAACGGTATATTGCTTTCGAAAATCTGACATTGCAGGAAAAAATTACAGAGTAAAACTTAGAGAAAAATTGATGTTTTTTTCACCTCAATTTCAATATTTTTCTTTTTCAGTTGTTATTTTCTGTAGGAAACCCTTGTAGGATCTACACAAATTAGCCCTTGCTGAATTCAGAATTTTGTCTACTTTTCAGAAATGTGGCGGTTTCTGGGATCCAGCATTGGTTTCATGCCCATTTCTGTCACTGACTGGAAGGAGGCTGAAAGCACAAAAAATCGTAAAAATGGGGCATGTCCCAGTAAAATGCCAAAATTATGTTGAAAAATTGGGTTTTCTGATTCAAGTCTGCCTGTTCCTGAAAGCTGGGAGCTGGTGATTTTATCACCGCAAACCCTTTGTTGATGCCCTTTTCAGGGAAAAAACCACAAGCCTTCTTCTGCAGCCCATTTGTCCAATTTTTTTAAAAAAAACGAAATTTTCACTGTTTTTTGGCTAATTTCTTGGCCTCCTTCTGGGGAACCCACAAAGTCTGGGTACCTCTAGAATCCCTAGGATGTTGGAAAAAAAGGACGCAAATTTGGCGTGGGTAGCTTACGTGAACAAAAAGTTATGAGGGCCTAAGCGCGAACTGCTCCAAATAGCCAAAAAAAGGCTCGGCACAGGAGGGGGAAAAGGCCTGGCAGCGAAGGGGTTAAAAATGAGGTCTTTGGTTGGCATATATACATTTTAAACACTTATACTTTGGTCAGTTAAGCTGCTGTCTTGAATGTTTTGGGGGGATCAGTGAAGAGGGGGCCGAAATAAAGGGGGGCTCCCAAAACACTTCAGTGGAAATGTTCTATTCTTTAGAAATGCCTACAGCCTGAACCGTTGAACAGAATCACACCAAAGTTGGCACTGGTCCCCTAAGTTAACTTTAACTCACGCCCTTGCCATGCACAGTTGTCTTATCAATATTTTTATTGCATATGTTGCAGTGATAATATCAAAAATGACTTACAAGATCTCGTCAATGATATAATATGTGGAGTAATTAGGTGTGCATTCGAAGCCACGAGTTATAGTTATCTTCGGACACGAGTTTTAGTTACTTGAAAGAACTCTAACTATAACTGCTGAATTTCTATGGTTTTGTATGAGTAAATTCAGAACCTAACTATAACGTCCCTTTAACCTTTTTTTTTTTCAGTGAATTTCTATGGTTTTTTTAACATATGGTAATTTTCATTACTGTACGTGAATCCAACTGACGCCACGCATGGAGAGGGAGAGAGAGAGAGACAGAGTTTTTAGGCTTTGATGTCTGGTATTCTTAGAATGACATATTTGTCTCCAATTTAAAAAATATATATATTTTTTTTGTAAATATTATAATTTGTTTTTTATAAATAAAAATAAAAGAAATGGAAACAAGTCCAGCTGGACTCGAACCCCCAAAGCTGAGTGTGAAGGTCTGTGAACTTCACACTGAGCTGTGGGTGTTTATTTTTTAAGCCCTTTATGGGCTTTCTGGGACCGCGAGGAAGCCCTCAAGGGCTACTCCATGGTCCCTACATATTTTGTTTTGATTTTATTTTTTTATTTTATTTACCAAAAAGCTCTTTAGGGGCTATCTGGCAGTGCAGGGGAAGCCTTAAGGCTTCTCTCCCGGTGCCATTGCTTAAGTATGAAGGGAGTTGCTTTAAGCAGCAGCTCCGTGCTTGCTGGAGTATTTTATCTGTGTGCCGGCACATGTGCAGGGGACATAGATGAATGCTTGGATTTAGACCATGGGACCTGCTTTACAGGACCCATTCTCAAAACCCGAAGTGTTGTCTGTGGCTTAGCTGCAATGTCAAAGCTGCAGCCAACCCACAGCAAACAGCTATGTCCTGGGGTGGCCACCACAGGACATAGCAGGAGCTGGCCCTGGTTGGTGTTGGCCTCCAATGTGAACATACCCGGGGGTGGAGGTTTCTGGGGCTCTGGTGGGCCAAAACTGACCCCCTTTCCATTGTTTTCTGTTTGGCTCAGGGTGGTGGTGGCCCCTGGTGAGTGGGGGGCCGTAGGCCTCCAACATATAACTATATATCTATATAGAAGCCCCAGGGGGTGGTGGTCCTTGCATATAAATAAATAGAAGCCCCTTGGCGGTGGTCCCCAGTTGGTGAGGAGGTTTCAGGCCCCCAGCATTTATTTAAATAGAAGCCCTGGGTAGGTAGTGCTCCCCGGAGCTGTAGGGGGCACACAAATATATTAATGCCCCCAGGACCTAGCCCACCTGAAGCCCATAAAAAAATAAGCATGTGCTTGTTTTTTTTATTATTTTATTGCCATGGATTCTTGTATATTGCTAATTTGCAGCAAATTGATTTTTAAAAAATGCCTTTTGCTGTGTGGGGTTCCTATGGGACCCCACCACCGGTGCTACAGGATCAGGGTGTCTCTGCCCTGGCCCCTTTTTTTTTTTTTTTTACTTTCTTCATCGGAGTCGGCTGCAGTGAAGTCCCGAGATATCTGCCTACATTTCCTGGTATGGAGTGTTGGCAGCCAATCACAGCTGTGTATTTCCCTACACAAGCTTGTCTTTGTTTGCAAATACTTCACGGCCAGAGATACACAAAGTTGAATATGCCTACATTTCTCAAAAACTACTAAATGGATTTACAAAAATTTACAAAATGCACAATCTCATACAATATCAACAGCTAGCTTTTCTGCAAAATTTGGTGTAATTCCATTCAGTGGTTCGTGCTGTAGATGTGTTGACAGATCCTACGGGAATTAACATGGGAAAGCAATGTTTGTTGATCCCCATTTTTCTCATCCTGCATTTGATGGCTCACCCCAAAACTTTCCATGCACACCAAGAAACACTGGCCCACTTTTTTGGAAAATGATGTGACGATTCGTTAAAAGGTGCTAAAGATATATGCAAGTCATCACTAGGTAGTTATAGCTAGGATCAAGTTTAGAAAGAACATTTTCTGTTTTGCTAATAACTTTGGCACCGCTTGATGAATCTTCACAAAATCTTTTTGGACAGATACTGGTGGTTACTGACTCTTGGCTCTGCCCTGGGTACTGCTTACCTGTCCCTGGGTCAGTGTTCTTTGTAAAGTGGATATGAAAATTAGGCTAATTATAATTGGCAGTATCAACCTACCTATAAGTCCCTAATTATTGGTAGGGCATATAGGTTTAGGGACCCCAGCATAAGTAGTGCACCCATAGGTGCACTGCTGAGGTGCTCAGTGTCATTTTAAAGGCAGGCCTGCCTTGCTGGCTGCTTTTAAACTAAAGTTATATGGAAATTCATCTTTGGATTTAAAAGTATTTTCAAAGTCTTAAACTACCTTATTTTTACATATAGTTCACCCCTTAGGTGTGCCCTATCTGCCCCTAGGGTTGGGTGTCATTTAACTATGAGCAGGGGCCTTATAAAAATTGTTGTATGAGCCCTGGTCAGGTAAACTACCAAATTAGCTTTCCCTCACTGTAGGGAATGGCCTTCATAGGCTAAAATGGGGAGGCTTTATTTTAAGTCTCCCCTAATTAAAAAGTCCTCATAGGTGCCAGATACCTTGAGTTTCAAATAATTGTGATAATAAATCCCACAACTTTCAATTGTTGGATTTGATATAACTCGTTCAGGTAAAGAGTTTTAAAACTCTACCTAAAAGTTGCCAGCTTCAGCTCTGTAGTGCCATTCTCTGATTGGTCAGCCTTTGGTAGCCTGGAAAGGCTACCTTGTTGAGGTGTGAAGTAGTCTGGGCTGAACACAAAGGATGTGCCTGATGGAGGAGATCTGCTTCAGCAGATGGTGAAACAGGATGGGGAGAGCAGCCAAACTGGTCTTCAAAGACAGGGAAGGACATTTGGAGCAGCACAGGACCTCCACCACTTCCTGCAACCCCAAACAATCAGGTGCCCTCTTGATTAGATTAGGAGAGGGCAGGAGAGGGGTGTGTTTAGGATTTTTAGCCACATCAATGGGTGGGCTCAGCCAGATCTAACCTCCAAAAATCACTTTTAGCCATGTTATTTTTTTAAAGAATGTTGCTCCCTTCTCAGGAAGTGGTCATCAAAGGGAGAAGGAGCCTGCCTGTGACTGGACAACCAGAACCCCTTGCTTTCCACCCAGGAGCAAGGATGAATATAGCAGAGCTGCACCCACACCTCAGATCCCTACAAGGAAGAACACCAGAAGAAGAAGGACTGCCCTGCTGGACCCCTGACCTGCACCTGGACACTGTACTCGAAGGACTGCACCAGCTGCACATTTGGGCTTCACCACAAAAAGGACTTGCCTGGTTTCATCTGGTTCCAGAGGGGACTCCCTGCTTGCTACAGGTGAAGAAAAGTTAACCAGAGTCCTCTGCATCAAATCCTGAAGAAACTGACCAGCTGACCACTGTCCAGTGGTCAATTTGGTGTTTGAGCCAGGTGCATTCTGGGAGTTCGAGTCATAGCCCTCAAAGAGCAACTCAGAGCTTCTAGAACCTTGGGGTGAGCTGTGGGCTCCTAAAAGACCTTAGAGACCTTCTGGAAGAAGATCCAGAAGTTTGGAGACGATTAGAGAACTTTTTGTAAAAAGCTCCATGAAGGGGCTGACCCGCTGTTGAGAGTCAAGCTGGCTTACGTCGACCGTGACCCACATCCCGCAATCTCATGATGTCGACTCAAAGGGACATCTGAAAAAAAGTGATTAAGTCCAAAGGTAAAAAGTTTACCGGGACTTCCCACGCAGCTTATCCGAGGAGGGCTCCAGGGAGGTTGGATCAAGATTCAGCTTTGGCCCGGACAAGGATTTTCACCCTGATAAATCATCTAAGTTTGAACAAAGAAATCCTCACCGGGGTCTCCTGCTGCGCGTCTGCGAAGAGGGCTCAATGGAGGTCGCAGTAGATTTGTGACTTTGTCCCGCTGAAGCAACAGCCTCTGGAAATGCTTTGAAGGACACAGATGGTGCCCTCCTTGCATAAGCCAGTCTACACCAGTTCAGGGACCCCAGTCCCTGCTCTGATGCAAAACTGAACAAAGGAAAGGGAAGTGACCACTCCCCTGTCCATCACCACCCCAGGATGATGCCCAGAGCTCCTCCAGTGTATCCGAGACGTCAGCCATCTTGTTTTCCAGGGTGTGGGGAACCTCTGGAGGCCTCTGAGTGGCCAGTGCCAGCAGGTGAAGTCAGAGACCCCTCCTGTTAGGTCCATACCTGATAAGGTAGCCAATCCCCCTCTCAGGACTATTTAGGGTCTCTTCTGTGGGTTTCTCTTCAGATTCTACTTGCAAGTTTCCAGCAGGAATCATCTGCAACTACTACTACTACTACTACTTCATCCTCTGACCTCGGATCGACCGCAGACTGTTCCAGGAACTGGTGTAACATTAACAAAGTATCCAGAAGGGCCACCTTTCCTCTGCAACTTCAGCTCCAGCCAGCAAATGCAACAGTTGCCATGGTGTGCATGCTCTGGGGCCTCCCTGTCTTCACCCTGCACCAGAAGGACCAAAGAAATCTCCCGTGGAGTGACGGAGTCACTCCCCTGCTCCTGCAGGCACCTTCTAAGACGACAACTGATTCTCTTGGACTCCTCTCCAGGCGACGAGCGACGAGTGTGCTCCTTGGAAAACAGGTGGTGGACCCCTTCAACACAGACTGTTCCAAGGTCCTGCTGTCCCAATTTGAAGGAGGTAAGAGCTTGCCTTCCCTGAGTACGACAGTACCCCTGTGTACCACGTCTTCTTCTCCTCCTGAGGCTTCTGTGCACTATTTGCAAAATTATTTTGTGCACAGCATGGCCCAGGTCCCCAGCACTCTATCCTGCAATCTTCAACTCGCTGAGTTGACCTCCGGCGGCGTGGGACCCTCCTTTGTAATGCTGCACCAACCTCATTTTGCACCTCCTTTGTCCCCGTGTCCTGGGACTCCCGTGGGTGTTGTCTGATCTTCTGAGGGCTCACTGAAGTGCTGAGAGCCCCCTCCTGCGTCCAGAGAGTGCCACTTTGATGCAAAACGCGACTTTGCTGGAACCAAGGCTTGTTGGGGGAATCCAGTGCCAAAATTTGCTTGCATCCAACTTCTCTTCGTGGGACATCCAGTGCATCATGCAGGAACCCGCTGACATCTTCCTTGGGTGCATTTCTGCAGTCTTCGTTCAACCGGGGACTCTTCTTTTGCACCCTCTTCTGGGTTTGCAGGGGCTCCTGTCCTTCCTGGAACTTCTTCTGACTTCTGGACTTGGTCTCCTTCCTTTGCAGGTCTTCAGGTCCAGGAATCCACCATTTGTTGTTTGCTGTCTTGCTTGGTTCTTGCAATAACTCTAATCACGACTTGTAGTGTGTCCTAACGAAGCTTGTTGTACTTTACTCCTGCTTTTCTTGGCTCTGGGGTGGGGTATTTTACTTACCTTTACTGTATTGTTACTCTCCCAGCGATTCTATACACACTACACTTGTCTAGGGGGGAATTTGCCCCAGACCTATTTTCTGCCATTGCATTCTATAGCATTTCCTATTGTTTGCACTATCCTATGTCTAATTACTCACCTTATTTGGTGTCTAGTGTATATATTGTGTGTAATACTTACCTCCAGAAGTAGTATTGCCTCTAAGATACTTCTGGCGTTGTGTCACCCAAATAAACTACCTTTATTTTTGGTAACACTGAGTATTGTCTTTACTTGTGTATAAGTACTGTGTAACAATAAGTGGTATTGCAGGAGCTTTGCATATCTCCTATTCAGCCTAAGCTACTCTGCTATAGCTACCTCTATCAGCCTAAGCTGCTAGAACACTACTATATTTCACTAATAAGGGATAACTGGACATGGTGTAAGGTATAAGTACCCAAGGTACCCACTACATACCTGGTCAGCCTCCTATAAGAATCTATGCAGCTGGTGCCTAGAAATAAGGCTGTGATTAGCCTCTGTGGCCAACGTCTTTGTGTGTTATTTTTGTGTTGGGTGCTTCAATCTCCTTTGTTTTTTTATTTGACATAGATTACCCCATATCTTTCATCACCAGTTTTATGGGCTGGCGTGACAGCACAGCTTTTGTCAGATAATAATGTTAGAGTCACCAGGAACAGGGCGTTGGCTCCACCCACACTTTGTGAGCAATGGGTAAAGCATTTGATTAAGCTGAAGTAGTGCGCTTCCACAGAAAGAGTGTGTATAGTTCAATACTCATATCTCATTGACAATTTTCCTTCACATAAAATGGCCACCACGTCAAAGCGTAGTGATGGGGCAGCAAGCAGTGGATCTCTCACAAGCAGGGTAGGGCAGTTATGTTTACCATTCTTAGTCGTTCTTAGTTGTTTCTGTGTTGGTGATTCAGGACTGTATGGACTACAATCCCCATCATGTCCATCACTGCCCCACTCTGGTTGTCGAACTGTTTTTTTTTATTTATTCATTTTTAAATACTTTTAGATAGCATACATCGCCTGATTTTTCACAGACAGAATTATGTGATTCGTCCTGACTCACAGGATATTGTCTGACTCTCATCCTAGAACCTAGTTCTACAAGTTCAAAGTCAGCAGCTCTGGACATAATGCCTCATTATCTTTCCGCCCCCACCATGTGAGCAGGGGCATACCGTGGAAAGCCCCCTACCGTTTTTTATGTACAAAACCTGTGCTCAGAACTCTCTTTCTTACTGTGCTATCTTTCAAACATGCTTACTGTTTCCTTCTTTCTGACTGCAACTCCCTCTTTCTTATTTGCTCTTAGAATAGCTCTGTCCCTAACCCATCCAATATGTCTCAATTTTCCCTTCACAATCTGTTTCTTTCTATGTCTCTATAATGCTTTTTAGGTTTTGCCTGCACAGCACTTGTGCTGTGCTTGTGAAATCCATGGTATTAAATACGTCTCTAACAAGGGTTCACATCCCACCTCCTCTTGCTTTTCTTGCTTTCATTGGGTCCTGTGCTTGCCACTTACTTTTCCTCCCTTTCTATTGGCTGGCACAGTATTTTCATGCATTGACCAATGCATTTTTAAGTGTGCTTTTCTTATCAGTTTCACAGCGCTGAAGTACTGTTTTCATGCGCTTTGTGGGTCTTTTTTAGGTCAAGCCTAGGCAGCACTTGTGCTGTCTCTAAGATTTCCAAGTAGTGCTTGTTAACTACTTTCAAACTAATGTTCTGCATCTAGAGCACTGGTCGATTACCGAAGGGCTCAGCCGCTGCTCAGACTGGGTTCGCCTGGGTCAGTTTCACGCTCCGATCGAGTGTGCACTCCACTGTTCCCCCGGAGCACAAGCAGGGATCTCCTTGCAAGCTCCTGTTTTCTTTGTGCGCTCTCCGGTACCCAAGGGGCCAACGCAGACGTCCACTTCCATATGCCAGCCAACACAGAGCAGTGATCTTCAGCGGACAGCAGTCGCTGTGATTGAGCTCAGTGATCTGATTTGCGCTTGGACACACAGCATCGCAGAGCAGTGACATTCAGCCGGCAGCAGCTGCTGTGTCCTGATTACGTTTCCTAAATCTCCTTCTCACCGCTTGGCACCCCTTCACAGCATTGAAGGAAATGCTGGTACTATATAACATTTCAGTTTCAGACATTTTCAAGAAGCTCGTAAATAACTTAGGACTTGCCAGTGTTGTGTAATGGCTCAGCATCTTACCGGCCCTTTGATCTTTCAGATTGAGCTCAGGAGAGTGACTCTGCTGCAAGCTGTCCGTGTCTCATTATGCTGCTTGTTAGAAATGGGTTCTTTGGTTGGCAGTCAGGTTACCCCCTGTCCAAGCAAGGACCCTCACTCTAGTCAGGGTAAGTCACACACAATCCAAATTATCCTGTGCCCACCCTCTGGAAGCTTGGCACTGAGCAGTCAGGCTTAACTTAGAAGGCAATGTGTAAAGTATTTGTGTAATAAATCATACAATAACACAATATAGCACCACAAAAATACACCACACAGTGTTTAGAAAAATATATAATATTTATCTGGATATTTACAGGTCAAAACGATAAAAGATGCAATAAGAAATTGTAAAGATATCACTGGAAAGTGATATAAAGGCCCTCATTCCGACCCTGGAGGTTTGAAACCGCCAGGGTGGAGGGCAACAGAAGCACTGCCAACAGGCTGGCGGTGCTTCCAGGGCTATTCTGGCCGCGGCGGTAAAGACGCAGTCAGAAAAGGGGAACCGGCGGTTGCCCGACGGTTTTCCCCTGGCCCAGGGAATCCTCCATGGCGGCGCTGCTTGCAGCGCCGCCATGGGGATTCCGACCCCCTTCCCGCCAGCCTGTTCCTGGCGGTAAAACCCGCAGGAACAGGAATGCGGGAACCGGTGTCGTGGGGCCCCTGGAGGCCCCTGCACTGCCCATGCCACTGGCATGGGCAGTGCAGGGGCCCCCTAACAGGGCCACACAAAGATTTTCACTGTCTGCTATGCAGACAGTGAAAATCACGACGGGTGCTACTGCACCCGTTGCACCCCTGCAACTCCGCCGGCTCCATTCGGAGCCGGCTTCCTTGTTGCAGGGGCTTTCCCGCTGGGCCGGCGGGCGATCTTCTGGAGATCGCCCGCCAGCCCAGCGGGAAAGTCAAAATGACCCCCGCGGTCATTTGACCACGGTGCAGTCTTTGGGCGGTTTCCGCCCGGCGGGCGGTGCCCGCCGCCTGCCGGACTCGGAATGAGCCCCAAAGTGTCTTAAGTCTTTAAAAAGCAAACTTAGGGGGTTATTCCAACTTTGGAGGAGGTGGTAATCTGTCCCAAATGTGACGGATTTACCACCAGCCGTATTACGAGTTCCATAGGATATAATGGACTCGTAATACGGCTGGTGGTATATCCGTCACTTTACCGTCACTTTTGGGACGGATTACCACTTCCTCCAAAGTTGGAATAACCCCCAAAGTCTCTTTCAATCACAAAGTACCTGGTTGTAGTGATAAATCTCCGCTTAGGGCCGCAGAGGAGGAGATGCGTGGAAAAATGGTGTGTGCATCGGTTTCGCCCCTTCACACACGGACTTGCGTTGTTATTTTCCACGCGGGGAAGACGTTGCATTGATTTCTGGGACGCGGACGGGTCTCCTCTTCGGTTTGCGGGGTTTTCAGACGCCCCGGGGGCTGTGCGTGGAATCCTGGGCTTGTTGACCAGCTGCGCGTCATTCCGGTGGGCGATGCGTGGAATTTTCTCCCTCACGGCAGGCGCTGCGTCGATTTTCCCTCTGGAAGTCAGGCGGCGTTGTCCAGGCGGGCCATGCGTCAAACTTCCAGTCGCACCGCAGGCGCCGCGTCGAACTTTTCCTCGCGAAGTCGAGCGGTGTCTTTCCGGTTTGGCCTGCGGTGATTTTTTCACCGCGTAACAAGCTGTGCGTAGAATTTTTCACCGCACAAGGAATCCAGTTGCAAGAGAGAAGTCTTTTTGGTCCTGAGACTTCAGGGAACAGGAGGCAAGCTCTATCCAAGCCCTTGGAGAGCACTTCTGCAGCAAAGCAAGAGAGCAGCAAGACCGCAGGGCAACAGCAAGGCAGCAGTCCTCTGTAGAAAGCAGTCAGGTTAGTCCTTTAGGCAGCCAGGCAGTTCTTCTTGTCAGGGTGCAGGTTCTGGTTCAGGTTTCTTCATCAGGAAGTGTCTGAGGTGGTAGGGCAGAGGCCCTGTTTTATACCCAAATGTGCCTTTGAAGTGGGGGAGATTTCAAAGAGTGGCTTAGATGTGCACCAGGTCCCCTTTCAGTTCACTCCTGTCTGCCAGGGTCGCAGTAGGGGGTGTGGCAGTCCTTTGTGTGAGAGCAGGCCCTCCACCCTCCCAGCCCAGGAAGACCCATTCAAAATGCAGATGTTTGGGGTGTGTCAGAGTGAATGCACAAGGAGCTGTCAACTAAACCCAGCCAGACGTGGATTGTAAGGCACAGAAAGATTTAAGTGCAGAGAAATGCTCACTTTCTAAAAGTGGCATTTCTAAAATAGTAATATTAAATCCAACTTCCCCAGTCAGCAAGATTTTGTATTACCATTCTGGCCATACTAAATATGACCTTCCTACTCCTTTCAGATCAGCAGCTACCACTTCAACAATGTATGAGGGCAGCCCCAATGTTAGCCTATGAAGGGAGCAGGCCTCACAGTAGTGTAACAACTAATTTAGGAGTTTTACACTACCAGGACATGTAAACTACACAGGTGCATGTCCTGCCTTTTACCCACACAGCACCCAGCTCTAGGGGTTACCTAGGGAACACATTAGAGATGACTTATATGTAGAGAAAGGGGAGGTTTAGGGTTGGCAAATACTTTTAAATGCCAAGTCGAGGTGACAGTGAAACTGCACACACAGGCCTTGCAATGGCAGGCCTGAGACAAGGTAAAGGGGCTACTAAAGTGGGTGGCACAACCAGTGCTGCAGCCCCACTAGTAGCATTTAATCTACAGGCCCTGGGCACATATAGTGCACTCTACTAGGGTCTTACAAGTAAATCAAATAGTCCAATTTGGTGTGATCCAAAGTTACCATGTTTAATGGGAGAGAGCATATGCACTTTCGCACTGGTTAGCAGTGGTAAAGTGCGCAGAATCTAAAAACCAGCAAAAACAGTGTCCAAAAAGTGGAGGGAGGGAGGCAGGCAAAAAGTTAGGGGTGACCACCCTAAGGCTGACAGGTCTAACACTGCGCTTGAGCCTACTCCCACCGGCTGAGGCCTGTGTTGGTCGACAGCAAGTTCTGGGTAGATGCCAGTCCTGACAGATTCAGGAATTTCTCTCAGCGACATCTCCTAGGTAATTTGGTGTATGGTTCTGTAAACCGAGCACCCGTTGCCTGACAGGCTCGTATTTGAGGGCTACCGAAGTCAGCATGTGACCGCGGAAGGCAAAGGCCCTTCTACGTAGCATGTACAGCCCACGTCCAAGTGGGGAAAAACACCTTTTTTCTCTATGCACCTCACTCCGCTTACCAGTTTAAATTCTACTGTGGGAATTCTGTGCACGTTTGATACAAATGAGCCTGGAAACTGTTAATCACCAAAGCAATTTTAATTTCGAAGATGCCTTCCAAGATAGAATGGGCTGCAAGACAATAAATATAAGTCCTTTTTGTTATTTTTTAGGGTCGAGCACACTCAAGCGCTCTACACCATGTTGTTATCTCTTTGTGGGCTTTTAACCACGCCCATGTCACACCAGTCTCTCTCATTAGTTCATGGCTTGCCTTTTAAAAATAGATTGATTCCATTTGTGAAAGGCATGCATACCTCATGCCTTTTCTGGTGTTTAGCCTTCCTCAAGAGCACCGATAAACTGCTGAAAACATACGAGGCTCCGCTTTTTTCAGCTGGTGTCTGGACTACGTTATCTTTTCATTTTCTGCACAGCGCGATCTCGCTGGCCAGAAGTCTAGCGCTTTGCATGTCGTGGCAACCATCGGCTCACAGGTGAAACGGTTTTTCTTTTCATTATTAGTTTATCTGGCAAAAAATGTCCCGTTAGGGCTTTTCAATGCTAATAGCTCTAACGCGAGCAAATGCGAGACTCGTTGCATTGCAAATGCTTGTTTTTTTCCTGTGGACGGTGCATGATCTAAAATGAATTGGTCTGATAGTAATACATAACAGATGTTAGTATTGTGAAGATAAGGCCTTTGCAGCAGGTGCTGTCCACCCTTTGGAAGGAACTGGTGTGGAAGGGAAGAACTGTACCCAGATGACTCACACACAGGAACTAAGGGCAGTGATTCTGATTGGTGGTAAAGTAATGAAGAAAATAATGGTGGAGTTCCTCACACTCCTTGGTGCATTCAGCCTTGTTCATACAATAGCCAAATACCTCTGCTTGGTTTCAGACACAACACCACATTAACTTCCCCCATGTGCTGGTCATTTTCTCACACATTATAATTGGTAACACTGCAAATGACATACTTAATAATCCCTCAAGACACAGCAAACTGTTCCACACCCTTCGTGATATACACAGAAAATGACTACAGGTTGCAAACTGTGCTTACATTGCACATGCTTTACACTAAGACTGTCTAAATGCTGTGGCCAGTATTCAGTGCATGTAAGTGTTTCAGACAGTCCACGTTTTATTCCATGTATGTGCACTTCACATGACCCATAGTTAAAGGCAGCAAACCATTTTTTTTATAATTGAGGGTTGTGCACAGAGCATGGCTACTGGCGGTGTGGTCCATGCACTCGTGTCATTGGTGATATTACGATATTGTGTTCAAAGTCCTCTGTTATGTCATCAATCATATCCTTTATGAGATCAACTGCAATGTGTGCAATGTCATGAAAAGTGCATTGGAAATAAATATGTATTGCTACCTCACATTGTCAATATGGTCAATTAATCAATAAATAACACTTTGGGGCATATTTATACTCCGTTTGCGCCGAATTTGCGTCGTTTTTTTCGACGCAAATTCGACGCAAAACTAACTCCATATTTATACTTTGGCGTTAGACGCGTCTAGCGCCAAAGTTCATGGAGTTAGCGTCATTTTTTTGCTTGAACACCTTCCTTGCGTTAATGATATGCAAGGTAGGCGTTCCCGTCTTAAAAAATGACTCCGATGCATATGCGTCGTATTTATACTCCCGGGCAAAAATGACGCCCGGGAGTGGGCGGGTCTAAAAAACCTGCATTAGCGCCGGATTTTAACGCCTGGGTCAGGGCAGGCGTTAAGGGACCTGTGGGCTCAGAATGAGCCCAGAGGTGCCCTCCCCTGCCCCCAGGGACACCCCCTGCCACCCTTGCCCACCCCAGGAGGACACCCAAGGATGGAGGGACCCACCCCAGGGACATTAAGGTAAGTTCAGGTAAGTATTTTTTTTTCTTTTTTTTGTGGCATAGGGGGGCCTGATTTGTGCCCCCCTACATGCCACTATGCCCAATGACCATGCCCAGGGGACAGAAGTACCCTGGGCATGGCCATTGGGCAAGGGGGCATGACTCCTGTCTTTGCTAAGACAGGAGTCATTTCTATGGGGGTTGGGAGTGAGAAAAAAAATGGCGCAAATCGGGTTGAGGCGCAAAAATTGCCTCAACCCGACTTGCCCCATTTCTTGATGCCCAAGCTCCATCTTCCCCTACGCCGGCGCTGCCTGGTGTACGTCGTTTTTTTTAACGCACACCAGACGGCGCCGGCAGCTAACGCCGGCTAACGTCATTCAATAAATACGGCGCCCGCATGGTGCTTCAGAATGGCGTTAGCCGGCGCAAATTTTTTTGACGCAAAACTGCGTTAGTGCAGTTTTGCGTCAAAAAGTATAAATATGGGCCTTTATTCGGTATTCAAAATAGAAAAACACCGGAAACGGCACAATATATTGCCTTTCATAAAAAAACAAAAAGACGTTCAGTAACTTTTATTGCACAGCTATTCACCAAGTTGAAACTTACAACAAAAATCAGCTTATTAATCACATAGGCAAAAACGAATGCATTTACCAATCCTTTCTTAGTATGTCCTTCCCTGCTGTCTAGGTCTGCAGGCGACCAATGCAGTATCGACATAAGAGAGAGTGAGTGAGTGGTGGAAAGCCAGCAGCTCAGTGCTGTCCTCCGCGCATCCAGGTGGTGCAAAAGAAGTCTGCATACCCCTTCTCGACCTTTTACCAGCTAGAGGGTGGAAGATGAATAGGGCGCTGTGACTTGTGAAGCTGCAATACCAACTTACTTAGCGTTTGCGCCACACTATATTTATATTTTGATGGTAGACCCGTCTAGCACCAAAATATCCGAGTTTGCGTCATTTTCTGGATGCGTGAAACCGCCTTGAGTCAATGAGATGCAAGGTAGGTGTTCCCGTCCAAAAAATGACTCAAACACCCGTGAGGCAAATTTATCCAACAAGGCAAAACTGACGCATGGATGGGAGGCGGACCCAAAAAATGACACAAAGCCCGATGGGGCAAACACACCACTACCTAAGGAAAACATGCACAAGCAACATCATTGCTCAATATGGACGACATGGAGGTGCTACTCATGCAGCATGCCAGACGACACAGAGCACAGGACCAACAGCAGCAGCTACCACCACATCAACGTGGACTCCAAAGGCAGGAGAGGGTCTACAGGACCAGGACAACCCTCCTGGGCCTCAGGGAACAGGATATCATCCGGAGCTACAGACTAAACTAGCAAGCCATACAGCAGCTACTGAGCCAAATTGAGCCACAGATAACAGCCAGCCTGCAGACACCACACAACATTCCACCGGTGACCAAGCTGCTAGCTGTCCTGCACATGTTGGCAAGTGGCTCATTCCAAACAACGGGTGCCCTGGTCACAGCCCTCATTTTCCACCTTCCTTCCCAAGGTCCTTGATGCCATCATGTCCCTCACACACTAAAGCATCAGCTTCACCAGCACACAGCAAAAGAAGCAGGAGAGCAAGGAGGGTAAGAGAGCGTAGCTTATATAATCTATATTAACATGAAATGTATATGTACTAATGTATAATAATGCTGTCTAGAAACTGTATTAATGTATTTTGCTAAAACGTGCACTTGAAATGTGCCCACGGGAAGTGGCCGTCAACATATACGGGGACTAATGAAACTGACTAATAATGTTGAAATGACATGTAATGATATGATTTTACACTAATAAAAATAAGTATATGTTAAGATTTTGCTAATAAATCACTAGGCCTTTAGTTAGCATGAGTCGAGGCCTAGCTGCCTGGCTCTCAAATTAAATGTGTTTTTCTAACGTGCAATGTGCTGACTTGCTGAAGGACATGAACTCTTGTTTTTCTCCAAACTAGAAGCTGAATGTATCTGTAGTAGATCCGTTCTCATGAAATTCGTCTTGCTCATAGAAACATTTTAGCTGAATGCAACACTGTAGACCAGTCATAGGAACAAGGTCGCCTGAACCGGTACAGACAACGGAGCCACTGACCGAAGATGCGCAAAGGACCACAAGACTATGAAATCATACCGGACATTCCACCCGCTAAAGACGTCAATCATAAGAACCAATAAAATACGTGAGAACTGTTATGGGGTGACAAATTTGATGACCTAATGTAAAGTTAATTGGTTAAAGATAGTGGGGTGCAACCCCTTGTCCAATCATATTTTAGGGGAATGTACAATGAAAAGGGGATAAAAACCCTTGACACCAGGAAGTAAATTAGAACTATGGAGTAGGAGACTAGGAGAGGGGGAGATGCTGATGTGTTTTGCTATGATCCAGAAACTTTGTCACTTTGATTAGTGACTTGCTAATTTTACTTAGAACCATCCTTGCCCTTAGATTGCCTGTTTACACTTTACCTCCCTATGAGGGAAGTGCCCCTTTACCTGACTTGCTGAATTCCTGGCTGATGGGGAATCCACTGATGTCCTGAGGACGAAGACCGTACCTGAGTGCTGACCCCAAGCTGGAGGGTAACTATATGACAATGAAATTGTGATTGTCTGTTTGCTTTTCCTTTCTAGGTACCAACTGCTTCTTTTTACAGAGACCTTAGTTAGTGTTTTCCAAATTGGTGTTACTAAATTGTTTGCATGAAGCCCAACATGCCAATGCTAATTAGAGGTTAGTTGAGAGGGGTTCACTAAACTGACTCATATAGACAAATGGCTGAATCTATGCTTTGTTGAATAACCTATGATGATATGCTGCTAGAATAACCTATGCTGACGCCGTGTTATATTCTGATGTTTGTGATTCTTGCTTTGATTAAATCTTAATAGAGTTGCCATATTGTGACTATGCTAATGTGCTTCTTAGTTTTGAGACTAATAAACTTACTAGTAGAATTGTAAGCAATAGAGAATAAGATCCACAAAACTCATATCATTTTGGTGTGGTTATTCATGACTGAAAGGTCATGGTGTTTCTGAGTTTCATTAAATGTCATTGACTAAGGTGAATTGCATTGTTTTAATAAATATTGATGACGTTATTGACATATTGATTGACATGTGGATTAGCTATCTCATCCTAAGGTGTCTTCAATCAGGGTCAAAAGATTCATTGGCCTAAAACGAGTCCCAAAGTGAGTAAATAAAAGGGACGCATTATCAGTTCTGGTAGCAGAGCGACGGTTTAGGCCCTTTGGGGCCCTAGGACAGAGGATTATTGTTTTAAATTGTTTTTTCGAGATGATGCAAATTGGAGGTATGATGCGTTTCTAAATTCCCCATGACTTTCCCGGAATCTCGGAGCCCGCCTAAGTGAGTTGGGTATGTTCTCGGCATTTCTAGGATGTGTAGTGTAGAATTTGCGCCTGCTCAGCTTATGCATATTGCAGGTGGTTTGTGAAGTTTGTGTGGATTTAGGATAGGTAATGTTGTTTTAATAGGAGTGGGCGTACTCCGCAGTATGAGAGTAGGGAAGTCGGCGAACTTCATGTGAGTGTGGCGCTTTGTGCTCAAAATTATCCATGTGGTTGGTTGGTGATGTACGGACCCGTTGTGGTCTAAGGCTCCGGAGTATATTGACAAGTGTAGGAGACACTTGGGTTTATGTTGTAATTTGTGCGGTTTAATAGGTCAATCGGGCGTGGTTGACAAGTTGAGTTTGAGTCAATTGTGTAAATGAAACCTTCGATGGAGATTTGGCAAGTTCTAAAGTGCACTAGAACAAACCATTGACAAGTCGAGAATAGGATTTGCGGGTCGAATTTTGCTTGCGAGTGCGGGAGCTGAGAAGGAGAGAGTAGCAGCCGAGGCTTCAAGTGAAATCTCTGTAAAGTTCTGAAGCGATTGTGTTACCCTTCCTGTAGTAAACCGGCAAATTTGGGTTTTTGTTGTTAAAGGTGCTCGCAATAATTTTGCGTTAGTTTCGTGTGAATCCAGTGTGAGGAGGACAAGCCGCAAGACTTTGTCACCCGCAGTGTGTGAGTGTGACGTCAGTAGTGCCGCACTGGGATAGGTCAGTTGCCGAGAGGGGTCGCGCACGGATTGGCAGCCGTCCATGAGAGGCAATAGATTGAGAAAGGTGGGTGAAGAGTGTTCTGGGAATTAAAGTCACTTTCTGATTAGATTCAAACAAAATAAAAGACGCAAAAATAAATTTTTTTAAGTCTTTAAAGAGTGCCTGGAAGGGTGATACATATATTAGGGTGAGTGAAGTGGAGCCTACACCGCCTGAGGGTACTCCAGTTTATATTGTAATGGAGGAAAAGGGAGTCGCGCCATGTTTGTGGATGAAGCAGTGGCGAAAGTTAACAGAGGAGGGTTGTCTAGCGTTTCCGGAGCATGGAACGCTCAATACAAGAATCTTAGAGAACTTGAGGTGGATGGTAAGTGTGCAAAAGCCGCCTCCGAGACCAGCCCAGTATGAGGCATTAGCAGTCTGGGATTTAATGGCCACACGACAAAGACAGCAGAAATTTGAAAGGAGAACGAACAGGGCAGAAAATACTTTAGCTGAGGCTAGATGGGACAATGAGAGTCGAATGTGGAGAAGGGGAATAGTTGACAGGCTTAAATTGTTTCTGGCAATAACCCAGGAAGATGAGATGCAGGGAAAGAAAGCCACCTGTAAGACAGACAAGGGCTCTAGTAAGACAAAAGAAACTCAGAGGTCTTGGGTGGATGAAGATGATTCAGATGATGAAGAGTTTCTTAATCAGTTGTTACATGATCGCCCGCCACCTTATGCTATAAATGACAATGCTCCGAGCACTAGTGCGGGTCCTGAGGGTTCGACACAAAGTAAGGGAATTACAAGTACAGTGTAGACAAGCGATACAGTTTTGATACGAAATGGTGACAGTGTACCCACTCCACCAGACATGCAGACACAATTGCAACCTCCGCCACAGATTCAAAGGATCTACCCAGATTTCCCAGTATTAGAGACAAATACTAGTCTGATGGTGCCGCCTGATACGATATATACGAGATCAAAGCTAGTGCAGATTGAGCCGACTCCGCAATTGCTGCCCCAGCCGCAGCAACAACTGATTCCGGGTTACAATCCAGTGGCAGGACCTCAGTCAGTACCTGCACCAGCCATAGTGAGTCAAGCTTTAGGAGTTACTGCTCCACGGGGTTTGGGGCCAGGTCAGACACCAGCTGCCATATCATTGCCAATTACTGTTGGTCTGCCAGTACCGCTCTATGCGCAGGGTAAGCCTGGTGTGTGTGATCAGGGAGTGAGAGCTCTAGAGGTAATAAGAGGAGGGTTCACAGGACCTCCCCAGCCAAAAACATCAAGGGAACAAGCAGCAGAAGGACTCCGGTCTTTACTAGACCTCAGCTCGATTGGGGCTCCTTTAGAGGCAATAAGACAAGCAGGGCTAAGGGCCAGATGTAGGTAGCTAAAAAATAGCGACTCGCAATTTGCGAGTCGCTAACTGCGATGCAGGTAGAAAGTGCGAGGACAATTTGCGACTCACACACAGAGTCGCACCGCAAAAAGCGAGTCCGCTGTTTGCGAGGCCGCTATTTGCGACCGCGCAAAAAACTGACTCGCAATTTGCGAGTGGGTGTCGCAAATTGCGACTGAGCTGAAAATTGAATGCAGGTGCTGCAGAACACTCTGGAAAACACAGCAGAACACTCTGGAAAACACTTCCTGACACATGATGATGACATCACAGCCAGGAAGTTTTCAAATACACCTGGGAGGATGGAGGACCACACCCATTTCAACTTCAGCACAGCTAACAATCAG
This sequence comes from Pleurodeles waltl, assembly GCF_031143425.1. Classification (NCBI taxonomy): domain Eukaryota; kingdom Metazoa; phylum Chordata; class Amphibia; order Caudata; family Salamandridae; genus Pleurodeles; species Pleurodeles waltl. Next base: position 865,333,505 of record NC_090438.1, read on the forward strand.
AGCTCCTGCAACCATGGCTGGGAATCCTAGGAAAAGGAAGCTAAAGTTTGCTGAAAAGGAGTTGGAAGTGCTGACTGATGAGTGCTGTTAGCACCATGACGAGCTGTTTGGCAGGGCAGCCCTCACCGTGCCAGACACAGAGAAGAAAATAATTTGGCAGGAGATCCAGGATAAGGTAAACTCCCTGGGGGTCAGCCACTGGAGTGTGGAAGAACTGAAGAAAAGGTGGTATGACCTTGACCCAAGGGTAGGTCGCTCCCCCTGCCGCTGCAGCTCCTCCAGCTCCTCCAGGTTCCTGAGTTCCTGAGACCCACCTCACAGTAAGTACCCCCCACCTCCCAGCCCCTCGCTCTGCCCCGCGCTACTCACCCTCTCTCCTGCTCCTGCTTCTTTTCTTCTTTTCTTCTTCTCTGTTCTTCCTCCTCGCTCCTCGTCTGTAATCTTCTTCTGTACTCTTCTTTTCCCCGTCTTCTCTCTTCTTCTGTGTGCTTCTCAGCCTCTCCTGTCGCCTCTCTTCTTCCTCATCTTCTTCTGTGGTCTTCTGCCCTCTGTTCTTCGTTTTCTGTATCTTCTTCTGTGTTCTTCTGTGTTCTTCTGTGTTCTTCTGTGTTCTCCTGTGTTCTTCTGTTCTTCCGGTCTTCCTTTCTTCTGTTCTTCCGGTCTTCCTTTCTTCTGTTCTTCTGTTCTTCTGTTCTTCCGGTCTTCTGGTCTTCTGTCTTCTATCTTCTGCCTTCGGCTCTTCTGCCTCCTCCGTCTTCTTCTCCCCGCGCCTGCCCTCCTGCTCCTGCCTCATCCCCCTCCCTCACTCGCATCCCCCTCTCTATCTCCCCTATTTAACCCGTTCACTATCTACCTCCCTCACTCCTCCTATCTACCTATCTCTCTATCCCACTATCTAACTCCCTCACTCTCCACCTCCTCCTATCTTCCTATCTCTCTATCTATTTCTCTATCTATCGATTTCTCTATCTATCTATTTTCTCTATCTATTTCTCTATCTCTCCCCCCTCCCGCCACCCCCTCTATTACCTATCTTCCTATCCTCTCACTCTAACTCTCACCCTCACCCACCTCTACAACCCCCCTCCCCTATCTTCACAACCCTACTCCTATCTTTCTCCCTAATCTCCTAAACCTCCTAACACTCACCCCCCTCCACCCTTAAACCCCCTTCCCCAGCTCTTCTCACTCTACCTGTCCCCCCTCCCTCGCGCTTTCCCGCCGCGACCTCCTGCACGCCCCCGCCCCCCAGCTCCCATTCGCCCCCAGCTGACCCCTCCCCCCCACCTCATATGGCGGCCGCTGCGCGTCCGCGCGCAGCGTGCCAGAGGCGCGCCAGAGGCAAGCCCGTCTGCGCCCGTCTGCGCCTGGCCCGCGCCCAGCGCCACAACCCCTGGTCCCCAGCTCTCCCAAGCCCCGCTGACCCGCTACGACCCCACCACCCTCCACGCCCTCAACCCAGGACGCTCCAAAACCTGCTTCCAAGCTCACCCCAAACGCACCCATGGACCCTTCGCCTGCAACTCCTGCAAACGCATCTTCCACCACGCAACTACCACGACCACAAGCCCACGCGCCATCAACCACCTCAAGTGCATCCTAGTCAACGCTCGCTCCGTCCACAAACAGGCCGTTGAACTCTGGGACCTCCTGGACTCCACAGCACCGGACGTCGCCTTCATCACGGATACCTGGATGAACGCCTCCTCTGCTCCAGACATCGCCACCGCCATCCCCGAAGGCTACAAGATCTCCAGGAAAGACCGCACCAACCAAGCAGGAGGAGGTATCGCCATAGTCTTCAAAGACTCCATCAGCGTCACCACCTCCACCGAAGACACCCCTCTCGCCGCTGAACACCTACATTTTCAGATTCGCACCGACCCGATGACCACCCTCAGAGGATCCCTCGTCTACAGTCCTCCCGGACCACGCGCCCCTTTCAGCGACGCCATCGCCGACTTCATCTCCCCGCACGCCCTCGCCTCACCGGACACACGCTCGACCCTATCTTCTCCGCCAGCAAACACGTCTTCTTTAGCCACACCTCCGCCCTACACTGGACCGACCACAGCTGCGTCCACTTCACATTCCGACGCAAGACCCGCCACCTCCGCACTCAACCCATCCCTCGTCGACAGTGGAACAAGATCCCTGAAGAGCAACTCCTCTCCGCACTTGCCGCCAACCAACCCACCCTCACCACCGACCCCAACGACGCAGCCCTCAACCTCACAAACTGGATCTCCAACTGCGCAGACAACCTTGCTCCCCTCAAACGCACGCATCGACAGACCAACACCAAAAAACCTCTCTGGTTCTCTGACACCCTCAAAGAATCAATGAAAACTTGTCGCGCCCTTGAGAAAACCTGGCGCAAGGACCACACCGCTGACAACATGACCGCCCTCAAGAACGCTACCCGCGAACACCACCACCTGATCCGCGCTGCCAAAAGGAACTTTTTCACCGACAGACTGGACAAAAACAGCCACAACAGCAGAGAACTCTTCTGCATCGTCAAGGAGTTCTCCAACCCCAGCGCCAACGGCAATGCCGTCACGCCCTCACAGGATTTGTGCGAATCTCTCGCCACTTTCTTCCATCGCAAGATCAGCGACCTCCACGACAGCTTCGGACACCAGACCCAACCAAACACCACCGAACCCGCATCCCCGGCCATCACCCTCAACAACTGGACTCACATCAACACGGAAGAAACCAAATCCATCATGAACTCTATCCACTCCGGCGCCCCTTCGGACCCCTGCCCGCACTTCATCTTTAACAAAGCCGACGACATCATCGCCCCGCACCTCCAGACCGTCATCAACTCTTCTTTTTCTTCTGCTACCTTCCCCGAATGCTGGAAACACGCCAAAGTCAGCGCCCTACTTAGAAACCTACGGCTGACCCGAGCGACCTGAAAAACTTCCGCCCCATCTCTCTTCAGCCTTTCCCAGCCAAAGTAATAGAGAAGACCGTCAACAAACAGCTGACCACCTTCCTGGAAGACAACAACCTGCTCGACTCCTCACAAACCGGATTCCGAACCAACCACAGCACTGAAACCGCCCTCATCTCAGTCACAGACGACATCAGAACCCTGATGGACAACGGTGAAACAGTCGCCCTCATTCTTCTCGACCTCTCGGCTGCCTTTGACACCGTTTGTCACCGCACCCTAATCACCCGCCTCCGCTCCACCGGGATCCAAGGCCAGGCCCTGGACTGGATCGCCTCCTTCCTCGCAAACCGTTCCCAAAGAGTTTACCTCCCTCCGTTTCGCTCAGAACCCACCGAGATCATCTGCGGCGTACCTCAAGGCTCATCGCTCAGCCCGACAGTCTTCAATGTCTACATGAGCCCCCTCGCCAACATCGTACGCAAGCACGACATCATCATCACCTCCTACGCCGACGATACCCAACTTATACTCTCCCTCACCAAGGACCCCGCCAGCGCCAAGACCAACCTACAAGAGGGTATGAAGGACGTCGCAGATTGGATGAGGCTCAGCCGCCTAAAGCTGAACTCTGAAAAAACGGAAGTCCTCATCCTCGGCAACACCCCGTCCGCCTGGGACGACTCCTGGTGGCCCTCTGCACCGCACCGACCCCCACAGACCACGCCCGCAACCTCGGCTTCATCTTGGACCCTCTTCTCCCCATGACCAAGCAAGTCAACGCCGTGTCCTCCACCTGCTTCCTCACCCTCCGCATGCTCCGCAAGACCTTCTGCTGGATCCCCTCCGACACCAAAAAAAACGTGACCCACGCCCTCGTCACGAGCCGCCTGGACTACGGCAACACCCTCTACGCCGGGACCACAGCCAAACTCAAAAATCGCCTGCAACGCATTCAAAACGCCTCGGCCCGCCTCATCCTCGACGTACCCCGCAGCAGCCACATCTCCGCACACCTGAGACACCTGCATTGGCTCCCAGTCAGCAAAAGGATCACCTTCCGACTTCTCACCCACGCACACAAAGCCCTCCACGACAAGAGACCGGAATACCTCAACAGACGCCTCAGCTTCTACGTCCCCACCCGCCTCCTCCGCTCCTCTAGCCTCGCGCTCGCTGCTGTCCCTCGCATCCGCCGCTCCACGGCTGGTGGGAGATCTTTCTCCTTCCTGGCGGCCAAGACCTGGAACTCCCTCCCCACCAGCCTGGACCACCCAGGACCACTCCGCTTTCCGGAGACTCCTAAAGACCTGGCTGTTCGAGCAGCGATAACCCCCCCCTTTTCCCCTAGCGCCTTGAGACCCGCACGGGTGAGTAGCGCGCTTTATAAATGTTAATGATTTGATTTGTTTTGATTTGATTTGACAAAGGAGAGGGTGGCAGAGCGGCTCTGGGAGATGAGAGGCACAGGAGGTGGACCATCGACTGTACCACCACCCACACCCCTGGAGGAAAGGGTAGAAGAGACCCTAGAGCCTGAGGCTGTCAGCGGAATGGGAGATCTGGACACCTCTGAGCCAGGACCATCAACCGGTGAGTACCATGTGACATGCATGTACCCTCATTAATGCCATACCCCCACCCACCTTGTACACATGGGCATGCACAACCAAGATAGCTCCATATCAGAGTAGCAAACACCAGAATGATGCATTATGGGCAATGTAGTCAAGTAGGCAGTTCATAGGCAATAGTTTAGGGACCGCCAGCTGCTGCAACGCCTGGACAGGATGCCCTCTTCTATAGTTAGGCTGGCTGTCAACACAACAGGGCTGTCTAGGCACACAGTCAGCCTCCAAGTGGACATGAGCCACTTTGCGGGTGATGTGGCACGGGGACTGGGCCGTCTCAGCCATGCAATGGACCTCATGGAGGCACGGCAGGTGGCCAGGGGCACAGGCGACACGCCACAGGACAGTGAGGAGGGTTCCACTGTCAGCAGTGTCTCTGTCAGTGACACCAGGGTGCTACGTAGTGGAAGCACAAGGCAGAGCACTGCTGACCCCCCTAGTACCAGCCAGGCTGGCCGAGGCCACTGTAGGGTATGAGCTCCACACTGTCCTTGGGTTTTGGGCACATGATGTCAATGTGTCCCATGCCAGGTGGACTATTGAAGCCCCTGAACTGTTCCCATTGTACATAGTTTGGTTATTTGCACTAATTAAATCACTTGTTCTTTACACTTAACACATGGACTCTTTGTTTGTTACATTGGTGAGTATGGTAAAAGTTGGCACGTACCTTCCAAAGTATTGGTTTGCAATGTGTTCCCGTCTCAGTCTGCCTTGATTTGCGATGCTCCTATCCCCAGGATGGCGATGTGGTTGCTCTTGCTCTTCATCCTCAGATTCTGGGTCTTCAGGGGTGAGAGGTAGCCCACGTCGGGTGGCAATGTTGTGCAGGATAGCGCATGCAACAACTATTTTGAAAGCCGTTATTGGGGTATACTGGAGGGCACCTCCACTTCGGTGGAGGCATCTGAACCTTGCTTTCAGCAGTCCAAAGGTACGTTCTATCAGGTTCCTGGTCCTCTTTTGTGCACTGTTGTATCGCCCCTCGCAATCATTTCTGGGTGTTAAGTACGGAGTCAGTATCCATGGACGTAGTGCATATGCACTGTCACCTGTTGGGCACAAAACGTACAATGTTAGCAAGGCATGGGTGGTTTGCACATTGACCTGTGTGCATATCTTCAAAGTGTATTCAGCTCTACCTAGGAGGTATCCGTCTCCAAACTCCCCATGTTCCAGGCGTTGGTGTATCCCACTGTGCCTAAAAATGTAGGAGTCATGAGTACTCCCTGGATATTTGGCAACCATGTCAGTGATGATATAATGAGCGTCACATACCACCTGAATATTGAGTGAGTGGGTACACTTCCTATTGCGGAACAGATATTCCAGGTTTGCAGGAGGGCATATTTGTATATGTGTCCCGTCTACACACCCTATGACATGGGGGAAGTTGGCAATCCTGTAAAATTCCAACTTGGTGGTGTTGATTTCTGCCTCATTCCTGGGTAGGTATATGTATTGGGACATGTGATTGAGTAAGGCGTCTAAGAATGCCCTGAAGAACCTTGATAGTGCACTTTGGGATACCCCACCTGCCACAGCAATGACCCCCTGATAGCTACCCGAGGCCAAGAGGTGCAGTGAGTTGCACATGTGTTGGTATGGCGCAGCGGCGCACAGTCTGGCGTTCTAGCTGTGGTTTGAGTAATTCTATTAAATCCAGTATAGCTGCGCTGCTAAGTCTATATTTATCATAGATTTCCTCCTCAGTTTGCTGGAAAAGTGTCTGCCTTGTTCTGTATATCTTCTCCTGTCTCTGGCTCCTCCTCATCCTCTGCTGTGCGGCGTGAGCTCTCCTCCTCACTTCTATCAGGTATATCTCCGCCATCTTGAGTAACCCAGATGCCTTCTGGGTCTCCTTTTATACTTTGGTAATGGTTACCACCTGCTCTGAGTTAGTGGTAAATTGGAAGTGCAAAATGGGCTTCTTGCGACTAGTCGGAATTTGCGAGTTGCTATTGCATGTGGTTTGCGACTCGCAAATTGTGCCTTCCTATTTGCGGGTCGCAAAATGGGGTCGCAAATTTTGCGAGTCGGTAACGGCTCGAATCGCATTTTGCGAGTCGGAAATGGGATTTTTGCATCCCATTTCCGATTTTGCAGAGTCGCAAATTGCGAATCGGGCCATTTGCGACTCGCAAAAGTTTGCTACATCTGCCCATAAGTGTGCTAGCCCCACAGACACTGAGTACAAATACGTCACAGTCACCATTGATGCAGTCAGGGAACATTTTGTTGCAAGGATTTTCCGTGCAACAGTTGAATGAGTGTTTGGAGAGGACTAGCGCTTCACAAACTACTGCAGTAACCGCAGAGAAATCAGAAAGAGATTAATACCTGAATTTTGTGAGACTGGGTGTAGAAGCGGCAGAACTGGTAGAAGGAACAATGGGGGTGAACAGATTAGAGTCATACACAGAAGCAGAATTGAGGTATCTGTGCCCCAAAATAACTAAAGAAGTGAGTAAGGTGCATCAGAGGTTGGCAAACCTGGCGGATAAATACAACATTGATATTGAGAATACTAAACATTTGCAAAGAAGTTACAGATTAGACTTCGATTCTAAAGATTTTGATCACATGAGGTCTACCGGAATGAAAGCGCATCTTAAAGAAATACTGCAAAGTGCGCAGATCTAGGGTGCCTTAGAGAAATGGGAAGGCAGATGGGCAAAGAAAAGGGATAAAGAGAAAGGCGATGATCCGGAACCAAAGCAGACTAAAACCGCACCAGACACGGATGCAGTAAAATTGTTACCAATGAGAGAAACAGCCGGAGGAGTTCTGATCCATGTACCGTGGTCTAGGGGAGACATCCTGTCATTCACAAATGATTATCCCAGGTTGAGGGAGAAGCCAATAGAATGGTACCAACAGAAGGACAGGTTTGTGAAGTTGGCAATATGTCTCTGGGAGGACTTGAATACCCTGTTTGAGATTACAGTTCCATCTGACTTATGGCTTGAGTGCAAGAGAGGTGTGGATTGGCCGACACAGGAACCGGCAAGGGATAAGGTGACTGGAGCACCATCTGAAGAGGTGATGAAGTATTATCATAAGGTGATTGAGTTTTTGAAGCAGAAAGTGTCGCTGAAAGTGACTGATTGGCAGAAAATCGATCGAACCTCACAGGAGGCCAAAGAGTCGATTCATGCTTACTATGAGAGATTGTTGAAAGCATTCAAACATTACAGTGGCACTGAGACTATTGAGCCAAAAGACATGAATCATCTTGTGTTCAGGTTTGTTGAAGGGCTGAGACCAGAGATTAGCCAGATGATTAAGAATCATTTGATAGGTTGGCAAGCAAAGCCGATTGATGAGGTGTTGCAGTATGCGAAATACTGCAGTGACGCGATTGAGTTGAAGCAGAGAAAGTTGAAAGAGAAGGTGATGCAGATTAAGGCAGCACAAGCAGGGATGCAGGGAAATGGGGTACAGCAGGTGATACAGCAGCAACCGCAAGGAAATGGCATGTTTCAGGCACAACCAAGAGGTCGAGGTTTTGTGAACCGCGGTCCAGACTTGAATACTGTTGTGGTTCAAAATGATGTGCAGGGAATGAAAAAGGTGTCACCATGTCACACGTGTGGGGGTGAGGGGCATTGGAAGCGGGAATGCCCAATTGTGGTGCAGGATGGTGTTGTTCAACAAAGCAATGTCGGTACCTTCCAAAATGTGAGAGGTCCAAAAATGAGGGGTCCAAATCTGAATTTCCAGAATAACATGGTACAGATGCAAAGGTTACAGCCCATGCAGCAAATGCAAATGCTGCGTGTTCAACCAGCACAGATGCAGCAGGTGCAACAGCAGGTTCCCATGGTCCCTAGACACAAATGCAATTACCATTAGCTCCAATGGGACAGCAACAGGTGATGCTTCCTCAACAGGTCACAGGCCAAACTATGAGTCAAAATAACACAGTACAACAGTTCCCATTGCGTGGTGAGGATGGAATAAATGATGAATGGTCGGATGATTGTTCAGACAGTGAGGAGTGCAGGCTTGCAGCGTCCCTAGAAGTAGATCAGAGAGGACCCTATGTAGAGGGGAAGGTAATGGGTCATAAGGTTTCATTCCTAGTTGATACAGGAGCTACACGCTCTACAGTCAGAAGTGCAGAGGTTCCGAAATTACCACTTTCGGGGCGTACCATAAGAGTGGTAGGAGTAGCAAATACGTTTTTGACGAATCCGATTCAAGACCCGGTCCAAGTTGAGATTGGTAACTTCCAGGGACTGCACAAATTTGTAGTCTGTGATTCTAGTCCACTATCCCTACTGGGAAGAGACTTGCTGTGCAAAACGAGGTGTTCCATTACCTGTTCCAATGAAGGGATTGAAGTCCAGACAAACAGTGATGATGAAGGGGACGGTGGGCAGTTTTCAGAGCCAGAGACAGAGACTGCAAACGAAGATTACCCTCTGATAACCTTATTCCCGATGCTTACAGTACTTGACTTGCCACCCGAGTTGCAGGGAACAGTAACAGAGAAAGTGTAGGACCTGACAGGAAAAGAAGTGGGATTGATAAAAGGAGTAGAACCGGTCAAAGTACAGGTTAAGCCGAATGCAGCGTTTCCGCAGGTACCGCAGTATCACATGACACAAGACGTCCTCATTCAGGTAGCGCAGATAATTGCGGACTTTGTGAAGCAAGGGGTTTTGAAAGAAGTGATGAGCAGCCCGTGTAATTCACCAATAATGGGTCTGAAAAAGCCTTGTGGGAAGGTTCGAATTGTGCAGGACTTGAGGAAAATAAACAAGATTGTGGTAAAATGCTGCCCCATAGTGCCAAATCCAGCAGTAATCATGTTCCAGGTCCCATGTGAGGCAGAGTGGTTCACAGTTGTGGACCTGTCTCAAGCATTCTTTTCGGTGCCTCTTCATGAGGACAGCCAATTTCTTTTCAGCTTCAAATTCCTGGATAAGGTGTACAGTTGGCGCAGAATTCCTCAAGGGTTTTCTGAGTCACCTTCCACCTTCAATCAGATATTGAAGAAGGACTTGGAGTCATTAGAACTACTTTTCAGTTCGACTCTAGTACAGTATATTGACGATTTGCTAATTGCGTCCAGAACAAAAGACGACTGCAGGTATGACACAATTGCCTTACTGAACCATTTGGGAAAGAAGGGACATAAAGAGGGTCATTCTGACCCTGGGCCACGAATGACGGAAGCACCGCCAACAGGCTGGCGGTGCTTCCAAGCCCATTCTGACCGCGGCGGTAAAGCCGCGGTCAGAAAACTGGGGCGGCGGTTTCCTGACGTTTTTGCCCCGGCTGGGCGAATCCGCCAGGGCAGCGCTGCAAGCAGCGCTGCCCTGCGGATTCGGACCCCCTTACTGCCAGCCTGTTTCTGGCGGTTTTCACTGCCAGGAAGAGGCTGGCGGTAAGGGGTGTCCTGGGGCGCCTGGGGGCCCCTGCACTGCCCATGCCACTGGCATGGGCAGTGCAGGGGCCCCCTAACAGGGCCCCATGAAGCTTTTCACTGTCTGCCAAGCAGACAGTGAAAAGCGCGACGGGTGCAACTGCACCCGTCGCACCGCCGCAACACCGCCGGCTCCATTCGGAGCCGGCTCCTGTGTTGCGGCCCCCATACCCGCCGGCCCAGCGGGAATGTCGGAATGAGGGAAGCGGTATTTTGGTCATATGGCGGCCAAATGCCGGTTCCCGCCTGGAGGGCGGCTACCGTCGCCCGCCAGGGTTGGAATGAGGGCCAAAGTGTCCCCATAGAAGCTGCAATACTGTCAGAGAGAAGTGAAGTACTTAGGTCACCTGGTTGAGAAAGGGTCGAGGAAAATATCTAAGGAAAGAGTGACAGCCATACTGCAGATGAATCCCCCGAAAACCAAGAGAGATGTCAGAATGTTTCTGGGAATGGTGGGCTACTGTCGTCAGTGGATTCCCAATTCCTAGATTATCTCTAAACCATTGATAAAACTGACAGGCAAGGAAGTTCAGGATGACCCCGGTAACATAATCTTGTCAGAGAAAGAGATGAAAGAATTCATAGAGTTGAGGGAATGTATGTGCAGGGCACCAGCTTTAGGTGTGCCTGACTACACAAAGCCTTTTCTACTGTTTTGTCATGAACGTGATGCATGTTCTTTTTCTGTTTAAACACAGGCCCATGGAGGTGCAAACCGCCCAGTAGCATATTTTTCAGCTACTTTGGACCCAGTCGCAGCAGCCTAACCTGGTTGTTTGCGCGCAGTTGCAGCAGTTGGTCAACGCCTCACACAGTGTGAAGGCATAGTGATGGGACATCCCCTAACAGTAATGGTTCCTCATTCAGTTGAAATTTTGTTAACCCGAACCAAGACACAGCATATGACAAATGCTAGGCTGACTAGATACGAGACCATTAAATTGGGGTCTCCGAATGTTTCTCTCAAGAGATGTACTGTATTGAACCCGGCAACTTTATTTCCTATTGAAAATGCAGACATTAGTGATGCTGAGGAAGTGGAACATGATTGTATTGAGGTAACAGAACTGTGCACCAAACCAAGACCTGACATCAAAGATACCCAGTTAGAAGAAAATGATTTCATTATGTTTGTTGATGGTTCATGCTTGAGAGATTCAGTGGGAGTACTTCGAGCTGGGTATGCCGTGTGCACAATCACCGGTATTTTAAAAGCTTCCTGGCTTGAAAGAGTGTACTCTGCACAAGTGGCTGAATTAATTGCACTTACTAAGGCATGCCACGCAGCTGAAAACCTGAAAGTCACTATCTATACTGACAGCAGATACAAATTCGGAATTGTACATGATTTTGGCCAGCTGTGGTCACAGAGGGGTTTCATGACCTCTTCTGGTTCACCAGTGAAAAATGGCGAAAAGATTAAGGATTTGTTGCATGCGATTCAGTTACCTCTTGAAATTGGCATGGTGAAATGCAATGCTCATGTTAAGTCGAAAGACTTTGGGGGTCATTACAACATTGGCGGTAAAAGGCGCTTACCGACGTGCAGAAGACCGCCAATACACCTCCGCGGTGGCAGCAGTCCGCCACAGCTATTATGACACACATCTTGGAATCCGTCCAAAATCAGACACCCACACAACACCGCCACACCAAAGGTCAGTGATAAACTGGCGGAAAACAATCATCCACCTCCACGCCAACAGAAACACGCCCATGCTATTACGACCCACAAATCCACGTGGCGGTCATTCAACCGCGGTATTCCATTGGCGGTACACACCGCCGCGCTCAAAATACACACACATCTCCAAAACACCACCACATTGGACAATCACAAATACACACACCTGATACGCATACACACACCACACCCACACACCCAATACAATATAAAACACACACCCACATCACCCACAAACCCCTACGACCAAAAATCAGAGACGAAGGCGACAGAGAGAGAGCACAGAATAGACAACCCCACCACACAGAGGCACACAACACCATCACCCACACAACATCCACGCACAAAACACCACACACCACTACACACCACAACCATCACCACATACACCACCCCACACATCACCCACACCACCCCATGGCACGCCAAAGACACCCCCACTTCTCCGAGGAGGAGCTCAGGGTCATGGTGGAGGAAATCGTACGGGTAGAGCCACAGCTATTTGGCTCACAGGTACAGCACACATCAATAGCCAGGAAGATGGAGATATGGCGCAGAATAGTGGACAGGGTCAACGCCGTGGGACAGCACCCAAGAAATCGGGAGGACATCAGGAAGAGGTGGAACGACCTACGGGGGAAGGTGCGTTCAACAGTCTCCAGGCACAACATTGCGGTACAGCGGACTGGCGGCTGACCCCCACCTCCTCCCCCACAACTAACAACATGGGAGGAGCAAGTCTTGACCATCTTACATCCTGAGGGCCTCGCAGGAGTCGGTGGAGGATGGGACACTGGTAAGTCAAATCTTAACTATCATATCCCCCACCCTACCTGCATGCTATCACATACCCCCTCCCCTATCACTACAACTCCTCACTAATGTACCCATGACACCCAACCACCCATCCCAACACCAAGCCCTGCATGACACAACTAAGCATGGACACCCAGCACTAAAGCATGCCCACTGCACATACCCAGTACACCCCCACAACCATGACCACACAAACCCACACACAGGAATGCTTGCACTGGGGTACACAAACACCCACCCATTGCACACCATTACACACACACATGTAATAATCATGCTCTTATGCCCATGCAGGAAAACGAAGGACCGTCACCACACCAGAGGGTCCAGACAACAGCACTCCACCCCCAGAAGAGGCCCACAGTGACGATAGCAGCTCTGCCCTACTGGATCCTGATGACCAGCCCGGACCATCGTGGGCCTCGGGACAGTCCGTTCCCCCTGCACAGGCACATCCCAACACCGACCTTCCACCCTCTGGTAACACCAGCACAGCACCCACCCAGCGGGCCCAAACCTCCCTACCCAGGACAGGTCAATCAGCGGTGTTTCCACCACTACAGGGAACCCAGGATAACCCACCACCCCAACAACAACAGGGACCTGGGGGCAGTGGTAGTGGGCACACGGTCCAGGGGACGGAGGCACAGGAACACAGGGGAACTGGGAGGGCTGCTGTGCGACAGGGGGCGGACAGGCCAAGGGAACCCACTCTCCACAAGGCCCGCTCCTCCATCATGGGAGCCTACCACCACTCCCAGGAGACGATGGCCACGGTCCTGGACAAGTTGCAGGAGACCCTGCGCCTGCAGGACGAACTGTATTTGGGGTCCAGGGAGGAGCTCAGGACCATCAGCTCTGCCCTGGGCACCATCGTAGGGGTGCTGAAGGACATACAGCAGACCTTGAGGGACACTGTGGCACTCCAAGGGGCCCCTGACACTAGCATGGACGAATAACTGCCCACCACCTCCGCCGGCGCTAGTGGACAGGACGCCCCGCCACAGGACCAACACACCAGCACCCCACCCCCTGTAGACGGACAACCACCACGCAAGCGGTCCCTGAGATCCAGGAACAGGACAGAGCAAGATGGCAAGACCCCGGCCAGGAAATGAGACCACCCTGATTGTCACCCCACTGTCCCACTTTGTTACCCCGTCCATACTTAAACTGCCCCAGCTCCACTTCCAATGCCCAGATGGGCAGTGCACCTGTGAGACTAATAGACTGGACTAGCCATGGACATTCCTCCACCATCACCCATCACCATTTTACAACCCCCTCCCATTTCTGAGCACTTCAATAAACACCCTTGAAACACAAAACAATCTGGAGTCAGTCTGTGATTTAGTAAAAATGTATTATCAATGACAGTGTCATAATGGGTGTACCATTGTAAAGCTAACATACCTATGTCACACATCACAAGCCCTTGAAGGATGCAAGCAGTTGACACCAGGGTAACCACACCTGTGAAACCGTTATGGGAGGGTACAACTCAGTTACCAAATAGTGATTGAATTCGAAAAACAGGATAGAGTTAGACGTGTGAAAGTTAATGTAATGCAAAAAATGAAAATGTTCTCACCTGTGTCTCACTGGAAATATTGCTGTATGACTGACTCCCTGTTGTCTTCTTCATCAGCTTCATCCTCATCACTGTCCACAGGCTCCATGGGCTCCACAGCTGCTACAACACCGTCATCGGGATCATCCTCCTGTAGAAAAGGCACCTGGCGTCACAAAACGCCAAATTATGGAGCATGGAGCAGGCGATGATGATGTCGCACACCTTCTTCAGTGAGTAGAATAGGGATCCACCTGTCATATGTAGGCACCAGAACCTGGCCTTCAGGAGGCCGAAGGTGCGTTCGATCACCCTCCTAGTCCGCCCATGGGCCTCATTGTAGCGTTCCTCTGCCCTGGTCCTGGGATTCCTCACTGGGGTCAATAGCCAGGACAGGTTGGGGTAACCAGAGTCCCCCAATAGCCATACACGGTGCCTCTGGAGCTGACCCATCATATCAGGGATGCTGCTATTGCGCAGGATGTAGGCGTCAGGCACTGAGCATGGGAACATAGCATTTACCTGCGATATGTACTGGTCTGCCAAACATACCATCTGTACATTCATGGAATGATAACTCTTCCTGTTCCTGTACACCTGTTCACTCCTGTGGGGGGGACCAGAGCTACATGGGTCCCATCAATCGCACCTATGGCGTTGGGGATATGTCCAAGGGCATAGAAGTCACCTTTAACTGTAGGCAAATCCACCACCTCATGGAAAATGATGTATCTCCTTACGTGTTTCAGCAGGGCAGACAACCCTCTGGACAACACGTTGGAAAACATAGGCTGGGACATCCCTGATGCCATGGCCACAGTTGTCTGAAAAGACCCACTTGCAAGGAAATGGAGCACTGACAGCACCTGCACGTCAGGGGGGATTCCAGTCGGATGGCGGATTGGTAACATCAGGTCTGGCTCCAGCTGGGTACATAGTTCCTGGATTGTGGCACTGTCAAACCGGTAGGTTACGATGTCATGTCGCTCTTCCATTGTCAACAGGTCCACCAGCGGTCGGTACACCGGAGGATTCCGCCATCTTCTCATATGTCCCAGCAGACGGTGCCTACGAACGACAACAGCGAAGAACCAGTCATTATTCCTCCAGGTATGTACCCACAGTCACACACAAGACTACACCACTCACAAAACCCTTCCTGGATGTGTGTTGAGTGTAGGCCTAGCTATGTGTGACGCAGTAGTAAATGAAGCCATGTGGGCCCCTGAAATGGCAGATGCCTGACGTCTAAAGTGGGACAATGGGATTGTGGGGTAACTGCGCTGGCGTTGCACACCGTCGCGGTAGGCGGTCGTAGACCGTGGCGCAATGCTGCATTGGTTAACATTGGATCCTATGGGTCCCAGGAGCCAATGAACAGGTGCGCCGGCGGTGATAATGCGCCCCGCCGCGGACATCACCGCCGCGGACGTCACTGCCATTTTCTATCTGTACAATCACTAGATACCTGACTTTCGACAGGAGAGGACCTACACTGCAAGTGCTGCTGTGACCTCGGTCTGGAAGTGACGATGGCTGCTGCATCTGGGGAAAGGGCCCCTGCCTTGACTGCACAGGAGTTGGAGAAACTGGTAGATGGGGTCCTCCCCCAGTACACGCTACTCTACGGTCCTCCAGACCAACAGGTTAGTACACAGGGAGCACGTTGTATGGGCTAGGCATGGGTGGAGAGGGCTGGTTGGAAGAGGGAAGGGGGCAGAGTTCATAGAACATCAATGCATGTGAATGAATGGGCCACATGGCCAGAGTAGGGAGGGGTAATGACTGTTCCTCTTTCCTTGTGCATGTCATGTAGGTCAGCGCCCACCAGAAGAGGGACATTTGGCGTGCCATCGCCAAGGAGGTCCAGACCCTGGGGGCCCACCAGAGACGGGACACCCACTGCCGGAAGAGATGGGAGGACATTCGCCGCTGCAGCAAGAAGACGGCGGAGGCTCAACTGGGGCTGGCCTCCCAATGTGGGAGGGGTGCCCGTCGCACCATGATCCCCCTGATGTTCCGGATCCTGGCGGTGGCCTACCCGGAGTTGGATGGGCGCTTGAGGGCATCACAGCAGACACAAGGGGGTGAGTACAACCTCATTCTGTGGACTTTGCGTGCAGTGGAGGTGTCTGGGTGGGGGAGGAGGGCTGTGGGTGTACCTAGGCCAGGGCGAGTTCCGTAGGCAAGGCCCCTCTGTAATGTAGGCCATGTGGCACTCTACCCCACCTCAGCAGAGTGCCAAGTCGAGGTATAGTTTCTCCTGTGGCAACCATGTGCGCAGATGTCCAACATTGCCATATAGGCCAGATCCCAGAAATTGCATGTGCAGAGGGCAGGAGCACGGCGTAATGCAGGGGGCAGCTGCGTTTGTCTTGTCCGCCAACGGTAGTAGTATGCCATGCACTAAAACCCTCTTTCTTCTGTCTCGCCCCCTTTTTCTGCTCTCCCTGTCCTTTTGTACATCAGCATCAACAGGCGGAGGTACAGTGGCACCGGAGCACGAGGGAGCTGCATCCCACATGGCCATGGAGGGCCACACCACAGACTCTGAATGCACCAGTGGGACGGAGGGCGAGGGGAGCTTCACGTCAGCAACCGGTTCACCAAGCAGCAACACAGACTTGTTCGACGATGTGGGCTCCCTTGTGGTGGCGGCACCATATGTGCCCCCCACCTCTACAGGTACAGCCGCCACTTCCCCTACCAGCACCCCCCTCCCAGCAGCCCCTCAGCGTTCGCCCCGTGCCCGCTCACCCAGGAGGGTGGGCATAATCTTCGCCCCAGGCACCTCAGGCCCTGCCCAGGTCACTCACTGTTGGGCAGTCTACCATTGTGAATGCCATCCAGGGTGAAGAACGAGAGTTGCAACACGGTAATGCATTCCTGGAGTGCATTCATTCTGGTCAGGCTGTCCTTCAGCGAACCCTGCAATCTTTGGCCTCTGCACTGATAGCAGCCATTGTCCCTGTGTCTAGCCTCCCCCCTCCAACTTCCTCCACCCAGACCCAATCTTCTGTACCCCAGCCCATCCCAAGCACACCTACAGACCAGCATGCACACACCCAAGTAGCTCAAGCAAACATAGGCACCACACACACCACAGGCACTCACGCAAGCCTCAGCCACATACAGACACAACAACATCCATTGCCTCCACTGTGTCCCCCTCCTCCTCTTCTCCCTCCTCCCTCCCAGTCTCGTCTACACACACACCTGCATGCACCACATCTACAGGCACCATGAATCGCACCAGGACACCCAGCACCACAAGCCGCTCACCTGCACTCACCACCTCCACTGCCATTTACACGTCCCCTGTGTCCTCTCCCAGTGTGTTTGTGACGCCCCCTCCCAAAGTACCCAAACGCCCCCAATCACTCACCCAACATCCATCCACCTCACGACAGCCTCCAGTACCTGCACCTGCACCCAAAACAGCTAAAGTGACACCTCCTACAACCACCTCCTCTTCCTCCACTCCCAGACCCCCTCCAGCTACCCATCCCAGTGTTCGTCAGAAACTGTCCCTCTGTAAAGTTGACCTTTTTGCCCCCCCCCTCCAATTCATCAGTCCCGTCGTAGCGCCTCAGCCAAAAAGCCTCCAATACCAGTGGTGCCTGTTCAAGGTTTTTGGAGTGCACCGTCCACCAGGGCAGGCAGTAGGACCCGGAGACAAGGCACTGGCAGCCCACGCCCTGTAAAGGCTCTAAAATTGGAGAGTGGACGACGGGACCGTGTTAAGACTCCTGGTGGGAAAACAACTGACATGGGTTCCAAGGGGATTGGAGAGTCAGCTGTGACTCCACCAAAGGTGGGGAAGGGCCAGAGGAAGTCTCCCCAGCCTGTTGTGAGTGTCACAGCGGAGAAGTGCGCCATCATTTCGGTCGGTCGTGACACAACCGCCAGCACCGTCGTTACTGGTCAGGAGACCACCGGCAGAGTCACAGCCCAGGAGGGCCCAATTATCATCACTGGTCAGGAGACCACCGCCGGAGTCACAGCCCAGGAGGGCCCAATTATCGTCACTGGTCAGGAGACCACCGCCGGAGTCACAGCCCAGGAGGGCCCAATTATCGTCACTGGTCAGGAGACAACCGCCGGAGTCACAGCCCAGGAAGGCCCAATTATCGTCACTGGTCAGGAGACCACCGCCGGAGTCACAGCCCAGGAGGGCCCAAGTATCGTCACTGGTCAGGAGACCACCGCCAGAGTCACAGCCCAGGAGGGCCCAATTATCGTCACTGGTCAGGAGACCACCGCCGGAGTCAGTGCCCTGGAGGGCCCTGGCTGGCACAGCCCCGCTGGGCAATGATGAAACATCATGGCACACACCAATGTCCTTATCAGAACCGCCATGTCAAAGCACCGCTGAAAAGGGCAAAGACCGCCATGGCAAAGCACCGCTGAACAGGGCAAGGACCGCCATGTCAAAGCACCGCTGAACAGGGCAAAGACCGCCATGGCAAAGCACTGCTGAACAGTCCTGAACCGCCACGGCAAAGCACCGCTGAACAGGGCAAAGACTGCCATGGCAAAGCACCGCTGAACAGGGCAAAGACCGCCAAGGCAAAGCACAGCTGAACAGGGCAAAGACCGCCATGGCAAAGCACCGCTGAACAGGGCAATGCACCGGGTAGGTATGAATGGACCGCCACATCAGGCATCCTTATCCCATGTGCAGCTGGGACAGTGACAGGACACGACCTTTCACGGGGAGACTCATCCAGTCTGGGCACCAGTTCCCCCCAAGACCAGTTGAGACCTGCATCAACTTGAGAGACTGTGGCTTTGCACTCCCCAGGATGGCACAGTGGGCAACCCACCCACTGCAAAGACTTGGGAGACTGTGGCTTTGCACTCCCCAGGATGGCACAGTGGGCAAACCACCCACTGCAAAGACTTGTGAAACTGTGGCTTTGCACTCCCCAGGATGGCACAGTGGGCAAACCACCCTTTGTAAAGACTTGTGAGACTGTGGCTTTGCACTCCCCAGAATGGCACAGGGGGCAACCCACCCACTGCAAAGACTTGTGAGACTGTGGCTTTGCACTCCCCAGGATGGCATAAATGGGCATGGAGCCCCGTCGTGGATCTGGCTTTGCAGTCATCCGGCTGAGGTGCCCCCCCTTCCCTTCCCCCTGAGGTGCCTGTAGTATTTCTATCTGATGCCCCAGCAGTGTTCTCTCCGATTGTGGTCAGGTATCGTTTGTGGGCCTCGCCCATGCATTTTTGGACTGTTGGTGCACGGACATTGTTATGTACATATCTGCACTACTTATTGTCTTGAATATAATTATGACTGATTTTCAAATATATATCTGTATATTTTTGTATGACATGTATATTGGCACATTACATTGTTTGACCGATTTTAGCTTTGTGTATTCATTCTTCCGGGGGGATTGTGGGTTGTTACTGTGAGTTTTTGTGAATGCATTGGTGTGTATGTTTTAATATGCGAGGGTGGGGGTGGGGCTGTTTGGTGTGTGTCCCCCTAACTTTTGCCTCCTCCATGTCGTAGGTGCAGTACTCACCGTTGCCTGCGGCGCCTACGTAGCTGTTGGTCGTAGAGGAGCAGAAAGACAAAGGCAGGGAGTATTTGGAGTTCCGGCTCCATGGATTCCTCGTTCCTCATGGGATATGTTAAGGTGAGCGTTTTCCCATAGCAAAAGCTGTTTCTGCCGTGTTTTTATCCACGGTGAATCCGCCCCGGAAAAGGTGGCGGATTGGAAGGTTGTACTACTGTGGGCGGTACATTGTCTTCCGCCTGTCTGTTGGCAGTGTCCGCCGCGCTGCTTGTCTGAACCGCCGTGGCGGGCGAAGTGTTAAGGTGGCTGTCTTTGTTGACGGTTTCCGCCAGGGTCATAATTCCCTTTTTTTGTCCGCCGGCCTGTTTGCGGTGTTTCCGCTGCTTTAACACCGTCCGCCAGGGTCATAATGACCCCCTTTGTTTCAATGGGAAACGGCTATGCAGATCAAGTCGCAAGGTTTTGCGCTTTGAACTGTATATCGTTCCGAGATCAGTGGTAATTGTTACCTGAAACTGAAAATTAAACATGTTTGAATTTTGCATTGAGGGTTGTTGACACATTAGATGAGCTAAAGTTACTGCAAGGACATGCTGGTAAGGAAGAGAAATGCTCCTGGCAGAGAATGCACTGTGTACAAAGAGCCAATGAGATATGGGTCTCAAATGAGGGGAAAGTGGTTTTGCCAAACAGTCTTCTGTCACAGTTTGCGAGGTTCTATCATGGCCAAGCCCATATAGGGAGAGATGCAATGATCAGATTGTTCAAAATTGATTGGTTCAATCCCAAATTCAGACAAGCTAGAGAGGTTATCTGTCACAGGTGCATCATCTGTCAACAGATGAATGCAGAAAAAGGGACTGTGGTAAATATGAGCCACGTTGGGAGAGCTGGCGGTCCATTTAGCAGGATGCAGATGGACTTCATCGAAATGCCTGTGTGTGGAGGGCTGAGCTATGTGTTGGTGATTGTGTGTGTTTTCAGTCATTGGATTGAAGCTTACCCTACACGTAGGAATTACAGTCTCCCAGTAGCAAAGCTGTTGCTTAGAGAGTTAATACCATGTTTTGGATTCCCGATCCCTTTGAATCAGATAGGGGTGGACACTTCGAAATTGAGGTGATTAAGCTCTTGTGTGCCGCATTGAACATTGAGCAGAAGCTACATTGTAGCTACCACCCTGAAGCATCAGGACTAGTGGAACAGATGAATGGTACCTTGAAGTCGAGAATGGCAAAAATGTGCGCAGCTACCAATCTGAAGTGGCCAGATGCATTGCCCTTTGTACTGATGTCAATGAGAAACACACCTGACAAGAAAACGGGACTATCCCCCCATGAAATTCTGATGGGTCGAGCTATGCGATTGCCCACAGTACCTGCGAATGCTCTTGTAAAAATCACGGATGATATGGTGTTGGACTACTGCAAGGGTCTGGCTGATGTGGTTCGCTCTTTCTCTCACCAGGTGGAGGCTAACACATTGCCACCAATCAGTGATCCAGCTCACACCCTGAAACCCGGTGACTGGGTTGTTGTCAAGAAACACGTGAGGAAGTTGTGTTTGGAGCTGCGTTGGAAGGGGCCATATCAAGTAATACTGACAACCACTACTGCTGTGAAATGTGCAGGTGTTCCGAATTGGATACATGCCAGTCACACAAAGAGGGTGACGTGTCCAACTGACAAGGAACTTGAAGTATCCAAGACAACAGCTGCCTGAAAGGAAGTTTCAGGGCTGGAGAGTATTCAAAGGGGAACTGAGACTGAAGGAGAGCCCACTTAGGACGGCTCAGTCACTCAAAGTGAGTTCCAGAGGGGTGACAGTGAGCCTATCTCAGATGAGGTGACAGGGGAACAGACGCAAAGAGAGGTTCTCCCAGAAGCAGACGGATTCGGGTTTGAAGTTGAGCCCGTGACAGACCCTGAAGGCTAGGGGGAAGAAGCAGAGTGTGGTCAAAGTGATCTGACTCCTCCTGAGCCGGTTGCAGGTCCATCAAGAGAAAACACCATAGTACAAGAGGAGGGCGCTGTTCAACATTCTGAAAAGCCAAGCAAGAAGAGAACACATAAAGGAGATAACTGGCCAAAGCCACAAGTTGCAATAGAGAAAGTGATCCCTGGAGACACAATTGAGGAAGAAGTTGACACAAACAGAAAAGAGAATCTCAGTGAAGGAGAGCTACAGAGTGAACGCAGACTGAAAAGAAAAAGAGTTGCAAGCAAACGGTACGCAGGTCCTGAATGGGTGTATGCAACAACCGCTGAATGGCAACAAGAATTCTTGGTATTCTGTTTTGATCGGGAGGTACCAGGTCAATACTACGGCACCTGAATTCAATCCTATAAAGAGACTGTGTTAAAATATTGAAATTAAAATTGAAAGCTGAGAAGCTGAGAAAAGTGGCTGATGAATTACCGGATGTGACACTAATAACCTGAATTGACTTTGAAAACCGATTATGACAAGCTGCTAAACCTGATTTGACAAAAGGGTCCTGGAGTGAGTGAAATGCTGTAAATACTCGCAGAAAGAGAGAGACTTTTGAGAAGAAAAAAAAAGAGCTTTTACATCATCCTCAAGTTGATTGTTTGCTTTATATTATTCTGCTATCTGATTCTTTACAGATCATGAGTTACACTAAGAGTAAGAGTAAAAAGGGTAGGATGTGTGATTGGTTGAGTGTTATTCTAGGTCATGTGTGTGCAATAATAATTATAGGTGTGATTGTGGGAATGCCTTGGATAGATAAGAAAGTGACTAACAATGCTTCAAAACCTGAGACTGCTACACTAACACCGTGGGAGAAGTTTGAGCAGGATGCAAAATACTTGCATGAGGGAACTAATTCAAAAGGGAAACTATCTACTAATGTCTTCTATCGCTTGTTGAATGAGTATGTTGACACAATGGATGCAAAGAATTGTTATGTGTACACAAAGATTCCTTCGTCAGTACAAGAAGGAGTTGCTTATCATAGCTTGCCTCTAATTTACGGGATAAGCTGTAGCTTGCTCTTAACAAGATTCTATGATCAAGAGCATGTGCAATATTTTTATTCTAACTTGGATGTAGTGTTTTCTCTTGTGCCTGTGATTGAGTTTCTAAACAAATTAGCTAAAGAACATAGCATAAAATTAGTTAGGGGTTTCTTTGAGCCGACACTAACATTTGGGACAGCTTATGCGCACCGCAATAATTTAACCTGCTTACTAACACCTGTAGAGAAAAGCTTCTTAGATCACACTGATGATAGACGTAAAGCATTAAATGAAAGGTTAGAAAAGGGATTAGAAAAACACATGCATGCAAATGATTATGCTTACACTACAATAAAGACACAAGGCAAGTTAGCAATAGATGCATTACATGTAGGGAGGCTTTGTATATATAGGCCAAAATCTGAGCATGACACTTTATTTGTGGGAACGAGTGAGTGCAGGCATGTATTTTGTTTCAGAGTAAATGGACATTCATGTTAAATGGACAGGATCCAGCGATCCCTGGGATCTATTATATATGTGGACTTAATGCTTATTGCCGTCTTCCAAAGGGATGGAATGGGACATGTTAATTGGGAATAGTCTTCCCAAAGATTTACCAGATTGATGATTTAAAGCAAATTCCTAAAATGTCTGAATTACAACATGCTAGACAAAGGCGAGAGACAGCGGCTGCTGTCAATGGTGACATATTTGGAGCCATAATTCCTTCAGTAGGGGTTATCTTAAACTCCATAAAGATTTGAAAGTTGTCTACTATTGTGGATAACATGCTGACAAACTTCACAGGAGTTATACTCCTGATGGACACTGAACTTGCTGCGGAGAGGGCTATGACACTCCAAAACCGGCTTGCTTTAGACATTCTTTTAGCGAAGAGCGGCAGAGTCTCTAAGATGCTTAACGAGCGCCATTGCTGTGCATTCATTCCTGACAATAGCAAAAAGATTAGGGGTATGCTTACTAACCTAACAAGAGATAGTGCAGATTTGAAGGAGCTGAAGGAACCTGGCGTTTGGGAGAAAGTTGGAAAAGGAATTACAAAAGTAGGGAATTGGTTTGGTAATATTTGGAACGGGGTTCTTGCAAAAATATTAGGGGGTCTATTGATTGTTCTGATTTGTCTATTGGGATTATGGGGATCATGCTAAATTAATAAAAGAATTAAACGAAATTTGACAAAACGAAATAAAAGAAATGAAGAAAATGAAAGAGAGAAAATGTTTAATGAAATTTGGGAAAGTTCACACAAAGGACAGGATGTTGAAATGAGCATTATGCGCAAAGTGAACGGGTAAGGGAAAGGTTTGTGTGATGACAAGTGTCATCAGAGGAGGGACTGAGAGAGCGTAGCTTATATAATCTATATTAACATGAAATGTATATGTACTAATGTATAATAATGCTGTCTAGAAACTGTATTAATGTATTTTGCTAAAACGTGCACTTGAAATGTGCCCAAGGGGAGTGACCGCCAACATATACGGGGACTAATGAAACTGACTAATAATGACATGTAATGATATGATTTTACACTAATAATAATAAGTATATGTTAAGATTTTGCTAATAAATCACTAGGCCTTTAGTTAGCATGAGTCGAGGCCTAGCTGCCTGGCTCTCATATTAAATGTGTTTTTCTAACGTGCAATGGGCTGACTTGCTGAATGACATGAACTCTTGTTTTTCTCCAAACTAGAAGCTGAATGTAACTGTAGTAGATCCGTTCTAATGAAATTCGTCTTGTCCATAGAAACATTTTAGCTGAATGCAACACTGTAGACCAGTCGTAGTTACAAGGTCGCCTGAACCGGTACAGACAATGGAGCCAATAACCGAAGATGCGCAAAGGACCACAAGACTATGAAATCATACCGGACATTCCACCCGCTAAAGACGGCAATCATAAGAACCAATAAAATACGTGAGAACTGTTATGGGATGACAAATTTGATGACCTAATGTAAAGTTAATTGGTTAAAGATAGTGGGGTGCAACCCCTTGTCCAATCAAATTTTAGGGGAATGTGCAACGAAAAGGGAATAAAAACCCTTGACACCAGGAAGTAAATTAGAACTAGGGAGTAGGAGACTAGGAGAGGGGGAGATGCTGATGCGTTTTGCTATGATCCAGAGACTTTGTCACTTTGATTAGGGACTTGCTAATTTTACTTAGAACCATCCTTGCCCTTAGATTGCCCATTTACACTTTACCTCCTTATGAGGGAAGTGCCCCTTTACCCGACTTGCTGAATTCCTGGCTGATGGCGAATCAACTGATGTCCTGAGGACGAAGACCGTACCTGAGTGCTGACCCCAAACTGGAGGGTAACTATATGACAATGAAATTGTGATTGTCTGTTTGCTTTTCCTTTCTAGGTACCAACTGCTTCTTTTGACAGAGAACTTAGTTAGATGTTTTCCAAATTGGTGTTACTAAATTGTTTGCATGAAGCCCAACATGCCAATGCTAATTAGAGGTTAGTTGAGAGGGGTTCACTAAACTCACGCAAATAGACAAATGGCTGAATCTATGCTTTGTTGAATAACCTATGATGATACTCTGCTAGAATAACCTATGCTGACACCATGTTATATTCTGATGTTTGTGATTCTTGCTTTGATGAAATCTTATCAGAGTTGCCATATTGTGACTATGCTAATGTGCTTCTTAGTTTTGAGGCTAATAAACTTTTTGTAGAATTGTAAGCAATAGGGAATAAAATCCACAAAACACACATCATTCTGGTGTGGTTATTCATGACTGAAAGGTCATGGTGTTTCTGAGTTTCATTAAATGTCATTGACTAAGGTGAATTGCATTGTTTTAATAAATATTGATGACGTTATTGACATATTGATTGACATGTTGATTAGCTATCTCGTCCTAAGGTGTCTTCAATCAGGGTCAAAAGATGTATTGGCCTAAAACGAGTCCCAAAGTGAGTAAATAAATCATAAAGGGAAGCGTTATCAAGGGTTTTTACCAAATAAATGGCTTGCCGCATGTGTTTGGTGCTATTGACTGCACCTATGTCAGGATTTTACCACCTGCTGCAACAGAGCATCTATACCGCAACAGAAAGCACACCCACTTGGTAAATGTGCAGGCCATGGTTGATTACCAGGAATTGTTTACCAACATCTTGGCCAAGTATTCTGGGAGTGTACATGATTCCTTCATCTTTCGCCACATCACCATCAATCGGCACTTCCAGGATGGATGATATGGCAATGGCCTTCTTGTCGTTAAGTCCATAAACCTAGCAATATACACATGGCACAGCAACCCTGTAGTACAAACAATATATACACCACTACATTGACACGTGGGCAGGAAGACACTGAGGTGTGACACAGGAAGCAATGTTGGACTCCCTGACACAATGGGATACCCACCTATGGACAAATGACGGCTGCCAATAACAATGGATGCCGCTCTAGAGCTACAAGGGACCAATGTCAAAGCACAGAGTGACAATGACATGGCCTGCACTGGAAGTACAAATTGGAAGATGAACCATTTACTATTACATTAGGTCACAGAGTCAATTCCACACCCTCCCAAGCATTGTGGAAGGGGTGTGCAATGTGTGTTTCTACAGGTCAAACACAATGAGACACATAGCATGATGATGCTGACTCACATGTAGGTGACATGGAAATACTGAGGCAGTACCAACATCACACATCACTCCTGGGGTGACATTGCCAGCTAGCAACAAGGAAGTGGACTGTGCTATGAACACATATTGATGTGACACTAATACAAACTGCACACGGCTGCACTTACTGAAAGAGCCGATTCTCCATCTAAATAACAGATGTACAGGGAGATGACTCTTCCTGCGCAGATACATCCACCTCCACAAGGCAGTTAGTCAGGTTACCTGGAGCAAGTTCGGTAGTGTAGGTGCACGGTTGCACATGAGCCACTGGCAGAGGGAACCACAGAGGCCTACATAGAACCAAGTCACACATGGGACAATTGTGCATTGTCAATACTGAACAACTCTGTGTTGCCAACTTACGGAGATGTGTTGGGCATTGCCACCAAGCCCAATCAAAGTGCCTCACTTCTGGTTTTTATCTGAAATGACATATGTCCATGTGAATGGGATGTCCAGGCCAGCAGTGCAACCATGTTACCACCACATTGAAATCTATTGTGTGTGTGTGATAGTATCATGTCCTCTCCAGTGAACACACACTAAAACATGTAGCTCACTACACAATGCATGGGAGATACACACTGAACTGCATTTTGGAAACTAAACCATAGATATCAGGTCAATAAGCCAAACACAAGTTGTCAAGTCAAACAAACCAATGCAGAAAGAACCTCACAGAAGACCAGGTTCTCACACAATGCCACAAACACATATGAGTCACAGACGACACAAGATATCAACTGCCATACTACATGACATTCCTGGAGCAAGCAACAACAAAATACTTAATCCTATTTTCTTTTTCAGCTGATCAGGGTTATGGGATCCAGCCATGAATCATAAACCCATTCCCCAACCCAAGCACAGCAGCAGAGCGTTTGTTCAACGGACCTTTGGCATCCAGAAGTCCAGATTCAGGTGCCTGGACATCACCGGAGGCAGCCTCCTATATTCCCCAGAAATAGTCTTCAAGATCATATTGACTTGTGCCATCCTGTACAACATTTGTGTTAGTAGGAACACCCCCCTATATGAACCCGAACAAGAACTGCCTGAGGAGGAGGAGGCGGATGGTGCCAGGGAAAATGAGGGGGAACATCCAAACACAGCTGCAGGAATGCGTCGCAGACAACAGTTAGTTGAAACCTTTTTCAACAATAGTCACTATAAACACATTGTTACGATATGGAATTAAACACCTCACTTTATCACTCAATCCTGAACTGGGTACTTATTTATGCATCACATGTTCTTTAGGAATGTGAGTATTTCCTCAGGGAGCATGTCACAAGGACAAATCTGACTACTTCTGATGCCACATCACATGTGATGCTTATGATTGTGCAGCAAACATCACACACAGTTTGTAAAAAAAAAACATCTTTTCTATTTCACATATGAAGGGCAAAAACATAGGACCACAGCATATGACAGAAATCCACATTGCCAACATGGTCTACATGAGGCAATGGATGTGAAATATCATTGGTAACAGGAATATATGAACAGACCCCTGCCATTAGTAGGTGTGACATTTGCTATCTGTGCAAGGAGCTTGTGTGACAAGAGGTGCATCAATCCTGAAAATGGATAGCATGAGTGTCCCAGGTATGACAAGCAATGGTCACAACACATGCCCTGCACAGTCCATCCCTGGTAATAAGTCTTTCCACTGCCATGTGTTAAGTCTCTGTCCTCCCTTCTCTAGGGGGCGCTGTAAATGGAATATTTGTACACTGGGAATCATCATTAACACTCAACCAGACTTCCATTCTGACTCCTGTTTGCTTCCCTTTTCTACATGGCATGCCATAGAACAACTACATTTCCCTGCATGGATTTCAGGTCTAATAATGCACTGCCTTGTAGTCGGTAAGACCTGTAGTCTTCTGTCCATAGCTTTCCATGGGAAAAGTCTGGTTGTCCCCTTATACTGGATTCTCTCCTCCAGGACTTGTGAGAGACTGAAGCTGCACACACCTGTGAGCTCGCTCGTGCAGCCCAGCCATGTGATTCTGCCCTGGCCTTGCTGCTGCCTGGAACTGCCTATAAGCTGCCATTCCCTGAAGCTCCTCTTCGTGCATTGGATTACAATTCATTTGTGTACCAGAGCCCTTGTTGGATTGTGTTACAGTCCTGATTACGCCTGAACCAGTTTCCACAGTGTTGTTCCTGCCTGTTCCAGTCATACTCTGCTACCTGTTTTTCAGCCTTGTTCATGTTGGTTTCTGACAGAGCCTGCTGCCTGTTAGCCAGACCTGTTCCAGTCTTTGCATCAACCAGAGCCTGTTCCCTGTGCCTGAACTTGCCTCCTAGTTGGTTCCCTTGCCCTCTGTTTCCTCTTGAGGTATTGTGTCTGGTAAGTGTACTATCAGTCCTCAACTGTATAGGATTGTTTAATTTTGTATTTTTACTGGTAAATGGTTTCCAGGAGGCTAATCCAGCCCCCACCCTTCGTTTAGTTTTGCATGTATTCATTAGTGCCTAACAGTGACGGTGTGCTATGGCTGTATTCCTGGATTTGTTACTGTGTCTCCAGCCCAACAAACAAGGGCTAGTCGCATGTATGTAAGGGCAATCCATGTTTGTGCCCTCAGGGTCCAGACACAGATTCACTTCTGCCGCCACCTGTCGATGGGGCTTGCATGGTGACTAGCTGTGAGATTAATCGGCACAGAGGCTGTGGAAAGTTATGAGCCCTACCCTGTGTACAAACATAGTGATTAGCCCTGCATGTTTGTCCATTACATATCCGTTACATGTTTGTCCACACTAAGGTTGCTCTGTCTTCACTCTTCCGTATTATCTGCCGTACCATAGCTGCCCTATCCCCTTGTATGCCTTTAGCTGAACTTCGGCTTTAGGACAAATCTGCTTTGAAAGATACTCTGTGAACTCAAGGGTTGCCCCAACAGACTCCTGACTAGACCTGCACAAAACCGCAACACAATGGATCCCAATACTGACACATGGTACACATGCCCACACACTTGAACTGGACACTTTTGTGCAATGCACCTCTGAAAATATGTGAACACATGTAGACTGGGCTGCTGGTCCACCACAGCCACGGGAGGAAAAGTTAATTTACATTAGTCAAACTGACGTGTACATAACAATTTTATGATAGGAATTGAGGCTCTGTGTCGAAAACACTGTACCTACCAAAATGTTAAAATGCCTGACTTATGGGTAGTTTACACACAAGTCACCATGAAGTCGTAGATAACAATTAATGACATGTGAGGGGTAACATATCCGACATAGCCCTCATCAGCCATTCTCAATTTTCCCTGTGTATTGTTTGTCATGGGAAATGTAATGTCCTCAAAGTCAAACAACTACACACAGCAAATGAGTCGACACATATTACAAACACATATCATGACTGTTATACCTCATTGATTGCCATCTGATGTTGATACACATTTGTAACACTTTCATACATGAACATTACGCCAAAAGTATTGCATGCCGTTCCATCAGAAGCACACATATAGTTCACAATTCACACACAAAACACAAAGGCCATGATTTATACTTTTGTAGAGCAGCCTTGTCGTCATTAATTGATGCAAAATCAGCGCAAACTTACAAATTCCATTTAAATTTCCTAACTTTGCTCTGCTTTTGCATCAGAAAAGAAAAAGGAAATCCTGCCCAGAGATAGTAGAAATGTGGGCCGCAGTTGCATGGTCTACCACATCTGGCCAAACACTAGAACACACACTGCAGGCCATACCATCCTGTCTTCGTCTAGATACAGGCTGCATGCATGTTAAATATTGAAAAATCACGCAAACACAGTTTGAGTCTGAAATTTTTATGCAAATGTGTAAAAACCACACAAAAGCATACTAAACATTAATGGGTCCCTAGCATTAATTCCACCAGCGCACCCCACGCTTGCTGATATCCATAAAAATAGTAGTTTCCCGGTAATGCGTGGGATTATGTCGCACATGTAGGTTATGCATCGAAAATATTCATGCATACTACATGTGCATTAAAAAAATACACGCAAGACAGAAAACGGAGCACAAAGGGGACAGGAAGTGATGTAATAGGAAATTCTGTTTGCAGACAAGGCACAGTGGGTGTACTTTCAATTTCACTTTCACTTTGCAGTCTGTGATTTTTCTTGACTATGTGGCAGTGTGTTGGTGCTGCGCCCATTGTGGATTGTGTATATTGTCTTGTGTGGTCTATTGTTTGTCTTTTGGTATATCCTTATTATATTTCGTACCTGTGTGAGTGCTTTTGTGTCTTTTATTGTTGTCTGAATTGTATTTGTACTGATGGGTGTCTGTTTGTGGGTTAGATTAGTTGGGGTAGTTGGCGTCTGTCATTTGGGTTTGTAAGTTTCCTTTTTCCTACTTTCTTA
Source organism: Pleurodeles waltl (assembly GCF_031143425.1). Lineage (NCBI taxonomy): Eukaryota > Metazoa > Chordata > Amphibia > Caudata > Salamandridae > Pleurodeles > Pleurodeles waltl. The sequence continues at coordinate 865,364,132 of NC_090438.1, forward strand.
TCCTTTACTTTTGTTAAAATACTGTACTGTACTATGTTGGGAAGGGCGAGGCTGGGGCACATGGGTGAGGAGGAGCTTGGGGCATTTGTGTGGCTGGTGTGCTACTTCCTTCCAATGATGCTGGAGGCTGGGGGCCATGTGATACAGGGGTATTACACTGAGGCAAGTTGGCTGCGTTGGGCAAAGGTGCTCTTCCACCTTGAATAAGTCTTCAACACTTCCCGGAACGAGCACCAGCTGAAGCATTGCTGGGCTGACCTGGTGGCCCGAGAACAGGACCTCCTGGACCACCTCGGTGTAGTGATTGGTGGCCCTGTTGGTGACTATCACATTGACAAATGTGTACAGTAGAATGCTCTTGATTGACAGTAGCAGATGTCTTGATGTGCTGCATGCAATGTTTGTGGCCATGTGGAATGCAAGTTGAACACACTGTTAGCGTACCAGTACTGAGATGTATTACACATGTATATACATGTTAACAATGCAGTCCAGAGTTTTGTTGAGCCTTGTCTGACTATTATTCAGGGCCATATGTACCAAGCTATTTATAACTTTCACAAACTGCTTTGTTTTACTGAATTTTTGCGTTTACATCAGGACAAATATTCATACAAATGCACAAACCAAAATTTGCTTTTCTGCTATCACATTGCACATTCACAAAACAGGGTTTTCTGGTGGTATTTAGGAATAGACGTTCCTATCTTATCATTGAGTCGCAGGCAGCTACTTGTTTTTTACCATCCGTTTCAAGTTGGTGCTAACCCATTAGCAAAAGGGGAGGTGTCCCCATGGGATCCCTTCCTCTTTGTGAATGCATAGGCAAAAAACTATTCTGAGCATGAAGTTGTCCCACAGACTACTGACTGCTTCCAAAAATGTCTTTCAGTAATAAAATAGGTTTTAAAAATACTTTCTGTTCACCCCTGCTGAAATAAGGCTGCAATTAAATAAATATTTACATCCCAATATGAAAGCAGTCACAGACATGGTGGTCTGCTGAGCCCAGCAGGCCAGCATCCCTGTGAGTGCCGCCATTCTCAAGAGGTTTGCAAAATGAGACCTACCTCATCATTATTCAAGAGGTAGGTCACTTGCTACCCCATTTTTGAATTGCAAACAGTGTCATTTTGAGTGTTCTACCTCTGATCATCCAACTTGCTAATTGCTAGTTGCTAAGTCTCGCAATGTGTGAATCACAAAACCTGATATACGTACATAAGGCCCTGAATGACACATTTCAGGTGCAATGACTACACCTGTGCCCATGCATTCTGTCAATGATGATCAGCTAAGACACTGTCAGCATACCATATTTCATAGTTTTGGGACACAAAGTGGGCAATCCACATTTAGTTCTACATTATCATAAGTACACACACATGATCTCTGCCATCATGTTGTCATAGGGAGCATATACGGTTTAGAGGACACTTCCAATTGGGCATTTTTTACCTACATACAACTGTGCCACATCTGTGATGGACCACTGAATGCACGATAATCGCTGACAGAAAATTGACCCACATGTCCATCACACGGTTACTCATTGTCCCTTGATGCACAGCCACAATACCTGAGTCACATGTATTGCAGTCCACCAGGCAAGTGCCATTGCAAATGCCACCCAATTACAAATCATGACATGGAGAAACATTTGAAATGGATTAGCCACAAAACGTTGTAGTCAGGTTTAGCACCACATGATTGTTAGGGCCAGTGCATGTGTGCATATGTGTGTGTCTCACTCACTGCAGTGTCACTGTCAATGCAAGTTTGCAGTGGTATGTCTGTTGGAGCCTACATGCCTGATCTTCCGCTCAATCATATGTATGTATGTATGTATAGTGTATTTGTAAAGCGCATTCCGGCCCGAGGGCATCGAAGCGCTAACTGGGGTGAGGTTGTGCTAACTCTGCAAGAAAAAGAATCAGGGTCCAGATTTGTCGTGGGAAAAGCCAGGTCTTAACCAGTTTCCTAAAAGAAAGATAGTTGTGCTCTCTCCTAAGTTCCAGCGGGAGTGAGTTCCAAATTTTTTGCAGCCGCAATAGTGAAGGCTTTGTCACCCCATTTCACCTTCTTGGTGCGAGGGACTTGAATTTGATAGGTGCAGACAGAACGCAGCAATCTTTTAGGTCTATACCACTGTAATTTGGTCATCAAATACTTAGGTCCGATCCCATGAGTGGCTTTATTGGTAATGCAGAGGGCTTTAAAAGAAATCAGTTGGGCTACCAGGAGCCAGTGTAGACTTTTAAGGCTCTCCTTAGCAGAAGCTGAACGTGGAAGATTCAATAATATTCTAGCAGTTGTATTCTGCATTAGCTGCAGTTTATTAAGAGATCCTATGTCCAGATTGAGCAAGAGAGCGTTGCCGTAATCCAATCTGGAGAGGACAAGGGCCAAAGTCGCAGTAGTTCTCCATTGTTTCAGAAAATAGGGAAACATTTTCTTCAATTTCTTCAAAATCCACAAGCAGGTTTTAACAGTCGGATTGACCTGGGGTTTAAAAGATAAGTGGTCGTCAAAGAGTAGTCCTAGATTCCTTAAGGTAGTACCCGGGGTAGGAGGGGTGCCGCACTCTTTAGGCCACCAGCTAGAAGACCACTGTTCCCTTCTTATCCCAAAGCAGAGAATCTCAGTTTTTTCGCAATTCATTTTTAACCAGTTGGCCTTCATCCAACTGTTTACAGCTAACATACAGGCATTAAAGCGAGACGCAACTTCCTCCACATTTTTATTGATAGGAATGATAAGTTGTGTATCATCTGCATAGGAGGTTGGAATGAAGCCAAACAAGCGTATTAATTCTGCCAAAGGGGCGACGAGCCCTGTGGAACCCCACACGGCAAAAAATAGGCAAGAGATATGAAATCTCCACTGCTTGCCGTAGACCACCTGTTAGTTAGAAAAGATTTGATGAGCTTAAGGGCTTGATCCCTGACACCTATGTGATGTAAGCGTTCTAACAAGATGTGGGGTGCAATGGTATCAAATGCAGCTGATATGTCCAACAAAACCAGAAAGACACCCTGTCCCTCATCTACCAGTCTGCGAATAGTATCTGATGAGGAAATGAGAGCAGATTCAGTACTGTGGGACTTCTGGAAACCATGTTGAGAGATATCTAAGCCCCCTGAATCTAGCAAGAAATTGACCAGTTCTTTATTAATGTATTTTTCAAAATTGTTGTCCGGAAAAGGAAGCAAAGCTATTGGGCTTGAGTTAGTTAAATCATCATTCTTTCCAGTTTCCTTCTTTTTTAGGGGGATAATAATGGTCTCTTTCCATTCAGTTGGGTAAATGCTGGTAGTGAGGACCTCCTAAAAAATGGGGACTAGCGCAGATTCCGCCAACTCCGGAACCAATTGAAGAATGGCAGGGGGGCAGGGATCTAGCGGGGAACCTGATTTACATTTGTGGAGCAGTTTACAAATTGAATCTTGAGAAGGAGTTTTGAACTTTAAGAAAGAACAAGGATTACCGAGGGTTGCAGTCAGTGAAGCAGAGCGGAGCAACGACGTAGCATCCAAGGGGAGAGAGTTCCCCTGCGCCTTGTCCGAAATAAAACTGGAGTAAATGTTTTTTTAGCTATTTTGTTGCAAAAGTCTTGAGAGTTCTACAACTCAGGTGTACCTAGGGGAGTAGTAAGATTGTTAATAACTCTAAACAACTCTCTGGAGGAGTTGGCCGCTTCTCGAATTCTTAACGTGTAGTAATCTGATTTAGCCATAAAACAAGCCTCTTTGTAGTTATTTAAAGCAAGTTTTAAATTAACTTTTTCGCTGGCACTAGAATTAGGTCTCCAGCGGCGCTCCTGGTGTCGATATTTCCTCTGAAGTAATTTAAGGTCCTTGGAGAACCATGGTTGCCTGGGTTTTTTCCCCGTACGTGGAGCATAGACCTTCAGAGGGGCTAATGAGTCAATAGCCAAAGTGATTTCCTGATTAAAACGAGCAAGCGGTGGCAAAGCGGACACATTTAGATCCTTTCAACTGTGTTTTAATGCCGTTCTCAAGGATTCGGCTTTAATGCTTTTCCATTGTCTCATCAATTTATTCGGGGGTTTGGGTATGATGAAAGGCTGTTTTTCAGTGAATTTAAAAATCAGGAGCGAGTAGTCAGTCCAGTCAGGACGGGTGAAAATACAGTCGAGGATATGGCCAGCTGTATAAGTAGCCGGACCCCCTTTTATGACCCAATCCAAAGAGGCCATGAGATTAAGGTATTCGGTGACCAGCAGATTACTCATATCATCAAAATTAATATTAAAATCCCCTAATATAATGGCTTTCGGGGCCATAATAAGCGGTTCCAACAGATCAGTCCATTTCAGAAGGAACTTGGGAAGGGGACCAGGAGGACGGTAGATTAAAAGACCCTCTGAAACTAAAGAGTGACCATAAGAAATTTAAAAAAACATAGTTTCACATACATCTGAGGTGCAACTCATGCCATTCCAGGTGCAGGTGAGGTCTGATCTACAAATAATAGCCAGTGCACCCCCTTTGCCCATAGTCCTGTCTACCCTACAGAAGGAGTAGCCTGCGGGGGAGTCCTCAATAAAATCCAGGTCAGAGTCAAGCCTAGCCCAGGTTTCAGTTATAAAAGGCAGTCTATGTTGAAGGTGGAAATAGTTTCACTAATTTCAAATTTATGCTTGGGAAGGGATCTAGCATTGATGAGGGCAAAGGATCCCTTTTTCCTGACGTCCCTTGTGCCCCCATGATTAGCAATATTCATCTTATTCCTTCCTTCACCCAGAACTCTATGCTCTTCAACTGTTAGATGCATAGGTGGCGTCCAATTACAGCGTGCACATTTCCAGGAGGCAGAATTACAAGGCATAAACATATGGGGGCAAGAAATGCCGTCCAAGCTACGGAGATCAGAGGGGGCATACATGCCTCTTTTGGATAAAGGTGTGAAGTCCCTGGCCCTATGGCCCATTCTGGCGTGGACGGGCACAGACGGGCTTGCCTTTGGCGTGCCTTCGGCATGCCAGCGGCACACCCGCTGCGCGGCTGTGTTGCTGCCACCATTTTGTCCCCTCTTGCCCAACTAGACCGCTAAGCAGCAGGATGCAGTCCCTGCTGGAAACAGGAAGTGGGCTCTAACAGGCCCAAACTTCCTGAGAGGTCCACAAAGTAAAAAGGACCCCCTTTCAAAAGAAAAAGCAGCCCCCCAACAGCCCCCAAGAGAGAGCGCCAGTAAAAGGTAAGATCGCTAGATTTAAAACCAAACTGGTCGTATTTAAAATAAAGAAGCCATGAACCCTAAAGAGTAAATCAGTACCTGAACACGCTATAAAAGAAATAAAAACACTGATTCCGAATTAACAATAAAATATTTAAGTAGCAGGCACAGAAACACACGCTCACCTCAGTCTGTCACACACTGTAATAGGTTGTTCCCACATCTGTACAGTGATCAGACATTGAGCATACATCCCCTTTCCATGTTTTACAGGTGGCCCGGCCCCCTATACCATCGGGGAAGTGGCTCGATTCGAGGACCCACAGGTATCCAGTAAGTTTGAAAATGTATGTCCTGTGTTGTGATTGCAGCTGTTGTGTGATTGGCTCTTGTTTGTTGGACTCATTGCAAGATATGATGAGCTGGCACGTGATCTGATATATGACTTGACTGGAGGTTGACATAGTGTTTCATGCAAGGGTTAGACATTCACTACAGAGAGTCATATCTTAGAAGTCATGTGCTGTGCAATAGGCAGCAGCAGGTGAACAAGGTGATTGGTAGCCACATGTAGGCCCACATTTGATTTGGAAGTGGTCCAGTGTCAGAATATTGACAGCAAGTCACACCCTAATTTACACTACACAGTGATGCATCTGTTTTTCACACAAAATTGTGCATCCCTGTATTGTAATGTACATGTAGGAATGTATGAGTGACTGTCCCCAAGCATCTAGCCCCAAATTGTGTACTCCATTTACGTGGCACTTATGTGGTATGTTATAGGCATGCATGCAGGCCAAGGCCAGATGTGTGCTTGCATCAAAGTGGGTGATTTTGTAAATGTGTTGGCACATCAGATGTTGATGGTTGTCCACAAATTGAAACATGAATGTAGATGTGATTGACCAATGGATACCTCACTTCTCGTTGGCAGGCCTCCTCATATGTGTTCCACTCACTAAATCCATGTACAGCTGGACATGGGTCTGTGCTTGTCCTTGACAGTTGTGATGATGTATTGCATGCCCATCCCCCCTGAGGCACAGGAGTTGGGGGAGAACATATATGTAGATAGGTGTGATGGTCACAGTGTAGATGACAGACATCTAATTCAAGCATGCATGTGTCCCAAACAACACTGAGCCCGTATGATTAGCAACTGCATACCATCCTGCCAATTACATATACAAATCACAGGTCTTGTGTGCCTTGAAGTTGATCCAGATGATAGGAATTAGTCGGCCTCGCACATGTTAAGTACTTGCTGTATTTGCATTGTGACATATTGCACTACTGTCAACACCAGAACAGTACGCGCTCTATTGGCGTCAAAAAATGCAAAAAAGAATCACTTTAAAAATAACATGATTCATGCATTGTGCTGATATGTTGTATTTTACCCTTTTGCATTGCAGAGTTCAATCCTAAACACTTATTCTTAATATGTTTACAAATACTGTTTCTTTGCAAGGTATTGCTACAGGTTTTCAGAGTGGGTTAGGGTGTGGCCTCTTTCCAGGGCCTTCCAGAGACTTTCCCTGCAACATGCCTGGGCGTGGTTCTGGGCTGGGCCAAGACTCTATATAAGGAGAGTTAGCCCAACTCCCAGTGCTCACTATTCAGAGGTTCCAGTGCAGAAGAGCAGCTATTTCCAGAACTTCAGTTCCAGTGGCCTTTTTGATCTCCCAGTTCTGCTTTGAAATCTTCATTGGTGCATTTTGTTCCTGGGTAGTAAGACGGTAGTTGGGTTTATTCCCAATACCGTTTATTTTATCTAGAATGATCTCATTCTAAGATCTGATTGTTTATTTATGTTAACAATTTGTTTTAAGGTCATAGTCATAAAAAGTGCACTCAAGTATTTTTGTTAAAGTGTGTACATGGATGTTTATGAATTGGCAAGAAGCGCGATTCGTTTATAGTTTTGAAACTCATGTTACATTGCGCGCCAGTGTTTATTGACATACACGTGGATATTTATGAATCAGCAGGAGGCGCGATTCGTTTGAAAAGCTTTGAAATCTTGAGTTGCATTGAGCGCTGGCATTTATTGACACATACATGATTGATCACGAATCGGCAAGAGGCGCGGTTCGTTTATGAAGCTTTAAAAGCTTGTGGAACATTGTGTGTTACTATTTATTGACATTTAAAAGAAGGTTTTGAAGTGGCACAATGTATAATTCAATTTAAGATAATTTCAAAACCTGTCGCTATTTATTGTGCAACCATTTCTTGACTTTGCATGGTGGCATTCGAGTCAGCAGGACATGCAATTTTTTACTAGAGTTTATTTATGTTGTGAACTGCATATTACCATTCCAGGATAATTGCTTGGTACAATTCGAGTTGACAAGTATGGGAAATATTTCTTGAACTATTGAACCCATTGAAAAATATTTCTTCTCTAGTGTTTTAAGAGTGTAATCTGTGTTGAAAACATTTCAAGGAAAATATATGTAGGATCAGAAGTTCTAGATGCAATATTATATGCTCCTATTATGCATATTCTTGTTATTCTAATTCATGCTTGAATAAGAAAAGTTTTATTTCAATTAATCTTGATTCCATTACAGGTATCTGATCATCATAAAATCTGTTCATTTTTAAAACTGCAATTCAAGATTGCTCAAATTTTCAGAAAGACTATGTTTATTAATATTTACTTCAGGTTATATTGTGTGTTCTAACCTTTTTTCCCATTAAAGGTCTCCTTCCCAGCAGTACCTTTCCTAATCCCCTCTTCCCCTCTTGAACTCTCACAGTCTCTGTGAATTGTCTATCAGAGTCTTGGAGTTGTTCATTAGAGGACGTGTTGGGAACGTGTGCAAACCCCGAGGATCTGGTGACTCTGACAACTACATTAATGTACAAATCACTTTAATGGGTACACAACTTGTTGTGCTTTGCTGTGCTGTTAAATTCTTGATGGGTAGGCCGCGTTGCCATGTCATTCCTCAGGGACAATGTATCACCTGTACTGTGCTTTGGACTATATGTGCAATTTGGGGGTGAGTGTTAGATTATCATCTGTACATGCATCACACAGTGATAACACTAATGTTTGCCTGTCTTTTTTTTATAGCTGCCAACATGAATGTCGCAGAGATTAGAGAGTTTCAGAGGTAGGCAGTGAGATACAGGCATGCCTTGGATGTGGAGTCTGGCGTTAGAATGATGGCAAGACTCTATTGTCGGGAGAGAGCCACAGGAGCATGGCAGGCTTTTACCCAAGGGGGCCCGGCATTGGCCACAACAGGTGTCACCACCACCACAACTGTATGGAGTGGCACAGTGGCCATCAGTATATCAGCCTCACCTGCTGCACCCTCAGCCTCGGAAGCTACAGCCACAACACCTGCTGCACTGTCACTTACAGCACCCCCGACCACGGCACCTGCAGTTGCAACAACATCAGAGACACACAGACCACCACAGCAGCTGCTTTAGACATGGCCACAACCAGGCAATTACAGAGGGACATGCGGAAAGTCCAGAGGAAAATTGACAGTCTCCAGCGGAACATTGATAGAAATAGCCAGAGGCTAAAATCCATTAAGAAAACTCTGAGGAGGGCAAACCTCTAAGTCTTGCATTGCCTCACCCCTAATTCTGTCCTGTTCCTCCTCTTTTCTTATACTGTTTATTAGTGGATTTAGGGTAGGCTAGTAGTTGAGATAGGATAAGTAGGTTGGGGGTTATATTATTGCATGTTAGTTTGTGAGTGGGGGTTGATGTTGAGGCTTTTGTGTATTCTATAATAAAATAATTATAACATTTTTAAAAATACAAAAAAATATATATTTGTTTCGTATCAGTTAGTATCTGCTTAGGTTAGTATATGTTGTTCTACATGTGTCCCGTCATATAAGAGGGTGGGGGATAAATGTTCAGAGTGTTTAGTTACATTTGTTAAGTAAGTTTAGCATGTGGTAGTTGGGGCCAGTTGCAGGTAATGTATAGTTAGGATAGGTTAGGTTAGTATAGGTGTCTGACATAGTTTTAAGTTCTCTTTTATACACAGTTAATTCATTTTTAAGTACTCCTGTACGGCATGTGTCATATGCTTGGAGATCTGGGCCTTTGCATGAGTGTACAGTGCCAAATTTGTGTTGGCCTGTGTATTAAGTCCTGCATCCACATCCCACCCTTCACATGTTAATTCCCACTTCCAACTGATGTGTCACATTGGCAGCTACAACAAAGCTACATCTCTATGCTTCTGCCATCAATTGTACCCACCACTCAAGGTCACTATGGTTCCCATGTATTGGACAGGTAGGTGTGATTTTAAAGCTGTCATGCCTGCAGACTGATGTTCATGTGAACCCTGATAAACTGAGTGGTGTCAATTTCTTGTGCGGTTAAGTACACAAAATTCACGCCTCTAGGTTTAAACTACACTTCCAGGTGATGTTATTGGCCAAACACTCTTACACAGCCATTCCTGCTGTATGCTGTGGGTGTGGCATGTATGTTTTGAGTCAAATGTCACATACACAATGATTGTCTTGTAGGGGATGTGGCCAGTATTGAGTTTATTCTTGTAGATACCTTGGGCCTGACATATACTATTTTTACACAGCATTTGCATCATTTTTGTAACCCAAAAGCAGCACAAAGTTACAAATTACAATGATATTTTTTAAGTTTGTGCTGCTTTTACTTCAGAAATGAGCCACAGGCAGCACAGATGATTTAAACATCCAGACCCTTGTGCATAAATATCTGCCCACATTATTTCTGCACTCTTGTATTGACACTCTGTGACCATTGACATGTTGCATGCATCACAAATCTACAGCAAAGTAGATGTGTCACATTACACAGAGACAAAGTGGGTGTGTAGGTGTTATTTATTTTAAAGTGTTGTAGTGCAATATTTACATAGTCTAGGTTTGTGAGTCAATTAGTGTGAAGCATTCTATTGGGACGCACAACAAGTGCAAGGTTGAGGTACATGTCATTGGACATGCTGAGATGGAGTGTCATTCAGTGCAGAGGAACATTAATTGCCAATTGGGTAGTGAGAGACAATTGCAGTCCATAGTGGTAAGGTTGGCAGTGTGTCGGAGAAGAGTGCATGTCACCAACTGTAGCAGGACAGGCATGTTGTGAAGCACAGGACAAAGGAAAATCAGTGCCCATGTGGCATGGGCTGGTGCTACCAGGTACTCCTACGGGTGAGGGTGATCTGTTCCACATCTTCATCCTCTGATGTGTGTGTCGTCTCCTCTACCCTTGATGGTGGTAGTGGTGGGTTTGAGGGGGCAACACACATTTCAGTGGTTGGAGAAGTGGACTCCGAATTCCCAGCAGCTGCCAGCTGTGGAACTATATAGGGCACGACTGCAGGAAGGAGGAGCTGCTGGTTATTGATTATGGCAGCAGCATCCCTGTAGTAGGCAGCCATGTCTGCCCTGAGGGAGTCCAGCTTGTGGTCATGCATGCAGATGCAAGATTGGGAGGCCATGTGTTGTGGCAACTCCCTCACTGCAGTGGTGAGGTCCCCCACACACTGTTGGAGTCCTTGCAGTAGTGATTGTGTGACTTGCATGGCTGCTGACTGTTCTGCGGATGTCATCATGCACATGTACATACCCTCAAGGCTGGCTGCCATAGTTTGCATCCCCACCCACACCCCCTTTGCCAGCTCCTGCTGTGCTCCCACAACTGTCCTCTCAAAGTGGTCCAAGTGTCATCAGAGTCCTCAGCTGTGTTGGAGCTGGCAGGTCGTACTATTGGCATGTTGGTTGGTTCCACTGGGATGGCTGCTACATGTGTGCTCCTCCTCGCGATTGGATGTGGTGTCTGGAGGGTTTCCAGGACATCTTGGAGGGTTTCCAGGCTCATGGTAGTCAGCTGGTCATCCATGTCATCAGGGTAGTCCAGGTCAGGCAGATCCACAGGAGAGCCATCGTCCTCTGCAATGAAATATTGTGCAATTAGTGTGTCTTTGTTGTGGCAGTTGTAATGTGACATCACTGACTTCCTATTGGTTAAACATTGAAATCTGGCTTGCCGTTCATTGTTCCTGTCATTGATGTTTGCATTCTCTCACGCCTATGCCCCACCTGCATGTCACATGTAGTGTGGGCAGTTTGGGGAGTTGTCTGCGTCATATCTTCTAGGTGTAGGTTCTGTCCAAATTGTGGCTTGCCACCTTCTTGTCCTAATTAACCCTCCTCTGCTTCCATTAGCATGGTGAGGCCTTGCAATGCTTGTTGGTGTGCTGATGCCACATGCACCACACATAACAATATGGCCCTGTCCCATTCTATCATTTTTTACATGCACCTATACAGTGCTGAATCCTAGCACCATACCATGTATTGCATTAGCATGACACAATACAGGTGTTAGCATTGGTAGTTTTTCATGTTGATGTTTGTGTATGTGTGCTACATTGCATGGCACGGATAGGCCTGGCAGAGTTAATTTCCTCTCATGACTGTGTGGATGTGTTTCCCGAGCTACACATATATGTCCTCCACCTCAATGCTGTTGTCTTTGCATTATGACACTTGAGATGTTGCATGGTGGCATTACAGCTATTGTGACACAGGCACAGCCGTTGACCCTGGAACGTGCAGCATGGGTATAAGATTAATGCTGTGTACTTTATAATGTATGTGACAGTACCAGATGTTTATTGAGTCTATGGACATGAGCAGTTGACAGGAGTTGCACTTGGATAGGGATTGAAGGGGATTGATCACGTAGTCATATTGAACCCTCATTTTGAGTTTGTGCCATGGACACCTAACTGCCATTTCCTAATTGACCAGCACACACAGCACAGGTAGTAGTGGCAAGAGTTGTCAATGGTAAATGCTGCTTGAGCCAATGTCCTGAGACTAGGCATTGTCCTCTAGTTTACATTCTGACAATACCAGCTGTCCTGTGACAGCAGCCCAGTGTTACGTTCCACCCTACCCTCCTGGTCTGCCACAGCATTTCCAGTAGCCTTGGCATGGCGGTGTACCCCCATGCAAAGGTTGTTGGTGTTTTGCTGTGTCCCTGGATGCCCCGGCACAGCTCATGCACCAGTGCCGTGCCCCTTTGCCCTTTTACTGCCTGATTTCCAGGGCTGACATGCATTGTGTAGAAGGTATGTACCTCCCCTTTCTTGCACGTGCCATTAAGGCATTTTTATCCCCCATGCAACTTACCCGGCATAAATGTTTTCCTGGAAGTCTACGCTGTCCTGTCCTATGATTCCTGTAACTATCTCCTTCGGGATGACAGCTGCAACCATCTCCTCCATCTCGTTCATGTCCTCCTGCGGTGTTGGACTCCCACCTCCAGTCTACAATGCTGCCTTCCTGTTTCTTGCCATTTTCTCCTTTGTCCTGCGCTTGCAGTCATGCCAGCGTTTCTTACACTCTGTGAAAGTTCTCCTGACCTCTGCCACACTGTTAATCTTGTCAACAATTTGTTGCCAAATTGCCTCTCTCCTTCCAATTGGAAATTTAGAAGTGATAAATAATTGATGCTGCTGCTCCATCACCTCTCTGACCAGTATTTCATGCTCCTCTGCACTGAAGCGAAACTTCCTCTTCTTCTTGTGACTCCCCTGGGTCTTGTCTGTGTCCTCCTGGCTGGTTCCTGGTAGATTGAGGTCTCCCTGGGGTCTATCCTGGCTTCTGGGATCCATTTTGGGGCTTCTTAGCACTGTTTGCTTCATTTACGTCGCTTTTTGACACTACTGCGGTGAAAAATGGCACATATCCGTTTTGCGATGTTTTCCATGTTGCAAACCGGATTAGAGTCATTTTTCCTGTGTTAAGGTAATTTTGCCTACGACAAGGCACAATGGTTAGCGTAAAAAAAAAAAAAAACTCTAACCCCTTCTTAGCACCATCGTGCATCAAGGTATAAATTTGACGCACAGGTGGCATTAAGAAATGGCGTTAGCCCACATTAAATTTTTTTATGCAAAACTACGTTAGCGCAGTTTTGCATCAAAAAGTATAAATCTGGCCCTATGTTCTCCACCATGAACATATGCCCTCACCTTGTCTTCCAATGAGTGTAGCACATCATCATGCACCCAATATGATCACAGACATCTCACTATATCTTCCACCATGAACACAAACACTCCCCGACCATCCTCCCCTGAATCTATATACATCCTCACTGTGCCCCCCATGAGCACAGAAACGTACAAAGTAAGCCCTTAGTGAACACTAGACCTCCTCACCAAGTCGTCCATCATAAGCTCACAAACAGTGACGACCCCCATGAGCACCCCATGCCAACTTGCACTCACCATGAATGCACAAAACCTGCTTACTATCCTGCCCTTCATAAGCACACAAATCCTCTCACCAAATGTCCCCTGAGCACAGAAACGCACAACATAAACTCATCAAGATCACATAGCATTGCCCTGTTGTTAACAGCATCAGAAGGACACTAGCCCCTCATCATGAGCATGCAGACACCATTTCTGACCATGAACCATCAAAATGCCCCCACCATGAGCATACAAATGTACACTATAAGACCGCCATGGGCATGCATGCAAACACAAACAGAGCACACAGACTTGTTTGCATCACCATGCATCTTGCCCGGTTGAGTTGTTGGTCAGGTATGCATTTCAACTTTTGAAGGTGTTTTGGAAAACAGTTTACCAGCTGAGAATCACTTACCAAGTGCCTGCTTTACTCAGGGTGCTAAGGCCCATATTCATACTTTTGATGCAAAACTGCGCAAATGCAGTTTTGCATCAAAAAGTATAGCGCCCGCTTGCATCATTCCAGAACACCAGCTCGGCACCACATTTATGGAATGCCGCAAGCCGTTGCACCAAAAAATGACGTTAGGCTGGTTAGAGGCAGAAAAATGCCTCTAACCAGCCTAGCGTCATTTTCTGATTCAAAACCATCCATACCACGACTCCTGTCTTAGAAAAGACAGGAGTCATGCCCACCACCCCAATGGCCAGCACAGGGGACCAGTGTCCCCTGGGCATTGCCATTGCACCCTGTGCCATGTAGGGGGTCCCAAGTTGGGTCCCCGATGGCACTTTAATTTGTAAAAAAATACTTACCTAAACTTACCCTACTTACCTGGGGTGGGGTCCCCCATCCTGCAGTGTCCCTCTGGTGTGAGTGGGGGTGTTCCTGGAGCTTGAGGAGGGCATCTGTGGACCCATTCCATTGTGTTCAACCATGGAAATGGGTCCACAGGTCCCCTAATGCCTGGTCTGACCCAGGTGTTAAATAGGGTTGTACGATGGAATGCCGACTGACAAAACAACGGGTGCCTAAACAACGAGGTCGGAACACCGACCTCGTTGTTACTACTAATGCCTTTACCACAAATGCCTTAACAACGATATTTCGTTGTAAAGGCATTCCTGGTAAAGTCATTAGTAACAGGCACCCATTGATCCTACATGCCTCACCCCACCCCCCCAACCCCACCCCAAAACCTAAAACCCCGACCCCCCACCCCCTCCCCAAAACTAAAAACACCCCACCCCCCCAACCCCACCCCAAAACCTAAAACCCCGACCCCCCAACCCCCTCCCCAAAACCAAAAACGCCCCACCCCCCAACCCCACCCCAAAACCTAAAACCCCCGACCCCCCACCCCCTCCCCAAAACCAAAAACACCCCACCCCCCAACCCCACCCCAAAACCTAAAACCCTGACCCCCTCCCCAAAACCAAAAACACCCCACCCCCCCCAACCCCACCCCAAAACCTAAAACCCCCGACCCCCCACCCCCTCCCCAAAACCAAAAACGCCCCAACCCCACCCCAAAACCTAAAACCCCCGACCCCCCACCCCCTCCCCATAACCTAAAAACCCCACTTACCTGAGTCGTCGCCTCGTCATCTGCGTCGTCCTCCTCAGCCGACTCCCTTGTTTGTACCTTAACCATGCATGTTCGTTGTTCAGGACATGCGTGGTTAGGGCACAAAATAACAAAGTCGTGGTTAAAGAAAGCGTTGTTCCGCTTTCGTTAACTAGGACTTCGTTATAAAAAAGTCGGCATAAAGGATGTTTCCCGTTAAATAGTGGTGCAAAGCAAGTTTTGCACCATTATTTAGCCCCTCCTCCCACCTGTGCATCATTTTAGCATGGGGGATAGATATGGGGCTATGGGGTTAGCACCATTTTTTAGATGGGAACGCCTACCTTGCATCTCATTGATGCAATGTAGGTTCATGCATTTAAAAAATGGTGAAAACTCAAATATTTTGACATTAGATGGTTATAATGTCAAAATATAAATATGGAGTTCGTTTTGCACCGAATTTGCAGAAAAAATAAGACGCAAGTTCAGTGTAAATGGAGTAAAAATATGCCCCTAACGGGTTAGGTATTCATGTCACATTTTGGAAGGCACGTTACGCAGACTTGTTGTGATTCATCAGAAGAACAAGGATTAATGGCCCATTTCATTGTTTCCTTGCTCCTTGAGCTTGTGATTCTGACTTGACTGATGACATTGTTTCACACTGACAGATGGGTTAGAGGTTCACTGGTGTTTGCAACCTTACCTCTACTGCAAGCCTGTCACCCTGCTTTTCTGCTTTGGTTTAGCCCTTCTCAGGGTGGTGGTTCCATGTGAGGATGTAGAAGATCGTAGTTGCTACTAGGGAACAGTTTCTTTCCCAAGTGGACGTTGCCTGTTTACCATTCTGTCTTGGTGGTTAGCCCATTTTCTGCATGAGAAAAAAACATTCCATCATGAATAATCGGCTGACAAATGGAACAGTGTTGCTGTGACGTGGTGTGTCTGTGGACGGTGTCTATATGCAAATATGAAGCGATAAAGGGTTAGAGTCACAAGTACTAATGGTATGGCATGCCCCATGGGGCAGCGCAGAAGCCAGCTTTCTTTTTAGTTCAAGAGGTGCCCAGGTGCCAACTTGAGGCACCAGAGACCAGTACTATTTTTGGGGACCACAAGGGTAGCCCAATGCCTCCGTGAGCCCTCCAGCTCCCTACTCCTGGAGGAGCCAGTATTATTATTTTTTTTTTTTATCTTATAGTGGCATGCCTGGGTTCCCAGCTGGGGCATGCCACAACTAGTTCCCAGTTGGGGCTGCGGAGGGAGGCCCAGGGCTCCTGCAACCCCACTGGTCCCATTCTCTGACGTAAGCTGGCATATTTTGGTTTAAAGTGGCATGCCCGGTGCCCACCTGGGGCACACCACAACTAGTCCTGTTTTTTGTAAATTTTAAGTGGGGTGCACCTGTACCTACCTGGGGCATCCCAGAGCATGTCCTTCTTTGAGGGTGTGGGGCGAGAATCAGGGCCCCTGAGCATGTATTGCTCCAACCCCACAGGAGCATTTTTCCTGTGCTCCAGGGGGCGGGACCAGTCGAAGCATTTCACTGCCTGAGAGCACAGGTTGGGAAAAAGCTTGTGCTCCCGGCTGGTGTTAAAACCTTGCACTTTTTCTACCGGTCCAATGGGCAAGGAAATAGACAGTGTCCTTCACAGCTGGCAGGGAAACTGATGAAAAAAAATCGTTTGAATCCTACTTCCACTGCTGTCTTGAAAGTTTTGGGGTGAATCATCAAGCGGGCAGAGAGAAAGGGGGGTACTAAAACACATTTTCCGCATGCAGTTTCTGAAAGGGATTTTAGAAATGACTACCGCCCGAACTGATGTACAGACGTACACCGAAATTGGCAGAAAGCTAGATTTTGGACCAGAAGGAGTGCTTTTTGTAATTTGGTTGAAATCCGTTCAGTAGTTTTGGAGTTATTAATGAAAAAATATATATCTAGGGAAGCGGAGGGTCTTCAAATCCAACAGATCTCATGGTGAGATCTGAATGGCTGCCAACTCTTCAACCAGGAAGTGTTGGTCGCCATCTTGGGATTCGGATTCAGCCAAGGCCCAAGAAAAATGTAAACAAAGAAAAAAAACAGAAGGGGGCAGAGAAGAAATACATTGATGCCCCAGGCCTGGTGGTGGAATCCCACATGGAACCCACCAGGGGCCCAAAAAATGTTTTAAAGAAACTTTTTGCAGCAAATTCAAAGAGGATCCACAAATCCAGAGCAAATAATTTGGAAAGAATAAGGGCCTCATTCGGAGGCCGGCGGGCGGCGGTCGCCGCCCGCCTGGCGGGAACAGCCATATGGCCGCCCCGCGGTCGAAAGACCGCGGAGGCCATTCTGGCTTTCCCGCTGGGCTGGCGGGCGACCGCCAGAAGGCCGCCCGCCAGCCCAGCGGGAAACCCCTTCCCACGAGGAAGCCGGCTCCGAATGGAGCCAGCGGAGTGGGAAAGGTGCGACGGGTGCAGTTGCACCCGTCGCGAATTTCAGTGTCTGCTAAGCAGACACTGAAATTCTTTGTGGGGCCCTCTTACGGGGGCCCCTGCAGTGCCCATGCCATTGGCATGGGCACTGCAGGGGCCCCCAGGGGCCCCACGACACCCCATACCGCCATCCTGTTCCTGGCGGGCGAACCGCCAGGAACAGGATGGCGGTATGGGGTGTCGGAATCCCCATGGCGGTGCAGCAAGCTGCGCCGCCATGGAGGATTCCTGAGGGCAGCGGAAAACCGGCGGGAGACCGCCGGTTTTCCCTTTCTGACCGCGGCCAAACCGCCGCGGTCAGAATGCCCTTGAGAGCACCGCCAGCCTGTTGGCGGTGCTCTCGCGGTCGTTGACCCTGGCGGTCAATGACCGCCAGGGTCAGAATGACCCCCTAAGTGTGGTCTCCCGCACTTGTTTTTTAATATTCCCCTCAGTTGGGCCAGGTCCTCAATGGAAAGCACTTACAAATACAAACACAGCAGGTTCCCCAGTTGAAACCCATTTCCATGGAGGACAAATCCTCCCAACTTCTTGAACTTATCCAAGGGCAAGCAAGTGTGATTTCCCTGCTATTCTGCTTTGAAAAAATATCTGAGAAACATGAGCAGGGTGAATGCATCATTGCTCTATTGGAGCACAATCTCTTCTGTAGTGACTGTGATGAGTTGGAACTTTCCTGTCATCTCCTAGTAAGAGAAAAGTCCATCCTTCATTCTTTTAACTACTATGAGTATGCAAATGCGCAAAATGGCCTAGAAGAATCACCCATTTGGCCCTGCCTTGTGTACGTTATTGGTATGCAACAGTCTTACAGCCTTATTCCATCTTGATTTACAGCTTGCCATAAATCCCTTTGAGTGTTTGTGATGCAGAGGAATATGAGCACATTTCCACCAAACAAAGAATCACTTACTTCATGTAATTAAGAGTACCCATGTTTGGTGGAGATTCAACTTCTTGTAGTATTGCCACCTTCTACATACGAAGATTTATATTGGAACAGATTTCATTATGAAGGTGCTGGAGGAACAATCACATAGCCAGAATTACACCACACAAGGTCACTGGAGACATAACCTTTTGGTCCTTTATGCAGCCGTAGTGGTGAATATGCACTATACATTTTCCCAACTAAGAAGAACTTACTAATTAGCTTGTGGAAAATACTTCAATTGGACTCTTTGTGTAAGGTGACTTGAGATGGTGACATAAAGTGGGTTGACATTGTTGATTATTCTTGTGAGGAGTGCTTGGGTGACCATGCCTCTGGTGTGTGTAGGGAGCTACTTGAACATTTTGATAAGCATTCTTAGAATGTAGCAGCAGGATGATATCACATTGACTTGTTTGCTCATCATCAAGGATGATGTCGATGTTTCTGGCATGGTCTGTGGGGGCGGTCATAGGACCCAAGTCGGGTGGCCATGAAGAGGAGTCCCATGGTGAATTCTTACTTTAAAAGAACAGGACCTCCGTTTTATCCAAGTTCAATTTGAGGCAGTTCTCTTACATCCAGTTTGCAACGTCAGACATGCAGGTGGTGAAATTGTTCCTGGTGGTGTTATTGTTGTCGGTGAGGGAGAGGATAAGCTAGATGACATTGGTGTAGGCTCTTAAGATGCAGGTGAGAGGTGCCATGTAAAAGGTCAAACAGTTTCAGGCTGGGGGACTCCACGGATGAGCTTCTTGGATGAAAGTGGAGAGCCTGATCCGTTGTGTCCTGATTGAGAGAAAGGAGGAGATCCAACTAAGGTCCATTCCCTGGACTCCTGATTCCTGAAGTTTGGTGATGAGGTTGAGCAGGATGAGTTTGATGGATTCTCCTCTGTCCATAATTAGGCAGATGTCATCTGTTGCTGTTAGGAAGGTGGACAATGTGCTGTTCTTTCTGCTGAATCCTGATTTGGTGAAGCCCAGGAGGTGGAGTTCTTCAAGATGGGCAGAGAGCTACTTGTTGGCCTGTTTCTGCAGGACTTTACCTGGGAAGGATTGGACCAAGATGGGATTGTAATTGCTAAATTCTTTAGGATTGACCAAGGGTTTCTTCAGCAGAGCCATTCTCAGGTATTCAATAAGATTGGAGGAGTTGATGATGGTAGTGAGGTCGGTGCTGATCAATATTCTTACCAGGTTGTACATGTGGTGAGAGCAGGAGTCTGAAGATGATCCTAAGTGGACGGCCTGCTATATTCTGGTGGAGTCCTCTGTGATGTGTGGACTCCAGCTTTTTAGGATGTGCGTGCTCCAGGTGGTGGTGGTGGGGGGGTTAGCATGGTGATGTCCTCAACAGTGGGTTGGGGTGTGAAGTTGGAGTAGATCTTGAGGATTTTGTTGTGGAAGAAGTCCTATTGGTTGTGGCAGAGGATCTGTGAGAGGGGATGGTGTTGGTTGTGGCAGTCAGGATGGTGAACTCCTTGATGATTTTGAAGAGTACTTTGTATGTGTTAGAGCAGGATTCAAGTCTGATCACAATGGGTACTTTCCAGGCTTCTCTGATCTGTGCATGGTAGCTTCTCGGGTAGATTTGTAGGTTTCTCTGGAGGCATTGTCTTGGATGGTCCTCCAACTTCTTTCCAGCTTCTTTCTGTTTTGATTGGAGTCACTGAAGTCCTCAATATGCCAGTATGCTTGAGTGTGAGTTCTAGTGTGTCTAATTTTTACAACGTGCCAGGTTGTTGGCGCAACCTGAGATACAGTTGTTGAATGTGTGTAGGTCCTTCTGAAGGTTGCCAGTGAAGGTGGGATTGTTTGCGCTTAGGCCGTGGGTGCAGTTTGAATCTGTTTTGTTGCTTTAGGTGCTACTGAGTTTGATGGGCAATTTGGGTATGTAGGGTAGGGGAAGCGCCGATGTAGAAGTTTATGATGGAGTGGGCTGTTCAAGTGAGAGGGGAGGTGTGGCCAAAGGTAATCATGTTGTTGGACATGAAAATAGGGTGGATTGTTTGCCCAGCAGCATGCATCGGGCCTTGTACAAGCTGCCTGAGGCTGATGTCTTTAAGGCTTTCTCGAAGGTCAGTAAGATTTAGGTATGTGCAGTCATCAACATGAATGTTGAGTTTGCCAAGTAGGAGGAAGTCATTGGAAATCATGGCGATGGGGATGATAAAGTCGTGAGAAGGCTACTTAAGGAGGTGCGGGGTCTTGGCAGTCAGCAGGTAAAGGTACCTGTTCTGGTCACGAAGTTCTTGTCATAGAACTCTCATGGCCCAACTCACAGAAGGAGTATGTTACTTACTACTCCTGTAGCACTACTTCAAACACTCCAAATGCTGCCTGCAGAACCACAGCTCGAGATCGTTGCTTCTCGTATATATATATTTTTTTTAACTTGGGCCTAGATTTACAAAGAAATCATGCAATGCAGCAAAGCAAATAAAGTTGCTGTGCAGCATTGCATGAATGAGAGAGAATAGCACTTACTGAATGCTCTAAAGATGCAAATCAACATAAGGAAGGGCATTGTGTAACTTTTTTTTACTTTTTAGTTACAATCCAATGCAAATCTAGACCTTGATTTGGACTGTAAATACAAACAAAACACTTAGTGGTGGGTTTGTAGTAAAAAAGAAATGTAAAGCTGATGCAAAATCTTTGTAAATTTGGGCCTTAGTTAAAAACTTCATTGATTATTAAAAGAAATCAAAAGCATAATTTACAACTATGTTCATTACACATTGAATAAACATGCTTATGGGTGGGTGATTTTATTTTTAATTTGTTCAAAATAATATTTAAAAATACAATGTATGGAATAAATTTACAATTTAATACAAAGGTAATTTTAGGAGCAAGCGTATTGTATGTTTGTTTTTTAAGTAGTCCTGGTTACATTTTATTTGTGTGAAATTATTTTACATTTTTGTTTTACATTTTCTTTACATAAATGTTATTACATTTTCCTGCACCGTCCTATGGTGAAATCTAAGCCCGGTGGAGCAGATCTCCAGAAAGAGGCTTAACGTTACTGATATTAACTTTACAGTCGTAAATTCAATTGTAGGAGTCTCAACCCTATCATTTGTTGTGGAGGAGATTCCTAAGTTTACTGTCAGGTATAAATCTCTATCCACAAGAGTTGAATAAAAAAGCAGAGATTTACACCTACATGTACGAGTAAATCTACACATGTATCTTTCCTTGTAAAGCACTGTCAGACCCTACCACGTGGTAACACTTTCATTTCTTCACAGTCATGTTTATGGTAAGATACAATAAAAATATATTCTAGTTAATTTAATTTATAGCCTTATTAACTTCCATTCTTATCAACTATTATAAAGTAAATAATCCACATGCTCTTCCTAAAGTAAAATATGAAACCACCTTTGTAAGACTCTAATGATTTGCTTGCTAATCTTAATTCACACATTTCTAAAAAACAAATTACAGCAATATATTGATTGTCAGTCAGTCAAAAGATCTTTAATGAGCTAATCTCAAGCCATAAAAGCACAGAATAAAACAGTACAATCATAAAACTACATACAGAATAGTAAACATATAATTAAAAGGTGATCAATTTCAATTCATAGGGTCATTAAAGTTCATATAGTATAGTAGTTCCTTAAAGGACAATAGGATGCATTTAAAAAAGAAAACTTTTTATTTTCTAAGAGTAGGCAGTGGTCAGGGGACCACCACCTGCTCTTAAAAAATGTTTTTACCTACATTCACAAAGGGGAAGGAGTCCCTTGGAGACCCTTTCTCATTTGTGAATCGTTACCACCTCCTCAAAAGAGTTGGTAAAATGGGAATGTTTTATAACTGCATTTCAGTCGCAAAACATTCACACATACCACTGCGAGTCGCTAAAAGGAAGGGACAGCTTAACACGCCCCTTCCTAATGCCAAATCGATTTGGTGATGGGTTTTGTAAATTCAAAAAGGCTTTTTGGTGATCACAAAAGGCCCGATTCTGTGAATCAGCCCATTTCTGACTTCAAAAATCATACGTATGTCTTGTCCAAGGTAGCTCTCTAAATCATCGACTATGGAGGTTATACAGGAGTCAAAAGCATTTTTATATAGGTTGATCAAAACCACGTCAAATCAGTGTGGGGTCTGCAATACATCAACCTTATAGTTATTTCTAATAAAGGTTTCTCTTACCGAGGTACATGTTAATTTTACAGAGCAAAGAATTGCTAAGCCCCCCCTTAGCTCTGCCTTCATGAGCTTGAACAGTGAGGCTTCATAGCATGTGCAAACCATTTATACCAATATCCTCAATTACCCTTGTTTCCTGCTGTAAGACAATGTTCACTTTTTTAATACTAGAGAGTCAGTCTAGGTTTCTAGGCTTAGAATGGACATCAGTGATGTTTCACGATATAACTCTCAGCCCTTTCCACCCTGCCACCCTGTCTCATGAGACAGTGGAGTAAAAGTGCATGCCCCTCGTTGGAGATTCATCCCATTATACCACTCCAAAAGGTTCATTAGGCAAACACTCCTCCTTATGAATGTGTTCAAGGAACCGAGCCTTCAAGGACTCATGGGTAGAGCACTCTCCTCAGGCCTCCTGGCCTAGAAGGGTCCCTGATTATAGAGAGTCAGTCCACTGACTCCCTGCACCAGTCTTTCCTCTGGGTATCCTCCTTTCCTTCTGGGAAGTGCGTTCTCCTTGCGCCAGCCCAGTCTTTCCCCCAACTTAGGGGGACTAAAGGGGCTAGCTTACTTGGCCCTGGCCTGCACCTCGCTGGGCCTGAAGTTATTCGGTGGGAGAGTTCCTGCCCCATGGGGCAGTCAGGAGGTTCTTCTTTCCCATTGTCCATGACGCCTGCGTGTAGTCGCAGTGTCCAGCAGTGAAGCACGCCAAGAGAGAGCGCGCTCTCCCCTGTGCAGGACCTTTTAAGTGGGGGCGGAAGTGTCCAGCAGACATGCACCTCTGTCCAATCCAGACGTGCCCCATCACTTCCTTGCGTGTGTTCCCTCCTTCCTGCACAGCCTTCTGGGATAGCTAAAAATTGCATCGTCCAGGAGTTTGGGCCGCATGTGCTCTGAAACTCAGCACCTCCTCCCTAACATTTCTTTCAGGGCTTCTCCACCCATTTCCAGGCAGGGGCTGACAGCTAGCTGAATGATGCAAGGCCCTGCTCAGGCAGCTGGATAGAGCAGTAATTGACCCTAATCCTGAGCTGAGCCAGCAATAGATGACATTCTTGGATGACCCATAAGTTGTACAACTATGCTTTTGTAACCTACTGCATCATTCTTTTCATACAGGTTACAGTGTACATTGGTGTTACTCTGGTCTCTGTGGGCCCTAGGGGGCCTGAGGTATGCCCTAGGCCACTCTTTCCCATTGACATTGAATGGACTGTCCCTACAGTGAAAAGACAGTAAGCACACTGATGTTGACATTGATTGGGGTGTCCCTACAGTTAAAATACAGTAAGCACACTGACTATCCATCCTCTGTGTACACCCATCTCATGAGGCCTACTCCAGGTCACCATCCACTCTGCATAGTTCCTGCTGTGCCTGGCTCCCTAAGCGCAGTTCGTGGTCTGCGCACTCCAGGAACCCTCCCCGCCCAGCCCTTACATGGTTGCACACGCATGTGTAACCAGCCTGAGACCTCCTACTCTTGATGCACCACAGCAGCCTTTTCTCAGCAAGGTGGCACTGGTCGTCACACACGCAGTCCATTTTACCATGAGTTTACTGAGGCGGACTCCCTGACTAGGAGGCTCCCTCACAGTAAAAGGTCAAAAACAAGGTGGTCAAAAAGTGAAAAATCAGGGCAGACCAGATGGTCAGAACTATCCTCTCATATGTCCCCATCAAAAGAGACTTTTATAGGATGAGAAGGATATGAGGAGGGTTGGTACAACCTGAACTCCTACAGTCAATAGCTCTGCAGAACTTGGCTTAGGGTCTGATTTAGATTTGGGCAGAGAGGCAACTCCGTAAAAAACATTGACAGATATCCGGTCAGCCGAAATCCAAATCCCATTGCTTCCTATGGGATTTAGATTTCAGCAGATGGGAGATCTGTCACTGTTGTGACGGAGCAACCCCTTCACTGATATCTAAATCAGACCCTTAGTGCCTATAACTATGTACTGCCCAAATTTTAGCAGCATAATGACAGGGACAAAGGATGAGGACAGGGCTAACACAAACAGCCTCTTGAGTGACAAGAGTCTTGTAAGCTCCTGGGACAGAAGTTCCAGCAACTTCAGACAGCTTAAAACAACTCCAGACAGTAACTCCAAACAACTAACTGATTAGAGCCTATGCGTGCTACAAAAAATCACCCTCTTACCTCCTCCCCTGGGCATAGCTAATAGCCACCATCCATAAGCCTGTCAGATAGAAAAATGCAGTTTTGAAGGAACTGTGATGTCTTTCTGTTGATTCACTCTAAGTTCCCGAGTACCAGAGACAGTCAGTGGATTAGCAAGTAAACTGACTTCTGACGACTCTGCAGAATCTACCTCCCGAGATCTGAGAAGAAGGAGGAAAGGAGGGGGACACTCAAAGGGCCATAAACTCATTCAGTGTCATGTTCAGTGCCCCCCAAACTCCCTGGCAAGCACAGCTTGCCAACATAAACTGCCAGCCACCCTGCCTCATGCCTCTAACTCACTTGGCTCCTTGCTTGAGTTGAGCACTGGTGACAACGGATTACAGTGTGATTGCAGCTGAGGCGGGTGAAAAAGTGCCAAAGAACGTGCTTGGTATTGTATACAAAGAAGCCCAAAGCACTTAAAAGAAAGACACCTCAGAGGAGAAGTCACCATGGTACAGCACCCCCTCCGTGACTCCGGTGGCTCCAGTTGGACTCCGACATGATGGTGCGCATCAGCGCATTGTGCATCAGCTGATTCTCTTCCTGTAGACAGACATGAGCATGCCAACCACTTTCCATGGCTTTCTATTTCTCAGAACGCTTGGCAACTGAAAGCATGTTGTGTCCCCCTAGGCCACTCAGCAGCCTCCACTCTCTTCCACATGGTCCCAAACTCCCCAAGCTCCGGCACAGCCAAACTCCACCCTCCCAGCTGCGCAAGTGCCTCAGGCAAGGCAAAGGGAGCAGCCAGTGAGGTGAGAGGAAACAGGGAAGAAAGGCCACCCCTCATCTGCATTTATCAAATAATTCTCCTATTAAAAATTACTTGAACTGTTTCAATAAATGAATGGGTACGTAGGGACTTATCGACAAACTGCTTTTTGTAGTACGTAAAGTAGTACTACTTGCATACCACAAAATGCGATTCATAAACCTATGGATGGAGACCTCTACCTCCAGCTCTCCTATATTTTATCTATTCTGTGCCTCTACCACTGTGGCAGGGATCTCTGAATTTCTAAGTATACATTTCACTCAGTAATATGAGAATGGAAGTCACTGAAAAATAGAGAATACTTCTCCTAAAAGGGAGGGGTATAAGGAAATGTAAGGAGAGTTTTAGGGCTAATACAAACACACACCAAAGAGTAAGACAATTGCAAAATTTCTGAAGCAGCCTTAAAGGTGTAAAACAGCTGTAAATGCACCCCAGCCCTGACTTCGAGTTAATTGGGTACCACACATGGCCACAACTGATATGGCAACACACTCTAGAAAACAATGGAGACAGGGAGTTAAAAATAATCCAATAGAAGAGATTCATATTCCTTGATGTAGTATGCAGATTATGTTCTTTTCACTACTTATTTGCATTTCATGTTTTAAACTGACTTTTCTTGAATGTAATTAATAGTTTTCCTGTTTTTATTTTGTTGCACACTCAGAATATGTGTTTTGGGATTTTGTTTTCTATAAGCACAGTACACCTTACTGAATTCATAACACGGGTTGGGATGCCGGAGCCATTTTGACTGAGCTTGTGTAGCAGGTTACTACCTGCTGTTCTGGGCATGTGGGACTTGGGAGGATAAAGTGGAAAAGTAGATAAAGTGGAAAGTGTGGTGCATCTGCAGAGTGAGTTTATATAGAAGACACACCATTGGTGTGTCAAAGCAAGCCCATCTGTGCCTAGACTGTGTGGTCCAGTGGGAAAGGCTGCTAGTTACAGTACTACAAAGCCAATCATCTAAAATTAAGGTATGGGGCAGTACAAAAAACCTAACTTCCCAAAAGATCTTTACTCTGTGATCTAATCCATGAGGGAGGAGATGTTAATAATACCAGGGATAAAAAATCTGGGGTTTTGCAGAGAATAAAATTGTAGATGAGGACAGTGGGAAGACTGTGGGGACCCAGGTCCCCATCTGACTGGCTCTTCCTAATGATGTTTTCTAGGATTTGTTCTTAGGTTTTGATCAAGAGTCGTAGGAGTGGAGCTGTCTGGTACCATAGTGCCCGGAGCTCTCCGACTAGCGTGCTGGTTTGACTACAAACTTTCTGTACATGCTTTTTCTGCGACAATATTAGCTGTAAGGAATTAACTATGCTGCTGTATAGTTCAATGCTAAGTACTTTTTCATTGTCTTGTGTTAATTCCATAATGGAGTTATGCTTCCTTAAGTACTGCTCCCAAGATTCTTCCAAAATGTTTGTTTTGTAAGAAGAAATGGGTCCTCATAATTTTTATTTATAGTTTTCCATAAAGCTTTAGGGCTGTTTGTTTCGCAAGTATGGAGTGCCTCAGCCCAAAACGTTTCCGAGTGATCTTTTTGGCTGTTCACACAGCCCATTCATAATTTTGGTGCATTACTCTTATTATCTCCTGTTGATTTGTATTCGTAATGTCCTTTTTTAGCTTGCAGTATTCTATGTTGTTACACCTGATGGCCTTATTGTAGTCTTCCCCCATTTTCTGACCTTGTTTTGCTCGTATTAGGGCTCTGTGTACTTTACCGCTGCTAACAAGTGCTAAAGTATTCGTGTTCTCTCACTTAAACATGGTAATATTGGCTTCTCCCTGTATGACGTATTTAGTTGGCCCAGAGATCCCTAGTAACATACACTACATGTGCCCAGGGCCTGTAAATTACTTGTGGGCCTGCAGCACTGGTTGTACCACTGGCATAGGCAGCCCTTTAACCCCTTCGCTGCCAGGGCTTTTCCCCACCTGTGCCGAGCCTTTTTTTGGCTATTTGGGGTAGTTCGTGCTTAGGCCCTCATAACTTTTTGTTCACATAAGCTACCCACGCCAAATTTGCATCCTTTTTTTCCAACATCCTAGGAATTCATTCTAGAGGTACCCAGACTTTGTGGGTTCCCTTGAAGGAGACCAAGAAATTTGCCAAAATACAGTGAACATTTTTGTTTTTTAAAAGAAAATGGGAAAAAAGGGCTGCAGAACGCGGCTCGTGGGTTTTTCCCTGAAAATGGCATCAGCAAAGGGTTTGTGGTGGTAAGATCACCATCTTCCCAGCTTTCAGGCACGGGCAGACTTGAATTAGAAAACCCCATCTTTCAACACAATTTTGACATTTTACTGGTACATACCCCATTTCTACTATTTTTTGTGCTTTCAGCCTCCTTCCAGTTAGTGACCGGAATGGATGAGAAATCAATAATGGATCCCAGAAAGCTAAACATTTATGGAAAGTAGACAAAATTCTGAATTCAGCAAGGGGTCATTTGTGTAGATCCTACAAGTGTTTCCCACAGAAAATAACAGCTGAAAAAAAAGAATATTGAAATTGAGTTGAAAAAAAACTGCAATTTTTCTCCACGTTTTACTCTGTAACTTTTTTCTGCGATGTCAGATTTTTTACAGCAATATACCGTTACGTCAGCTGGACTCTTCTGGTTGTGGGGATATATAGGGCTTGTAGGTTCATCAAGAACCCTAGGTACCCAGAGCCAATAAATGAGCTGCACCTTGCAATGGGTTTTCATTCTATACCGGGTATACAGCAATTCATTTGCTGAAATATAAAAAGTGAAAAATAGGTATCAAGAAAACCTTTGTATTTACACAATGGCCACAAGATAAGGTCTTGAGAAGCAGTGGTTATTTGCACATCTCTGAATGCCGGGGTGCTCATACTAGTATGTGAATTACAGGGCATTTCTCAAATAGACGTCTTTTATACACTGTCTTACATTTGAAAGGAAAAAGTGTAGAGAAAGACAAGGGGCAATCACATTTGTTTTGCTATTCTGTGTTCCCCCAAGTCTCCCAATAAAATTTGGTGCCTCATTTGCGTGGGTAGGCCTAGCGCCCGCAACAGGAAATGCCCCAAAACACAACATGGACACATCACATTTTCACAAAGCAAACAGAGCTGTTTTTTGCAAAGTGCCTAGCTGTGGATTTTGGCCTCTAGCTCAGCCAGCACCTAGGGAAACCTAGCAAACCTGTGCAGTTTTGAAAACTAGACACCTAGGGGAATCCAAGATAGGGTGACTTGTGGGGCTCTGACTAGGTTCTGTTACCCAGAATCCTGTGCAAACCTCAAAATTTGGCTCAAAAAACACTTTTTCCTCTCATTTAGGTCACAGAAAGTTTTGGAATCAGAGAGGAGCCACAAATGTCCTCCCACCCAGCATTCCCCAAGTCTCCCGATAAAAATGGTACCTCACTTTCGTGGCTAGGCCTACTGCCCGCAAAAGGGAATGCCGCAAAACACTATCTGGAATGATCAAATACAAAACTACCTGTTTTTGCGGGGGCATCTGCATTTTTGGTCCTGGGATCAGAAGCCATCTAGGGAAACCTACCAAACCCAGACATTTCTGAAAACTAGACACCCGAGGGAGTCCAGGGAGGTGTGACTTGTGTGGATCCCCCAATGTTTTCTTACCCAGAATCCTCAGAAAACCTGAAATTTAGCTAAAAAATCACATTTTTCCAACATTTATGTGTGGGATCACCGCACTGGGACAGATTTCATACCACCCAACGTTCCCCTCAGTCTCCTGGTAAAAATGATACCTCATTTGTGTAGGTCGGCCAAGTGCTTGTGAAAGGGAAGAGCCAAAAACATGTTGATATTGAGGGAGAACCAAAGGGGGTCGAAAAGGGCAGTTTGCAAAAAAACATTTTTAGGCTGACAAGTGCAGCAGAATATTTATCGGTATAGATGAGACAATGCTGGGTGGTAGGAATTTTGTTGATTTCTGCATATTTCGGAAGGTTCCATCACAAAAACCTGAGAAAAATATGTGTTTTCCAGCCAAGTTGGAGGTTTGCAGGCCATTGTGGGTACGAAAATGGTGCAGGGTGCATGTGAAATACACCACCCTGGAATCACCCAGATGTTTAGTTTTCAGATGTGTCTAGGTCTTGTAGATTTTCTACATGGCAGTGTCCCAAAGTCCATAAAGTGCAGCCCTCACCATTCCAAGTGGGACAATTTTGAAAGTTAGCAAAGCTCTCATGGCCCAAATGTAAAACCAAAACCCAAAATAATCAACTGTCTTCCTGTTTGCTGTGGGATAAGATGTTTTAGAGTGCGGGGGAGAGCTGAAAGACTGTTACCCCCTTCAGTTGGTGTGGGGGCATAACCAGGCCCATACTGGTTGGTAGCCACCACCCCAATATATATTTTTTAATTCCCTGGCATCTAGCAGACTTTCTGCCCCCCCCCCCGGGGTGTGCTTCAGGGGTAATTGCCCCATCTGTGGGCAGAACAACTTTGGTCCCATTTATTTGTGGTGGGGGTATGGCCATATCCCGACCCTCTTGTTTTAGAAAAAAAAACTTCCCTAGTCTCTGGTGGGCTTTCTGCTCCCCGTTGGGGGCAGATGAGCCTTCCAAAAATAGCGACCCTTACCCAAGGGGCTGACACCCTAAAGAAAACACACACATACACACACACCAATCCCTGGTGCCTAAGTGGTTTCTCCCCTTTGGAGGCAGATTGGCCTAATAGAAATACTCTGATCTGCCCCCAAGGGGAGCAGAAATGGCAAAAACGTAATCCCCCCCCAGGGGAGCGACCCTTGCCTAAGGGGTTGCTCCCCACCTCTAAAAAAACAAAACAACCCCCCCCCAAAAAAAATGATCCCTGGCGCCTAGAGGGTTCTGCCCCCCTGGGGGCATTTCGGCCTAATAACAATAGGCTTATCTGCCCCCGGGGGGGCAAAAATGGCCTAAAATAAATGTGTCCCCCCCCGGGGAGCGACCCTAGCCTAAGGGGTCGCTCCCCTTGCGTGAAATTGGCTCAAAAGAAAAGTTACCCGGTGCCTAGTGGTTTCTGCCCCCTTGGGGGCAGATTGACCTAACAGAAATCAGCCAATCTGCCCCCAAGGGAGACAGAAATGGCATAAATATAATTTGCCCCCTAGGGAGCGACCGTTGCCTAAGGGATCACTCCCCCCCCCAAAAAAAATCCCTGGCGCCTAGTGGTTTCTGCCCCCCCGGGGGCAGATCGGCCTAATAACAATAGGCTGAGCGGGGGCAGAAATGGCCTAAAATAAATTTGCCCCACCCTGGGAGTGACTCTTGCCTAAGGGGTCGCTCCCCTTGCGTGAAATTGGCGCAAAAAGAAAGATCCCCGGTGCCTAGTGGTTTCTGCCCCGCTTGGGGGCAGACTGGCCTAATAAAAATAGGCCGATCTGCCCCCAAGGGTGGCAGAAATGGCCTGAATATAATTTGCCCCCTAGGGAGCAACCCTTGTCTAAGGGGTAGCTCCCCAACTCTAAAAAAACAAAAAATCCCTGGAGCCTAGTGGTTTCGATCGGCCCAACAACAATAGGCCAATCTGCCCCCCAGAGGGGCAGAAAAGGCCTCGGAAAAAATTGCCCCCCTGGAGAGAGACCCTTGCCCAAGGGGTCGCTCCCCTCACACCAGTTTCTTTTAAAAAAAGAAATCCCTGGTGTTTAGTGGGCATTTCAAAAGCTGGATCGCTTTACGATACGGCTTTTGAAATGCTCTGAGAGACTTCAAAGGGAAGGAAATTCCATTCCTTCCCTTTGAAGCCTCTCAGGCCCCCATCACATGATCGGAAGAGAAATGCTTTGCATTTATCATGGGGAAGTGGTCTCTCATGAGCTCAGTGCGCGAATGCGCGCTGATGTCATCAGACGTCACTGGGGGGTCAGAGGGGGCCGGGGGTGAAAGGGGAAGGGCTTCTACTTCCATCTCTGCCTTGGGGGGGTGGGAGGGAAACCCACAGAGGGACGCTAGCGCTCCCTCTGAGTTCAGTGCTGAGGACATAATGGTTACGTCCTGGGCACATGAGCACTGTGCCGGTGGACGTAACCATTACGTCCCCGGCACAGAAGGTGTTAACCATGTCTCAGACCTGCCTTTGCAGAGACTGTGTGTTGGAAATTAGATTTTTGGTAAGGGCAGGTAAGTACCTACAATTAGCAATAGGCCACAAACCCCACTAGGCCAAGTCAGGTCTCAATAAATTAATCCCAGCTCAACCCTTGGTAGCTTGGCAATGAGCAGTTAGGCTTAACTTAGGAGACAGGTTTGTAAAGCATTTAACAATCAAAAAAGAGTAAATAAGTAATACATAAAACACAATAAAAATCCAACACCAATTAATAAAAATAAATTATATTTGTATCTTTAAAATTACACTAAAATTACAAAAATCCAATAAAGGGAAACAATAGAAACTAAAAGCGCCAACCTGGACATCTGGTCGCACTCGACTGGGGTAAAGTCATAATTTGAGGCCAACCCTGATGGAGCCCTGCTCGGCTACAATGAGCGGGACGCCTTGGTCAAAGTTTTACCTTCTGATTTAGGGCCTGATTACGACCTTGGTGGAGGGAATTATTCCATCCCGAATGTGACAGATATTACTTCCACTGTATTCCAAGTTCCATTATATTCTATGGAACTTGTAAAATGGCGGACTGGATATCCATCACGGTTGGGACAGAGTAATCTCTTCCACTAAAGTCATAATCAGACTTTTGGTCTTTTTCTTTAAGATTTTCTTAACTGGGACGAAGTAGCAATTTGGATACAACCTTCCTGGACCCCTCTTTCGATATGCATCGCAGGAGTCCTCAGTGAAGAATTCTACCTTCCGACTTAGATGATTATTCGTGATGGAAATCTTCATCCGG
This sequence comes from Pleurodeles waltl, assembly GCF_031143425.1. Lineage (NCBI taxonomy): Eukaryota > Metazoa > Chordata > Amphibia > Caudata > Salamandridae > Pleurodeles > Pleurodeles waltl. The sequence continues at coordinate 865,396,569 of NC_090438.1, forward strand.
AACAAACTTGAAATTGAAGCCAACCTGCCTAGAGCCCTCTTCGGATAGGCTGTTCGGGAAGTCTCTGTCAACTTTTTCCATTCAAACGTTGTCACTTTTTTTGAGCTTTTTCTTTCTGACATCAGATAACCCTCAGCAGCAATCTGATTTCAAGCCAACATCATTGGATTGCCTTTTGATGAGAGCCAGGGGAAATCCTGGAAGTCTGAGGCTCCGGAGCTCTTCAGCGGGATGAACCTGCAAATCAGGCCGGGTTGCATTCGACGTAAGCTGCCTTGACTTATGATGTCGGGTCAGTCCACTTATGAATAATTTTTCCAAAAGTGCTCCAATCTTCTCCAAACTTCTGGATATTCTTCCAGACGGTCTTTGAAGGTCCTTTAGAAGTCCACAACTCACCCCAAGGTTCCAGAAGCTATTAGTTGCTCCTTGATGGTTGGGACTCCAACTCCTAGGATGCACCTGGCTCAAATCCAAAAATGACCACTGGACACTAGTCAGCTGGTCAATTTCTTCAGGCTTGATGCTGGGGAATCTGGTCAGCTATTTTCTACCTGTAACATACAGGGAGTCCCTTCTTGAAGCAGTTGAACACAGGCAAAGTCATTTTAGTGGTGAAGCTCAAGTGTGCTGCTGGTGCAGTCCTCCAGAGTGCAGTGTCCAGGTGCAAGGCAGGGTCCAGCAGGGCAATCCTTCTTCTTCGTCGTCTTTTTCCTTGTAGGGATCTGAAGTGTGGGTACAGCTCTGCCATATTTATCCTTGTCCCTGGTCTGGAAAGCAGGGGGTCAACTGTCCAATAACAAGCAGGTGACCACCCTCTTGGATGACCACATCCTGTGAAGTTTGGCAAAAATGAATCCCAGGTAGCAACATTCCTCAAAAACACAAAATTGCAGAAATTCAATCTCAGAGGTTAGGTCTGGCTGAGCCCACCCACTGGTGTGGCTAAATTTTTCCTTAACACACCCCTTTACAGTCCTCTCCTAATCTAATCAGGGGGCACCTGGCTGTCTGGTTTTGCAGGAAATGGGGAGGTCCACTTGCTGGCCCAAATGTCCTTCCCTCCTTCGAAGTATAGTTTGGCTGCTCTCCCCTCATCCTGTTTCACCATCTGCTGAGACAGTTCTCCTCCCTCAGGAACTTCATTTGTGCTCAGGCCAGGCTACTTTACACCTCATCAAGGCAGCATGGCCAGGCTGCCAGAGGCTGGCCAATCATAGAAGAGCACTACAGGGCTGATGTTGGCAATTTTCAGGTAGAGTTCCAAAACTTTTTTTTTCTGAGTTAGTTATTTTAAATTCAACAATGGCAAGTTGTTGGAATTATTATAACAATATGTTTGATACCAAACGTGAAATATTTAGCTCCTTTTGAGACTAAAGTCTCCCCATGGTAGCCTATGGAGCCCATTCATTACAATGGGGGAAAAGAAAGTTGGCTATTTTTCCCTCACCAGGGCGTATAATACATCTTTTATGAAGTCCCTGCTTATAGTTACAATGCACCCACCCTGGGCACACTAAGAATACACCGTAAAGGTGACATATATGTAAAAATAAGGTAGCTTAGGACTTTGGAAATACTTTTAATTCCAAAGTTGAATTTAGGGTTAACTTTAACTTAAAAGCAGCCAGCAAGGCAGGCCTGCCTTTAAATGACCCTGTTCACCACAGCCATGCACCTATGGGTGCACTACCTATGCTGGGGTCCATACACCTACATGCCCTACAATATACTAGCAACTTATAGGTAGGTTGACATAGACAATTATAATGAACCTAATTTGCATATCTATTTTGATCAGAGCACGGGCTCTGGGACTGGTTAGCATTGTCCAGGGTGCCATCAGAGTCAGGAAAACACCAGCATAAGTGGAAATTGTGGACACAAATTCAGGGGGCTTCTGCAATCAGCCCAGTATTCCCACATAGCCCATCATCAGCCAACACAACCAGTAGACTCAGCCCAAACCTGGCACAGTCTTCCTGGTGTGTCAGGTAAGGAAGACAGTGAGGAAAGCTGGCTGTTCTTTTTGCAGGTCCTACTCTGCCTTATGTCCTCCTGTCATGGTCACTCCCTCTGGGTAGTGAACCCATCCCAACGGTAAAAGACCCCATTTTAAACTGAAACTTTCCTCTGGGGAGTCTTCCTTCTCTCTCTCTGCCAACTTGAGTAGTAAGGTGCCCACCTCCACTATCTCTAACTTTGCTAAGGCAACACCTACCTTACCCACAGAGGTTAACCAACACATGAGCAACCCCACCATGACTGACAGGGTCAGGGGGCCTACTTTGCTTTTGACCCTGTGGTCTGCCTCCCATGCAAAGTGCAGTGCTGCCATAAAGGCCAGCATCCAGCAGAGGCTACTGACAGCTGCCAGAACCCAGAACAACACCCTAAGCTCTCGACTGACAGGTGGGTGAGCTGTTTTAGGGGCACCTGTGGGGTCCCGGCACCCCTCTTGCTGTTTAGAATGGGAGGGGTCACCACATCCTGTGGGAGACATCCTTCCTCCACTCTCCCTTCTACCAGTGCAGGGACAACACTCTGTGGCTGGACAGCTGCCTTGCTTCTCAGGGCTTCCTTGGGGTCAGGTGAGGCCTCACCAGTGTCAACTCTGGGCTCACCGCCTACTGGGAAAGAAGGCCTTTGGCTCACTGGACCTATCTTAAAGAGTGGCCTACCCTTCCTTTTCTTTTTCCCTTTTCTTGGGGACCTATTTTTTCTAACTGCAGGGACTGCCTCCCCAGGACTTTGGGGTGGAGGGACCACTCCCTCTGGGATCAGGCTCACCTCTGGGAGGTTGTTGCCAAGGATACAATCTAAGGGAAGGGCAGCACTGACCACCATCTTATACCAGTCAAGGATACCCTCCTTCTCTAGGGGCACTATAGCTACAGGTTTACTGGTGACCTCAACTGTGGCTATCCTGGCTCTCTTTGTCTCCCCTGGGACAGACATGTCTGGGGACACCAACCGGTCACTCACCATGGTATGACTGGCATGTATGTCTCTTGAGTCAGTAGTTGAGATCCCATTCACCTCATTGGGGTGAAAGTACCTACTCCCACACTCAAGGATCACCAGCTTACCATCTGCACCTGTTTCCCAGCCCAATGTTATGAGGACCTCATCATCTGAGGTGTCCTCCTCTATGGCTACACTAGACAGCCCAGTGCTAACCACCTTCTTGGGACAGCTGCATCTCCCCTGAAGTGACCTGTCTACTGACAGTCAAAGCAACACTGTTGTCCAAGAGTTTTTTTTAACCCTGGGTCCCCTGCCTCTGTTTCTCAAATTGGGAGTTGGATTTACTCTCTTCCTTCTTATGGTTCTGGGGTACAGAGGGAGTCTCTGTAGTGGGCTTACCGCCTCCTGCTTTAGGTTTTTGGGGACCTGACAGACCCTTCTTGGAGTTTTCCCCCGGGGCTTATCAACTACTCTGGTTCTCAAACACTCATCAGCTGCCTCCCCAGCTCTCTGGGTTTGTTCAGCTTAGAGTCCAATAGATGGTGGTGTAACCTCTCTGAGATATAATTGGTCAAGATTTACTCCTTCCTGATCAAATTGTAAAGCCCCTCATAAGTACTTACTTTGTTACCCTGTATCCACCCCTTGATTACCTTAGCTGGGGTGTCCACAGTCAACCCAAGACTGGGTATTGTCTTTCTTGGTGTTCCTAAACTTTTTCCTGTACTTCTCTGAGATGAGACCAAACTTCTTGATGGGGTACTTATTCATATTTGGATAGGACTCTGGCTCATCCTCCCCTAGGGTCATGAGTCTATCCCCCCGAGACACTTGGATCAACTCCCATAGGAGTGAACCCCAGTACTGAGGCTTAACCCTCCTCATCCTGAAAGCCCTCTCATAAACTGTCATCCACTTTTCTACGTCATTCCTCTCTTGATAAACAGGAACAACCACCTTGGGTAGTCTGGGGCAAAACCCACCACCCATGGCACCTCAACTTCTTCTTCACTGCCACCATCTCTTTGTTCACTCCTTGCCCACTTCTTCTTTCCTAGGGCCAACTTCTCTGCCACCAAAGTTATGAGGGCTACCTGGGCCTCAAGTTCTCGCTCCCTTAGGACCAGTTCTTCGTCTTCTTGGGCTGGTACCACAGACCCTCTCTTCCCACTAGCTCTGGATGGGACCCTAACTACTGAAGTAATGGGCAGGCGATCATCTTCCTCCTCCTGGTGGTTGGATAGGACATTTTCTTGCTTCCTTGATATCTCTGAATCTTTCTCTGACTCCACCTGAACTGCATAGACTTCAAGGGACCGAATTGTCATATTCTTCCTACGGTTGTTAGGAGCAGGCACTCCCCTCCTTCAACATAACACCCTGACCTCAGCTGCAGTGAATGCAGGTAGGCTAGCCAGATCAAGCTCCATGGTATCCCTAGGCTTTTGTGTCACTTAAATAAACTTTGGTACCAATTGATCAGAACAATTTACAAAGGTCAAAATGAAGTAATTAAAAACATTAGTCCAAATCCGAAAAATCAAAAATAACTTTGCTTTAGGTCAATTTAGAGGATTTTTAACCTGTTTCACTTAAAACTGTAATGTGATATTAAACACAAGCACTGGATCCCACCACTGTACACGAAAAAATGTTGGAAAGTGGATTATTGGTAAGAGCAGGTAAATACCTACACTTAGTAATAGGCCACAAACCCCCACTAGGTTCAATCAGGTCTCAATAAATTAATCCCAACTCAACCCCTTGATAGCTTGGCAACAAACTGTTAGGCTTAATTTAGGTGCTTAAAATGATGCTAAGGTGGCACAAACTTTTCATAACTCAGGCCCTTACTGTTTTAGCTCTGCTGATAGCAAGCGGTTGTCTGCCCCGGGATGGGAGACAGGTTGTACTTTAACTATCAGGGATCTACCTTGTATAAGCTCAGGCGAAATGCTGACTCCATGAGAGAGAACTATGTGATGATGTAACAAGCAAGCTGACAAACTCAGACGATTCCCCTGGTGGGGAGGTCGCTTACAGTGTGCTTTATATTTGTTGGTGTTTTGTGCTATAAGGTTGAAAGTATGTAACAACTTTGAAATACATAAAAATAAATAAAAATAACAGGACAATTAATTCTAAACTTCTGAATTTATGTAAGAAAGAATAGAGGCCAGGCAAAGAGAAAATATAGCTGTCCAAAGTTTTTTCATGTAGTCTCTCGATAAACTAACCTACCTTTATGTTGCCTGCTCCAGTAGATTCTATCATTTTGTGAAAAGGTTGCCTCCCCCTTTATTTATAAAACTCAAGTGATATATAACGAGATTAAGGCAGAATGTACAAAGTGTGATATTAATAATATGGCCTGACTAAGGAATGAAACAAGTTAAATCATTTGTGCAAAAACATTTCCTTTATACAACAAACTCAAGATGCAGAAATCTCTAGTTCATCTAAAGTCATGGAAGACGTATGTTCAATCGTCTTCCCGCAATTACTTACATTGTAAATTATTCATCAGGTACCAGGATTTTTCCAGTGGGTGGAGGTTGGCCGTGGTGCAGCCTCACTTGAAAAAATCTAATTTAGATCCATTTGCAGAACATGAATATTGCCTCATTTCCTTGCTTCTGGCAATGGCTAAAATTTGCGAAAATATTTTTTCCTGTTGACCAGCTTAAATTATTGCATCTAACCATGCGTTAGGCAGTAGCCAAATTTGTTTCTTTAACTTTATTTTTCACTATTATCAATGAACTATGGGGGTTATTCTAACTTTGGAGGAGTGTTAATCCGTCCCAAAAGTGACGGTAAAGTGACGGATATACCACCAGCCGTATTACGAGTTCCATTGGATATAATGGACTCGTAATACGGCTGGTGGTAAATCCGTCACTTTTCCGTCACTTTTGGGACGGATTAACACCTCCTCCAAAGTTAGAATAACCCCCTATATATCTTATAATCATACAAATATCTTAGCTTAGCATTCATACCATAACTCAATCAATCAAGTGATTGAATATCATGTCTATTTCAGTAGGAAGTGAGAGACAACAGTGAAAATATGAGCAGAATATGAGTACATGGTTCCCCACTTATTTTCCAACATTTACACGACCCTCTTTCTCTTATTCCCTCTATTCCACTCCCCCAGCTTGTCCTAGTAAACTCCTATGCTCTGAAGAACTATTCATTTGATCATGTACTGATGACTCTTGAGTACCTGGAGGATCTATCAGTTGGTTAACAATATTCAATTTCCCCCCTGTTCTTGGGAATGAAGCTGCATTGGTTTATGTCTTAAACTATCTAAGAATTAACTCAGATGCTGGAAACCCTACATGCTTCATTCTGCTTGACCCATTTGCTGCATTTCATATGGTGGATCATTCCATCCTGATCAAGTGGCTTGAGTAGGTCGGCATAGCTGCAATACCTTTAAAATGGGTTAGACCTTTTCTTCAAAACTGATCTTTTATTGTCAAAAACTTCCTCTATTGTGTAGAGTCCCTCTATTTTGTGGAGTCCCTCATGGGAAGGCATTATTGCCAACTCTTTTTAAGGTCTATATTTCCTTCCCAACTGAAATTGTTAGGATCTTTTGCTTCAAACTCATTTCCTATGCTCATAATACACTAATGATTCTGCAGTTTGACAAACCTGTGTATTTATTAAAGTAAGAACTGAAAAATGTCTGACATCAGCCTGGAAGTGGACAAATCATAATTATTTTAGAACAAATGGGTCCATAACCAAAATTACTGTGTTTAAAAAACAAAACAAAAAAAAAACTACTGATGAACGAAATAATCATAGACTGAACATTTTAGCCTATCGTCTGAGAAAGTTAGAAGTCCTTGATTTGCTAAGAATTGTGATAGCTAATGTCCGAAATAACTCAATAGTACAGTATGTGAATCCTTGGTATTAAGGTCTCCCTAAGACTACAGTTCACAAGTGAACACACAAAAAGTGAAGGGAGAAATGGTTGCAAATGATCTCATCACTGGCAATTCCTCATGGTAGCATATAATTGGTATGACCCAAGTAGTTATTTGTGGATAAGTTTAATTGAAGCATTTCACCCATCACCTTTTTCCTATATTCAATGTGACTCACTAAATATGATAGGTATGTTAAAACGTAGGTCCCATGCTCATTGTACCACTGGAACCAAACTGCACCTGGCTGAAGTGCACCATCTATGGTGAATCTAGCCTTTGGCTGCTTGTGTTCTGGTTCATAGAGGACATGGCCTGTCAGTTCCAACTAGGTTGGTCTCCTTTCAGAGAACTAGTAAGATTGACTTGAAAATGACTTTGTCCATACAGAGGCAACATAGTGTGCAAATTAAGAATAGGCGGGGTGTAATCCAGAGTAATTACTGGTGCCTGAAAAAAATTCAAGCATTCTGTCCATAATTGTTTTGTATAGTTCATTACAATAACAAAGCGTCAACGATTGCAGAGATGGGCAGTCTGTGAGCTCTGTAATCTTCAGAAAAATGAGGAGATATGGAACACTAGAAAATCTCTCCACTGGCTCCCTGTTGAGCAGCAGATTAATTTTAATATACTCTGTTTCTGCCATAAATAATATTGTGGAACCTCTTCTCCACGGACACAAGACTAACCGATTCTTCAGCGCCAAAAATATATTACTTCTCATGTCACTGTGCTTGAGAAAGTATAAAAAAGGGGGCAGAACCCTTTCTGTCTCAGCCCCTTAATTTTGAAATGTCATTCCACTGGCATTTTGCTAAACAGAGAATCTGACATTATTCAAGAAAACATTTCTAGACTCTCCTATATCATGAAGTCTGGAATCTTCGTGTTAGTTCCTTCTAATGATCTGTTTCTATAGTGTCATAAAGCCTTCAGGCATATATCTTCCTCTTTACAAATCTGCAATTAATTTATTCATTCACAATAAAAACTTCTTTGAAACTAACGTTAAATTAATTAAATTAGATTGACATTCAAAATAATACATAATTCATATTTATGAATGTGACTAATATATTTATTTTCTCATTATTTAACACACATTTAATGTGTTACTGTGCTATAACATGTTACTGCATTATTACCAGGTTAATAAAAACATATTTTAAATGCATTTAAATAGAAATTATTCATGAGAATGATTTATTATTTTATTTTTACATTTCTGTATACTTTTCCATAGGGAAATCACCATCTTCGTGACGGAGGTTTCCACCACAGTGGGTGACAAAACACAAGAGGAAGACGACAGCCAGACAAAATAGGCACTTTCCACAAAATTATCTGAGAATGTATCCCAGTGTCAAATCTATACAAGGAGGTCTCGGGAAGAGGTCAGCTGCCTAACAAACCAAATGTAACCCAAAGAAGTGTTAAAGGCAATATAAAAGTTAGTCCTGAGCACTCCAAGGTATGAAATGAATTAAGTACGTCCAACAAGGAGTCGTATTGTTTCTGGAGTCTTATTTATTTGATCAACAAATGCTTCCTTTACTACTTCTTTCATAGCAGTCTTTAAAGTACAAAGGTTAAACATTTCATACAGCCAACACATGTTATGTCATGACAGCAATTCTGGGTCTGACTGCCTCGGGCTAAAACAGTAAGTAAGCAATATATTAGAGTAAGTATAGGTACCAAACACATGGTACTGTCACCTACCAATAAGTGCTATGACCATAAAGCGAATTCCATGTGACATGGTAAAACGAAGAGTAACATGAACAAGTAAAAGTAAAAACAATTACAAATTTGCTACCCTATGTGACATGGCCAAACTGATAGCAGTAGCTCAAAATCTCCATCCCAAGAACACACATTTACAAAAGCTGTGTTACTCCTTCACCATATAACAACAACCAAAAATGCAACTTACTCAAAACCTCCTCAGGCAGCGGTGAGTACTCCTTCCCTTGTGTGTTTCGCAGTAAATAACTAGAGCCGTCTTTAAATGTCTTGTATATGTTATCCTGTAGACAAAAGATATCAAGTAAAAGTAAAACAAAGACCAGCATGAATCTTGGAGTGGAACATAAACCCTTATCAATACCTTCATTGTATTCAAAATTATTGGGTGCACTTTTTGTACATTATAGCTCTGCTATTTATGATTAGGGGATACCAAATTAAATCAGGATAGAGCAAGTATTTGCCCCAAAAAATAAACTCCCCCATAACAGCACAAGTGTACAGCAGTCATCTTGTAATGTCTCGTACTACAGCACAGAACCAAAATCCATTAGCTTCCTAACAAACATAAAAAGTATACCTCTACTTACTTATAACAAGGGGATCCAAAGTAAAGGAGGATAGATCTAATTTTTACCCCAGAAAAGGAAGTTAAAAGGTTTTTAGCGCCCGCAAAAACAATCCTCCCTAATTGCCCAGGAGTGTGCCAGCCATCTTGTAACGTAGTTTAAGTAATATAAATACAAAACTAAAATCCAAAAGCTTCTCCCAACAAAAATTTGTGGCAACCAATGTGTATCCATTCCAATCATCCATAGCTCCCATGATTAAACAAGGGGGTTCATTCACAATGGCGTATAACAGCCATTCCCAACAAGGCATAAGCTCCTTAATAGTAACCCAGGTGGCCATCTTTAATCTGGTCCACAAGCATTGTTGAGTGGGCTTTCATTATAACAGTGAGACTGCTGGATTTAGGCGGCAGCGCCACAAGATTGTGGGAAACTGAGTCCAATTCCACACCATGTGACAACTCTCAGCCTAACCCTTCTGCACAGATAGCAGTACCTCACCAGTGCCTGAGGGTAGAGGTGATTTGTGACAGCCATGAGTATGATATTTTGCTTTCTCAGGAAAATTGTGGTGGAGCATTTTTTATTCTTTTCTCTCAGTTTCATTTGTCTCACACATTCAAAGACAAACAGAAGCAGGATTTGGTTCAATGGATTTTATTGAATCAACTGCATCCTAGATAAAAAGGCATGCACTGAAATAATAAGGATAATGAAACATAACAATAGCAATGCAGTGAGAAAGAAAGTGAAATATAAGAATTCCTACCTACATCATTAAGGTTCTATACCAGAGCAAAGCAGTGTTAGCCCTAATCTTCCCGTCAGAATCCCCTGGGAAGATACCATCCCCCAAACTGAATATAGTAGAGAAGAGGACTATTAGTCTTCTGAGGGTCTTCTCCTATTTAGGTGGAAAAGATGTTTAGTCTCAGCAGACAGCTTCAGTGAGACCAACAGCATGTGGTGGCAACTTCTGGCTGGCATTTATCTCTAAAATATAGGGGACAGAGGAGTGCTTTTATAATAAAACGTCTGATGTTCTAGGAAAACTGCCCTGACATAAAAACACATGTTTCCGTGAAATGACAGGGAATGTGATGTTCTACTTTGTACCAACAACATTATCATGTATAGCCTTGAGAAAGCAGAGTGAAGATGTTGTGCTAATAATAACTGAAAATAATTCCCAAGCAAAGTGAACAATAGATAAAAGAATAAAAACATCACTGCAAAATGACACTTCTGCTAAAATAATAAAGGATAAAGTGCACAAGCTTTAGGGCTATGGCTAAAATAAAGTGCCTGTAAAATGATGCTAAAATAACCTCACAACAGCATATCTAGACTAATACATCTTTAAAGAGAAAATCCCTAACCCAAGCTGTCAACAACAGGAAGTGGGTTGTTACACTTCTAAGGTATGCACCTATATGAGTATGGGCATAACAAATAGAATACCAGCCTACTCTACAGGTGTGTCCAAATTCACATTCAACAGTAAACAAAAACAAGGGCATAAGTAAATCCAGGTGGGCTTAGTAACATATCACCATGAGAGAATTCAAAGAATCAATAAAACATATAATAACTCCAGAATGCACATAGCATTAAGTATAAAGAATAGATGAAAAGTAATAGCACCTAAGTATAGACACCATCAAAGGTAAACTTCAGAAATATGAGCACAGTAGTAGCAGGAATACACACAGATAGCCTGGGCCCAAAAAATGCTAGAGGAATCCATCAAATGGCATAGAACATCAGTTGCTCAGGAAGTACTGTAACTCATTGTCAGTGTTTCAACCATGTTTCACTCTCCTTAGTTTCATAATCCATGTTACTTCTTGACATCTAAATTTCTCTTTCTGTTTCCAACCCATACATACTTCGTAATGTGGTCAATTCAATGAAATTTAAAACACAGATGAGAACTTTGGTCACCTCATTTCAATGCATGCTTTACAATAGGATATTTCTCATCACTCTCTTTAAGTGCTCTAAAATGTTCACAAATGTGATCTTCTAGCAGTCTGATCATTATCCCAATGCAGACCTTCACACACTGACACATTATTACATTAACCATATATTGTGTGCCACAACCAATGTGGGTTCCAATGCCTAAATTGCCTGTTTTACCAAAACAAAATCTTAATGTGTAATCCACCGCCCACCTGCATGTTACAGATACCACACTTATAAAATCCTTTAGCATGTTCAGATAGCCAAGACCCTTGTGTCTTGGATATGGGATAACTGAGACTAATCATATTCAAACGTGTCAAACCCCTGTGAAAGATAATGCAAGGTTGTGGTGTAATATACGGTCTAATTTCCAAGATTCTGTGTGAAAACCAGCAATAAGTTTTTTCTCTGTGATCTACTTAAATTCACTCTTTGTTTGTTACCTAACGTCACTGCACGTTTCAGTTGGTATGTTTTTTTGCTAGCTGATTTCACAACTTCAATGTCATAACCCTTTTTAAGGAATCTATTCTCCATGTCTTGTAACGCCTTAAGAAATTCAGGCGGTCATTCTGACCGTGGCGGTCGCCGCCCGCCAAGCGGTTCCCGCCGAAAGACCGCACCGCGGTCAAAAGACCGCGGCGGTCATTCCGGCTTTCCCGCTGGGCCGGCGGGCGACCGCCAGAAGACCGCCGGCCGGCCCAGCGGGACAGCCCCTTCAACAATGAAGCCGGCTCGGAATGGAGCCAGTGGAGTTGAAGGGGTGCGACGGGTGCAGTGGCACCCGTCGCGATTTTCACTGTCTGCTAAGCAGACAGTGAAAACCTTTGTGGGGCCCCCAGGGGCCCCACAGCACCCGTTCCCGCCATCCTGGTTCCGGCAGTGGATACCGCCAGAAACAGGCTGGCGGTAAGGGGGTCGGAATCCCCATTGCGGTGCTACAAGCAGCGCCGCCATGGCGGGTTCCCTGGGCCAGCGGGAAACCGGCGGGAAACCGCCGGCTCCCCTTTTCCGACCGCGGCTTTACCGCCGCGATCAGAATCGCCCAGGAAGCACCGCCAGCCTGTTGGCGGTGCTTCCACCGCACTCCGCCATGGCGGTCATGGACCGCCAAGGTCAGAATGACCCCCTCAGTGTCATCACTACAGTTAGGCTGGTATGGAATGGCAATCTGTGTTTTGGAGTGGGAGCTCGTAGCAAATAGTAATAAATTATAAGACGTCTTTTTTCTATTCATCCTACTACATATACATTTCTCATGTATGTATAGTTCCACATCCAGAAAAATGATACATTCTTGACTGTATTCATGGGTAAAGGGCATGTTATTGTTGGAGTTACAAAACACAAAGAATCCTTCAATAGGTTATTGTCCCATGTCCAAATCATCAGACAGTCATCTATAAATCTTCCCCAGTAGTAGATGTAATTACTCCAATTGACACCCCCCGATCCCCAGACATGTTCTGCCTCAAAGCACCTCATGAACAAGTTGGCGTAAGATGGAGCGAATCTGAAACCCATTGCAGTGCCATGTAGTTGTTGGCACCAGACCCTAAAATAGAAAAACATTGTCCTCCAAAATCAATTGAGTCATCATACGTAACATTTCAGTTTTTTCCATGAACTCAATAGACCTAGTATTAAGGACGAGTTTCAAAGCACTAATATCATTAGCATGCAAGATGTTTGTATAGATTAAAACTAATTGCAGCTGAGCCTCATATGGCATCACCACTTTTCTAAATCAAGTTTGCATGGATGGTAACATATGCTTCAGCATGCTCTATTTATAAGAGCCTTCCTGCCATTACTGATTGCGGAGACTGGAAATTGTTGCTTACCTGTTATTTTTGCTTTTGTAACTTAGTTGTTATATTGTTTCAGACACCAAAACCTGTGTGGCCACATGACTAGAAGCTTATTTCTTTTTTACCATGTTCTTCATTTAAGTAGATACTTAAAGGTTATTTTTTACATTTTGTAAAATTAAATACTTGGTATGGCCTTTTTCTGCCATTTTGTAATGCCTAGACAATGGGGTGACCACATGGCTTCTGGGTGACAAGTTTGGCATGATGTAATATGTACACTTTGGCTGTTTAATTTATTGTGCATTAATTCAAATCCTAACTCACTTATCCTTTTTCTTTACACATATCATTTGACTAGGTTTGCATGATGTATTTCTTGCATAACAGTTGGTCATATTATTTTCTTTAATTCAGCTTGATAGCATGTTACTGTGGATTTCACAATGTCACAGAGAATTCACTTTCTAGATTCAGAAGTTATTTTTGGGTGACGGTACCATGGGTTGGGTACTTATTCTTGCATTGATGTATGGATTATTTACTAATTTAGCCCTTAGGAAGTCTGAGGTGGAATTGCAGTTACGACAAAATACATTTTGGTTGTATGAATTATTTAACCTTTGTACTTAAAACATTGTTATAAAAGAAGACATGAAAGAACCTTGTTGGATATTCTTAATTCATTTCACACTGTTTATTGAATGTAAAATATGGTTGTACAGTTACAATCAGTAACTTTGTTGTTGTAAATACCACTGTACAAGGTGCCACCTCTTCATTTGTGGAGGACAATTTTACCCCAATGTCTATATCTATACCCAGAAATGGTGAATAAGAAAAAAGTGAGGAATTATAACAAAATAATTTACGTTTAGCTTCTTTACGCATGCAGAGCCACCACATATAAAAAGATAAGTCTTTTTATGTGGGAAGATTCCACACTTGTAAACATACTACTCATAAATCTCTTTGTGAATAGCAAACAATCATAAACCTACACAAAGTGTAAGTTTACCTTTGTGAATCAAGCCCTTGGCATTCATGATGGCAAGTGGTTATCAGAGCTCTCAGAGAGATTATTGTGTGGATACAGTTAGCTCAGTACTCAACAGACATGCTCAACTGTGTAAATAGGTATTTGTCTGCCCAGTATGTATCTTTGTAGAAAGAGAAGTACTTTAATACACTGTAAAACTCAACACTATGCAATACACATAAGTATTGCATACACAGAATCCTAGTGATTAGTATTGCTCCCCTGTAAGGATGCCCCCTTTGCCATCTTTGCCTCTTTCTACCTCCCTTTCAGCAAAGGAACAATGCTCCCCCTTTCTCCTAGTAAGCAACCCATCTCTCAATGTTTGTCTCCCTTGCAACTCAGTACCATAGTAGTCATCACTCAGGCCCACTGCTTCATAGTCCTGGTCCATATGGGCACATCTGGGCAGGTGCCACAGGCTTACACTGCTTTCTTTTTCACCATTGCAGACCCCTCAGCCATACTTGAGGAAAATACCACATCTGCAACAGCAATGACAGTTCAGGCACTTTAGATGAATCAGAGAATTTAGCAGTGGACTTTTCTTCAGTGATGCGAGCTGGTTGGGCATATTTCAAGGCAAGTGTCATGGCTACTACGGCCAGGTTTGAGGAGACAGCAAGGTTGGGGAAGACTGTTTGGATGCACTTTGGCGGTACCAGAAACCCTTTACCATGACAATGGTACTGGCTCTAAGAATGGAGCATGGCTGGTAGGCTTCCACGAGTCTCTGTCAGATTGGCCTACTGCACCAGGTCAAGTGCTGTTACCTATGCCAGTTGGCCACTCCCCCTACAGGGTTGGTTCACTCTTTACTCTTTTTCAGGCAGGGTCCTTCAGGAGTTCTAGGACAAGGCACTTTCCTTAGGTCAGACTTCAGTTAATGTCTCCTTATCTGTGAAGGAGTGGCTGTCAGGCAGACACCATCAATGGCTGAGTACTCTGTGGAGCACCCCCTTCTTGACTGAAGAGAGCTGGAATGATAAGTGATTCAACAGCCAATACTCACATATAGGTACAGCAGACAGACCATGTGTATTCTCTATCTGCACTTACAGAACCACTTTGGGTTGGTTCTTTATTCATGTGTCCTTCCCAGGCTGTTTCCACACTTAAGGCCTGATTACAGTCTTGACAGCATTGTTGCTGAGATTGCTAATATGGCTGCCGACAAGCCAGCTGCCTCACCCTGTTGTATTATGATGTTTCCACAGGGCTGACTGGTGGAAACATCACATTACGACGATTCCCTCAGTTAACCAGGTAGAAACAGTGGAGCAGCATTGGCCTCATCCTTCTTCAGCGAGCCGAGGCCAATGGCATCGCACACAAGTACCCACAGAATGAGCACTGTCAGCAGAGCAGACAGTGTGCATTCCGAGGGTGCTGGCAGGGGGGCCACAGCACTGTCCACGACCATGTCGTAGCCCCAGACCTGCCTTTCTGCCAGCCTTTCCATGGCAGTGCAACTGCCATGGAAAAGCTGGCGGAAAGGGGAATTGTGATCAGCATGGCAGTGCCGGACTCAGCACTGCCTTGTCTGACCACAATTCCAAGCGCAGCCAACCCATTGGGATAATGATCCTGGCAGTGCCAGTGGTTTCCTGGAGGTTTGAGTACCAGGATAGTAATCTGGCGGTCAGACCACCTGGAGTGTCGCCAAACTCGTGGTGACAGTCCGAGGACTGCCAAACTCATAACCAGGTCCTTAGCCTTTGCTCCTCACAGCAGAGTCATCTCCAGGCAGAACCATCCAGAATGGAGGATCAAAGACAAATGAGCATTCTGCAACGGGCTATCAACAACCATTCCTGATTGTGATCAGGATGAAAGACAAAAGGCTAACTGTTTTGAAAGGATCATTAATTCTCTGACAACAGGTGCTAGCACTCACACCTACCATTCACAAAATCATAGTATTCAGGGGATTAAGCAACAGCTCTCAGCAGCAAAAGGACCTTATTGAATTGTTTAGCTTGTCTCTTTTTTCCCCACATAAGTGTCTAGGGCCCTCATTATGATCTTGGCAGGATGCCCTGCCGCAAACCATGCCAGCGGTCAACGGAAGACCGTGAGTGGCGGCAGTAGGCATCCCGCCAGATAATGACGCCAGGAGCCTTGCTGGCAGTCGATGGCAGAGGTGGATGTTGCTCCACCCTCACCGCCACGTCAGTCCAGACGCCGTCACGCCTATGATGATGAAGCAGCATCCACAGAGCCCGTTCCCTCCCAGAGCAGCGCCATGGAACAGGTAAGTGCTGCCTAAGACGGAAGGTGGGAGGTTGTGTGTGTGTGTGAGTACATGGAGGTGTGCGTGAGTGTTTATGTATGGGGGATGTGTATCTGAGTGTATGTATGTGTGTGTGCATGTAGGTGAATGGATGCATGAGGTTGTGGTGGTTTGGGGGACCTGTATGTAGGTGTGGGGATGGTGATGGTGGAGCTAGGAGGCATGCAAGGATTTTAGGGGGAGGGTTGGGGGGTCAGTTTTCAGGGATCAGGGCGTGGGTGGTGGGGGCGATTCTAGGGGCTTGGAGGGTGGGTGGGAGTTGTGGCAAGGGGGGGCTGGCGTGTCACATACAGGTGACAGGAATGTGTATTCCTGTCACCCGTATGCTTTTCGCCAGGGATTACCTGGTGGGGTATCCCGTCAGGAAATCCCTGGTGAAAATAGGATCATCATCCCACCACCGGTCTAGCCTCCACGACAGGTCGAATGTGCCTGGCAGTGGGTGGTAGTGAACTGGCTGCTTTGTGATCTGTGTTCCATATTCTGTGTTCAGAATATGGCTGTCTGGACCGCAATGCCGTTGGCGGTAATGACCACCACCGCCGGCGTGCAGTCCAGACCGCCATGTTCATAGTGACCGTTCATCTCGTGCACATAAGCTGGTTAAGGGCTTCCAAATCTAACTCACGGGCCTCTTTCACTTTGGTTCACTCAGACATACAGTGTGTAACACCAAAACCACACACATACATACTTGTATGCAGGTGGGATATCAGCCCAGGGGTAACCTACAGCAGCAGAAACCTGCATGAGTGGGCCAATAGGTCACCACTCCTGTGACTAAGGGAAAAATGTCTTTCACACTAGGATCACCATAAAACACAATATGCTGCCACCACTGGTAACGGCTTGAACCTGGGACAGTAGTTCCCTGTCACTAGAGAGTCCATTTGGCACACCCCTCCAGGTTCAGGACAATACATTAGCATTAGACTATGGTAAAAAAAATAAAAAAATGGGATACTAGGTGCTTAAAGTTGGGCACTCAGGGCAAGGACACAGCTGTATGCCATAGATGTGAAATTTCTGTCCCAACAGTTATAATGACAAACAATTACTCAAAATAATAACCCTGATCTGTTTCTTATGAAAAGTTACAATACAGGTATTAGGCCTGACAGTTATTGTGAAAAGCATATCTTAAAGCAAAAGTAATACTGCACTATGTTAAAGCCTGAAGACAGATTTTTTTGTTTCATGAAATCTCACAGATAGAAGGGAAGGGATTTGGTATGGAGTAATCCCTAAAACATTCACTGGAGTAGAACATTTTCTCTGTGAAAATTAATTTAGGCTTTCTTAGGTGGGGTTACATATTGCATTTTAGTACATATTTGAAAATGCATGACTCATGATGTTTGTTTGTGAAAAAGCTTATAATCGACTCAGTATGTTTGACAAACCCATAATAAAGTCTATGCGCTTGACTGGTTCATTTTGAAAGGGCATGTCAGATGCCATACGTCTAATCAGTTTATTATTTAAAATTACATGCAATACAACTGTCATATTTATTGTGAAAAGCATAGATTATGCAAATAGCCCTTTAAAGGCTGATTGTTAATATAATGTGTAAAACCCTGTAGACAAGTATTTTGTTACACAGAATTTCACAGATTACCATAGTAGGTAAGGGTTTTGGTGTTCATTACTTGCTCTGAACAACCCTGGCAAACCTGTCAAAACTTGTGTGTGGTAAGATTTGCCCTGAAAGAATGCTTGTTAGGCCATCTTAATAAGGCATGTGCATTTTTGCTATCTGTAATTTTGATCATAGCTGTAACTTTATGACTGTGTACCTGATTATTGCCTTTCATTTGGGAAAACTCATGCTGTGTACCATAGACCTTTAAGATTGTGTTGTTACTAGACTGTGTTAAAGCTAGTGTTGTGTTATGTGGCATCTCACAGAGTACTATGATAGTTTGGAGCTTTGTTGCTGATAACCTCCTCTAACAAACCTAGTGGGTATATGATTTCCACTCTGATAACCTTTGGTAACCCACAAAAGAGGGACTGTATATTGTTTTGCCAAAGATAATGATTCTATATTTATCATTTTATATCATTTGCCTTATGCACATAAGAAAAAAATGAGGATTTACCTGGGTTCTCCAAGGGGGTCCCCATTGCCAGTGTCGCAGCCTGGCTCTCTGCCTCCCTCTGCCCTTTGTGCCTGGAATACAGAGCTGCCAGCGAGCAGCTCCTTAGCCGACGTCTGATGAGTATGCACTGCAGCCCATTTATGGGCTACTCAGCGGAAGTGCAGATTGTCTGTGCTTGCGCTGTGTGGCTCATAACTGGATTGCAGTGTGCAAGTGGCGACCTCCACTCCACTGGTGGGGCTAGCAGAGTTTCTGGGTGAACTCTGTGCTCCAAGCGGAGCCTGGAGTGACGAAATCCCATTTAGCTCTGCCAGCAGAGCGGAGCTCACACCCCACCTCAACTAATTTGTTTTTTTATGACTGCCTGCCCAATGATTGCCTTGTGAGAATGCTTATGCTTAATACACTAAGCCTGAATTGATTATGGTGACAAGACAATGCTAAATACTATAGACCTGATCTTTTTTGGCTATCCTCCGGCAGTGGCAATAGTTCTCATGTTTTTATTATGTAAAATGACGACACAGGCCCTAAACCTGTTTTTTACTGAAAAAAATATGTATTAAAGCCATTAGGCCTTGAAGGGTGGATTGTTAGTAAAGTGTGTTAAAACTGATAGCAAGGATTTTGATGTGTGGATTTTCATAGATTACTATAGTGGGCAAGGGGTTTGGTGTTGGTTACCTCTCTTACAAATCCTCAAAGCAGACAATTTGTGCTGTGACATTCCTTGATATACCCTCTTACATGGATTGCTTATTGTTTTTGGATCTGTAACTTTGCAATAATGTTTTATTTTTATGACTACATTGCTTTTTGTTTATGGTAATTAGTCAATGGTAAATGGTATAGGCCTGATCCATTTATGAGGAAATGTCATGTCACAGTCTGATCTGTTTTTTTTTTAAATGATAAACCAATGACAGCCGTCTTGCCCTGTTTTGAAAAAGATATGCCAAAGTCAATATGTCTTTAATGCTATATTGTTATTACACTGTATAAAAAGCCTATAGACAGGTATTTTGTTACATGGAATTGCACCATATACCACAGTAGGCAAGTATTTTGATGTTCATTAGCTACTCTGACACTCTGAGGCTGGAAGATTTCCTCTGATAGACTCCTTGCTTTGCCCTATCTGGGGATGGGAGAATGCACATTATTTGACAAGCTGCAATTATGTGCATATTTAATTTTAGGAATGTTTGTCTTATGGGTACTTTGTAGACAGCACATGCTCAACATAGAAGACCAGAGCTGGTTATGGTATGAGGCCAATGGTAAAGACTTTAGACCTGATTGATTCGTTCGGAAGATAGATCACATGCCTTAGTCTGATCTGCCTATTATGAAAAGTTACAGCAAACACTGTATACCTGTCTTATTTATTTTTAAAGGCATACGGTAAAGCCTAGAGGCCTCCATGGGCAGATTGGTTTTGGCACCATATTATAGCTCCTAGACTGGTATTTTGTTACATGGAATTTCACAGATTACTTTAGTAGTCAAGGGTTTCCTATGGGTATCCCCTTTGACAACACAAGCAAAAGGGGATTACTAAAGTAGAATAAGAATAAGAGACATGGTGATAATGTTTGGTTTTAGGGGAGCCCAGAGCTACTCAAGTACATCGATGGGTGGTCATGGTTCTAATACAAATGGCCATGGTAGGGTCAAATGGCCAGAGAAACAGTCTCACCACACATCAAAGGACTGGTTCTGGCTCCCGAGTGCCCTTGAAATGGCTTCTCAAAATTTGATTTGTTCCTGAAATATAAAAGGTCTACAGGGTAAAATTGAGGATGAGTCCTTCCTAGGTTACATTAAAACTTTTCAGGTGGCGATACTCCAAGAAACCTGGGCCCAGGAAGCAATAGACCACCGAGCCTTCTTGAGGTTCAGCAAACCAGTGGTTAGAACACATTCATTGGGCCACGCATCTGGTGGTATGATGATCTAAGTAACTACAGCATGAAACCCTAGAATTGAAGATATATGTATGAATCATCAAAATGTGCAAGCAGTAAAGTTTTTGGATCATTCATTGATTAGGGCACCTCCTCATGTTGATTATAAAAGTTTACATACATCTTTTGCATGAAATAAAGACGCTTTAGAATGTCTACTAGATTTTCTGACTCTATTCTCAGACAAACCTGATGCCTCATATCTTACTGACTGGTGATTTTAACATGAACCTGCTGCAGGAGACAATTACAGATCAAATAGTGAAGGCTTTTGACTACACTTTAGTGTCTGTTTTGTTATTTCATAAAGTGGGATACTTTGCACTGGGAAAAAGGCTGGAAAGTGATCACTAACTTCAAAGGATTCAGTTAAACTTGTATGTCACGTTGCGTGATCCAATTCAAGCGGATTTTAGCTCACTATCTACTAGACAGCTGCAGTGGTTATTAGACTCAATTGAGCATGTGGAACGTCAAGCCTGGCTCCTATGGGACCTGTCATGTGACTTAACTGCAAAATCCTTGGTACAGTCGGGCCAATTCATTAAGTTACTCTTAGAGAATCAAGATTGTGCACGTAGAGCTTTAAACCCCTCAGCAGGGGTTCGTTCTTGGCACAGATGGGTCCCTGGCCAGTTAAAAAGAGCTAAAAGGAATTTGAACCATGTGTTACGATGTTAAAAAATTATTCAAATTTGAACACACGGAGTGATATCTTTCCAAAGTTGAGACCTTCATATAAAAAAGCTATATGTGAATCAGACAAAGCTTGGGCAGATTCATTTTGGTGTAAAATGCTCACAGCCACCAGACACAATAAAACCAGAGAATTTTAGTGATTGTTGAACCATGCTTCAGGCCTGAGATTGACTCCATTGACCTCCAACAAATTAGAAGTTGTCTGGTCAGCAAACCTTCATCAAATGTATGGTGGTGTACAAAGCACAGAGGAAGTTCAGAATAAAGAGACCCCAATGTAGGAGGGGTAGAAGCAATATTTGTCACCTCGAGTGGAGAAGAGGCAAAAATAATCATCCCCAGCAACCTTGATGGAGCCCCTGGGTCCAATGGTTTACCACAGGCAATATTTAAACAAAATCATGGGTACTGTGCCAGACACTTGGCCATGTCCTTACTAACCAGCAAATCCCAGACACTTACGCAAGTTTATTTTGGCCCCAATACACAAAGCAAGAAAACCCCCTGATTTATCCAATTATAGGTTGATTTCACTATGGACGGGGAAGCAAAATATTTAGCAAAATATATTTTGGCTGAATTGATAGACTGGGGCAATACACTGTCTTCAGTGCTGATAAATCAGACTGGGTTTTGTAAGGGGATTGGTATTTTCTGCGATATTCAGATGCTGGCCATGCTTATTGAGCAGACAAGACGATGTTCTATAAATTTACATCTATGTTATGTGGACTTCTGTTCAGCTTTTGACTCAGTACAGCAAAATATCCTGTGGGCCAAATTACAAAGCTGGGGAATAGCCCCTTTCCTCCTAAATGCAATTAGATTATTGTGCATGGACACCTGGACAAGGGTAAGGCTGGGAAAATGCATGACAGTTAAAAAAATATCCCCACAAGAAATGGACAAAAGCAAGGCTGTGTATTAGCCCCGCTCTTATTTAACCTGTATCTTGCGGAGTTGACGCTGTCTCTAAACAATGTTAACTCCCACTTGCCAAAGTTGGCTGGCTTCATTGTTTCACGTATGTTGTATGCCGACAATGTGGTTTGATTCATTATACCAAGATGAGCCTTCAGCATTTAATTAATAATATGGCTCAATATGCAGCAGATCTTGGGCTAGGTGTCAACCTTAACAAAAGAAAAACTATGTTATTAACAAGCAGTAGATCCTTGTTGCCTATATTTTATATAAACAGGTCTGGTTTGGAATCCGTGAAGGAGTATGAGTACCTCGGGGGGATTTTCAACTCTAGAGGGGCATTTGACAAGCAGTGCAATACTAAAAAGAAATATTACTCCCACTGCTGCCTTTCATCTATTAACCAAAACCTTCTTTCCTGCAACTTCTGCAAGTAATAGCAGCTAAGCATGCTCCCTCCCTTAAGTATGGCTTAGAGGTTCTGAGAGGAAGAGCAGAAAACTGATTGATAGTGTCATCATATAGACTTATTGGATCTTATTTCAGGTACCTCATCAGGCTTCTCCAGCCCAAATTCAACTAGAGTTTGGTCTAAGAAGGCAGAGTATAAGTAGTCTGGGTTCATACAATTCTGTTACAAACTAAGAAATGCCACAAGACCCACCTTAAGTTCCATTGCGTGGAAAGCCATAAGCAACCCAAGAAACATCAGGGCATATGACTATTTTAATTTGGCCTTACATATATACATGGCAGAGGAACTCTGGGCGTTGACTATTTCCCTAACTGCATTTAACAGAGCTATATATTTAACAGGGAAAAAGATTTCTTCCCAACTGGACAAAGCTGTGCTGTCTAAAAAATTCCATGCATGGATGGCAATGGGCTCATATGGTCCCCTTAAATTTCAGCCATACTTAGGGGATTTGTATGGGCGAAAATCAAAGCTTAAGCTGCTATACCTTCGACTGGGTGATTTTCACATACGTATTAATTTCCCGGTCTGGAAAAGATCTTCTGAGGAGTCAACTTGTCGGCTTTGTAATTACTATAAGGAAGACATTTAGCACATTGTTTGCATTTGCCCTGCACTATTTTAGTAGGGCTCTTGAGGCAGTGCTTTAATAAAAGTTTGGTATGACGTATAGGCAAGCAATAATTGCTTGTCTTCACTGGGATGATCTGATGCTCTATGGGAAATTTCTGAAATTCATGTGTATTGTAGGATCAAAGCTCAAATATGAGTTATGAAGGGCGACGTAAAAATAATGGCAATTTGTTCTGGTTTAATTTACAGGAGTAGGAAAATTAATCCAGGAAGTGCTATCTTTATTGTTTTAATGCTCTAGGACAATGGGTATGATTTATTTTGAAGCCATATCTCTTTATATTGAAATCGTTTTTAGCATCAAGTTTTTTATAATACTAATTTAACTCTTAGCTGATTTTTTTCTCTTACTGTAAATTTTTGTTTGAATAAGCATTAGGCAAATTCAACAGGCCAATCTATATAAATGGTATTTTATGATCTGGAAATAAGCTAGATGCTAGGCACTTAATTGAGACTCCTCTATTAATTAAGATTAAGGGGGTCATTCTGACCCCGGCGGTCTCAGACCGCCGGGGCCAGGGTCGGCGGGAGCCGGTTTTCCGCTGCCCTACAGAATCCTCCATGGCGGCGGAGCGTCTCCCGCCAGGAACAGGATGGCGGTAGGGGGTGCCGCGGGGCCCCTGGGGGCCCCTGCAGTGCCCATGCCATGGGGCCCCGTAGGAGGGCCCCACTTTGTATTTCAGTGTCTGCTTTTCAATTCTGAGCCAGCGTCCTCGTGGGAAGGTTGATTTGCCCTGGGCTGGCGGGTGGCCTTTTGGCGGTCGCCCGCCAGCCCAGGGCAAATCCCAAAATACCCTCAGCGGTCTTTCGACCGCGGAGCGGTATTTTGGTGGGGGAAGTCTGGCAGGGGGCCTCCGCCGCCCGCCGGACTTAGAATCACCCCCTAAGACCTGGTATGGTTGTGGTGCACGTTTCAGCTATACAATTTAGTGTGATTTTAAGATTTAGGGGAGGATTGAAGAGCCCCTAGATCCTCCTTGTGCCACATTAGCTTATTTTTTTTTACGCTAAAATGGCCCAACAAGGCCATAATTGCTGCGCCAAATTTACAAAGTGGTGCAATGCATGCATTGGGCCGCTTTGTAACTCTTTGCGCTACATTATGTCTGAGCCAGGCATACTGTATGCAAATGGGGCATTCTCCATTGGGGGGCAATAAAATGGTGCAAAGAAATCTAAAAGATTTCTTTGCATCATTTATTTTGGCACTTTTATCGCCTGCTCTGGGCAACTGCACTGACCTCCTGGTTAGTGTCTGCTGCCCTCCCCAGCTCCTCTGGCTGCTGCGTCCTCTGCCTTGCCTGGGAACGAACTGAGAGTTTAACTGACTCTCAGTTCGAGTTTGAAGCCCTCCTCCACCCAAAGGCTCCTGCCTGTGCCTCATTCCTGGTGGTCTAGTGGCCATCAACAAGTACATATCTCTCTCTATCTCTCCTTTACTCTCTCCTTTACTACTGCTTCTATACTTCTGCCTTTTTCTTTCACTTGTTTTCAAATTTTCTTTTTTCTGTCCTTTTCTGTCCCTCTCCTTCCTGCACCGCTCCTGCGGCCCCACCCCTATTCCCCCCCAATGAAGCGCCTGTCCAGCTCTCTCACCTCCCAGCTGACCGGACTCCCTCCCTATCTTAAATGGTGGCCACAGTCTTGTGAGAGGGCAACTGCACTGACCTCCTGGTCAGTGTCTGCTACCCTCCACAGATCCTCTGGCTGCTACTGCCTCTGCCTTGCCTGGGAACGAACTGAGAGTCTTCCTGACCCTCTGCTGGAGCTTGAGGCCCTCCTCCACCCACAGGCCCCTGCCTGCGCCTCATTCCTGGTAGTCTAGTGGCCATCAACAAGTCTCTCTCCTGTACTCTTTCCTTTATTCCTGCTTCTATACTTCTGCCTTTTTTTCATTCACTCGCTTTCTACTTTTGTTTTTTCCATTTTCTCTGTCCTTTTCTGTCCTGCTCCCTCTCGCGCCTCTCTTGTCCCTGCAGCCCACCCCCGCAAAGCAAGTTTTCCCACCCTCCCGCCTCCCAGCTGACCAGAACCCCCACCCCCTCCCTTTCTTAATAGCTGCTGCGTCGATGGCACGCGTAAGGTATGCCAAAGGTAAGCCCATCTGCACCTGTCTGTGCCGAGACCGCGCCCAGCGCTTGGAACCCTGGATCTCCCCCAAGCCATCCCCTGGCCAACATCCTTTACGATGCCGTAACCCTCCAACACCTTAACACCGGACATCTCAACGACTGCTGCACCACATCCCTGAAGGACACCCATGGACCTTTTTCGGGCAGGAACTGCAACTTCAATGCCGGCCACAACAAGCAGAAGGTACTCCCCACACCCGGAAACAACAACACTCACACCAAACCCATCAACTGCCTCCTCCTGAACATCCGCTCCCTCCACAAGCATGCCACTGAACTCTCAGATTTGATCGACAGCGCCTGGCTGGACATCATCTTCCTTACCGAGACCTAGACCAACCCCACCTCGGGAACAGACATCGCCATCTCCATCCCAGACTGATGCAGCATCCTAAGGAGGTCTCAGTGGAGGACTCGCCATCATACACAAGTCTTCACTACGTATCAAGGCCAACTCTGAAGAACAGTGCATCACCATGGAACACCTTCACTTCCTGGTCTACACCAATCACAACTCCTCCATCTGCGACACCCTGGTCATTGTAGACATTACCACCCCCCAGGCTCTGGCATCCAACAACAACCTCCTCCTCAGCAATCTGAATTTCCACCCCGAGGACTGCAACTATCCAAACACCACTGATCTACTCGACAACCTCGCCACCCTCAGCCTCAGACAGCTGATCACCATGCCCAGGCACGTCACAGGAAACACATTGGGACCCATCTTCACCTCAAGCAAACGGATTACCATTGAAACCATCTCGACCCCAGACTGGACCGACCACCGCTGCCTACACTTCACCATCACCACACCCAGTAGCCGCATCCACACCCCCAGGACCCCCCACAGGAAATGAAATGAAATAACCAACAAGCAACTCACCACAACTCTCACAAATCCCTCCCGCCTCCCTTCAATGACATCAACACCTCAGCGTGCAATCTCAATGCATGGATCACCGAATGCGCTGACAATCTAGCCCTCCTCTGTCTGACATCGGCCAAGTGCATACCAAAGAAAGCTTGCTGGTTCACCACCAAACTCCAAGAATCTAAACCCACACGCAGACACCTAGAGAAAAAATGGAGGAATAGCTAAACCTGCAAAGACCTCACCTCCTTCAGAACTGCAACCGCCATCCACCGACGACATATCAAGAACACAAGAAAGAACACAGTCTGGGAATGCATCAACTCCTCCACACACAACACAAAGGAATTTTTCTCAGTCATAAACAAGTTCACAAATCCCCTCTCCGAAGCCACCAGCATCCTCCTGTCACAAGACCTCTGCGACAAACTGTAGGAAGGTAGCCTCTTTCTAGCCTTGTTATCCCCACTTTTGGCCTGTTTGTGAGTATATGTCGGGGTGTATTTACTGTCTCACTGGGATCCTGCTAGCCAGGGCCCAGTGCTCATAGTGAAAACCCTATGTTGTCAGTATGTTTGATATGTGTCACTGGGATCCTGCAAGCCAGGACCCCAGTGCTCATAAGTTCGTGTCCTATATGTGTTCCCTGTGTGATGCCTAACTGTATCACTGAGGGTCTGCTAACCAGAACCTCGGTGTTTATGCTCCCTCTGCTTTTAACATTGTCACTGCAGGCTAGTGACTATTTTTACCAATTCTCATTGGCACACTGGAACACCCTTATAATTCCCTTGTATATGGTACCTAGGTACCCAGGGTATTGGGGTTCCAGGAGATCCCTATGGGCTGCAGCATTTCTTTTGCCACCCATAGGGAGCTCAGACAATTCTTACACAGGACTGCCACTGCAGCCTGAGTGAAATAACGTCCACGTTATTTCACAGCCATTTTACACTGCACTTAAGTAACTTATAAGTCACCTATATGTCTAACCCTCACTTATTGAAGGTTAGGTGCAAAGTTACTTAGTGTGTGGGCACCCTGGCACTAGCCAAGGTGCCCCCACATTGTTCAGTGCAAATTCCCCAGACTTTGTGAGTGCAGGGACACCATTACACGTGTGAACTACATATAGGTCAATACCTATATGTAGCGTCACCATGGTAACTCCGAACATGGCCATGTAACATGTCTAGGATCATGGAATTGTCACCTCAATACCATTATGTTATTGGGGGGACAATTCCATGCATCCCTGGGTCTCCAGAATAGAACCCGGGTACTGCCAAACGAACTTTCCGGGATTTCCTCTGCAGCTACCACTGCTGCCAATCCCTCAGACAGGTTTCTGTCCTCCTGGGGCCTGGGCAGCCTGGTCCCAGGTAGGCAGAACAAAGGATTACCTCTGAGAGAGGGTGTTACATCCTCTCCCTTTGGAAATAGGTGTGAAGGGCCTGGGAGGAGTAGCATCTCCTGGCCGCTGGAAATGCTTTGAAGGGCACAGATGGTGCCCTCCTTGCTTAAGCCAGTCTACACCGGTTCAGGGATCCCCCTTGCCCTGCTCTGGCGCGAAACTGGACAAAGGAAAGGGGAGTGACCACTCCCCTGACCAGCACCTCCCAGGGGAGGTGCCCAGAGCTCCTCCAGTGTGTCCCAGACCTCTGCCATCTTGGATGCAGAGGTGTGAGGGCACAATGGACAGCTCTGAGTGGCCAGTGCCAGCAGATGACGTCAGAGACCCCTCCTGATATGTGCTTACCTTTCTCTGTAGCCACTCCTCCTCTGAGGGCTATTTAGGGTCTCTTCTGTCGGCATCTCACCAGATAACGAAAGCAAGAGCTCACCAGAGTTTCTTTGCACTTCCCTCTTCGACTTCTGCCAAGGATTGATGCTGACTGCTCCAGGACGCCTGCATAACCGCAACAAAGTAGCAAGAAGACTACCAGCAACATTGTAGCGCCTCATCCTGCCAGCTTTCTCGACTGTTTCCTGGTGGTGCATGCTCTGAGGGCTGTCTGCCTTTACCCTGCACTGGAAGCCAAGAAGAAATCTCCCGTGGGTCGCCGGAATCTTCCCCCTGCAAACGCATGCACCAAAGTTCTGCATCACCGGTCCTCTGGGTCCCCTCTCATCCTGACGAGCGTGGTCTATGGAACACAGGAGCTGGGTCCAAGTGTCTTCGACAGTCCAGTGGCCCTTCTGTCAACATTTGATGGAGGTAAGTCCTTGCCTCCCCACGCCAGACAGTAATCCTGTGTACTGCGTGAACTGCAGCTGCTCGGGCTTCTGTGCACTTTTGCAAGACTTCCTTCATGCACAGCCTAGCCCAGGTCCCCAGCACTCCATCCTGCATTGCCCAACTCGCTGAGTTGGACTCCGATGTCGTGGGACTCTCCTTTGTGACTCTGAATCGACCGCTGTCCTCAGATCTTCTAAGTGCCTGTTCAGGTGCTTCTGCGGGTGCTGCCTGCTTCTGCGTGGGCTCTCCGTGTTGCTGAGTGCCTCCAGGTCCTTCCTGGGCCCTAGCATCAGCCAAAATCCTCAACCGTGACTCTTGCAACTAGCAAGGCTTGCGGTCTTTCTGTGTGGAAATAACTCTGCATCCTCCAGCACGTCGTGGGACATCTTCTGACCAAAGGAGGAGTTCCTGGCACCTTCCATTGTTGCAGAATCTTTGGCTTCTTCCAGCCAGAGGCAGCCCATTTGCACCTTCATCCGGGGTTTAGTGGGCTCCTGTCCCCCTGGACACTTGCATGACTCTTGGACTTGGTCCCCTTCCTTTACAGGTCCTCAGGTCCAGGAATCCGTCTTCAGTGTTTTGCAGTCAGTTGTTGTCCTTGCAGAATTCCCTATCTCGACTTTACTGTCTTTCTGGGGTAGTAGGGTAACTTTACTCCTACTTTTCAGGGTCTTGGGGTGGGGTATCTTGGACACCCTTAGTGTTTTCTTACACTCCCAGAGACCCTATACACACTGCACTAGGCCTGGGGTCCATTCGTGGTTCGCATTCCACTTTTGGAGTACATGGTTTGTGTTGCCCCTAGGCCTATTTCTCCCTATTGCATTCTATTGTGATTCTACAGTTTGCACTACTTTTCTAACTGTTACTTACCTGATTTTGGTTTGTGTGTATATATTTTGTGTATATTACTTACCTCCTAAGGAAGTATATCCTCTGAGATACTTTTGTCATATTGGGTGAGATGTAGCAAGGGTTTTGCGACTCGCAAACGCCGTTTGCGACTCGCAAAAGCCTCACCGGAAAGCAGAAATGCATTTTGCAAGTCGGATCTGACTCGCAAAATGCATTTCCGACTCGCAAATAGGAAGGGGTGTTCCCTTCCTATTTGCGACTAGCAATGCTATTCATTTTCAATTGCGACCGCGAAAGCGGTCGCAAATGAAAGCGCAGTTACCATCCACTTGAAGTGGATGGTAACCCAGGTGCAAACGGGAAGGGGTCCCCATGGGACCCCTTCCCCTTTGTGTCTGGGAAAAAAAAAAGTTTTTCAGAGCAGGCAGTGGTCCCATGGACCACTACCTGCCCTGAAAAATACAGAAACTAATAGGTTTCGTTTTTGTTTTCAAAGTGCAGCTCGTTTTTCTTTAAGGAAAACGGGTTGCACTTTGAAAAAAAAAAACTGCTTTATTAAAAAGCAGTCACGGACATGGTGGTCTGCTGTCTCCAGCAGGCCACCATCCCCGTGAGTGCCCCTACTCACAATGGGGTCGCAAATTGCGACCCACCTCATTAATATTAATGAGGTGGGTCTTTGAACCCCATTGCGAGTTGCAGAAGGTGTCTGAGACACCTTTCTGCATTCCAAATTGCGACTTGCAATTTGTGAGTCGCAGGGACTCGCAAATTGCAAGTCGCAATTTGGAATCTTCCTACATCTGGCCCATTGTCACTAAAATAAAGTACCTTCATTTTCAGTAACTCTGAGTATTGTGTTTTCTTGTGATATAGTGCTATATGTATATATATCAACATCTCCTTCGAGTCAGCCACCTTCCCAGAAAGATGGAAGCATGAAGAAGTCAACGCCCTGCTGAAGAAACCAAAGGCAGACCCAGACGACCCCAAGAACTACCGGCCGATCTCCCTCCTCCTTTCCCAGCCAAGGTCATCCAAAAAATCGTGAACAGCCAACTATCCCGGTTCCTGGAAGACAGCAAGGCGCTCGACACCTCCCAATCCGGATTCCGCAAAAACCACAGCACCGAGACCGCACTCATTGCTGTCACAGACGACATCAGGACCATGCTCAACGAAGGAGAAACAGCAGCACTCATCCTCCTGGACCTCTCCGCAGCCTTCGACACAGTATGCCATCACACTCTCCGCACACGCCTCCACAACGCTGGAATCCTCGACAAGGCACTCGACTGGATCTCGTCATTTCTCGCAGGTAGAACCCAGAGAGTCTGTCTCCCACCGTTCCTGTCAGAAGCCTCCAGAATCATCTGTGGCGTCCCCCAAGGATCATCGCTCAGCCCCACGCTCTTCAACGTTTACATGGCCCCCCTCGCCAACATCGCACGAACCCACCACATCAACATAGTTTCCTATGCAGACGACACTCAGCTCATCCTCTCCCTCATGAAAGACCCTACAACTGCAAAGAACAACCTCCACAACGGACTTCACGCCATCGCCAGCTGGATGGAATCAAGCCACCTCAAGTTAAACACAGACAAAACAGAAATCCTCATCTTTGGAACCAACCCCTCAGCATGGAACGACTCCTGGTGGCCCACCTCCCTAGGATCCGCACCCTCACCCACCACACACGCACGCAACCTGGGATTCATCCTGGACTCCACACTCAGCATGACTCAGCAGGTCAACGCCATCTCCTCTTCCTACTACAACACTCTCCGCATTCTCCGCAGGATCTTCAAGTAGATCCCCGTTGAAACCAGGAAAACCGTCGCCCATGCCCTGGTCAGCAGCCGGTTGGACTACGGAAATGCCCTATAAGCAGGAACAGCAACCAAACTCCAAAGAAAGCTGCAAAGAATCCAGAACGCATCCGCCCGCCTCATTCACATCTCCCCCACTTCAGAGATCTACACTGGCTACCAATATCAAAAAGGATCACCTTCAAGCTCCTCGACCACGCACACAAGGCCCTCCACAACACAGGTCCAGCCTACCTCAACGACAGACTCACCTTCCACACCCCCACCTGCGATCTTCGTTCCGTCAGCCTCGCCCTCGCCTCCGTCCCCCGCATCCACCGCACCACCGCCGAAGGAAGATCCTTCTCTTACCTAGCCGCCAAGACCTGGAACTCCCTACCACTCCACCTTCGCCAGACCGAAAACCTCTTGACCTTCAGGAAACGCCTCAAGACATGGCTTTATGACCAGTAGCTCCCCCAGCGCCTTGAGACCCTAACGGGTGAGTAGTGCGCTTTATAAATCCTTTGATTGATTGATTGATTGATTGATGTGATATAAGTGGTATAGTAGGAGCTTTGCATGTCTCCTAGTTCAGCCTAAGCTGCTCTGCTATAGCTACCTCTATCAGCCTAAGCTGCTAGAACCCCTCTAATCTACTAATAAGGGATAACTGGACCTGGCACAAGGTGTAAATACCCCAAGGTACCCACTATAAGCCAGGCCAGCCTCCTACACAAACTTGCTACCTTCTTCCACCGCAAGATCCAAGACATCTACGACAGCTTCCTCTTGGAAAACCAACCCAGCACCAGAACCTATGACCGATCAGCCCCACAGAACCCACCCAGACCATCAACAGCTGGTCCACCCGCACCACGGAAGAAATAACAGAAAGCATCATGAACAGCACCCACTCAGGAGCCCCCACAGATCCTTTCCTGTACCACATCTACGTCAGAGCCAGCACATCCATCACTCCCGATATCCGGAACACAATAAACCACTCAATCAACACTGGACCTTCCCAGAGGACTGGAAACATGCCGAAGTACACCCCCTCCCCAAAGAAACCCTTGGCATACCCATTAGAACTAAAGAACTTCCGGCTCATCTCGCTGCTACCCTACACGGCCAAAGTACTGGAGAAAGCCATCAACACACAACTGCGAAAGTTAATCGAAGCCAACAACTCTCTGGACAGCTCCCAGTCCAGGTTCCGCAATTGTCACAGCACGGAGACAGCTCTTCTTGCAGCCACCAATGAAATCCGATCACTTCTAGACTGTGGCCACACTGCAGCACTCATACTCCTTGACCCCTTATCGGCCTTCGACACGGGCTCCCACAGCACACTATGCACCAGACTCCTTGACGTAGGAATCCGTGGAACAGCCATGAAATGGATCCACTTCTTCCTCTCCGGAAGGACTCAGAGGGCAGGCTCCCTCCCTATACATCCAAGACCACAGGAGTCAGCTGCGGAGTTCCCCATGGATCCTCTCTCAGTGCAGCTCTTTTCAACATAACATAACCCCAATTGCAGCAATCATCAGACGACACGGAATGGACATCGTGTCATAGGCCGGTGACACACAACTCATCATTTCCCTCATCGCAGAACTGGATACAGCTAAAAAGAATTTCCACTCTGGAATGGAAGCCATCACCACCTGACCACCTGGATAAGAGAAAGCTGCCTCAAGCTCAACTCTGACAAGACAAAGCTCACCATTTTCAGAAACTCCACCTCAGCATGGGACAACTCCTGGTGGCCCACATCTCTCAGCACCCCACCTTCACAGACTGAGCAGGGCCAAAACCTAGGCATTATCCTCGACTCCTCCCTAGCTATGACCTGTCAGGTAAACTCAGTCCCCTCCGCAAACTTCGGAACATTTTCAAATGGAAGCAAGCAGACTGCCGCAGGACAGTTGCCCATGCCTTAGTCACAAGCAAGCTTGACTACAGCAATGCTCTCTATGCCGGCACAACGACGAGAAACATCAAAAAGCTGCAACTCATCCAGAACGCCGCTGCCAGACTTGTTCTTAACCTCCCACACCAAGAACATATCTCCCAGCACATCAGGACCCTCAACTGGCTCTTGATAGAAAAACGAATCACCTTCAAGCTACTTACCCACACGTACAAAGCCACACATAACGCCAGACCAGCCTCCCTGAACCACTGCGTCTCCTTCCACACTCCAGCCAGATCCCTCTGCTCAACTCAACTGGCTCTATCCACTTTCCCCTGCATTCGGAAAACCACCCCCAGAGGACGATCCTTCACCTACATCGCAGCAAAGAGCTGGAACAACCTACCCCTATACCTCAGACAAAGCCCATCACTCACCATCTTTAGAAAGAACCTCAGGACGTGGTTTTTCAGATGAGGCTCCACCTTTCCCCACCATCCAGCGCCTTGTGACTGTCATGTGTTAGTAGCCGCGCTCTACAAAAACTGATTGTTGAGTCGTTAAAAGGAGAAGAGCCATTGTTTTCGTTTCAAATCAATGGGCTTTAAAGCTTTAGCATAAACATGTTTGACGCTAATCCTGCAATGCTCCAAACTAGCATAAAAAATGTTGACTCTAGTTCCCCTAACTACCGCCATGGTACGTACTCTCTTAGAAATGGCGCACACATGGTGGTGTTAGTGGGGTGCTCAGGGGTGCAAGAAAAGTGGCGCTGCACTGTGTGCAGCACCACTTTTCTTAAATCAAGGCCTTAAAATGTTAGAATATTCTGGAATCACTGTGATGTGATTTACAACTTGCGTATTGCTTCTCCATTCAAGTTTAAAATTCTGGTTGGGGGTTAAAGCGAAATACAAGTGTGTAATACATGGGATGATGTAGGTAGTCTTATGTGCTATGATGGTATTTATTGGTAATATTTTATCTCAGATTTAAATTTGTAATTATTGTAAGTTTTAATTACCTGGAGTCTTGTCTTAAAAAGCTTTATGGTAGAAGATGTGTACTGTGATAATCCTTGCTAAGCCCCGTTTAGTGAGTAATGTCGAGTTCATTTGTCTGCCAGACTCTTTCAAACAAATACATTCCTTAAAAATACACATGAACATAAAGGGTTCTTAAAGCAGACCTAGTATAAATTGATCTGATAGAGTGTCATTCACATTCTGCTGCTGCCTCTAACAGTCAACTGTATGGGACTACAGATAAGCACACTTGAGACACTGTTGTCCTGTGAGTGACAGCGTTATGGCTGATCACATGTTCACATCTATCTGAAAATGAATGTGCTTAAGGTACAAGGCTGGTGGGACAGCCCTTCAGTTTTCTAGTTTCTCTGTTTAAAGATCCACTTCCATTCCTTTCTTCCCCTTTTTTAATTTTTTAGAGCATCCTGTAGCTCTCCATGCTACGTTAGTGGGTTGACCGCTGCTCATTTCATTCTGGTTCTTTGCATTGTGCTTGGCCACTCCTTCTAAACCTGGTGGCCAACTTGGAATGACAGGGTCCATGGTGAATCAATGTTGTACGGTTTCAAAGTATTCAACTCATTTAGAATTATTATGGCAGCTGTTTTGGACTAGTACAACACTGATAAACAGTGGCATTCAGTGTTATACTGGTCAAAGTTGGCTATGATATTGTTTCTAAATGTGGCAGCCACCTTGGAACTTTAAAACAATGATACACTATGTACAATGCCATTGCATAATGAAAATATGTTGTTGTTGTGAGCATACGCCGATCATGTTTAAACAGCAGAATATATTTTCTTTTTTCTCTTAATTTATCTTAAATATCCTTGTTGAGTTTGTGCGTATGTTGACGTGTGAGTGGTAGGTGAATGCAATCATTATTCAGTAGGTGAAAAAATTGATGTTTCTGTGAAAGGATGATTGATAGAATGCATCTATGATTACTTATGTGGTGCCTAAACACAACAGTGGCTGATGAGCTGTAGGAAAGTACCATCTTTCTTGGCATGTTACCCCAAATTTCTGCCTGTTTGTCAGTATGTTTTACCTGTTTTACTGGGGTCCTACTGTCTAGGACCCCAGTGCTCATAGTTTGTGGCCTATGTGTGTGTTGTCAGTAGTGCTTAACTGTGTCACTGAAGTTCTGCTAACCAGAATTCAAGTGCTTATGCTCTCTTCATCTCTAAATCAGTCACTATAGTTTAGTGACTCCATATTCCAATTCCAATTGGCACACTGGAACCCCCTAGAAGTCCCTAATATATGGTTCCTAGGTACCCAGGGCATTGGGGTTCCAAGAGATCCTTATGGGCTGCAGCATTTCTTTTGCCACCCATAAGGAGCTCAGACAAACCTTTCTTCAGGGCTGCTACTGGAACCTGAGTGAAATAGTGTCCACACTATTTCTCAGACATTTTCACTGCACTTAAATAAGTCACCTATATGTTTAACCTTCATTTAATGAATGCTAGGTGCAAAGTAACTAAGTGTGAGGGCACCCTTGCACTCGCAAAGGTGCCCCCACGCTGCCCAGAGCCAATTCCCCGTACTTCGTGAGTGCGGGATACCATTACACGAGTGCACTACATCTAGGTCAATACCTATATGTAGCTTCACAATGGTAACTCCAAATATGGCCATGTAAGTTGTCTAAGATCTTGGAATTGTCCCCCTATTCTGAATGTGGTATTATGGGGCCAATCCCATGCATCATCGGGCCTCCACCATGAACCCCAAGTACTGCCAAATCAGCTCTCTGAGGTTTGCACTGCAGCTCCAGCTGCTGGCACCTCACAGACAGGTTTCTGCCCTCCTGGGGTCTGAGCAGATCAGTCCCAGGAATGCAGAACAATGCATTTCCTTTGGGAGGAGGGTGTCACACACTCTCCCTTTGGAAATAGGTGTTACAGGCTTGGGAGGGGTAGCCTTCCAGAGCCTCTGGAAATGCTTCGAGGGGCACAGATGGTGCCCTCCTTGCATAAGCCAGTCTACACTGGTTCAGGGGCCCCAAGTCCCTGCTCAGGCATGAAACTGGACAAAGGAAAGGGGAGTGACCAAGCCCCTGTCCATCACCGCCCTGGGGGTGATGCCCAGAGCTCCTCCAGTGTGTCCCTGGCATTAGCCATCTTGTTTTCCAAGGTATGGGGACACTCTGGAGATCTCTGAGTGTCCAATGCCAGCAGGTGATGTCAGAGACCCCTTCGGATAGCTGCATACCTGGGTAGGTAGCCAATCCCCCTATCAGGGCTATTTAGGGTTTCTCCTGTGGGTGTCTCTTCAGATTCAGCTTGCAAGACTCCTCCAGGAATCCTCTGCATCTTCTGCTTCAGCTTCTGACCGTTGGATCAACCTCAGACTTCTCCAGGAACCGCTGTAACTGCAACAAAGTATCCAGGACGGCTACTGTGACCTGCAACTTCAGATCCAGCCAGCATTTGCAAACGTTTCCAAGGTGTGTACTCTCTGAGTACTCCCTGTCTTCACCCTGCACCAGAGGACCCGAAGGAATCTCCTGTGGAGTGACAGAGTCACTTCCCTGCTTCTGCAGGCACCTTCTGTGATGACAACCGATTCTCTGGGAATCCTCTCCTGATGACAAGCATGCTCCCTGGAACACAGGTCGTGGACCAACTTGACCCAGACTGTCCTAAGGTCCAGCTGATCAACTTTGGTGGAGGTAAGAGTTTGCCTTCCTTGCTTGCTAGAGTACCCCTGTGCACCGTGTCATCTCCAGCTCCTTGGGCTTCTGTGTACTTCTTCCAAGAATCCTTTGTGCACAGTGTAGCCCAGTCCCCAGCACTCCATCCTGCGACGTACAGCTCGCTGAGTTGTTCTCCTGCGGCACAGGACCTTCTTTTTTTGTGCTGCACCACCCTTACTTTGCATCTTCTTTGTCCACGTGTCATGGGACTCCTGTGGGCGCTGCCTTGTCTTCTGTGGGCTCTCTCCAATGTTAGGAGCCTCCTCTGTCTCCTCAGTTCGAGTTCAGGCCCCTAGGTCCCTCCTTAGTCCAGGCAGTGCCATTTTGATGCAAACCACGACCTTGC
The DNA here is from genome assembly GCF_031143425.1 of Pleurodeles waltl. Lineage (NCBI taxonomy): Eukaryota > Metazoa > Chordata > Amphibia > Caudata > Salamandridae > Pleurodeles > Pleurodeles waltl. The sequence goes on from NC_090438.1 coordinate 865,433,643, forward strand.
TTGAACCAAGGCTTTTTGAACGAATCTAATGATGCAAACAGCCTGCATCCAACATCTCGACATGGGACATCTCCTGCAACATGCAGGAACTCACAGCCATCTTCTTTGGTGCTCTTCTGCAGACTTCTTCTAACCGGAGAATCCTCTTTTGCACCATCTTCTAGGTTGGCAGGAGCTCCTGTCCTTCCTGGAACCATTCTGCGACTTTTGGTCTTGGTCTTCTCTCTTCACAGGTCTTCAGGTTCAGGAATCCACCATTTGTTGATTGCAGTCTTGCTTGGTTCTTGCAATATCTCTTATCATGACTTGTAGTGTGTCCTGAGGAAATTTGCAGTACTTTGCTCCTACTTTCCTGGGCTCCGGGGTGGTGTATTTTACTTACCTTTGGTGTTTTCTTACACTCCCAGCACCCCTCTACACACTACACTTGCCTAGCGGGAAATCTGTGATTCACATTCCACTTTCTTAGTATATGGTTTGTGTTGCCCCCAAGCCTATTGCTTTCTATTGTATTTTCTACTGTTTGCACTAGTCTATGACTATTTACTTACCTGAGTTTGTTCTCTAGTGTATAAATTGTGTATGATACTTACCTCCAGAAGGAGTATTGTCTCTAAAATATTTGTGACCTTGTGTCACTAAAATAAAGTACCTTTATTTTTTTAACACTGAATATTGTCTTTTATTGTGTATAAGTACTGTGTAACTATAGTGGTATTGCAGGAGCTTTGTACGTCTCCTAGTTCAGTGTTATAAATGGGGTCTTTGGTTGACAGTCAGGTTACCCACTGTCCAAGCAAGGACCCTCACTCTAGTCAGGGTAAGTCACACACAATCAAAATTATCCTGTGCCCACCCTCTGGTAGTTTGGCACTGAGCAGACAGGCTTAACTTAGAAGGCAATGTGTAAAGTATTTGTGCAATAAATCATACAATAACACCATATGGCACCACATAAAAACACTACACAGTGTTTAGAAAAATATATAATATTTATCTGATAAGATGCAGGTCAAAACTATTAAAATGCAATAAGTAGATGTTGAGATATCACTGTGAGGTGATATAAAGTGTCTTAAGTCTTTTCAAAACAAACAAATGTCTCTTAAAAAAAAATAAAGGTCTCTTGCAAGCACAAAGTACCTGGTTCGCGCTCAAAATCCCCGCAAGGGACTGCAGAGAAGGCGATGCGTGGAAAACGGTGAGGTGTGCGTCGGTTTCGCCCCTTCGCACACTGACTTGCGTCGTTATTTTCCACACAGGGGAAGACGTTGCGTCGATTTCCAGCTCACAGACTTGGTTCCTCTTCAGGTTGCGGGGTTTTCTGGCACCCCAGAGACTGCGTGTGGAATCCTGGGCTTGCGGAGCGAAGTCAAAAGCACTGCGTCGATCCAGTGGGCATTGTGTGGAAATTTCTCCCGCACAGCAGGCGCTGCGTTGATTCCTCTCTGGAAGTCGGGCTGCGTCATCCCGGGTCAGCTGTGCATCGATCTGGTGGGCCTTGCGTCAAAGTTCCAGTCGCAACACAGTCGCTGCATTGATCGTCTCCATGTGAAGTCATGCTGCGTCATCCCGGTTCGGGGTGCGGTGAATTTCTCACTGCGGGGCAGACTACGCGTCATTTTTAGCAGGCTGTGTGTCTAATTTTCGCCGCACAAGGAGTCCAGTTGCAGGAGTGAAGTCCTTTTGGTCCCGAGACTTCAGGGAACAGGAGACAAGCTCTATCCAAGCCCTTGGAGAGAACTTCTCAGCACAGCCAGGGAGCAGCAAGGCAGCAGGGCAACAGCAAGGCAGCAGTCCTTGTCAGAAAAGCAGTCCCAGTGAGTCCTTTGGGCAGTCAGGCAGTTCCTCTTGGCAGGTCTGGTTAAGGGATTCTTCAACAGCAGGTTTCTTGTCCAGAAGTGTCTGGGAGGTAGAGTGTCTACCCCAAGAAGTGTCTAAAGTCTGTGGTTTTGGGGTCCTCTTCTTCTACCCATTTTGGCCTTTGAAGTAGGCCAGTTACTACGGAGGAAAGTCTCTCTTGTTTGTGAAATCCTGCCTTGCCCAGGCAAGGCCACAGACACACACCATGGGGGTGGATCTGCATTGTGTGAGGGCAGGCACAGCCCTTTCAGGTGCGAGTGATCACTCCTCCCCTCCCTCCTAGCACAGATGGCTCATCATATGCAGGCTACACCACAGCCCCCTTTGTGTCACTGTCTGGAGAGAGGTGCAAACAGCCCAACTGTCAAACTAACCCAGACAGGGAATCCACAAACAGGTAGAGTCACAAAAATGGTTTAAGCAAGAAAATGCCCACTTTCTAAAGGTGGCATTTTCAAACACACTCTCAAAACCAACCTTGCTGAAAGATGTATTTTCAAATTGTGAGTTCAGAGGTCCCAAACTCTACATGTCTATCTGCTCCCAAAGGGAATCTACACTTTAATCATGTTTAAAGGCAGTCCCCAAGTTAACCTATGAGAGGGATAGGCCTTGCACCAGTGAAAACCGAATTTGGCAGTATTTCACGGTCAGGACATATAAAACACAATAGTATATGTCCTACCTTATCCATACACTGCACCCTGCCCATGGGGCTACCTAGGGCCTACCTTAGGGGTGTATTACATGTAGGAAAGGGGAAGGGTTAGGCCTGGCAAGTGGGTACAGTTTAAAACTGCACACACAGACACTGCAGTGGCAGGTCTGAGACATGATTACAGGGCTACTTATGTGGCTGGCACAACCAGTGCTGCAGGCCCACTAGTAGCATTTGATTTTCAGGCCCTGGGCACCTCTGGTGCACTTTACTAGGGACTTACCAGTAAATCAAATATGTCAATCATGGAAAAACCAATCAACAGTACAATTTACACAGAGAGCATATGCACTTTAGCACTGGTTAGCAGTGGTAAAGTGCTCAGAGTTCACAAGCCAACAAAAACAGGTCAGGAAAAATAGGCGGAAGGAGGCAAAAAGTTTGGAGATGACCCTACAAAAAGGGCCAGGTCCAACATTCAGCCTAAGCTGCTCTGCTACAGCTACTTCCTACATTTCATTAATAAGGGATAACTGGACCTGGTATAAGGTATAAGTACCTTAGGTACCCACTACAAACCATGCCAGCCTCCTACAAGAGCTACTTTCATTTACAAACTAGGCCTATTGGGATTACCAATGCTTGGATGTCAATGAACTTCATTGAACTTGAAACATTTAAAAGAAACTATACAAAAGCATATTTTTTTAAAAGCAGACTTTCAATTAAAAAAAACAATTTGTAGATTTCCTCCTTTTTGCTACCTTTTGTTTTCCAAGTCAGATAATCAAGATAATTCACTTTACCACATCTCTTTCTCTGATTCAAATAATGAAACTGTCTTTCTGAAGGTGCGTAATTCAGCCTGAGTACTAACATGTATTTTACTGTTTGCAGTCTGTGGGTTGCCTGATAGGACAATGCAGTTTCCATATATTGTCAAACGGATGTGTTTGGCCACAATCTGTGTGCACGTAACAACTCTACCTGTGCATGCACTGCTCTATATAAAGAAGTGTTTCCACTAAGAGATAGTTTGTGACTGTAAGATTTGCTTGTGTTTAAAACACTACGGCCCATATTTATACCTTTTCTGCGCTGCATTTGTGTCATTTTCTTAATGCAAATTCAACACAAACTTAACTCCATATTTATATTTTGATGTTAGACACGTCTAACGTCAAAATATTGGAGTTTGCACCATTTTTTAGATGCGTGAACCTACCTTGACTCAATGAGATGCAAGGTAGGCATTCCCATCTAAAAAATGGTGCTATCCCATAGCGCTGCATTTATCCCACTGTGCTAAAATGATGCACGGGCCGGATGAGGGGCTAAATAATGGTGCAAAGCTTGCTTTGCACCATCATTTAACGCTTGGGTCAGACCAGGCGTTAGGAGACCTGTGGACCCATTTCCATGGTCAGACACCATGGAATGGGTCCACAGGTGCCCTCCCCGAGCCCCAGGAACACCCCCACCAGAGGGCTACCGGAGGTTGGGGGACCCCATCCCAGGTAAGTATAGTCAGTAGAGATAAGTATTTTTAAAATGTTTTTGAAATGCCATTGGGGGCCTTGAAATGGGCCCCCTACATGGCACTGGGTGCAATGGCCATGCCCAGGGGACCCTTGTCCCCTGTGCTGGCATTAGGGTAGTGAGCATGACTCCTGTCTTTTCTAAGGCAGGAGTCATGTGGTATGGATGGTTTTCCATCAGAAAATGAAGCTAGGCTGGTTAAAGAAATGTTTTTGCCTCTAACCAGCTAATGTCTTTTTTTTGGTGCAAAACCCCCTTCTCCCATACCACCCTCCCTCCCCCACCCGGCTAAAGTCATTTTTTTTAACACTCGCCCACCCTTTGTACCTGCTTGCGGGATTCCATAAATTTGGTGCCTGGCTCGCGCTCTGGAATACCGAAATCTAGCGCTATACCTTTTGACACAAAACAGCATTTGCGCAGTTTTACGTAAAAAAATATACACTTGGGCCTACATGTTACAAAGAACGTTTCAACCCTTTATAAATTTTGGTTGTATAAACAGTGTGCTGTTCATCTCCACCCTGACCTTCTCACTGAAAGTCCTTGACCCACCTCTCTCCAGTGCGAGCTGCGCTGCCAGCCCTCTGCTGCCTGATTTCCTGCGTCTGGCCTCACGATCTTTGTCTTCTTTGCACTGCACACTCTTTTTTGTTCTGATCTCCAATAGTTTTACCCACTTTCTTTCCATTTCTGCTCTTTCCTTGTAACTTAATCTTTGTTTTTACTCTGCCTGCTTTCATTTCACTTCTGATCTTTCCTTGGAACTTAATCTCTGTTTTTTCTCTGCCCACCTTCTCCCTATTTCTGCTCTTACTTTTGATCCTAATCTCTGATTTTTGCTCGCTTTCTCTTTGTTCTGTTCTTTTCTGCTCATCTCTCCTTGATCCTACTTGCTCTTCTACCACCCGTTTTCCCTCCTCTTGCCAAACCTCTCTCTCGAGCACTGCTCTTGCAAGTAGTTCCAGCCAACTCTCTTCCCTCCTTCCAGGACTTACTAAATGGAGGCTGCAGTGCAGCTATGCAGCGGATGCTTGCAGTGGGTGTGCTGCTGGCATGTTGAAGGCACGCCAAATGAATGACCTGTCCAAGCCCGTCCGCACTTGGACAGTGGCCAGCACCTGGACACCTGGTCCTTGACCCACCCGCAGATATGACACACCCATTCTCCATGGTCTGAACACCGGATGACCTAGTGAATGCTGCTTAAAGGCTGCACTGCCTTCTGCTGTAGGAACAGTTTCCTGTGCCAGATGCACCTTCTGCACCAGCACAACCACCACCATGTCACAAAACACCTTGCCCACCACTCATCACACCACACCAGAAATGACACATGATTCAACTTCCTACTCCTCAACACACACTCCATGTGCATGGATCTACTGAATTATGGGACCTCATTACTATCCTCACACCCAACATCGTCTTCCTCACTGAGTCCTGGCTCATCCCCACATTCACACTGGACATTGCCACAACGATACCCAACATATACAAAATCACTCACCATGACCACAACAACAAGCCGGGAAGAGGAGCAGCCACAAAAAAAACATACAGTGTACCAACCCCACCAACAAAACCACCACCCCCATGGAACATCTCAACTTCAAGCTCCACACTGATGACAAAACAATCATCAGAGGCATTGCACTCCTCACCTTAGATGGCTAGGACTACATCTTCCTCATTGAACTAAAGTTCCACATCGATTACCCCAATACCAACACAGCACAACTTCCGGACAATATGAGCAGCCTTGGATTGACCCAGATCATCCACAACCCTATGCACACTCCAGGATACACGCTCAACCTGATCTTCAACTCCTGCAACCATGTCAAGTACAGGTACGTCAAAGAACTCACATGGATGGATCACTCCATTGTCCACTTCAGCATCTCCAACCACCACAGTGCCATTGCAAAGATGACTAGTGCCTACCACCGGAGGTGGAAGAAACTATGAGAGACCAACTAGATGGTCACCCTAAACACCTCCAGCCTCTCTATTGCCACCAATCTCAAACAAGGAGTCAAGAACTTCAACATCTGTATCACCAACTGCACCAACAGCAATGTCTCCATCAAGAACAAGAACCAGAGACAATCCTCCAAAAGGCCCTCTGGTACACTCAACAAATCACGAACAGTGAAACGGGATAGCAAACAGCTAGAAAGGAGACAACAACATCAACAAGGACACCTCTGACAGGGTAGGCTTGAAGGCCTCTTTTAACCTATAGCACCACCTTTGAGGGCAAAAAAGAAGACAGCCCTTGCTACACGCAACAAAATCATTGCCAACAATACTAAGGATCGGCCAGGAACTCACTAACCTTCATCACCACCTCAACATTTCTAGATGCCTGGAAACACATTGTAGTCAGACCTCTATTAAATAAAACATCCGCTGACCAGCAGAGAACTCAAATACTCATTGCCGATCTCCCTGCTCCCATTCCCAGTGAAAGTACTGGAAAAGATCATCAACAAACATCTCTTGACACTCCTGGAGTTCTACCAGCTACTCAACACCTCCCAATCAGGCTTCCAGAGGAATTACACCACCAAGACCACCCTGACAGGTGCCACCAATGGTATCCAAACACTTCTCAACTGAGGAGAAACAGCAGCCCTAATCCTCCTTGACCTCTCGCCAGTCTTTGACACACTATTCCACCACACGCTGATCAGAAGACTCCACCACATTGGCATCCAAGGGGACATGCTCAGATGGGTCACCTCCTTCCTCACCAGTAGAACTTAGAGGATCTGAATGCAAGGACATTACCTGCGGTGTCCCCCAGGGCTCATCCCTCAGCCCCTCGCTCTTCAATGCATATATGACCCCTCTGGCTGATATAGTCAGATCCTAAGGTCTCAACATAATTTCCTATGCACATGACACCCAACTTATCCTCTCACTCACCGACGACCACAAGAACCAACTTCCACAGATGCATGACAAGCATAGCCTAGTGAATGAAAAACAACTGTCTGCAACTGAACACAGACAACAGAAGTGCTGATCTTTGGCAACAACAGTAGCATATTGAATTACTCCTGGTGGCCATCAGACCTAGGACCCACAGCCACTTTCTCTGACCATGCTAGAAACCTGGAAATTATCATTGACAACAAGCTCACCAGGAAATCACAAATCAAAGCAGTCCCCTCCGCCTGCTTTCTTACTCAGTGCCTGCTATGTAATATCTTACAGTGGCTACCCCTGCACACGAGACACACCGTGACACAGGCCCTCCTACCAACCCAACTGGAATATGGCAATAATCTCTACGTAGAAAGCACTGTACGCTTAATTACCGCACACCTCCTACAGAGACTTTAGATCATACAGAATGCTGCAGCCAGAATCACCCTTGACTTTCCCTGACTTACCCACATCACAACCCAACTCATGAAATTCCACTGGCTCCCAATACAGAAGAGATGCCAATACAAGCTGATGACTCACACACACAAGGCTTCATACAATTAAGGACCCGCCTACATCAACCACATCCTGATCTTCCACCAACCGCAGACAAGGGTACATTCTTCCTCCCTTTCACTTGTCCACACTGCCCACATCTACCAAAGCAGAAGTGGAGATCACTCCGTCACCCACATCGCTGCACACACCTGGAACAACCTGCCCACAGAACTCTGGATCATAACCTCTCTTTTATAATTCAGAAGGGCCTTCAAAACCTGGCTGTTTAAATGAGCCTCTAGGCCCTGCTAGCACCTGGATACCCTATCAGGTGATGAACCACACTTTATAAATCCTGTCTGATTGATTGATTGACCCTACTTGTGAAATCTGACTTCATGTTTAACTTAATCAAAAGCAAATGTCAGTGTTTGGTTATACATAATGTCAAGTTGTCATTAGGCAATATTCTTCACTTATCTCCTACCCTTACCAGCAAGTGTAACAACCTTTAGCTCAATTTGTCCTCTTCAGTGCTTGGCCTGCCATATCATAAGACATCAAAGCAGGGTGGAACAGGCTAGACAGAAAACAGCCCTTAAGGGCCACAATGGGGCTAGCTAAAGGATCATGCAAAAACATGCTAACAAAGTCACAAGTCAGTCCTGTAAGGATCCTGTCCCAGAGAAGAGGCATATGTGTGCCATGCAAGGTAGGGTACTTTGCAGTGATAGAGGGCAGAAGTCATAAAACATGAAAATGGATGAAACAGAAACAGGTAGAAAAGGTGAGCAATGTAACCAATTGACTATTTGTGCTGCATTGGCAGGATATTGCATGGCTCCCAACAGAACTTGAAAGCATGTCCTTACTAAAACTGCCATCCTAGGAACTACAACAACAGGGGTTTGGAAAGAGCACAGCAGAGACAGCAAGATAAAAGTCAAGGATAGTACCTGTTACCCCTAGCAACATTTGAACTACATCCATGGCCTAGACACCCTTTCCTTATGTAGCTCACTCTGAAATCTTATGCTAGCAAAGAATAAATAATCCTCTGATTTCCTGCTATGGGATATTTTATATATGATCATTAGTAACTGTATCCTCCAGTGTTCTTAGCTCATCAAGGGCCAGATGTGGCAAATTCCGATTTTGCGATTCGGAAATTGCGAGTCGGTGCGACTCGCAATTTCCGAATCGCAAAATCAGATGCAGAACGGTGTCTCAGACACCGTCTGCGAATCACAATGGGGTCGCAAAGACCCACCTCATTAACATTAATGAGGTGGGTCGCTTTTTGCGACCCCATTGCGATTCCCTGCACTCACAGGGATGGTGGCCTGCTGGAGACAGCAGACCTCCATGTCTGTGACTGCTTTTTAAATAATTTTTTTTTTTTTTTTTTGTATTTCAGCCCGTTTTCCTTAAAGGAAAACGAGTTGCAATACAAAAAAAAAAAAAAAACATTTGGTTTCATTTTTTCAGAGTAGGCAGTGGTCCATTGGACCACTGCCTTTTCTGAAAAAACATTTATGGCAACATTCACAAAGGGGAAGGGGTCCCATGGGGACCCCTTCCCTTTTGCGAATGGGTTACCACCAGTGTGACACTGGTGGTAACTGCAAATTGCTTTGCGACCGCGTTCGCTGTCACAAACCAATTTAGCATCGAGATGCGAGTCGCAAATAGGAAGGGGACACCCCTTCCTATTTGCGAGTCGCATTCACATTTTGCGAGTCGGTACCGGTTTCGCAGTTTGCGCCATGCAAAATGTTACCTACATCTGGTCCCTATTACTTTAGGAGCTGAAAATGGAGTGAAGGCAGAGGCAGCAGGAAGTGGGTGAGCAGGCTGAAATCTGCCTCAAATCCTTCAACCTACTAGAAGTTTGCCCACTTGGGCATTGGCCATGACATCTATAAGGACGAGATCTGTGCATCCTGGTGAGTGCCTAAACATGGTACTTTGTTTTTCTGAGGAGTGTTGCATACCTCCGCTTCTAAAGTTGTTCATCACCAACACAGAGATCAGCCAAGGTACTTTGAAACACAGAGGGTCATGGGTGAGGCTGTGGTGTGTCCAGAACTGGTAGGACTCTGTGCTGAGCAAAGCTTGAAGGTTACTTGCAGGACACAGGTGGGAATGACTTACAGCTCAGTTATGTTATCGAATGAGTGCAGTGCTTACTGTGCTATTTATACAACAGTAATGGGCTGTCAAAAATAACATTTTGGAGGTCCTGCAGACAAATTACATTGGAAATGGACAACAGAGTCATGGTTCCCTATAGTGAATGCTGGCACCCACTAGTGCAAATTGATGATTAAACAGAGGATGATACCAGAAAATGTGAGCACAGACTACCAGTGAAAACCAAATACCCTGATATTTCTTGGTATTCAATTAATTACTGGTAAATAAGGGACGAGGATTAGATGACTATAAAGCTTAGGTGCCAATTAGGCTGAAGCAGGACAGTTGTGTACCTGATAGACAGAATATTCACCACAAAAATACTGCATATTGGGTAGACATCCCCTGGAAACTCACAGAAAATGAACCCCCTTTCCTCTAGCCAAAGCCTGGTTACTATGGCAAAGAGTGCTTTTCTATTTGAGCTAATGCACCTACCCCACTTCATCCTCTAGTGAATGCTGATCACACTCTCTCAGTTGCACCAGTACTTGAGCCAGCTTAGACATCCACTACAAACTTCATCCTAAACATCCCCAGTGCTATTCCCACTTCTTCCCATTTTGGCCACCCAGCCTCAGTGTACATCCACATGCTCCTCTGCTGTCAACTTGGCTGTTGCACTTCTCACTTTCTCATAGCAGGATTTGTCAGGTTTACCCAGATCTCACCACAGCAAGAAATCTATCACTGACATGATCACCCCTCCCTGGTACCAACATCTTCTATACTGGGTGTACTGACCTGTCTTCTGGATCCACCTGTTTCTTGGTATTCTGAATGAGCACCTAGATATCCAAGCACTGCCTACAGCTGTAGCTAGAAAGAAGTGTGCTAGAACAAACATTGATGGGATGGTGCATCAAAGGATATCAGCATAAGTACCCAAAGAATACATACCTAGATGATGGGGCCAGGTGAGTGAGGCCTTCCGTAGTCCTGGCCGGCCAATGAAATAAACTGGTTTCAACCTACGAGCCAGTTTTCCTTCTGCTTACAATTTAATTCCCTGGCCAGGATCAAGACTGTGTTAGTTTTGAAAATGCTTATGTAGTATTGCTCCAAGTTACAGTATGAGGGATGTAATCATCATTGTCTTGGGACTGACACTGGAGAATTAATAACATATTATGGGGGTGATTCTGACCTCGGCGGTAAAATGCCCTTACCGCCGGTCAGAAGACCGCCATAACACCGCCGCGGCCGCGGTCAACCGCCACGGTCATTCTGACCCACAACGGCCAAACCTCCAAAAATCCGTCCTCCACTGCAGCCCGCCACATCGGCGGGCAGCGATAAACTGGAGATGACCAAACCTCCACCGTCACGCCAACAGAAATACGCCCATGCCATTACGACCCACGAATCCACACGGCGGTCATTCAAACGCGGTATTCCATTGGCGCTACACACCGCCGCGGTCAGAATACACACACAGCACCAAAACACAGCCACATTGGACAATTTGAAAAACACACACCTGATACACATACACACACCACTCCCACACAATCAACCAACTATAAAACACACACCCACATCACCCACAAACCCCTGCGACCCCAATTAATGAGAGAAGGAGAGAGAGACACAGCAGACAATCCAAAGCAAGACACACTGAGGCACACTACACCATCACACACACCACATAGTAGCACAAAGCACCACTCACCAACACACACCTCATCACATACACCACCCCACACCTCACCCACACCACCCCATGGCACCCCAAAGGCATCCACGATTTTCGGACCAAGAACTCCGGGTCATGGTGGAGGAAATCCTAAGAGTGGAACCCCAGCTCTTCGGCTCGCAGGTGCAGCACACCAGTATAGCCAGGAAGGCGGAGCTATGGCAGCGGATCGTGGACAGGGTCAACGCGGTGGGACAGCATCCCAGGAATAGGGAGGACATCCGCAAAAGATGGAACGACCTACGGGGGAAGGTCCGATCGATGGTCTCCAGGCACAACATCGCGGTCCAGAAGACTGGCGGCGGACCCCCACCCACCCCTCCCGAATTTACATTGTGGGAGCAAGAGGTCTTGACCATCCTGCATCCTCAGGGCCTTGCAGGAGTAGCCGGAGGAATGGACTCTGGTAAGTCCCATCTCAACTACTATATCCCCCACACCCCACCAGCATGCCAACCCACACTCCCACCCTCACCCCCAACCCCCCAGCACACATCCTTCCTGACAATGTCTCACCAGCACAACCCACCTATCCCAACACCAACTCCTGCATGCCAACACAAACCATGGGCACCCATCACCTAAGCATGACCACTGCACTAACCCCTCCCCCCCACTAAATACCCTCACAACACCTCCCTCCAGGGAATGCCTGCACTGGGGGACAAGGGCACCCACAACACTCATGCTATTGCACACACAGAAACAATAACCAAACTCTCTTACCCCATGCAGGACCCGAACGACAACACACCAGCCAGGAGGGTCCAGAAGTGTCCATCCCACCACCGGAACAGGCCCACACTGAGGATAGCAGCTCTGTCGACAGTGAACCTGATGACCAGCCCGGACCATCGGGGACCTCTGGGCAGTCGGTTCCCCTCACCCAGACACAGGCCACACCAGACCCGACCCCCTCTGCCGACACCAGCACAGCTCCCACCCAGCGGGCCCATGCCTCTGTCTCTAGGACAGCTCAATCAGCGGTGTGTCTGCCACTACAGGGCACCCAGGTTAACCCGACACCCCAACAACAACAGGGACCTGGGGGCAGTGGGAGCGGGCACACCGGCCAGGGGACAGAGGCCGGGGGAAACCGGGCAGCTCGGAGGGCTGCTGTGCGACAGGGGGGGGAGGAGAGGCCCAGGGAACCCACTCTCCAAGAGGCCCTCACCACCATCATGGGGGCATACCACCACTCCCAAGAAACGATGGCGACGGTACTGGCCAGGTTCACTGAGATCCAGGCACAGCAGGAAGAACGCTACATGGGGTTCAGGGAGGAGCTGAGAATCATCGGGACCGCAATGGGGACCATCGTCCTGGCCCTCCACAGGATAGAGGACGCGTTGCGGGACCATGGTGCACCACACAGGGCCCCTGTCACTAGGCCGGACCAGGAACAGCCTACCACCTCCGCCGGCGCTAGTGGACAGGAGGTCCCAACACCTCGACAGCCCCCCAGAACCCCACCTCCTGCTGAAGAACAACCACCCCGTAAGAGGAGCCTGAGACCAAAGAAAAAGACAGAGTAGGATGTCAAGACCCCCGCCAGCAGGACATACCCCCTCAAGTCTTCCCACTGTCCCACATTGCCACCCTGTCCAACCATGAACTGCCTATGCTCCATCCTTCCACAGGCAAAAGAACAATGCACCTGTGAGACTGAGAACTGGACTCTGCCATGGATATTCCTCCACCCCCACCCATCACCCTTAGAATCACATGTACCGGTATCTAGCACTGTAAATAAATCACATTTTGCACACAAACCTGTTTTGAGTCATGCTGTATTATTAACAAAGGGATAACATATTACTGTTCAATTTCTGTCCTGTCAATTAGTCATGACAACATACCAATGTCAATACGCTGTATTTCATGGGCGAACCAAGCAGAAGTCAGGTACTGAGTCAGACAGCACTGAGAAGGGAAGGGAAAGGCATAAATTAATAAAAAACATCTGTGGGGAACTACAGAAAGTATAGATGCAGGAGGCTAGAAGCAATTGTGAAATGGCGTGGGTGATTCTTACCTGGGTGTTACTGGAAATACTGTTGTATCACTCTGTCCCTATTGTCTGTGTCGTCCTCAGAGTCTTCCTCCTCTTCACTCTCCACAGGCTCCACGGCTTCTACAACACCACCATCTGGACCATCCTCCTGCAGGAAAGGCACCTGGCGTCGCAAAGCCAGGTTGTGAAGCATACAGCACGCCACGATGATATGGCACACCTTCTTTGGAGAGTACATTAGGGATCCACCAGTCATATGCAGGCACCTAAACCTGGCCTTCAGGAGGCCAAAGGTTCGCTCAATCACCCTCCTTGTACGCCCATGGGCCTCATTGTAGCGTTCCTCTGCCCTTGTCCGGGGATTCCTTACTGGGGTCAGTAGCCACGGCAGGTTGGGGTAACCAGAGTCACCTATTAGCCACACACGTTGTCTCTGTAGCTGCTCCATCACATAGGGGATGCTGCTATTTCGCATCACATACGCGTCATGCACTGACCCTGGGAACTTGGCATTTACATGGGAGATGTACTGGTCAGCCAAACAGACCACCTGGACATTCATCGAATGATAATTCTTTCTGTTTCGGTACACCTGCTCATCGTCTTTTGGGGGTACCAAAGCCACATGGGTCCCATCAATGGCACCAATGATGTTGGGGATTTGTCAAGGGCATAGAAATCACCCTTCACTGTGGGCAAGTCACCCTCCTCGGGGAAAATGATGTAGCTCCGCATGAGTTTCATCAGGGCAGACAACACTCTGCTCAAAATCTTAGAAAACATAGGCTGAGACATTCCAGATGACATGGCCACTGTGGTCTGGAATGACCCACTGGCCAAAAAATGGAGGACTGACAAAACCTGCACCAGAGGGGGAATCCCTGTGGGTTGGCGGATGGGGGACATCAGGGCTGGCTCCAGCTGGGCACACAGTTCATGGATAGTGGCACGGTCAAGTCGGTATCGAAGGATTATATGGCGTTCTTCCATTGTCGACAGGTCCACCAGCGGTCGGTACACGCGAGGATTCCTCCTTCTCATCCCAAGTCCCAGCGGACGGTGCCTAGGAAGGACAACATGGAGCACAGAGTCAGCCAAACCACAGGTACGTACAGACAGCTTGCACAGTTAAAGAATGGCAATGGGTTGAAAGGCGTGTATGTGTGGCAATGCAAGGCCTAGGCCTGTGTGTCGCAGTCAAAATTAAGCCATGTGGGCCCTTGAAATGGTGGCTGCCTGACCTGTGAAGTGGGACAATGGGATGTGAGGTCACTGCGCTGGCGGGGCACACCGTGGCGGTAGGCGGTCGAAGACCGCGGCGCAAAGCCGCATTGGTTAACATTGAAGCCTATGGGTTTCAGGAGCCAATAACGAAGTGCGCCGGCGGTCGCGGTACGCGCCGCCGCGGTACGCACCGCCGCGGACGTGACCGCCATTTTCTATCTGCTTAATCACTCGAGACCTGATCATCCACAGGAGAGGACCTATACTGCAAGTGCTGCTGTGACCTCGGTCTGGAAGATACAATGGCTGCTACGACTGGGGAAAGGGCCCCTGCCTTCACGTCTGAAGAATTGGACAAGCTCGTGGATGGGGTCCTCCCCCAGTATGCGCTACTCTACGGTCCTCCAGACCAACAAGTGAGTACCCCGGGTGCTAATGGAATGGGCTATGCCTGTGTGGATTGGGGTGGATGTAAGTTGGTGGGGTGGGGGGCGAATGAGGAGTGCAACGCCCGACAGATGAGAGCATGTGCCATATGGCAAAGTGGGTGGGGGGGGGCCAATTACATCTAACATGCAGGCCATTGATGATTTCCTCCTTTCCACCCTGTACATGTCTAATAGGTCAGCGCCCATCAGAAGATCGATATTTGGCGTGCCATCGCCAAGGAAGTCCGGACCTTGGGGGTCCACAACAGACGGGGCACCCACTGCCGCAAGAGGTGGGAGGACATCCGCCGCGGAACAAGGAAGACCGCAGAAACACTGCTGGGGATGGCCTCCCAACCTAGGAGGGGTGCCAGTCGCACCATGACCCCCCATGTCCCGGATCCTGGCGGTGGCCTACCCTGATTTGGATGGGCGCTTTAAGACATCACAGCAGACACAAGGGGGTGAGTATCAGCACATTCTCCTATCTTTCTGCGCAGTGGAGGCGTCTGGGTGGGGGAGGAGGGCTGTGGGTGACATTAGGCCAGGGCGCTTTCTGTAGTGTAGTCCTCTCCCTTAGGCATGGCCCTGTGCCCCCGGCCCCCACCTCTGTAGGGTGACAAGTACAGCCATTGAAGGTCCAGCATCTCCCATGTGCGCGTTTGACGTCTCTTGGCCTGTTGTCTTAGTCAGTAGTACTGAGTAGTGTACCCCGAATGCGCGGCTTAGTGCATTAGGCACCTGTGTCTGTCCTCTCCGCCAACGGTGTTGACATTGCATGCACTCAACCTGGTCTTCTTTTTTCTCCCCCCACCCTTTCTCTTCATCTTCTTGTGCATGTGTGCATTAGCATCATCAGGCGGAGGAGATATGGCATCGGAGCACGAGGGAGCTGCAGGACACAAGGCCCCGGTGGGCCCAGGAACAGACACCGAGGGCACCAGTGATCCGGAGGGCGAGGGGAGCACCACGATGGGGACCGCTGTGAGAGCAGC
Source organism: Pleurodeles waltl (assembly GCF_031143425.1). Lineage (NCBI taxonomy): Eukaryota > Metazoa > Chordata > Amphibia > Caudata > Salamandridae > Pleurodeles > Pleurodeles waltl. Next base: position 865,449,694 of record NC_090438.1, read on the forward strand.
GAAAGCGACACGTCCTCGGATGGGAGCTCCCTAGGGGTGGCGGCAACATCTGTGCCCCCCGCTTCTACAGGTACAGCCGCCACCCAGCGCACCAGCCCCGCCCTCCCAGCAGCCCCTCAGTCTTCGCTCCGTGCCGCTTCGCCCAGGAAGGCGCGCGTCTCCTTCGCCCCAGGCACCTCAGCCCCTGCCCCTGTTGCCCCTGCTGCCCTCAGTGCGGAGCTCATTGACCTGGTAAGGACGCTCATTGTTGGGCAGACGACCCTTCTGAATGCCATCCAGGGTGTGCAAAGGGAGGTGCAACAGAGCAATGCGTACCTGGAGGGCATTCATTCGGGTCAGGCTGCCCATCAACGAGCGTTCACTGCTCTGGCCTCAGCACTGACGGCAGCCATTGTCCCTGTTTCCAGCCTCCCTCTTCTGACTGCCTCCAGCCTGTCTCTGTCTCCTGTTCCTCAGCCTATCCCATCCACACCATCAGACCAGCCTGCACACACCTCAACACCCAAGAGCAGCTCATCCAAACACAAGCACCACAGATCCCGCAAACACTCACCCGAGCAACACCCAGATGCAGACATGCCAACAGCCACTGCCACCCCTGTGACCCCCTCCTCCTCGTCTCCCTCCTCCCTCCCTGTGACGTCTACACTCACACCTGCATGCACCCCAACATCAGCCAGTGCTTCCATCACCACCTCACCCTCCAGTACAGTCCACACTCGTGCAGTCACCACCCCCACTGCCATGTACACGTCCCCTGTGTCCTCTCCCACTGTGTCTGTCACCCCCTCTTCCAAGACACACAAACGCAGGCAGCCACCCACCCAACAGCCATCCACCTCACGACAGCCTACAGCACCAGCACCTTCACCCAATGACAGCACACCTGACTCTCCTACAACCACCTCCTCTACCTCCACTTCCATCTCCACTTCTCCTACCCTTTACCTTGGCCCTAAAAAACTTTTCCTGGCTAACCTTAACCTCTTTCCCCCCGATGACCTCCCCCATCCATCTTCAAAGAGTCCCAAGAGCACCGCAGCCACCACCAGCCCAGCTTCGGGTGTCACTGTTGTGCCTGGGTTCTGGAGCCCACCCTTTGCCAGCAGTGACACATCGATCAGCAGCAAGGACACGTCCAGCCCCCCCCCCGGCAAGAGGACCCGCAAAACCAAGGACCGCCGTGCGAGGACCGACAGGGCTGCCCCCAAGGAGCAATGTGCGGCCACTTCACCACCCACACCATCTGGGGGAGGCAAGGGCCCGAGAGCCCCATCAAAGGAGCGGAAGGGCAGCAGGAGCGCGGAGAAGGTGGACCCCACATACCACATCCCAGCTGGGAAGGAGGACACTAAGGAGGCCAGGAGTCCGTCCCCGAAGGGTCCAGAAACGTCACGGTCCGAGGGCGACTGAACAGGGAGTCCAGGCCAGGTCTGGCTCCCTTGACCTGCTGGATGAGCACCGCTGAACAGGGCCCCGCCGTGGAGATAGGCACCGCTGAACAGGGCCCGCGGTGCAGGAGAGTACCGCTGAACAGGGCCCCGCCGTGGAGATAGGCACCGCTGAACAGGGCCCGCGGTGCAGAAGAGCACCGCTGAACAGGGCCCCGCCGTGGAGATAGGCACTGCTGAACAGGGCCCGCGGTGCAGAAGAGCACCGCTGAACAGGGCCCCGCCGTGGAGATAGGCACCGCTGAACAGTGCCCGCGGTGCAGAAGAGCTCCGCTGGGCCCTTCCTGTCAAGGACCGCTCCGCTGGGCCCCGCCGTCTCAAGCACCGCTCCGCTGGGCCCTTCCTCTCAAGCACCGCTCCGCTGGGCCCTTCCTCTCAAGCACCGCTCCGCTGGGCCCTTCCTGTCAAGCACCGCTCCGCTGGGCCCCGCCGTCTCAAGCACCGCTCCGCTGGGCCCTTCCTGTCAAGCACCGCTCCGCTGGGCCCCGCCGTCTCAAGCACCGCTCCGCTGGGCCCTTCCTCTCAAGCACCGCTCCGCTGGGCCCTTCCTCTCAAGCACCGCTCCGCTGGGCCCTTCCTCTCAAGCACCGCTCCGCTGGGCCCCGCCGTCTCAAGCACCGCTCCGCTGGGCCCTTCCTCTCAAGCACCGCTCCGCTGGGCCCCGCCGTCTCAAGCACCGCTCCGCTGGGCCCTTCCTCTCAAGCACCGCTCCGCTGGGCCCTTCCTCTCAAGCACCGCTCCGCTGGGCCCCGCCGTCTCAAGCACCGCTGAACAGGGCACCGCCGTCTCAAGCACCGTTGATGGTTCACTGTGCCCACCATGCCTCCTCCTTGACCAGTGGAGACTGTCATCCACCTGATGGACTGTGGCTTTGCACTCCCCAGGATGGTCCAGTGGGCAGCCCACCCACTGTAGAGACATTGAGAGACTGTGGCTTTGCACTCCCCAGGATGGTCCAGTGGGCAATCCACCCACTGCAGAGACTTGAGAGACTGTGGCTTTGCACTCCCCAGGATGGCCCAGTGGGCAGCCCACCCACTGTAGAGACATTGAGAGACTGTGGCTTTGCACTCCCCAGGATGGTCCAGTGGGCAGCCCACCCACTGTAGAGACATTGAGAGACTGTGGCTTTGCACTCCCCAGGATGGTCCAGTGGGCAGCCCACCCACTGTAGAGACATTGAGAGACTGTGGCTTTGCACTCCCCAGGATGGTCCAGTGGGCAATCCACCCACTGCAGAGACTTGAGAGACTGTTGCTTTGCACTCCCCAGGATGGTCCAGTGGGCAGCCCACCCACTGTAGAGACATTGAGAGACTGTGGCTTTGCACTCCCCAGGATGGTCCAGTGGGCAGCCCACCCACTGTAGAGACATTGAGAGACTGTGGCTTTGCACTCCCCAGGATGGTCCAGTGGGCAATCCACCCACTGCAGAGACTTGAGAGACTGTGGCTTTGCACTCCCCAGGATGGCCCAGTGGGCAGCCCACCCACTGTAGAGACATTGAGAGACTGTGGCTTTGCACTCCCCAGGATGGTCCAGTGGGCAGCCCACCCACTGTAGAGACATTGAGAGACTGTGGCTTTGCACTCCCCAGGATGGTCCCGTGGGCATGGTGGCTCCTCGTGGATCTGGCGTCGTGGACTCATGTGGCTGTGGTGCCCCCCCCTTCCCTTCCCCCTGAGGTGCCTGTATTTTTTACATCTGATGCCCCTGCAGTGTTCTCTCCAAAGGACTCAGGTCTCCTGTGTGGGCTTTGCCCTTGTTTCTCAAGACTTTGGCCCACGGACATGCTGAATTCGTAGGATGTGCAGGACTTGGTACTTCAGTTATACACTGATGTGTATGTCATTTGTTTTGTTGTGGATATCTTTCATGGTTGTACGCTAATTTTCTGGAGCTTTTTGGTACATAAATATTTATTCCAAATATGATTATGTCCTAGCATTTTTCAGGGGTGTTTGGGTGGTGTCACTGTGACTTGGTGCTCTGCATTGGTGAGTACATGATTGGGGGGGGGGTCGCATATGTGTGTGCCCGTAACCTTTCGTCCTCCCCCTCCCGTGTGTCGTAGGTGCAGTACTCACCGTTGTCGTCTGCGCCGGACTTCATACTCGTGGTAGATGAGAAGGTAGACGAGAGCAGGTAGGATGTTTAATTCGGGTTCCATGCTGTCCTCCGTACTCGTGGAGTGTGTTTTGGTGAGCGTTTTCCCGTTCGTAGTCTGTTTCCGCCGTGTTTTTATCGGCGGTGCTCCCGCCCCGGAAAAGGTGGCGGATTGGTGAGTTATGATAGTGTGGGCGGTACATTGTCTGCCGCCTGCCTGTTGGCGGTGACCGCCGCGCTGTTTGTCTGTACCGCCGCGGCGGTCGGAGTGTTAAGTTGGCGGGCTGTGTTGGCGGTTCCCGCCAGGGTCAGAATTCCATTTTTTGGACCGCCAGCCTGTTGGCGGGTTGGCCGCCGCTTTAACACCGACCGCCAGGGTTAGAATCACCCCCTATGTGTGCAGTATACTCAAGGTTGTGAGTGACTTTTATAACTTAGGACTAGATCTTTGGGTGTGCAATAGTTCAGAAATGATTAGAGAAGCAGAAGAAATATTTGTATTTATTTTAATTTAAGACCACCTCACTGGTGAACATTAAGATTGTTATGATGTTGAGAAAAGCCAACAGATGGGGAAAATGTTGATCATTCTACCTGTAGGATGTGTTACAGGTGTGGCACCTTCTTAAGTTACTCTTTTCTCAGCAAACCCTTACACTGTGGCCCAGATTTACTGACCACTTGCTTTGTTCCCGCATTAAAAAAGTTGACATGGCAACACAAGTGCTTAAGTGACATGTGCAAAGCCACACAAACCTATGCTTATGTGACCGTGCATCACTTTTCACATACAAAAGTATGGCAAGGCAGTGCTTTGAGCTTCCTCGCATTACCCTGCATCAGGAAGGCATTACATGGGTTTAACATATGCACTCCCATTCATACACCATTGTATTATGGTGCTATTGCTACTTCTTTATGTGTGCTGTGTTTTTCAGCACACATATAAAGATGAATAAGCCTCTGAAGATTGTTTTTCTGCAAGAGGTTACCTCTCCCTTCACAAAAACAATCCCACCCTCAATGCAGGCACTCTTGCATCATGGTGCAAGGGTACCTGCTTTGATGTTAGGCAATGAGACGTACACCAGTGCAGGGAGAGAGCTGATCAGCACCATATTATTGTAGCTCATCTCTCTATTTCACACAGTGCAGTGCAGTGCAGTAACTTGCCTTACTGCATTGCATTGTGCAATAGATTGCTTAACCTGGGCTGATTATGGTGTAGTCTTAAAGGAGCAGCCTCAACACAACACCCAATGAATTTTCATTTTCATTGGACTGATCTTTCAACATCCATATTTAGTAAGATAGGCAAGAATGGCTTTACATCCTTATTTTCACTGTACCTTCCTTTGAATTCAGTTTCTCATGTGTGCATGCTGTGTTGGGAGAAAAAAACAATCCAACAACAAATGATCTAATATGATTGTGTTCCTAGAATATGATTCAGAAAGACAAATACACATTTAGGGCCTGATTCTAACTTTGGAGGACGGTGTTAAACCGTCCCAAAAGTGGCGGATATACCACCTACCGTATTACGAGTCCATTATATCCTATGGAACTCGTAATACGGTAGGTGGTATATCCGTCACTTTTGGGACGGTTTAACACCGTCCTCCAAAGTTAGAATCAGGCCCTTTGTGTGGGATATAATAAAAAACTATTTCTCATGGATTTCGAATTGACTTATTTCATACGTATTCGATTTTTAACAATGTTGTTTCATCTAATGACATAGTAAGCCACAGTGTTCTTATCAACGATGTTATTTCAGATGACATTAGGGATCTTATCAATCAGTAATTAAACATATCATGAGTGGTGTAATATGTAAAATGTGAGGGTACACGTAGTGCATGACAAGGGCATGAGTTATGGTTACTTGAGATAGCTATAACTGGTGAATTTCAGTGTTACTGAGAGGCTCTTAAAAGTTTCATTTCTTTACATTGTGGATGGTAGAAAAGTTTCATACCCTTATATTTTTTTTGGTGAGGGGAGACTTGGCATAATTGTTTGCACTACTTATTGGCTAGGAGACAGAAAGCCTTACTGCTCATGAGAATTTTATTCTTTGATAATGTGAGACAGTAATTTGTCTTTTTTGAACCTGAAGTTAACAATAGTTTCCCATTATTAATGATGTTGAGAAGAACTTTTGATTAACAGCTCGACATGAGCAAAGCATGCTCCAATTATAGTACCTTGTGCATAGAGAAATTAATCAAAAACTACATGCCATCGTCTTAGATGAATATTACAAGGCCAGAACATCCTGTGCTGCAATGGGGTTACTTAAAGCTTTTTCTCTGTTGAAGTGATAAAGAATATGCACATCTTGCTGCATGTCCTTAAAACCTGTTCACTAAATTGGATGTTTTTGACGGCTGTGGAACTCTGTAAATCTAGATCACGCCAAAATGCTGAGATACCACTGGACTGGATCTGATCTACAGTAATGTAAAATTCCTCTTTTTCTGGAGTGCTTAATCTACAGGAGAATCCACATGCAAATTTGTTACCACTATATTATCCACTGGCATAATCTCACCTTGGTGTGGCACTTCTTGTGAAAATTGAAAGAGTATCTCATCACCACACACTCTTAATCTGAACCCTATCTCAAGTGAAGACCGTGAGGCCATTAGGTAGTCGAAGACTTGATCATGTAAATTTGTTTTATTGATAAACCTTATCAGGACTAGGGGTGGGTGGTGAACTGCACTCCGCTCGCAGAGTTTGCAGAGTTTTTCCCACTCCGCGCTCCGCTTTGAGTGCAGAGTTCTGAAAAACCTAGAGGAGCACAGTTTTATTCCTCATTTATCCTTGTCACAATAAGTTGGCGAGTGAGGAAAATTTTACTCAGACCTCCTCCGGTGAGATTTCTCTACACGGGAAGTTGTGGTTGGTCACTACCGCTCGATTTCAGAAACCTTCTACTCGTGTTGAGGAAGCTGCTGCTAAAGTAGACAATTTACTCAAGTACCACAAAAGAAGCAGCCCCTCTTGCGCTGCGTATGGTACCTTTCGTGCTGATTTTATAGAGCGGGACAAAATGAAAATCAATGCAAACGGTGAAACCTAAATGCACTCTGCCACCCACAGAACTCCACGTTGTGCTACAGAGTTTTTTGGCCACTTCAAGGAGTTCTGTGTAGCTCAACACCACTCAGTCCTCATCAGGACATTTAATAAGGGCAAGTCAAGACAATTTCAATCGATAGGTTCAATTGTTTGAAGAATAGGGCACAACATGAAGGCATACTTCAAGTTGGGAAAGGAGTTTTATTTTCCTTGCCTGTCTTCCACCACATTTCTGGGCCATTCAGTATTCCGTGGTGCCCTTGTTGAGGCAAGGTGAACATCAGTAAGTCTTATCTGGGTCATCATGGGGTTTGCAAAAGTAAGGTGTCCCAAGTCGTCCAGCAAAAATGGCCCATGTGCAAGCAAGAAACAAGTCCAAGACATGTCTTCTCAAGAAAAGTAAACTATGGAAATACGTTTTCTCACCATACTTTTTCTTTTCAGTGGATCAAGAAAACACTTCTTTTAAACATATGTACATGGAATCCCTTGATAACTTGAAGATTATTTCAGGATGTTCATTATTTGTATTTTTAAACAGTAAAAGAGAGCTGCAACACTATAAGCCAAAGTGAAGAGTATATTTTGTGCACCACTCCATCCCAAAACCTCAGCATGAGGCAAACAGTAGTCGTTTACAGAAGAAAAAGGTTTGGAGAACAGAAGGAATGTTTGCCATTCCATAGTAGTGTATACAAAGATGGACCTCCATTCATGGATGATAAGAACTCAATGTTAATCAAAAGCTTGCCTAATTCAGAAAACATATATGTTAGAAATGGGGTCTTTGGTTGGCAATCAGTTTGCACTCTTTCGATCAGGGACCCTCACTCTAGTCAGGGTAATGGAGATACACACCTAAGGTAACCCCTGCTCACCCCCTTGGTACCTTGGCACAAGCAGTCATGCTTATCTCAGAGGCAATGTGTAAAGTATTTGTACCAACAAACACAGTAATACAGTGAAAACACTATGAAATGGACACCACACCAGTTTTGAAAAATAACCAATATTTATTTATATAAAAAAGAGACCAAACCAACAAAAATTCAACACACACAAGTAAAGTTATGAATGTTTAAAATAAAAAGAGTCTTACTCCATAGAAAACAATGGATGTAATGTTGTTACACAAAGTACATGGTTTGCGTAAAAAATAAAGCCACATGGGTGAGCATGAGTCAAAAAAGTCAGCAATGCGTCGATTCCTTACTCGCAAGTGAAGCCATGCGTTGTTTCTTCTTATTCGGTTGGGTAGGTGATGCATCGTTTTATTCACACAAGAGCGCGTTGCATCGATTTCCGGACAGGCACCTCGGGTCCGGGTAGGTTCATGCCCAGAGATGATGCGTGTGAAATCCGGTCACACAATGATGAGAATCCGCACTGTGTGGGGTTTGCATTGTTTTCAGCAGCTGCAAGTGGGTGTTGCATCATTTCTCCAGCCATGATGCAGATGGTGTATCTATTTTTCAGCTGCAATGCAGGTGGTGGGTTGTTTTTACAGCCACATTGCAGGTGGTGAATTGAAATTTTCCCCACATGGCTCCTGTGCGTTGATTTCTGCGATGGTTACACCAGTTTCACCCTGGATAAGGCACCACTTGTCAGGGTAGGAGTCTCAACAGAGAGTCCAGGTGCTGCCAGATGAAGCCTTTCATGGCCCTGAGACTTCAAAACAGGAGTCAAGCTCAATCCAAGCCGTTACAATTCACAAGCAGGAATATACCACAAAGTCCAGTCTTTGTCCTCTTTCAGGCAGAAGTAGCAACTGCAGGGCAATCCAGCAAAGCACAGTCACAGGCAAAGGGGCAGTACTGCTCTTCCAGCGATTCAGCTCTTCTCCTTGGCAGAGGTTACTCTTGAATCCAGAAGTAATCTAAAACTCTGGGCTTTTGGGTCCACACTTATACCCCTTTCTGCCTCTGAAGTTGGCAAACTTTAACCCCTTGAGGGCCACAGACGTAATGGTTAAGTCCATGGCTGTGTGTCTCGGGCGCCACTAACGTAACCATTATGTCCGATTACCGGCCCTCGGGGAAGCGCTTCCCCCGAGGGCCAACCCGCCACCCCCCCAGGTCAGGGTTGGAAGGGGAATCGCTTCCCCTTCCAACCGCCGCCACCGCACCCCCATGACGTCAGTGCTGACATCATGAAAGGGTGCAAAGACGCGCTGGAAGCCATTTGCTTCCAGCGCGTTGACCAGGAAGGAGGTAAGTTTTACCTCCGGGTCGGCGGATCCCTCTGAAAGAGGTATCGAGGGAAAGGAAAGGGTTTTCCTTTCCCTCAATGTCTCTTTGAGCATTCATGCTGCCCCATTGCGATGCGATCGGACAGCAGGAATGCCAGGGAATTAGTGTGTGTGTGTGTGTGTGTGAGTGTGTGTTTTTATTGCATGGGAGAGCGACCCCTTGGGCAAGGGTCGCTCTACTTTTGGGGCAATGTATTTTCCACCATTTCTGCCCCCCTTGGGGGCAGATCGGTCTTATTGTTAGGCAGATCTGCCCCCAAGGGGGGCAGAAAGCAACTAGAAACCAGGGATTGTATTTGTTCGCTGATTGTTTTGTATTGGTGGCGGCTCCTTGGGCAAGAGTCACCTCCAAGGGGCAAAAAGTACTATTGAGCAGTTCTTCCCCCCTTGGGGGCAGATCGGCCTATTTTTATTTGGCCCATCTACCCCAAGGGGGGCGGAATCTACTTACCACCAGGGATCATGTGTGTGCTTTGTGTGGGGGGTGATTCCTTGGGCAAGGGTCATCCCCCCAAAGGGGGCAATATAATCTATGCCATTTCTGCCCCCTTAGGGGGCAGATTGGCCTATTTTTTTAGGCCCTTCTGCTCCCGGGGGGGGGGGGGGGCAGAAACT